>NC_133330.1:91533046-92144296 GCF_042186555.1 Aquarana catesbeiana
AGAATTTTTTCGAATTTGATATTTTTTTCGAATGTAGTAAAAATTTTTTTGAATTTGATAGTTTTTTTTGAATGTGGTAGAATTTTTTCGAATTTGACAGTTTTTTCGAATGTGGTAGAATTTTTTCGAATTTGACAGTTTTTTTCGAATGTGGTAGAATTTTTTCGAATTTGATAGTTTTTTTCGAATTTGTTAGAATTTTTTCGAATTTGATAGTTTTTTCGAATGTGGTAGAATTTTTTCGAATTTGACAGCTTTTTTCGAATGTGTTAGAATTTTTTCGAATTTGATAGTTTTTTTCGAATACGGTCGAATTTTTTCGAATGCGGTCGAATTTTTTCGAATTCGAATACGAAACGAAACAAATTCCGAAAACGAATGTAATGAATGCAACGAATTTAACTAAACGAATTTAGTTACATAACGAATCGAAACGAAACTAAACTAAACGAATTTTTTCATCCTGCACATGTCTGGTAAGTCATTTAATCTGTTACCATGGCAACAGGACAGAGTCATTGAAGTTTGACAGGAACTGTTGTTTTATCCAAGGATGCCAAAGTTTTTCAAATTTTGGAATTTGATTTTGATCGATGGCTACCATCTTAGCATGGGACATTGTATTATTCATTCTGTGAATTGTTTCTGCTAGTACCAATGTAGGAGATTTCCATGCCTTGGCCACTGTTTGTTTTGCAGCCGTTATTAGTTGGATCATAAGTTTGAATTGAGAGAGTGTTAACCATTCCGGTTTTAGATTAAGTAAAGTTAAATATGGATCTGGTTGTATTATTTTTTTAAATATTTTAGATGCAATCACGAAGACTTCCTTCCAGAAGGTTTGGATTACTGGGCACGTCCACCATATGTGTAAATATGTGCCTATTTCTGGGCATCCTCGAAAACAAAGAGCTGAGGTATTAGGTGAATATTTTGCCACTCTAGCGGGTACAAGGTACCAGCGAGTTAGGACTTTATAATTTGTCTCCAGTGCTAAGATGTTGGGTGAAGATGACTTAGATGTGAGCCATATGTTAGACCAGTCCGTGTCTTCTAAAGTTCGTCCCAGGTCCTCCTCCCACCTCTGAACGTAAGAGGGTCTATTAAGATTTGCTACTCCATATAATTGATTATAAAGTGATGAAATTGTACCTTTAGCAAATGGATCTTTTGTACAGATTGATTCAAAAATGGATAATTGGGATAATGGTGTATCCCCCTTTAGGAATGGTGTATAGAAATTTTTGATTTGGAGATATCTAAATATCTCAGAGTTTGGTAGATCATATTTTTCTCTAAGCGATGGGAATGAAAGGAATGATTTAGATGCTATGAAGTCATTTAGTGTCTGAATGCCTGATGTTGCCCAAGCTTTAAAAGAATTTGGGTAGATCCATGCCGGATAAAAGGCCGGATTTCTGATAAAAGAAAGGAGAGGATTGTGTGGAGATTGTAACTGATATTTGGTTTTTAGTTTATCCCAGAGAGATAAGAAGTGTTTAGTTATGGGATTATGAATTTTAAAGCGGTCTTTAGGATCAAGCCATAATAAATTTGATATTAATAGAGGGTCATTTTCTGAAGCCTCTATAAATACCCATAATGGGATTTCCTGTTTTGCATGGTATTTGGACAGACTGGCCAAATGTGCTGCTCTGTAGTAGTTAGTAAAATTAGGGTATCCCAGGCCTCCTTTATTTTTGGGAAGATGTAGTGTGTGTATAGGTATACGTGGTTTAGAAGAGCCCCATATAAACGAAGTTGCTCTTTTTTGTACTATTCTCAAAAAATAGGAAGGAATTGGAATAGGGAGGACTCTGAATAGATAAAGCAATTTGGGTAGAATAGTCATTTTGATTGCATTAATCTTCCCTATCCAGGATAAAGGAAGTTGCGACCATTGTTTTATTAGATTTGTGATCTGTCTTAATACAGGAGGATAATTGGTTGAGAATAAGTCAGAATGAGATGCTGTTAAATGAATTCCAAGATATGGGATTGATTTTTCTGCCCATGTGAATGGGAGTGCAGCCCTAGCCGGGATCAATTCCATGTTTGTGAGTGAAATATTAAGCACTAGGCATTTCTTAGGATTAATCATAAGGCCGGATAGGGCTGCAAACCCATCAAGAGCTGGTATTAAGTTAGGACCAGAGACCTGTGGTGATGATAGAAAAAGTAATATATCGTCTGCAAATATACATAATTTGTGTGTAATACCTCCTACTTCAATGCCAGTTATAGTTTGGTTTGTTCTGATGTATTGGGCCATGGGTTCGAGTATAAGGGCAAATAATAAGGGAGATAATGGGCAACCCTGTCGGGTACCTCTTTCGATATTAAAGGCTTCAGATTTGTATCCAGCATATTTTATATAGGCTTTGGGTTTATTATATAATGCTTTGATCCATGTTAAAAAGTGGGGTCCAAAACCCCATTTTTGTAATGAATATTGCATATATTGCCAGGATACTGTGTCAAATGCCCTCTTAATATCGAGAGATAGAAAACATAAAGGGATTTTCCGTTTTTTAGCAATATGTGCCAATAACACTGCCCTGCGTATATTATCGCCTGCCTGTCTATTTGGCATGAAGCCTACTTGATCTCTATGTATTAATTTTCCTATAATGCTATTGAGGCGTTTTGCTATTATTTTTGCTAATAATTTAATATCGAGGTTTAACAGAGAGATAGGCCGATAATTCACACAGGAAGTATCATCAGAAAGGGGTTTTGGGATCATACAAACAATTGCCATTAGTGTTTCTTGCCGAAAAGAATGTCCATCTAGAAGTTTGTTAAAAGTTTCAGTGAGAATGGGAGAGAGTATTTCTGAGAATGTTTTATAGTATAAAGCCGAGTAGCCGTCTGGGCCTGGTCTTTTATTAAGTTTTAGGTCTTTTATGGCGTTAGCAACTTCATCTATAGTTATAGGCTCATCCAAACTGCTTTTTTGATTTTGAGATAACTCAGGTAAGGTTATTTTTGAGAAGAAGGATTCAGCCTCTGTAGGATTAAATTCATTGTTTGTCTTGTATAAAGTTGCGAGATGTGAGTGAAATTTATGGACTATTTTAACTGGATTACAAGTGTAAACATTTTTTGATAATTTCAAACGTATTGGTTTGAAAGATTTGTTAGTTGAATTTAATGCCCGAGCCAAATATGTACCTGGTTTGTTTGTATTCATGTAGAAATTGTGTTTGGAGCGTTTGAGGGATTTATCAACTGACTCCGTGAGAAATAGATCGTATTCCAATCTAGATTTTTCCAGATGAGATTTTGTACTCTGAGATGGATTATCTTGGAATGATATGTAGGCTGCATTAAAATTGAGTTCTAGTTTTTTTGCTAGATTTTTGCGTTCCCGTTTAAATAGTGCCATTTGTCTTTGTATTGTACCACGCAAGACAGGCTTATGAGCTTCCCACAGTGTTATTGGGGAGATGTCTGTTGTATTATTAATTGATATGTATTCCTTTAAAGCTTGTTCAATGGCCATCTGATGTAGTGGGTGTTTGAGCATTATGTCCGGTAAGTACCACGTTGGGTCATGCGCTTTTGGTATGGCTGAGGCTATAGTAGTGTATACTGCATTATGGTCAGACCACGGAATCTGAATTATATCTGATGCAATAATTTCTGGTATCATTCCTATTGTTAGAAAAATATGATCTATTCTGGTGAAGGTTTGATGAGGGTGCGAGAAATAAGTGAATTTCTTTTTCATTGGGTTACTTTCTCTCCATGAATCTACCAGATTGTATTTGGAAAGAAGTTGAGAAAAAGGTAATCTAGAGGTTATTTTGGATGGTGTAAAAGGTGATTTATCTAGAAATGGGAGGAGGACCTGGTTCGAATCCCCACACATTATCACTGTTCCTATTTTGTGTGTATTAATCACTTGTAATATATGTGAGAGGAATGGTGTAGGTTGTTTGTTAGGAGCGTAGTAGGAAATCACCGTGATTGCTGTATCCATTATATAACCCATGAGTATCAGGTATCTACCTTCTGGGTCTTTAATTTCTGATGATAAGGTGAATGGTGTGGATCGGTGAAATGCAATTAGAGTTCCCCTTTGCTTGGTACAGGCAGAAGCCGTGTAAATTTGTTGATAAAAAGGAGAAATATATTTTGGAGTAGAATCTTTGGTGAAGTGTGTTTCTTGGAGGCATACTATGTGAGCCTTCTTGTTATGGAAAGTACGGAAGGCTTTGGTCCTTTTTTGAGGGACATTTATTCCCTGAACATTCAGGGAAAGTATATTCAGTGGTGCCATGGCAATAGATCAAATAGTTTTGACTTCCTTTTTGTTATGCAGAGCTGACTGCGCAGATCAACCTGTGTGGACTGAAGAGATGAATAGATAGAAAAGAAACCAGTGAATTCTGGAGTAAAGAGTAAACAAAAAACATACGAGATTAGATGATACATTGTATAAATTATTTTTTGCAAGTAATCACAATTTACCCGTGAAAGAGAATAAATATCTCTCTCAGGGGAATAAGTGCCTTCGTCACACTCCCACATAATATGGTTGGGAGAATGAGGAGGGCTAATGGGGGTACACGGATTTTCCGCTTACAGGAGAGAAGTGCTATGTCAAAAGACATCAAAATGATGTTTCATTAATTGGAGTGCAGAATATAGTTTTTGTTGAAATTATTTATTCCAGGGTGGTTGTATATGGTTAGTCTTGCCCTAGGCTAAATAATTCAGTTAGAAAGGTACTGTTAATAACTTTGGTATTGATGAAGATAGTTTGAATTATTTTGGGATTTTAACCCTTTTAGAGTAAACAATTACATATTTTATTCATACGTAACTGTTTAGATATGTTAACTCATAAAATTGAGGTTGTATTGCTTCAGATTAGAATAAACAAAAACATAATTCTAGGAACTAGTTAGGTAATAATATATTTGTTTTAAGAAAAGAAAGAAAAAGCTTCCATTACTTCTGGATTATTGAACATATTTGTCCTAAAAAGTAATAAATCTATTGTTATTACCTGATAATATATAACTGAACAAGAATTTCCTTATTTCACTTATATATTCTAAGGCTATATGAATCAGAAGTAATAAGAAATATAACTGGAATGTAACATGATCCCACACAGTGTGTGACTATCAGAATGCAGTTACATTCAGTTATAAATATAGGTTTTTTATAGAGAACCATCTCTTAGTATAATAAATGAAGAGATATCAGGAATTAGGATGTCAGTCCATTGAATCTTCTTGGTCCATGGATGATGTGGCATAACGGCCTCTTTTGTGAGAATGGTGATTCCCATTTTGTTCTGAAATTTTCTGGGTGCTGCCTGAAGGTGAAGATGATGCCATTCTTCTGCGTGTGGGAGTGTTGCTGCTTGTGGGTTCTGTCAGATTTAATTTTAAAAGGGTTTGTTGTAGTTCATCTGCTGATCTGCTTCTGTAAATTGTACCTTGGTAGTTAAATCTGACTGAAAAGGGGAAGCCCCATTGATACATAATGTTGTGGCGTTGGAGTTCCATTAGTTGGGGTTTCATGGATCGTCTTTTAGTAATAGTAAGTTGGGATAGGTCAGCAAAAATTTGATAATTGTGTCCTTGAAAATTAAGTTCCTTTTTTTCTCTTGCAGCAATTAGTATTTGTTCTTTCGTTCTGTAATAATGAAATTTTGTGATTATATCACGTGGGGGTCCATCTTTCTTTTTGGCTGTGAGGGCTCTGTGTACTCTGTCCAGTTCTAAACGTTCAATAGGGATATCTGGCTTTAGTTCTTGTAATAGAGCAGTAATAGTAGATTGCAGGTCTGTCACAGTTTCAGGTATTCCCCTTATGCGTAAGTTTGAACGTCTGGCTCTATTTTCGTAATCTTCGAGCTTAGTTTGAAGTATTAAATTCTCTTTTTTTAATTGTTCCAATTCTGTTATATTTTCTTGGGTTGTAATTTCAATTTCATCCATTTTTATTTCTAAGGCTGCGGTGCGGTTTCCCAGCTCTCTTATTTCTTTGGTTAGGCTTTTTGTTATTTGGTCTGAGGTTTGTTTTAAAGCCTTATGAAGCATCTTTTCAAATTGTAATAATATTACTGGGGATACTGAGGAGGCTTGTGGAGAAGTTTGTGAGAGGATTTGTTCTGTATCTGACTCAAATGGAGAGTCTTGCTGTGACATTTTCTGTCTGTGAGAGCGCCCTGATGCTGTATCTTGTGAGGTGACTGGAGCTGCTTCAGCTGCAGTGAGTGCCTGTGAGCTCTTTGTGAGGTGATTTTTATTTCTGCCACGGTTTCCTCCCAGTACCATATTTCCTGCCCAAACTTTCACAGTTTGTTCCCTGGGGCAAAAAGGTTCAAATGGATACCTTTTGAGCCTGCAGGCTCCGCTTTGTCCTTCTCTTCTCTCCTCAGCGGTGTGGAGCTCTAACAATGCATGTCTGCTCTGCTAGGCTCCGCCTCCTGCCCTCCTCTTGACTTAAATTTTCATGTAGAGCAGCCTGATTGAAGGATAATCACGTGAATGAAGAATCCAGAAAGTCACAATGTATGCTGTAAATTGTATGATTCTCTGCAGACTGGACATATCTTCATGCTAATATTGAGACGAAAAAACAACACAATTCAGTGATTCACCATTTTACCTGACTGAATTCTATTTACAATGGCTACATGCAGTGGCATTTTCTGAAAGCAGTGAGTCTGTGTCCAAGATCATAAGCTTGGGCCCCTTGGTTGATAAAAAGCAGATGAGTAGGAAGTGATGCAAAGTTTTTTTTTTTTGTTAAAACACTTTATTGGATTTTCATAAAGTACAGAAGGCAGTACAGTGGTGGATTTACACGAAAGAAGTATTCCACGTTCAGTATAAGGTAACAGAACAAGGGTACATTATACGGTACCAATTGAAAGAGAACTTCAAACAAAATTACAGAGGTCTACAGAGGTATTGCGTTGTCAAGTACATTGTACATTACAAAGGTAAAAATGAGAAAGGACAGGAGCATATCCAACGTTCTACATGTGATTCTCTGGTTACGTGTAATGAGCGTATCAGGTGTGAGGTGGATTTTCTAGAAATCGCAAGAGGATGTAAGACAGTTTGCAGTTACTAGCGTGGTGTAAGGTATTGGTGTTGTAGTCGATCCGGACCGACGGTAATAGTGTTACCCGTAATCCTGGGCACCCCTATGGGGTACTAACTGTGCCCAGTGTAGGTACAGAAGTGTGCTTATTAGTGGGGGATGTCGGTATTATGCATCGCGTAGATTGCTAGTCATTACAGTGTCAATATAGGTGTCTTATAAAGGGGGGGAATGGGCTATGTAGTAGGCTCGTGTTTACAGGAGGCCGAGGAAAAAAAAGGGGGAAAAAAAGGGGGGGTGATAAGACGGAGGTTCAGGACGACATGTATATCGGTTGGTGCGTTAACTGGCTATCAGGCCGGTGTCGTCTCTCGAGGTAGAGGTAGGTGGATTGGTGTGCGTGTCGGTGGAATACGATGTCCTGAAATGGGTCCAACATGCCCATGTATCAATGTATTTGGATGGTGAATCGGAGGTTTGGTGTATAAGATTCTCTATGTTAGCTATCTTGTCTACTCTCCGGATCCAGTCCGAGATCGAGGGGGGTGTTGTGCTTCTCCAATGCACAGGGATGCATAAGTTTGCCGCATTAATAAGATGTAGAGTTAGTGATTTCCTGTATACACGTTGAGGAATTGAGGTATGATGGAGTAAGTATTGCGCTGGTGTATAGTCAGGTGCGTATGTTGTGATCTGAGTGATTAGGTTGTGAATTGCAGCCCAATAGGTTTGAATGAGTGGGCAGTCCCACCATATGTGAAGGAGAGAACCCCGGGCTGTGTTACACCTCCAGCAATTTGGGGATATAGTAGGTAGGAATTTGTTAATTTTATCGGGAGTTCGATACCATTTTGAGTAGATTTTGAACCTGCATTCTTGCGTCGCTACGTTGCCCGAACCTTTGTGAATATGGTAGAACACATTCCTCCAATCGTCCGTGGTTAAGGTTGTGTTCAGATCAGTCTCCCATTGCCTTAGTGGAGTATCGTTTGTGATGTTGGGGTGTGAGGAGAAAAGTGTGTGGATGGTCGAGATGAGGTGTCTTTGGGGTTCATTCTTAGAGCAGAGCAGCTCAAAGGATGTAGGTTCCCTATGAATGTTGTCTTTGTGTGGGAGGCTTTGTAGGAAGTGACGGATTTGCAGATAGTTGTAGAAGGGAATGCGATATTCCGGAAATTTAATGATCAGCTCTGAGTATGGTAATAGAGTTCCGTGGTGGAATAGTTGTTGTGCTAAAAGCCGGGGTCTATGTGGTTCCTTGGTTGGGTGGGTTAGGTTGACGCTCGGTGGGAATTCCGGGTTATCCTCGATGGGTGTCATTGGTCCCGACGTAGGTTGGAATTTGAGAATTTTGCATGATTTCGTGAAGTTGATTAAGGTGGAGTTTATTAGGGGATTCGCAGTGGCGGTTTGCGGGATGAATTTTGGGTTGATCCAGGGAAGAAGTTGCAAAGGGGTTTTGGTAAAAGTATTTTCCAACTGCACCCAATCTTTTTCCTTGCCGTGTACGTGCCAATCCACAATTCTAACTAGATGGCAGACCTGATAGTAGATTTGTAGATCAGGAACCTGTAATCCTCCCTGTGATTTGGAGGTTGTCATTCTGTGCCAATTCAGTCTAGGCTGTTGGGATAGCCAGATGAATTTTCTACAAATCTTTTTGTACGAGGCAAAGAAGGAGTGAGGGAGCAATATCGGTATGGTTTGTAGAAGGTAGAGCAATCTAGGCAGAACGTTCATTTTCAAGATAGCAATCCTTCCAAACCATGAGAATGGACCAGTCTGCCACCTCTGGAGATCACCCTCGATGGTTTGTAGGATCGGTAGAAAGTTAAGCCTAAATAAATCTGGTAAAGCCGTGGGTATGTTAATGCCAAGGTATTTTATGGCTTGCGTTTCCCATCCAAAGGGAAAATTTTGTTTGCATTGTGTGACCGTCTCTTGTGTTAGTGAGATGTTGAGCGCTTTGGATTTGGAGAAATTTATTTGCAGGTTCGATAAGGATTTAAAGAGGGCAAAATCTTTGAGTAGATTCGGGATGGTAGTGATCGGTTCTGTGAGGAAGAGGAGAATATCATCCGCGTAGGCGGCTACTTTGTAGTGTGTTTGATTGATTTGGACGCCTTTGATGTCAGGGTTTTCTCTAATTTTGCGCAACATGGGTTCCATTGTAAGTACGAAGATCAAGGGGGATAGAGGGCATCCCTGTCTAGTACCGTTGGACACGGAGAAGGCGCTCGACAGTCCATCGTTCACTCGGACTTTGGCCGTGGGAGAGGAATAGAGGACCATAATCATATTGATGAGTCTCGACGGGAGGCCTACGGATCTCAGGGTAGCTTCCATGAAATCCCATGCCACCCTGTCGAACGCCTTCTCCGCGTCCAAGGATAGAAAAAAGCCCTTAGTACTAGTGGAAGTCAGCCAATGGTGTATGTTTAAAGCCTTGGTAGTATTGTCTTTAGCTTCTCTGCCGGGGACAAAACCTACTTGATCTGTGGTGATTAAATTTGGGATCAGGGGTAAGAGGCGATTTGCTATGGCTTTGGCGTATAACTTAACATCTACGTTGAGTAGAGAAATGGGGCGGTAATTAGAGACCAATTTGTCATCCTTACCTGATTTGGGGATAAGGGTGATATGGGCCTCCAAGAGATCTGTGGGGGCCGTATTGGTAGGTGAGAGGTTGTTAAAGGCCGTGACCAAGTGAGGCAAGAGTATATCAGGGAATGATTTGTAGTACCCGACCGTCAGCCCATCTGGACCGGGGCTTTTGCCCGGTTTCATCTGTTTTAGTGCAAGAATCATCTCTTCCGCCGTTAAGGGGGCATCAAGAGAAGCGGAATCTTCGGTCGGGATGGGCGAGGGTGCGTATTGAGATAAGAAGTTATGTATTGCCTCTTTCCGGTCTGACAGAGTGAGGGACGATGGGGGGGTGCGAATGTTGTACAGTTTGGTGTAGTAGCGCACGAATTGTTCCGCTATGTCATCAGAGTTTACCATAGTTTTACCCGAGGGGTCTACGATGGAGTGTACGGTGTGGGCTGCTTTTTTCGCTTGCAATGCTTTAGCCAGCATTTTCCCTGATTTGTTGCTGTATTCGTAAAAGCATTTTTGTGTAAGCATGTATTTCCTCTTGATGTTGTTGTGTAATTCTTCTAGGAGTTCAGTTCGTAGGTGTGTCAGTTCGGACATCGCTTCTAGAGCTAGAGATGCCTTGTGTTTACGTTCTAGAGCGGAAATACGTGCGGTTAGGTTCTCCAATTTTGCTTTCCTTAGACGGTTTCTATGTGCGGCCTGTGATAAAAATGTGCCTCTTATGACACATTTGTGTGCGGCCCAGATTATTTCTGGAGCAGTGTCGTCCCGTCTGTTTTCTGAGAAATAGTTATTTAAGTGTTCGGAAATCTTGTGGGAAATTTCAGTGTCTGTGAGTAGGGAGTTGTCCAGGCGCCATATTTGAGAGCGGGTAGTTTTATTGGGAACGTGAAGGGTTATAGAGATCGGGTTATGGTCTGCAAGTATCATCGGTTCAATTGCGGACTTGTGGAGTATAGGGAGATCGGATTGGGAGATGAAGAAATAATCTATTCTGGAATACTTGGAGTGTGGTGGGGAGAAGAAGGTAAAGTCCTTTACCGTGGGATGAAGTGTGCGCCAGGCATCGTGTAATAATAGTTCTCTGAATTGCGTTTTGATCGCGCGTAAAGCCCTGTAGGTGGAGGATGAGGTGCCGTTGGATGTGTCGAGGGAGGGGTCAAGAGGTACATTGAAGTCGCCTCCTACTATAAGGCTGCCTGTGGTAAAAGTCGTGAGGAGTTGTAGTGTATGTCGGAAGAATGGTACTTGGCGAGAGTTTGGAGCGTATAGGTTGGCAATGGTGAAGGTCTTGTTGTGCAGAGAGCCCTTGAGGAACAAGAATCTCCCCAACGGGTCGCGGTGTACGTCAGTGACAACGAATGGGCAGTTTTTCGATATGAGGATGCATACTCCTTTCGATTTGGCTTCATTATTGGTTGCGTGATACACAGTTGGGAAGTGTTTGTTCTGCAGCTTGGGGACTGCATCGGATCTGAAGTGTGTTTCTTGGATGAGTGCGATATGGGTGTTTGATTTTTGCAAGGAGGTGAGTAAGAGAGACCTTTTTTCGGGCGTGTTAAGGCCCCTTATGTTCATAGAGCGCAGTGTGAGTGTGGAGTGTAGAGGAGCTTGGGCCGCGGTGCAAGCAGTATGGTCCATGGCCTCCGTCAGGGTGGGGGGGGGGGGTATACATTTAGGGATTAAGTGGTAAGGGGGTGCACCAATCAGCGTTTCAGCAGTAGCTTAAGTTGTTTCAAACGTGTCGTAGGGGGGGGACCGATGAGGCAGCAGAGGGATCTGTACAATCCGCTGCTTCTGAGGGATAGTAGATTCGGACAGGTACAGCGCACTGATGGTCCCCAATCCGTAGAATCCGGATTAGCGAACCTCACCGCAGCCGTGTGGGGGTTGGCGAAGATCTGGCACAAGTGGGTTAACGGGTTGTTAAGATATGGAGACAGGTGTAACCTGACATCCTATGACCAGTGAAGTTTTAGTAAGGTGGTGCTTGTCATGAGTCAAAGTCTCGGAGGAGCGTGTAAGGTCCAGTTAGGAGGTAGAGTGGGGTCGTGGTCGAGATAGAGGTCTGTGAGCGATATGTGCGTCTATGTAAATATGTTGGTACTTAGAACGCACGTCCGAAAGTCGTGACAGCCATTTCAGTGATAGTGCTTTCATTAATAGGAGACTGGAGTTTTGTTTTCCAGTTCGGACTCCCATTTAGATGACCGCAGAGTACCCATCTCGATGGTCCTTCAGGGGTGCAATAGGAGAGTCTGGGTGTAGGGCCACCTGGGAGGGTCATATGAGGTGTATGGTGGGATAGGGGTCAGACAGACCTGAATGTACTGTAGTCGTTGCTAGGTACCCTGTAATGCTGTAAGTTGTGTAATGACATTACAAACATTTCGTAGTAGATAACCTGAGGTGTTAACTTACCCATGGGCGGAACATAACAAGAACTTAATTCTTAAAAAGAAAAGAAAAGTTAATGCAGAGGTAAGATGTACATTAAGTAACGTGCAGGGGGCACGTACAGAAAGAGTTTTGATGTCCTGCAGGGCCATCTGCAGAGTCTCAGAAAGAGGCCGCGGGTGTCAGAGCAGAGTACCTGAGTGATGTGGGAAAGTCAGACCTCCGTATCTCCCATCGGGGTAGGTGTTGTTTGGCCTGGACGGAAGGCGTTTCCAGCTCAGGGGGTCCTCTTGCATCAGCGAGCCTGGTGTGATCTCGTATGATTGCGTGTCAAAATCGTCATCCAGCTCCGTTCTTGCGCGGAAGGGCGTGCGGCATGCAAGGTAAGAGATCCATTGGAGGGCAGCGGGGTGTTGGTAAGCTGTGTAGGGTCCGTTTCAGTCCCTGCTGTTGGAAGTCCGAGTCGGGGGAGTGGCTGCAGATCCGTAGGAGTCTTGTGATGAGCCGAGTGCGGGGGTCAATGGTGTCTGGTAGGAAGTGAAGCGACCCGTGTCCGGCGTTGAAAGCGGGTCGTCAGTGAACCTCGGTATCCGGCGTGGTGGTGATGACAGGTGCGAAGGGCGCCGGAAACCGGTGTGCTACCCGGAAGGTCACGGCCATGTACCGGAAGGCTCTCGCTAGCGCGGTGTATCCTGGTAGTTGTAGTAGGTCGAATCTGTTTCCGACCTCTGTGGCGGGAGGGAGGACATTATGTGGTGGTAAACCACGGGCATGGTGGATGGGAGATAGGGCGAATAGTCCCGCTGCTTTGCTCCAGGGGGGTAAAAGGCCCGGTATGGTAGTATGAAAGAGAGAAGAAAAACGAAGTAAAAACGTAAAAGTCTCAGGATCCAAAAAACAATGGAATAAAAGAACTGTGAAAAAGAAAAAACTGTGTCTGGGTCATCAATTGTAGAGGGAGAGACAGGCAGTGGAGCCCAGACGGTTACAGCCTACTGTGGGGGGCATCAGCGTCCCCTCCTGGCTCTCCTGGAGGTGGGAGAGTGGGGGCTATGGTCGCGGCGATTGGAACGGTTCACACCCTGAGGCGGTGTGGTAGAGGGAGATCTTCTTCTCCGTAGGCCAGCATTAGAGGCTTCCATGGGTTCCTCATTTGGGTGTTCTCTGCAGATTGCGGAGCGCCGAAAATCAGCGTACCAGTTGGGTACCGCCACTCTCGGTATGTGCAGAGTGTCGCAGAAGGTTGGGAGATCCTCAGGGACTTTGAGGTAAGCTGTGCGGCCATGTGAGGAGGCGGCTAGACAGAAAGGAAATTTCCACTTGTAGGTGATGTTGTTGGCGCGCAGAGCATCTAGCAGGGGTTTCAGGTCACGGCGGTGTTGGAGGGTGATGCCTGACAGGTCCTGGTATATTTGGACGATCTTCCCCTCATGTACGATCTGTGGTACGCCTCTAGCCTGCTTAAGTATCTCTTCTTTGACTCGAAAGTCCGTGAGGCAGCAGATGATGTCCCTAGGGGGATCCGTGTCTTTCCCTTTGGGTCGTAGGGCCCTGTGGATCCTCTCAAAGTTAATTGGCGTCTGTAGTGGTCTGCGTAAGAGGCCGTTGAATAGGCTGGTGGTAGATTGAGCAATCTGGTCGCCTTCTATGGATTCGGGCAATCCTCTGACCCTCAGGTTATGGCGTCGGCCGCGATTGTCAAGGTCCTCGAGGTGTCTCTGCATTTCCCTCATTTGAAGCGTGTGAGTGTCGACTTGCCTCGTAGTTTTTCGTAGCTGCAGGTCTTGACGGTCCGCCATTTGTTCCGCCGCTAGCACTCTGTCAGAGAGGGCACGGATGTCAATGCGTAACTCGGAGATAGCGGCGGAGAGGGTGTCCTTTATGTCTGCGGCTATCATTCTTAAGTCCTGAATGTTCAGTTGGGGTACTGGACGGTCCTCCGTCGCGTTCCCGGTCATTTGGCTAGACGGCAAGGGCTGTGGTATAGGGCCCGGTTGTGAGGAGATCATGGCCTCTGAGGTGTGGTGGCGGGTAGGCGCCATGTTGCCTCTGCCTGACCGGAACATTTCAGGGATATTGGAGTGCCCTGCGGTGCCCGGTTGTTCCCTAGGAGAGCGGGATCGGGAGGTCGAGGTATTCCGGGATGCTGTCCCCATGTTTTATCCGAGCTAGGGGCGTTCGTATCACCGCTAATCAGATGAAAGGTCTTCGGATGGCAGGAGCTACAGAGTTAAGCAGCCATCTTCATGCCAGGTCAGGCCACGCCCCTAGTGATGCAAAGTTTAGGGGTTGGTAGTAACATAGCGCTTACTCCTGTAGGAGTCACTGATAATGGTGGGTCTTCTGTTCTTCCACAAAACTGCTTGATCCCCTCTGACACACTTGATTTTGGACTAAAAAGGCAATGCAATGCATCAATGAACTTAAGAGTGCTTTAATGGAGGAACAATTGATAAACCATTAATTGGCACTCAAATGACTATAAGCAAGTTAAATTGAACTATAACAGGTGTAACTAGTGTCTCACATCAACTAACTCAGGAGAATAACAGGGTTCAAGTGTGCACACTATGCATATCACCCCAGCAGTAAGTGAGATTATGCATAATAGTATAAACACTGCACTCCGAGCCCACCCAGTTGTGTGTCGATAGCGAATGAATATTTGCTATTTTTACACTAAATCTCCTCTCCGCTAATCAGGAATTGGGTTGTGATTGGCCAAAACGTCAGGCAATCCTATTGGACGCCTAGCGCCTAGGACGAGGAGAGAGGAGACGGAGAGAAGCCGCAGTCCACCACTGTCCGCTGTGTTGGAGGACAGCGGAGCCGCAGGAGAGAGGAGGAGAGAGAAGGTGAAGAGGAGCCACAGTTGGCCACCGTCTGCCGTGCTGGAGGACACCAGAGCCGCAGGAGGAGAGGAGATCGACCGGCAGACAGCGATCGGGGGGGGGGGGGACTGCGGTGGTTGGTGCCAGAAAGAATGACAAAAAGAATACAATATAGAAGCTCACCGAAAATACATTATTAGGACATTATTTTAAAAATGGATATAATACCCCTTATAAACAGGATTTAAATGTCAAAGGAACTCAGCTTCACTCAGCTATGCTTGGCAATTTATCCTATTTTCAATCCTAGAAAAAAAAAAAAATACCATAAAATGGTCCTTATTCATCCAGCTGCAAAACACTTTGGGCATGCTTCCATGACATATAAAAATAATCGCTGAATGTCTAAATTATTGTTTGATTGCAGCATGTTAAATGAGGAACAACGTAACTAGAATTTAATGGAAGTAAAAAAATATACCAATGATATGCACATACAGCTCCTCAAAAGCAGAGAACACTTTGAGATAAATTCATACATTATATGACAGGCCTGTAAGTTTTTAACCACTTTTGGTGGCTGCTCAATAACCAGGCCATTTTTTGCGATTTGGCACTGCGTCGATTTAACTGACAATTGCACAGTCGTGCGACCCTGTACCCAAACAAAATTGACGTACTTTTTTCCCCACAAATAGAGCTTTCTTTTGGGGGTATTTGATCATCTCTGTGGTTTTTATTTTTTGCGCTATAAACAAAAAAATATTTTGTACTTTTTGCTATGATAAATATCCCCATTTTTTTTTTTTTTAAAAAGCTAATTTTTTCCTCAGTTTAGGCCGTTATGTATTCTTCTACATATTTTTGGCAATAAAAAATTGCAATAAGCGTATATTGATTGGTTTACACAAAAGTTATAGCATCTACAAAATAGGGGATAGATTTATGGCATTTTTATTATTATTATTTTTTTTACTAGTAATGGCGGCGATCTGCGATTTTTATCGGGACTGCGACATTATGGCAGACACATCGGACACCTTTGACACATTTTTGAAACCATTGACAATTATACAGCGATCAGTGCTATAAAAATGCACTGATTACTGTGTAAATGTCACTGGTAGGGAAGGGGTTAAAACTAGGGGGCGATCAAGAGGTTAACTGTGTTCCCTGACTGTGTGGTCTAACTGTGAGGGGAGGGGGCTGACTATAGGAGATGACAGATCGTGGTTCCTAGCTATTAGGAACTCTGATCTGCCTCTCCTCTCCTCACAGAACAGGGATTTGTGTATTTACACACACATGTTCCTGTTCTGCGCACCTGCAATCCCACTTAAAGAAGCCGACATACAGCTACGATGGTTCGCGGGATCGTGCCGACCTGCCGCAGTATAATGACAGCGGCTGGTCGGCAAGTGTTTAAAGCATCATGCAGAACACCAACCCAATAACTGTATTTTTAGCCTACCGGGTCTCGCTTCCATAGGGAAAGTGTATACAATCATCTGTGTAGAAGTCATCCCAGCAGTAGTCTTGGAAATTTTGGGAAGAATAGTCTACCAGTCTTTCCCAAGGATTTATTATCTAGAGATAAAAAGGTAGGCTTGGGTAGGCTTGGGTGATAGTCATCTACTGGGCATGGCTTGTTTTACCTTTGTAAAATATACATGTAGCACTGTCCCCATAGGGCTTGCTGAGTGTTGACTTCATAGGCCTCTCTCTGGGTACCTGTAGCTTTTTGCTAATGCTGTGTACACACGATCAGACTTTTTGACAGCAAAGGTCCAGCGGAACGAATCCATCGGACAATTCAATTGCGTGTGGGCTTCATTGGACCTTTTCTGTCGAAAAATCTGACGGACTTTAGAAATAGAACATGTTTCAAATCTTTCCGACGTACTTGAGTCCTATTGAAAAATCTGTTCGTCTGTAAGCTAGTCCGACGGACCAAAAACGACGCAAGGGCAGCTATTGGCTACTGGCTATGAACTTGCTTATTCTAGTCCGGTCGTACGTCATCAAGTTTTGGGTTTATGTATTTTTTTTTGGAACTTGGATGGGGAAGAGATTAGTGGGATACTCCAACTGGAACTATTCACAATGGATCAGGACAACTCTCACTTGGCCTCACCAGATTATTTGTGGAAGCAGTCACACTGCTTTATCCATAGAGCCACATGTATGGAGGAATTATGTCTTCTTGCTCTCACTAGCAGCAGACTTGATGCACTACATTATCTTCAGGATACTCTCTAGCATCCCCTTTACTGACACCCATCCACTGACTTATCTAGCTGAAGGGGGTGACCCTCACTTGACAGGCCACTAAGACACAGATCTGAACTCACAATAGGCAGAATCAGATCTTTCCTGGTGTCTCCCTTCCAGTCAGCTCTGCAGGACCTCTGGGTTCAGCTTCTCTTTCTCTCTAAGCCCTTGGGTCGACCACCCAAGGCCCCATGACCACCTCCTCAGAGGAGAGGGCAGCCACCCTCTCCCTCCTAGACTATGTTCCCCAGCTCAACTAACTCTGAGCACATGTACCCTGGGTTTTTATACAGTATCCGAACATGAGATGCAGCACTTTTCCTCTGCCAATTGCCAGGACTGTAACAAAGCCTGTGCACTCACTGCAGTGGTGTATTTAGGTTTTCTGCTGCCCTAGGCCTAACTAAACTCATGCACCCCCTAATTAAAATATGGGCCACGGCTCCCTGTCAAGGCCATACCCCTTCCTGTTTAAGACCTGCCCTATCTATAAACCACACCCCTTCCTATTTAGGCTCCACCTTTTCCTTTTAGAGCTCCACCTCTTCTGCTCTGTACATTAAAAATGGGTACCAAGTGGCCTCGTCAGTGGCCATCAATGCATCCCATTAGTGCCCATCAGTGCCGCCTATCAGTGCTCATCAGTACAGCCTCATCAGTGCCCATCAGTGCAGCCTCATCAGGGGGAAACAAGTTCAGCCTATCAGTGCCGCCTATCAGTGGCCATCAGTGCAGCCTCATCAGGGGCAACCAGTGCAGCCTATTAGTGCCCATCAGAGCAGCCTCATCAGTGTGGCTTTATCAGGGGCAACAAGTTCAGCCTAAGGCGCCTTTCACACGGACGACTACTCTGCCGCAGTTAAAAGCATGTTTTTTTTTCCTGTGAAATTTAAGACACCAGGCACTGCGATCAGCTGCATTTGTACAGTGCGATTAGCTGCAGTTGCATTTAGCTGCGGTTTGCCATTTCCATAGCAACCCGACAGGGTACCGACTCATATTGAACGGGGATCCGACTTGGATCCCAGCCAATACCAGGCACTGTGTTTGGTATGAATCTTGAGGGGGAACTCCACGCCAAATTTTAAATAAAAAACCGGCATGGGTTCCCCTCCAAGAGCATACCAGGCCCTTCGGTCTGGTATGGATTCCAAGGGGCACCCCCTACGCCAAAAAATGG
This sequence comes from Aquarana catesbeiana, assembly GCF_042186555.1. NCBI lineage: Eukaryota > Metazoa > Chordata > Amphibia > Anura > Ranidae > Aquarana > Aquarana catesbeiana. Next base: position 91,551,398 of record NC_133330.1, read on the forward strand.
CGTGGGGCTCCCCCCAAAATCCATACCAGACCCTTATCCGAGCACGCAGCCCGGTCGGTCAGGAAAGGGGGTAGGGACGAGCGAGCGCCCCCCTCCCCTACTTAACCGTACCAGGCCGCATGCCCTCAACATGGGGGTTGGTGCTTTGTGCACCTTGTCCCCATGTTGATGAGGACAAGGGCCTCTTCCCGACAACCCTGGCCGTTGGTTGTCAGGGTCTGCAGGCGGGGGGGGGCGTATCGGAATCCGGGAGCCCCCTTTAACAAGTGGGCCCCCAGATCCCGGCCCCCCACCCTATGTGAATGAGTATGGGATACATGGTACCCATACCCATTCACCTGGGGAAAAAACTGTCAATAAAAAAAAACACACTACACAGGTTTTAAAAGTAATTTATTAGGCAGCTCCGCGGGTCTTCTTCCAACTTCGGGGGTCTTCTTCCGACTTCGGGTCTTCTTCCGACTTCGGGGGTCTTTTTCCAACTTCGGGGTCTTCTTCCGATTTCAGGGGTCTTCTTCCAACTTCGGGGGTCTCTCCGGCGTCTTCTCCCGGTGTCCAGATCTTCTGCTGGCTCCTCCGCTATCTTCTGCCGCTCTTTTGCTAGTGGTGGCCCGGACTTCAGGATCGTCTTCTTCCCTCTTCTCTTCTTCCAATGTTGACACGACGCTCTCTCCAGCTGGAATGCTCTCTGAGCGCTCGGCAATGGACTTATATAGGTGGTGACCCCACCCCCTTATGAGGTCACAGTTCCGGGGCATGATGGGACTGTGACGTCATAAGGGGGCGGGTCACCGGGTGACATCACCCGGTGGCCACGCCCCATGCCTATATAATTGGTTGCGGACCTCGCTCACGGCATTACAGCGAGAGGGAGCGTCGTGTCAACATCTCTGGAAGAGAAGAGGGAAGAAGACGTCTCAAAAGACCGGGCTCCTCCGCTAGCAAAAGAGTGGCAAAAGAGCAGAAGATAGCGGAGGAGCCCGGCAGAAGGAAGAAGGCACCAGAGAAGAACCAGAGAGCATGGAGACTACACCAGAGAGAGGGAGAAGAGGCCTGAGAGACCCCGAAGTCGGAAGAAGACCCCCGGAGCTGCCTGATAAATTACTTTTAAAACCTGTGTAGTGTGTTCTTTTATTGACACTTTTTTCCCCAGGTGAATGGGTAGGGGTACCATGTACCCCATACTCATTCACATAGGGTGGGGGGCCTGGATCTGGGGGCCCCCTTGTTAAAGGGGGCTCCCGGATTCCGATAACCCCCCCGCCCGCAGACCCCGACAACCAACGGCCAGGGTTGTCGGGAGGAGGCCCTTGTCCTCATCAACATGGGGAAAAGGTGCTTTGGGGTGCCCCCCCCATGTTAAGAGCATGCGGCCTGGTACAGTTCAGGAGGGGGGGGCACTCGCTCGTCCCCACCCCCTTTCCTGACAGACGTGCGTGTTCCAATAAGGGTCTGGTATGGATTTGGGGGGGACCCCCACGCCGTTTTTTCAGCGTAGGGGGTGCCCCTTGGAATCCATACCAGACCGAAGGGCCTGGTATGCTCTTGGAGGGGAACCCATACCGTTTTTTATTTAAAATTTGGCGTGGAGTTCCTCCTCAAGATTCATACCAAACACAGTGCCTGATATTGGCGGGGATCCAAGTCGGATCCCCGTGTTGCTTGTCGCCTTTCCCGATGAGCGAGCCAGCTCGGCGCTGCTATCCGCAGCTGACACAGTGCACTGCGATTACCTGTGGTTATGTGCGGATAGCTGCGCTAAATCGCTCCTGGACGCAGTCAATTCTATTTTTTCTATCCGCACAGAACCGCATGTAACTAAATCGCAGCTAAGCGCAGTGTGTGAATGGGGCAATAGGAAAGCATTGTGTGCTTTTAGCTGCGGTAGAAAACTAGCAAATTCGCAGCTACAAGCACCATTCTATCTGTCCGTGTGAAAGGGACCTAATAGTGCAGCTCATCAGTGCAGCCCATATCAGTGCAGCCCATATCAGTGCCGCCCATATCAGTGCATCCCATAACAGTCCCGCACATGTCAATGCAGCCCATATCAGTGCCGCCCATATCAGTGCCGCCCATATCAGTGAAGCCCTTATCAGTGCAGCTGATATCAGTGCCCATATCAGTGCAGCCCATATCAGTGCCCACATCAATGCAGCCCATATCAGTGCCGCCCATATCAGTGCAGCCAATATCAGTGCAGCTGATATCAGTGCCCATATCAGTGCCACCCATATCAGTGCAGCCCATATCAGTGCAGCCCATATCAGTGCCCATATCAGTGCCGCCCATATCAGTGCAGCCCATATCAGTGCAGCTGATATCAGTGCCCATATCAGTGCAGCCCATATCAGTGCCCATATCAATGCAGCCCATATCAGTGCCGCCCATATCAGTGCAACCCATATCAGTGCTGCCCATATCAGTGCAGCCCATATCAGTGCAGCCCATATCAGTGCCACCCATATCAGTGCAGCCCATATCAGTGCCACCCATATCAGTGCAGCCCATATCAGTGCAGCCCATATCAGTGCAGCCCATATCAGTGCCCATATCAGTGCAGCCCATATCATTGCAGCCCATATCAGTGCTGCCCATATCAGTGCCCATATCAGTGCAGCTCATATCAGTGCTGCCCATATCAGGGCAGCCCATATCAGTGCAGCCCATATCAGTGCCCCCCATGTCAGTTCAGCCCATATCAGTGGCCATCAGTATAATAACTTTAAGAGCACTTGACACATGCACATTAGTAATGGTAACCTTCTGTCCTTGTCGCTGGCTGGGGATTCCCCTCATGGTCCTCTATCTCTGGGAAGAAGATTCAGTGAAGTAAGCCGTGCGGAGGAGACTGGGCGGAGCATTGAGCTCCGCCTCTGCCAGTCAGCCGGCCTGGCCAATCACCGGCTGCTTATGGGGGTGCCAGTCGTTGTCGCTGCTGCCCCACCCCCTCGCCGCTGGCCAAGCATGCTCCGTATACTGAGCACAAGTACTGTGCTACAACAAGGCGGCCGCCGGGGCTGTATTTGTGCGGGAGGTGGCCGTGGGAACTGGGACTTGGGAAAACGGGACGGGGGGCTTTTTTGCATGCGGGGGGGCAGCTTTTTTGCCGCCCTAGGCCTGGGCCTTGTTGGCCTAGGCCAAGAAACAGCACTGACTCACTGTCCAATATGCCTCCCTATTGCACCAGTGAGGGACAAACAAGCTGAGCTGAGCACAATGAGCTGAGCACAATGAGCAAACCTAACCAATAGATCCTGTCCCTGGTAGGCAGAGAGCACTCTAAGTTTTACCTGACCATCTTTCTGGTAAGCAGAAATACCAAAAATTATACTCTCTTCTAGCACCTACCTAGGTGGGTGCTACATACAAATGAAACAAAAAAGTAAAAATATAGTCAGTATGGTTTAATGACCAGATAAGCACCAGAGATGATACTGAGGGGGTTATTAATGCAAGTCTGTAAGAGACCCAATTGTCTTCTGTTGAGTATTCACTTTGAATTTAATTTATGTTGACTGCACTTTAATACTCTATGGTCATAGATGTCACCTGTCCCAATTTTGCCAACACAGTCCCTTATCTTGGCCATCTGTGCAGCAGGTGCTGTGACCTGGGTGATGTCTTGGGATCACAGCATTACCTCAAAAGTGCCTGTTGCCTGGGAAGGCCAAAAGCTCTGAGTGTGGAGATGCCCACTATGTTGGAAGGATAAGTGCCGTTGCCTGGGAAGGCCGGAAGCTCTGTGTGTGGAGATGCCCACTATGTTGGAAGGATGTCACCCAGGCTCTGCTGCACACCATCCATCCAAATGTCCGCCATCTTTACTGTGTTTCTGCTACTGCAGGCATTGCAATTATGTACAGACAGCAGTATGGAAATATAAGGAGGGCATATTCCCTTTAAACTGTCCCTCCAAATGATTTTCAAATGTTGGCAACTATGTATGCTCTATATATACTAGTGGGAAAACAAATAACACTTCAGCTTTCGAAAAAAGTAGACGTGAGGTGATGGACTCAGGTCTTTCACCCATTATTTGGAGGGCATTGGTTAGGCTTGATAAAGCATTGGCTACCTTTTATCTTGTCTTAATTTTACCAACAACCAATGATGATGGACTCTAAAGATGATAGACTAGAACTCTTTTTTTGCCAATTACACTTCAACTCTAAAGCATCTAAGTACCTGAGTCCATAGGGATCAATGCTAAAATGCCTAGTGATTTAGAAGGCTTCTTTGAGTGAGACATCTCAAAAGTTTATAATTCGTATTTTATAGTTGATTGCAGGATTGTTTAGCTCATTATTTCATCAGGTAGAGCTTCCCAGACAGTTCTGCACAATTTTGCATATTATACACCTTTGTTTTGGAGACTTTCAGATTTCCATTGACACCAAACAGACATTGCAGCTGTTGTCAGAGATCTCTTTTCTTCACTGAAGCCAGCTGCTGGGGAGATCATGTGACCAGACTGGAGAGCCCAGGGAATAGGTAAATAGGTAAGTATACACATCTTTCCTCTACAGCAGGGGTCTCCAAACTTTTAAAACAAAGGGCCAGTTTACTGCCATTCAAACTTTAAGGGGGCCAGACTGTAGCCAATGGGAGTAGAAAATGCCCTGCCATCAGAGTAAACAATGCCATAGGCTTGGTGATTAGTGGGAGAAAAAAAATTACACAATTGGTGTCAGTGGGAAGAATAGTGCCCCATCATTGGTGTCGGTGGGAGGAATAGTGCCCCTCATTGGTGTCAGTGGGAGGAATAGTGCCCTATTACTGGTATCAGTGGCAAGAATAATGCTACATAGCTGGTGTCAGTGGAAAGAATAGTGCCCCATATTTGGTGTCAGTATGAGGAATAGTGCCCCATAAATGATTTCAGTGGGAAAATGAGTTCCCCGTCTCTGGTGTCAGTGGGAGGAATAATACTCCATCATTGTTGTCAGTGGGAGAAATAGTGTCTCGTATCAGTGGAAGGAAAAGTGCCCCAACATTTACAGGTAAAGTTGATCCAGGGAAAATCCAATTGCCTCTTGGGGGAACAGGAAGGAATTTTTCCCCTGCTGTAGTAAATTGGATCATGCTTTGCTGGGGTTTTTCACCTTGCTCTTGATCAACTGTAAAAAACATCAAAAAGCGCCAATCTAAGTGCAGTATCATGAAACTTTAATGAGATAATTATAAACGGACAAACAGCCAAATGGCTACTCACAAAGATGAAATAGGTTAAGGCAAGGACAAGTAATGGGTCCAGGGACGTCCTCCTCAGATGTGGGCAAAGTGCATGGTGCAGGTTCTCCTGGAAGCGCTGTCCACGTTAGGATGTGGAAGTAGCCACCGGGGTCATCGCTGGGTGCTGGGCTGCAAAACGATGGAGGTGCCCGCAAAGACAACCAGCGTCTAAGCGGACATGGAGAGCCAGAGCCGTCGCAGTAGACAGGAACCGGAAGACAAGCGTGGAACGCAAGGCACTTAGTCCAGGAACCAACAAAGCGGAAGTGACGTATGGACGTGTTGGATGACGCGTTTCAATGCTTCCGCATTTTCTTCAGATCCGATAGGCTAATACAACAGGTGTCCTTTTATATGAGCTATGGAGTCAGTAACTAGGCAACAGCTAAAAACAAAACACGATATACTAAATACAATAACAATGAGATGAAGAAAATGAGTTCAAAAACACCAGAAAAATGTGAAAGTGAGATATAAAAAAAGGGTAGAAAGAAAAGAAAAGAAAAAGAAAAAGAAAAACGGAAAAGGATGAATAAATAAAATAAAATAAGGAAAATTCAAAAAAAAAATAAAATTCAAAAAAATGTATTAAAAATATACAAAAATATATAAAAAATATATGAAATAAAATATAAAGTAAAAATAATAAATAATAAATAATGAATAATATAAGAAAATTATAAAAAATTGTTGTTGGAAGAAATAAAGAAAAACCTTGGTAATAAAAAAGAGAGAAGAAAAAAATATATACATATAGAAACATATATATATATATATATATATATATATATATATATATATATATATATATATATATATATAAAATTATTATAATAGAAATAATAAAATAATAATAATAAGTGGAAAAAGAAGAAAGAGAAAAAATGGGAAAAAGATCTGAGCGAGAAATATATATAAAAAAATATATATATAAAAATATATGTATAAAAAAAGTGAAACCTAAAAGGGGAGCAGTTGATTAAAAACTGTATATGGGCTATAATAGTCACACATGTGTAAATGTAGGAAACATACATATTGACTACACCTAAAAATAGGGGACATCTACATACAAATGGAGGAATATAGTAACCTTAAAAAATAAGAAATTATGAAAACCTAAAAACCTGTCGATGAACTTGTGTGTTTGTATGTATACACCCCCATGTACACACACAACACACATGATGGAAATATTATTGTTAATGAATTCAGAACAGAGTAGGAATTCATTAACAATAATATTTCCATCATGTGTGTTGTGTGTGTACATGGGGGTGTATACATACAAACACACAAGTTCATCGACAGGTTTTTAGGTTTTCATAATTTCTTATTTTTTAAGGTTACTATATTCCTCCATTTGTATGTAGATGTCCCCTTTTTTTAGGTGTAGTCAATATGTATGTTTCCTACATTTACACATGTGTGACTATTATAGCCCATATACAGTTTTTAATCAACTGCTCCCCTTTTAGGTTTCACTTTTTTTATATATATATTTTTATATATATATTTTTTTATATATATTTCTCGCTCAGATCTTTTTCCCATTTTTTCTCTTTCTTCTTTTTCCACTTATTATTATTATTTTATTATTTCTATTATAATAATTTTATATATATATATATATATATATATATATATATATATATATATATATATATATATATATATATATATATATATATGTTTCTATATGTATATATTTTTTTCTTCTCTCTTTTTTATTACCAAGGTTTTTCTTTATTTCTTCCAACAACAATTTTTTATAATTTTCTTATATTATTCATTATTTATTATTTATTATTTTTACTTTATATTTTATTTCATATATTTTTTATATATTTTTTATATATTTTTGTATATTTTTAATATATTTTTTTGAATTTTATTTATTTTTGAATTTTCCTTATTTTATTTTATTTATTCATCCTTTTCCGTTTTTCTTTTTCTTTTTCTTTTCTTTTCTTTCTACCCTTTTTTTATATCTCACTTTCACATTTTTCTGGTGTTTTTGAACTCATTTTCTTCATCTCATTGTTATTGTATTTAGTATATCGTGTTTTGTTTTTAGCTGTTGCCTAGTTACTGACTCCATAGCTCCCATAAAAGGACACCTGTTGTATTAGCCTATCGGATCTGAAGAAAATGCGGAAGCATTGAAACGCGTCATCCAACACGTCCATGCGTCACTTCCGCTTTGTTGGTTCCTGGACTAAGTGCCTTGCGTTCCACGCTTGTCTTCCGGTTCCTGTCTACTGCGACGGCTCTGGCTCTCCATGTCCGCTTAGACGCTGGTTGTCTTTGCGGACACCTCCATCGTTTTGCAGCCCAGCACCCAGCGATGACCCCGGTGACTACTTGCACATCCTAACGTGGACAGCGCTTCCAGGAGAACCTGCACCATGCACTTTGCCCACATCTGAGGAGGACGTCCCTGGACCCATTACTTGTCCTTGCCTTAACCTATTTCATCTTTGTGAGTAGCCATTTGGCTGTTTGTCCGTTTATAATTATCTCATTAAAGTTTCATGATACTGCACTTAGATTGGCGCTTCTTGCTGTTTTTTACATTGTTTTTTCAGAGTTGCCTGCTTCCACTCTCAAGTGAGCTGCCGCTGGTGTTTTTTATCAGATCTTTAATTTAATTAATCCCTGAGGAAGGGGGAGACCTTTTCCCAGAAATGTGTTAGATGCATCTGATGCTCTTAACCAAGAAATGCTTCAAAAAGACCTTTATGTCATATTAACTTTCATTCTAGGTGCTCTTCAATACACACCCAAAGTGCAGTTTTAGTAAAATGTGTACTCTACCATCCCTAACTCCCTTACACAAACTAACCTAGAAATCCGCTATCCAGTTGCACTAGGAGCTTTGCCAGCAAGGATTGGCCCTTCAGGAGACAGCCCTTCTACTTCACAGATTACTATACAGGACAATGCACACAGCTGTTTTGGACCATACACAATTTCTCATACATGTTCCTGCCCAGGGGCCACAATTACTGCACAGTGTTGGAACACAAATATGTATGGCTGTAAAAGGCTGTATGTGGGTATACGCCAGTACTTGTGTATACCCATGCATGTAAACAGACATAAAATCTTTAATGCAGACAGTCTGGCAGTGGTGGCCCGTTTATATGGGACACAGAGGCGTCGCCCCCCCCCCCCCCCCAAAGCATGCGCCCGGCCCCTAATCTACATGCAGGATGGCGGACGCATGGATTCCAATGAGGTTTTGTTTTTAGAAGCACATGATTAGAGCCTGAGTCTCTAATCGGCTTCAAAAAAGGGTGGGCTTGGGGCAGAGAGCACTGAGCCCACCCAGTTGTGTGAAAATAGCGAATGAATAGTCACTATTGTCTTCATTATTTTCCTCCCAGCCAGTCAGGAAGCGGATCCTAAGACTCCTCCCCCATTTGGCTGAGCGAAGAAGCGATCCTATTGGCTGCCGCAGGGGAGGAGGAGATGCAAGGAAAGCCGCCGTGAAGCCCAGGAGGAGGAGACTCAGGGTTAAGCCGCCACCTGGAGGAAGTGCTGCCTGTGACCAGATGGGGTAAGTGCAGGGATGGTGACCGACCGACCGACCAGGCAGGGGGGTTGTGCCTGTGGCCTGACCGACCGGGGTGTTGTGGTGGCAGGTGGATTGTTTGCCGCCCCCCCCCACAAAAAAAAGCACCTGAGGCTAATGAGTGAGAAAATATACCCAAACTTGGTACTATTGTACTGTATAGTTTAATGAGGCTATGTGTTTTAGCCCTAGGACCAACACTATGGTTTATAAATATAATTTTGCCACATTTTGTGTAGGATATGCATGTTTATAGATATAAATAGAGAGATGGTTATAGGCAGCACAATTTGCACAAAATACGGGGCAGATAATGGAAACAGCACTGACTAGCCAGACTATGTTGCACACTGCTCACTCATGGTGGTTAAAACTGGACTATGGGAGAAGGGTGAAGGAATTTCTTAGCTAAACAAATTGCTAATTCTGTCCTTGAGCGGCAGTTCATACAACTGGGAGTGGTTTGTGAAGCAGACATACTGTATTACGCATAGTTGCCAACATTGTAAAAAAAAAATGTGGGACACTTTTGTGGCTGTAGGCGGAGCCGTACAATAATTAGGGGGCGGGGCATTTGTTTGTAGGCATGGCTTAGGAAAAATATACAAGTGTGGCGAAAATGGGCATGGTTTACGTGACACTGTGGGCGTGGCTTAAATGGGCGTGGCTCAAGAGGGTGTGGTTAGAGTCTGAGATGAATGAGGGATGGAGAGGGAGAGAGGGGGAGAGGGGGAGAGGGATTAGAGGGGGAGAGGGGGAGAGGGATTAGAGGGGGAGAGGGAAATGACGGGACAGCAGCCCCAGATCCTACACAACAATAGAAATATGTGTATTCTAGAAAGTTTAACAATCAGCAGATAAGGATACTCCAAACACCTGGTGTTTGCACTTCAATCATCCCGGCACCATGGTTGTTATGGTGTCAGGATGATTGAAGTGCATTATTTCTATTATTACATTGTAATATAAAATGAAATCATTCAACTCACCATAATGCAGAATCAGTGGGATCCCTGAGCGTGTCACTAGCCACGTCGCCTGCCACCAGCCGTCCATCCGTGCGTCAGATGTCCCAGCAGAGTCCGTCCTTGCATCAGATGTTCCAGCAGAGTCCGTCCTTGCATCAGGTGTCCCCAGCGGAGCCCCCCTTACATCAGATGTCCCCAGCAGAGCCCCCCTCACACCAGGAGTCCCCAGCGGAGCCCCCCCTCACACCAGGAGTCCCCAGCGGAGCCCCCCCTCACATCAGGTGTCCCCAGTGGAGCCCCCCCTCACATCAGGTGTCCCCGGCGGAGCCCCCCTCACATCAGGTGTCCCCGGCGGAGCTCCCCCTCACATCAGGTGTCCCCGGCGGAGCCCCCCCTCACATCAGGTGTCCCCAGTGGAGCCCCCCTCACATCAGGTGTCCCCGGCGGAGCTCCCCCTCACATCAGGTGTCCCCAGCGGAGCCCCCCCTCACATCAGGTGTCCCCAGTGGAGCTCTCCCTCACATCAGGTGTCCCCAGTGGAGCCCCCCTCACATCAGGTGTCCCCTGCGGAGCACCCCTTGCATCAGGTGTCCCCGGTGGAGCTCCCCCTCACATCAGGTGTCCCCAGTGGAGCCCCCCCTCACATCAGGTATCCCCAGTGGAGCCCCCCTTGCATCAGGTATCCCCAGTGGAGCCCCCCTTGCATCAGGTGTGTGTCCCCAGTGGAGCCCCTCTTGCATCAGGTGTGTGTCCCCAAAGGAGCCCCCCCTCACATCAGGAGTCCCACAGCGGTGCGCCCCCCCCTACCTCAGAGGTGTCCTAGTAATAGCATGGCTAGAACCCCTGCCCCTTTCCATATCAGACAGGAAGACGGCTGGGGGGGCTAGACGGAGCTCCTGCGTTGCCGCCCACCCTCCGCCCCGCTCCGCCTCGCCCTGCCTACCCCCCCGCCCCGCTGCCAGTCTGATATGGAAAGGGGCGGGGGGTAGGCGGGGCGAGGCGGGGCGAGGCGGGGTGAGGCGGAGCGGGGCGGAGGGTGGGCGGCGACGCAGGAGCTCCGTCTAGCTCCCCCCAGCCGTCTTCCTGAACTTCATCAAAATGGCGGCCGGCGGAGGACACATTGTCTCCGCCGGCCGCGGACCTCTAGCAGCGGTGGCGAATCGTGAAGAACCGGACACTAAGGTGTCCTGGATAGGAGGCACAGGAGCAAGGAGGACAGCGGGAGAACACTGCCAGGCAAGTCTCCAGGAGAAACCAGGAACATCCAAGAGGGCTGGTGAGTGATACACAGTCAGGAGGAATTGGAGGCACGCCTGAGAGGACTTGGATGGAGCAGTCTGGGATGGGTGCAGAGCCAGTAAAGAGGAATGTGGTGGCACTGGCAGTGGAAAGAGGCAGCTGCAGCCAGGAGGGTTGGCAGGGCCAGAGGAGGCGGTATTGGGAGCAGTAGCCACATGTGGGACAGATAGCACTAAGAACTACTACCATTTTTGCTACACCATAGGGGCCCGCGTTTCCTGCCTGCAAAGGGCATTTGCTTGGGCCTGGCTGAGCCAGTGTTAAGCCACAAATGCAGTGCTAGCTGGTCACGGGAGTGATAGTCTGCAAGCAAGTATATGTGCTGGAGGTGAAGAGAAGAGGTTGTATATACCAGAGGTGTATATACTGTAGCTCAGTCCCTAAATTTCCTATGTTCAATCAAGTGGGCATCCCACATTCACCCCATCCCCATCCAAGTTCTATCCCCCTAATAAAGCAAAATAAAGTACAAGGATTGTTTCTTAGCTGAAGTGTGTCTGGAAATTCATGTGCCTAGCTGTACAGGGCGGGAGACGGACCACAATTACCAGCAGCCCCTATGAAGGTACCCCTACACATATTTTTCTGATGGCTATGTTCAGCTAAAATAAAGAACTATATTAAAATAGGAGGACAAAGGAAAAAGAGATAAAACAACAACATACAACAATCCCAAAATGTCCAGAGGAAAAGAGGACAAATGTAGATTTGAATCACACAGATGTAACTATCTTCTTTATACATTATGTCGTGTTGAACTCCATTCTCATTGCACTATACTGTATGTCTTGGGGTTATTTAAATTTGTATTTTTGCATGGGTAACTCAGTGGCATTGATCTTACATCAAGTTGTATATCAAGTTACTTGGATTATTGGGTTCTGCTGTCATTGCAAGCTATGAAACATTTATATTTTATTGCTAAACACATATGTTTTCTGATGGCCAATATATTAATTGCTGAAGTGAGCATGGCTTAGTGGTGCCCACAATATTGTTTATGGATAAAGATGGTGACATCTTGTAAATCACTTCCCGCCTTGATCTTATACCAGGGGCAGATCACTAGATAGCAGATCTCAACAAAACAAATTAGAATGCCCTGGTGTGCTAATTTATATTGACTGTACCTGTCAGAAGAAACAGAAATGATATTCTACAGTGCATTAGCAGTAAATCTACTCAAAACCAATTCATATGTTTTGGTTGGATGAGTGGTAGGGGGAGCTGAAAAAAGTTACAATCCTGCGAGTGTTAACTTGGATATCTGTTGCTGAGCAACCACTGGCAAGTTTTAGAAAGATATCATTTTTTTTTCCTGCCCCAGAAACAGTGTACCAGGGTGATGTGTCTGACTTCCTGAAAGGAGGAACCTATACGGAAGAGGGCACATGGCCTAAAAGGTGTGGGCTGGAAGCTTTCTGTGCAGCAGCAGATCTCCATATTACCTCTGCTGCCTGTGCTCCACTAGCAATGGGGGATGCTTACAAGCAATTGTAGTGGGTGCCCCACTTTCTTCCACGCCTGACTTTCTCACCACATATTTGGTGAAGGGCAAACTTAACTCACCCCCTGCCAAAATTAGCTGGGCCATTCCAATTAAGGTGTCCTGTAGGCAGGAAAACCTTCCTTCCTATGTTTATTGAAAGGAGGTTCCTCTGCCAAGTCCTTATAAAAGTGCAAGTTGTTGGTTTTCCTGTGTACATTAACCTGTGTTTTTTCTCCTCATGTATTTAAAAGAATGTACCAGGTCAAGGACTGTTACTTCCTTTGGGGACCAAAGATTCTTTGGTGGGGGGAGTATGTAGTGGGTGCCCCGCTTTCTCCCACGCCTTACCAAGCTGTCCACCATGGGAATCACACAGCCTGAGAGAGGGAGAGTGTGCCTGTCATGTCTGCGAGGGATTTCTTCTTTCCACTGACACTGACTTCAGGCAGAGCAAGTGGCGCTCGCACAGGCATTGGCCACTCTTTGCGCCCTTCCCCTTGCTCCTATTGGCAGGAAGAGAGAAGCCAATACAGGAGCTAATCAGAGGAAGCTAATTAAAGGAGCCAATGAGAAGGACCTTACCAGAAGCAGAAACAGTTGCAAAGGATCCTTGGATGTGTAGTCTTCATCTAAAATGGCCCCAAAGTCTTGCATAGGGCAGGAACTACAAAGACCAGCATGCTCTGGGAGAAAAGGCACTAAAGACTCCATTTTACTTATCTGAGGGGATTCAGACTCCACGAGGCAGGACAAGAGATTAGACCTAGAGGAGAGGTGCTGCCACCCAGGTCATTTCACCGTGTGATTTCAGGCATCCACAGCCGGTCAGGACATCCAGTCTGAGACAGTGGGATCCCAGGTGCACACCCAGACGCACCTGCAGCGACAGGGAAGTGTTTCAGTGTGAGGTGACCAGTCGGGTCACCAGGAGAGCCTGCCTGTTTCAGGACTTTCATTTGGGCCTTGACCACAGGATTGGGTGAGAGGGCTTTCACCCATTTGAAGGAAACAAGGACACTGCACATAGAGTTAAATGGACACTGTATACAGACATCTTTGCTGTCACTTGCAGTGGAACAGGGCTAAAGGATAAGGCCATGCATTCACAGAGACATTATATACAGACACCATTGTTCTTTCACCTTGCTGAGGAAGATCCTGCATTCTTTACTTGATAATTTGGGCCAGTTGTGTTTTTAGGCCCTGCTTTTTAAGAAAACACAAACATTAATAAGGGCAGAAATAGTCAGCAAAGGGCACCACATCCCATACTATATTCAAAAAAAGAGAAAAGGGGGAGGGGGTTTGGAAAAACGCCCCAGGGACTTTTAAGGTGCTTAAATTATGTAGTAGACGAAAAATAGAGAAACATGTATGATGTATCTATAAAAGTATATAATTTTTATTGAAAATTAACTCTAAAAACATGGGTCCCTATAAACAAGACACCATCATAAAAAGGTAGTACATATATCTCAATAATTGAACCCTTCATGGGCACACAGTAAAAGAACCACTTAGTTCAATAACAATCTGCCACTCAATATGTTTCGCTCAGTACGAGCTTCTTCAGGAGTTTATGGCATGGATTGTAGTAAGCTCTAAACAATGAATAGAAAAACATGTATGAGACATTATATTAAATCATTTAACAGTAAGGCTAGCCCACTAAGGTTAGCAAGTGCCTCCTACACTACACATTGCGCATGCTCTGAAACGCGTTGTGTCACCTTCACCCGGCTGACGCCACACGCTGGCTTTGCGAGCTGTCCTCTCCTTCCCTGCATGATCGCCTGTTCCCGTCCTGGTTCCTCGTCCTCATTGCAGCTATGGATCAGTAACACCCCCCCAGCTTGCGTTTCATCTGCAGCCTACTATCAGTTACCTACTTGTGGAGAGCTTTGTCCTTGCCAATATGTAAGTGGCTATTTTTCCTTTTATTATATGGAATAAAGCAGTTTTACTTAGAGGCGCTCCTCTCTCTCTCTTTTTTTCCCTGGATGACTCCGAGCTGGCTTCACTCCTGAGAAAAGCTGCCCTTTGCTGACTGTGCTACAAATTATCTCCTCTACTAGCAAATCATCCATCATCAGCTATTATTGGTTTTATACTCATGGACTTATTTATGGACTTATTGCTCTACACATAATTTTAGAATTCTGTAGAGCTTTTATTGTCTGTTTGTTGCTTTTTATCAGCAATTCTGAGCGCCAGTTTTATATATTTAAGTCCAACCTATGTGTGTTCTTTTATGTCAGTATTACATTGTATATCCCTGTATGTTGTGGTCATTCAGGTGCTTATCTAATAGTTTTTTGAAATTATCAATGCTCCCCGCTGAAACCACTGCCTGTGGAAGAGAATTCCACATCCTAACCGCTCTTACAGTAAAGAACCCTCTATGCGGTTTAAGGTTAAACCGCTTTTCTTCTAGTTTTAGTGAATGGCCGCATGTCCTATTAAATTCCCTTTCACAGAAAAGTTTTATCCCTATTGTTGGATCCCCAGTATGTTATTTGTACATTGAAATCATATCCCCTCTCAAGCGACTCTTCTCCAGATAGAATAAGTTCAGTGCTCGTAACCTATCCTCATAACTAAGGTCCTCCAGTCCCTTTATTAGTTTTGTTGCCCATCTCTGGACTCTCTCCAGTTCCAGCACATCCTTCCTAAGGACTGGTGCCCAGAACCAGACAGCATACTCCAGGTGGGGCCGGACCAGAGTCTTGTAGAGTGGGAGAATTATCGTTTTATCCCTGGAGTGAAACCCCTTTTTAATGCATGCCAATATTTTGTTTGCTTTGCTTGCAGCAGATTGGCATTGCATGCAATTGCTGAGCCTGTCATCTACTAGGACCCCCCTTTTCCATCCTAGATTCCCCCAGAGGTTCTCCCCCTAGTGAGTAGATTGAATTCATATTTTTGCCACCCAAATGCATTATTTTACTTTTTTCTACATTAAACCTCATTTGCCATGTAGTTGCCCACCTCATTCAATTGTTCAGATCTTCTTGCAAGGTTTCCACATCTTGCTGAGAAGTTATTGCCCTGCTTAGCTTAGTATCGTCCGCAAATACAGAGAATGAGCTGTTTATCCCATCCTCCAGGTAGTTTATGAATAAATTAAAAAGGATTGGTCCCAGGACAGAACTCTGGGAGACCCCACTTTCCACCCCTCACCATTTTGAGTACTCCCCATTTATCACTACCCTCTGAACTCTGTAGCCAGTTTTCAATCCATGTACTCACCCTATGGTCCATGCCATGCCAATGGACCTTACTTTGTACAGTAAACGTTTATGGGGAACTGTGTCAAATGCTTTTGCAAAATCCAGATACACCATATCTACGGGCCTTTCTTTATCTAGATGGCAGCTCATCTCCTCATAGAAGGATGATTACTGCTAATGATACCATTGTTATTACTAAAATCTTGTATATAGTCCCTTATCATCCTCTCCAAGAGCTTGCATACAATTGATGTTAGGCAAACTGGTCTGTAATTCCCAGGGATGTAACTTGGCCCTTTTTTAAATATTGTTGCTACACTGGCTTTTCTCCAACCAGCTGGTACCATTCCAGTCAGTAGACTGTTTGTAAAAATTAGGAACAATGGTCTGGCAATTACTTGACTGCATTCCTTAAGGACCCTCGGTTGCAAGCCATCTGGTCCCGGTGACTTAATAATGTTACAGTTTTCAATTCTAATTCTAATTCTGTCCTCTGTTAGCTATGAGGTTGCTTCCTGTGATATGTCATGAGGATAAACATTGCAGTTTTGGTTACTGAAGCCCCCCGATTCCCTTGTGAAGACTGAGGAGAAGAATAAATTCAATACCTTCGCCATCTCTCCATCCTTAGTAACCAAATTTCCTTGATCGACCTTTATGGGACCAATATGATCTGACCTCCCTTTCTTACTATTTATGTACCTAAAGAATTTCTTGGGATTTTATTTTACTCTCCTCCGCTGCGTGCCTTTAGTGTTCTATCTTAGCCGCCCTGATAGCACCCTTATATGTCTTGTTGCATTCTTTGTAAAGTTGGAAGGCTGATGATGATCCCTCAGCCTTGTATTTTTTGAAGGCCTTCTCCTTTGCTTTTATATGCATTTTTACGTTGGAGTTAAACCATCCAGGACTTTTATTAGCTCTTTTAAATTTATTTCCCATTGGGATGCACAGGCTAATGCCTTTATTTAATATGCTCTTAAAGCATACCCATTTTTCCTCTGTGTTCTTTGTTCCTAAGATTTTATCCCAATTATTATCTTCTAGCAAGGATCATAGTTTAGGGAAGTTTCTTTTGAAATTCATTGTCTTTGTATTCCCCTTATGTTTCCTATTTGTGTGATTTATACTAAAACTAATTGAACTGTGATCGCTGTTTCCTAAATTGCCCTGTATTTCCACATCCGTGATCAGGTCTGTGTTGTTGGTAATCAGTAGGTCTAGTAACGCTTTGTTTCTAGTTGCATTTACCATCTGACCCATGAAATTGTCCTGCAAGACATATAGGAACTGGCAAGCCTTAGATGAATGTGCGGTTCCTTCCACCCAGTCTGTATAATTAAAATCCTCCATTATAGTGACACTTCCCATTCTTGCCATTAATCCAAATTGTGATAGGAGGTCCACCTTCGCCTCCTCCCTCTGGTTAGGGGGCCTATAGCATACTCCCAGTATTACTTTCCCCTTTGTAGCTCTACCCATAAGGATTCCACCTCCTCCCTTGCTCCCTTAGTGATGTCATCAATCACATTCACTTGCACATAATTTTTGATATACAGGCATATTTCTCCCACTTTTTTACCCTCTCTATCCCTGCGATATAGGGAATACCCTTGAATGGTTGCCAGCCAATCATGAGAGCTGTCAAACCAAGTCTCTGTAATTCCTACAAAATCTAAATACTCCTCATACAACAGTAGTTCTAGTTCTCCCATCTTGTCCGCCAGACTCCTGGCATTGGTGAACATGCCATGTAATTTAGACTGGTCGCATACTATCTCCTTATTGGGTGCTCTGGGGTTGCAAATAGGACTTGTTACTATACTTACCTTGGGTTTATGTGCTTTAGTCAACCTACCAGTAATGCCCCAAATACTACCCTCTGGAATATGTTCCGCGCTGACCAACTCTACCTCTGGACCCACCCCCGTCGTCAATTTTAAAAGCCCCTCTAACTTTTTGGTCATCTTCACTCCCAGCAGATCTGCACCTTCCCCATTTAGGTGCAGTACATCCCTTCTATAGAGCTGGTAACCGACTGAGAAGTCACCCCTGTTCTCCAGGAACCCAAACCCCTCTGTCTTTCTACACCAGCTCCTCAGCCACTTGTTTACTTCCCCAATTGCCCTCTGTCTTTCTGGTGGGGCTCGAGGTACGGGTAGTATTTCTGAGAATACTACCTTGGAGGTCCTTTTCAATTTAGCTCCTAAGTCCCTAAAATTGTTTTTTAGGACACTCCATCTACCTCTGACTTTGTCATTGGTGCCAACGTGCACCATGACACCTGGGTCTTCCCCAGCCCCTCCCAGTAATCTCTCCACCAGATCCGTGATGTGCGGAACCCGAGCGCCCTTTATGCAATATACAGTTCGGCGCTTCAGGTCTTTCTGACAGATTGCCCTCTCTGTCCTTCCAAGAATTGAGTCCCCTACCACCAGAATCTGTCTTTCCTTCCCCTTGGCTTTATTCCTGACCTCACTGGAGGAGTTATTCCCCTGGCAGCTAGGGGAGTCACTCGACTCCAGCAGTGCTGGTCCCTGACTGGTTTCACCAATGTCACTCAACGGGGCTTTCCTATTAGGATGTTCCAGCCCCTGACTCTTTCCCCTCTATCCTTCCTGACTGTCACCCATCTACTCTGCTTTGGTGCCTGCACAGCTTTGTCTCCATCCGCATCTGTGCTGGCCCCTGCCGGCACCTGCCTGGTACGATCCCAACTCTCCTATTGTATGGAGGGACTTCTCAGTGTTGACAGTTGCTTCCCTAGATTCAGAACCTGGGCTTCCAGGGAAACAATGTGCTTATATTTTGCACAGCAGGATTTGCCCTCGATCAGATGATCAAGGAATGCATACATGCCGCAAGATGTACACCGAGTCTCATCTCCACACCCGCCGGGCATGGTATCCACTAATTTAATGGGGATTGGGGGTTATACTCTGTCCAAATTAACTACTTAATTAACAACTAGCTTCCTGACACTAATCCTCAACAATACACAGGTTCTCAACAAGACTATACACAGGTACTCGCAACACACGTGCACTGCACAGCACACGTGCACTCACAGCCCACGTGCACTCATAGTCCAAGTGACTCACAGTCCACATGCACTCACAGCCCATGTGCACTCCTGACACTAATCCTCAACAATACACAGGTTCTCAACAAGACAATACACAGGTACTCGCAACACACATGCACTCACAGCCTACGTGCACTCACAGTCCATGTGCACTCACAATACTCTCAATACACAGGTACTCAGGCACTCACAATACCCAGGTACTAACAATACACACACACTACTCAGATACTCACAATACGTAGGTACTCACAATACACACACAATACTCAGGTACTCACAATACACAGTTACTCACAAAACCCAGGTACTCACAATACACAGGTCACTCACAATACACAGGTACTCACAATACACAGGTCACTTACAACACTCAATTACCCTGCAATACACTGGTAATCACAATACTCAGGTCGTCCACAATACACACTGTGCACTGCACAAAAACTTAAATCTTGCTAACCCCTATTTTCCCAGTTACAATAATGATATTACTAACAGGAACTTTCAGATGTCACTGACAGGTTTGATGGCTCCTGTTATAACCTCTTGTTTTCAACTCTGGTTTTTAACTCACCACTTAATCCAGTTACACTTGGCTTAAGTTCCAGCAAGCAAAAAGATGGCAAGCGCAAAGATGAGCAGGCTCAAAATGAGTTCTACAGAAAGTTATATAGGGCCTGAAGCACCTGTGACAATTAACCACTCCACTTAATTAGTAGTCTGAAGGAAGTAAAGAAAAAAAAAAGGCTGTTTAAAAAGTGACAGAGAAAGCTGCAAGGAAAGACCCCAAAAAAGAACCTAAAAAATGCAAACACAGCAATCAAAAACTGTTTTTCACTCTCCACTCAAAGTTCCCACTCTTTAGCTTCCAAACAGCAAATCTGGCAAATTCGATGTGCTCTACAGAATGTTATATAGGGCCTGAAGCACCTGTGACCAATGAACAACTCCCCTTAATTAGTAGTTATATAGTTATATATTTTCCTCTGGTATTTGAGAAGGATTACTGTCCTCATATTGTTATGTGTTGCTACTCCACCAAGGGTATTTTTGTTAAAAATACATGTCTACTTTACCTAGCCCCCTACCTAAGCAAAACAAACCTAGGAATTTCAAGCTAGCTGTTACTTACTAAGCATGACAGCCAGGGCCGTTGATAAGCTAGTACAACCAGCCCTGTTATACCGGGCCCAGCGTTCTCAGCTTTGCAGGGGGGGCCCAGGCAGCCTCACAGACAGTCAGTGCAGAATTAAAAAAAACAGACTTTTTAAATTACACCCCTGCTCTGCCGCTACCTCTAACTTAGGGGGGCATTATTGCTATTACCTGGGCCCCTATCTGATGATCTGTGCTGGTGAGAGTGGAGGGACTTTTTTTTCATATTCAGGTGCATGCGCAGTGCATTTCACACCCACTCTATGTGTTTAAAGTACCGCCCGCCTGCCGCTGCAGCTGCCCATTTTTGTTCCCTGGCGGAGTGATCTACCTTCACTCAGCTCCCCACTCAGTAGTCGGACTGAAAGAGATGGGGAATGGGAGGCTGTGAGGCGGGCGGCGGTGGCAGGCAGCTGACAGGGTCCAGGAGGAGAGGGGAAGCTGGAATTCATTGTGGCTGCTGCAGTATAGAGATGCCTTGGGGTGGGTAAAAGATATACTAATGTACAGTGCGGTATAGTGTCACCATCTATAACACACAGTCAGCAGAGGTTTTCTGTCAGAGTGTGTCACATGACATGACTGCTGACATGACTCCACTCAGCTTATGCAGAGACATGGACACAGCCCGCTCTGCTTAAAGGGCGGCTGGTGTAAAAAAAACGGCTGTCTGTTTACACCCGACTGTCCTCCAATCCGCTAAACAAAGGGGAACGGATCTCCTTCTGTTGTGTTTAGCGGATCGGATTGGAGGTAGGCGGGTGTAAATGGACACAAGTCTGTTTAGATCCATCGTATAGTAGTGAATGGAGGGACAGATCAGGTCCACCTGAAAAATGGACAGGCAGACCTGATCAGACTTTTCATGTGAACCCACCCCTAACGTTTTCCCTTTAACTGCTTGCCGCCCGCCCTCAGTACATTCTCTGCGACAGGATGACATGGACAGGCTGGATCAAATACTGTACAAGTACGTTATCCAGCCTGTTCCAGGTTAGAGATGCACATGCGTGTGCCCAATGCTAACCCACTACAGCTACAGCAGGATTTTGTCAGCAGGTCCTGGCCAATGATTTATGGCTGAGACATGCTGATCAGCTGTAGCCAATCACAGCACAAAGTCCTGTGTTTACAAACACAGGGCTCCATACACAGATCAGCAATCTGGCTATTTCTTCTCCCTGCAAAGCAGGGAGAAATAACAGCCAGATCTGTTAGTAAAAGCAGCAATTGTTACACACATGCCACTTGTTAGGCACACAGTTAACCCCTTCATGCCCCTTGATATTAACCCAGCCATTGCCATTAATATAGTGTACACTATACAGTATTTTAGCTGATCACTGTATTAGTGTCACTATTGATGTCAGTGTCAGTTAAGCCGGCCATAGATGGTTAGAATCTTGCCCAGGTTAACAGAAATTGGCTAGGATTTGTACCATTTATGGGCAGGCGGATTGTACCCAAGTAATAGACCGACTTGGGTCCAACCAGGCTGTCTGATTTTTACATGCGATTATTGTTTCAAGGCGGAGTCTGGGGAGGGGCCGGGGTAGTGGGTGGGGCTGAAGGGGGCCCCGTCAGGTAGGCTGTACAGGCCCTATGATTTCAGCTGATGCCCTGATGACAGCTGCAGCCTCCTCCACTGTTTACAACCTCCAGAATCATCTTCGGCTCTGGTCACACCTGTGCAGTAAGCCCTCATAGACTTCTTTAACCCTTCCTCTTCCGTACCTTGGCACAGGCTGAGGACCTCTGTGGTGCTGATCTGCTCCTGTTGCTATGAGAGATGGACTGCTCATGGAGAGAGTGCCGACAACAATTCCTAATGCCATAGGCTGTCCCACCTGTCACATGTACACACTTACAACAGGCTGCATGTGAAACCTCCATTACCCTTGGTAACCACTTGTGTCTTCACATTGTATTAACTCTTGTACCACTGTCGTCATACCCCAGTGTGTCTCAAATGACCCAACTGTGTACTATGCTTTCCGATTACTTGCATTACACCTCTTTAGTAACTTTAGATCAGTCACGGACAAAGTTGAAAAAGCTTTACTGAAAACACTCAGCATATAGAACAAAAAACACAGTCTTTTCCTAACACCCCTAATCCCTAACTCAGGGTTTGTAGCTGCCCAAGCATACCTGCACAGGATAGAGTCCATTATGGCAGATCTCCAGTCATGGTTAGGGATGAGCTTCGCGTTCGTGTCGAACCCATGTTCAACTCGAACATCGGCTGTTCGATCGTTCGCCGAATTGCGAACGTTATGGGCTGTTTGCGCCAAATTTGTGTGGCGCGTCACGGCCCATAATTCACTGCGGCATCGCAGTGCATTGCTGGCTGATGATTGGCCAAGCATGCACTATGACCCACTTTGGCCAATTATGGCTCAGGGGGTTTAGAACACGCCCCACACTATATAAAGCTGCCTGCACGGCGGCCCTGTGTAGTGTGTTCCAGCGTGCTTAGATAGACAGAGAGACAGTGTCATTTCATTTGAGTTAGCTAGATTAGACAGGACAGTCAGTGAGTTAGCTGCACTTACAGGGTATTGTGTATATATATGCATCCCAGGTGTTATTTATATATATATATATATATATATATATATATATATATATATATATATATATATATATATATATATATATATATATACACTATATTCAATTTAGCTAGATCAGTTCCTGTTATCTTCCTACTGAGAGGCGGGCTTGTCTTGTTACAGTATTTACAGCTGCCTGAAGAAAATTGCTGGTGTTCTTTTGATCCTATTAGTACCACAGTCAGGCAGCTAGACTATTTACAGTTAGTGTAGTGCGTTCTCCTCACAGTGTTTAGTTAAAGCTACCAGTTACTTTAGTGTGACCTCTGCACAGTGTTCAGCTAAAGCTACAAGTTAGGGTAGTGCATCCTCCTCACAGTGTTCAGCTAAAGCTACAAGTTGGTGTAGTGCGTCCTCCTCACAGTGTTCAGCTAAAACTACAAGTTAGTGTAGTGCGACCTCTGCACAGTGTTCAGCTAAAGCTACAAGTAAGTGTAGTGCATCCTCCTCACAGTGTTCAGCTAAAACTACAAGTTAGTGTAGTGCGACCTCTGCACAGTGTTCAGCTAAAGCTAAAAGTTAGTGTAGTGCGTCCTCCTCACAGTGTTCAGCTAAATCTACAAGTTAGTATAGTGCGACCTCTGCACAGTGTTCAGCTAAAGCTACAAGTTAGTGTAGTGCGTCCTCCTCACAGTGTTCAGCTAAAACTACAAGTTAGTGTAGTGCGACCTCTGCACAGTGTTCAGCTAAAGCTACAAGTTAGTGTAGTGCGTCCTCCTCACAGTGTTCAGCTAAAACTACAAGTTAGTGTAGTGCGACCTCTGCACAGTGTTCAGCTAAAGCTACAAGTTAGTGTAGTGTGTCCTCCTCACAGTGCTCAGCTAAAACTACAAGTTAGTGTAGTGCGACCTCTGCACAGTGTTCAGCTAAAGCTACAAGTTGGTGTAGTGCGTCTTCCTCACAGTGTTCAGCTAAATCTACAAGTTAGTGTAGTGCGTCCTCTGAACAGTGTTCAGCTAAAGCTACAAGTTAGTGTAGTGCGTCCTCCTCACAGTGTTCAGCTAAAGCTACAAGTTGGTGTAGTGCGTCCTCCTCACAGTGTTCAGCTAAAACTACAAGTTAGTGTAGTGCGACCTCTGCACAGTGTTCAGCTAAAGCTACAAGTTAGTGTAGTGCGTCATCCTCACAGTGTTCAGCTAAAACTACAAGTTAGTGTAGTGCGACCTCTGCACAGTGTTCAGCTAAAGCTACAAGTTAGTGTAGTGCGTCCTCTGAACAGTGTTCAGCTAAAACTACACGTTAGTGTAGTGCGACTTCTGCACAGTGTTCAGCTAAAGCTACAAGTTAGTGTAGTGCGTCCTCTGAACAGTGTTCAGCTAAAACTACAAGTTAGTGTAGTGCGACCTCTGCACAGTGTTCAGCTAAAGCTACAAGTTAGTGTAGTGTGTCCTCTGAACAGTGTTCAGCTAAAGTTACAAGTTAGTGTAGAGCGTCCTCCTCACAGTGTTCAGCTAAAACTACAATTTAGTGTAGTGCGAGCTCTGCACAGTGTTCAGCTAAAGCTACCTGTAGAAGGTTGGTGGTGTTTTCCTGATCCTATCACTACCACAGGCAGCTAAATAAGCTACAAGTTCGTTTTTTGCGAGCTCTGCACAGTGTTCACCTAAAGCTACCTGTCGAAGGTTGGTGGTTTTTTCCTGATCCTATCACTACCACAGGCAGCTAAATAAGCTACAAGTTCGTTTTTTGCGAGCTCTGCACAGTGTTCACCTAAAGCTACCTGTCGAAGGTTGGTGGTTTTTTCCTTATCCTATCACTACCGCAGGCAGCTAAAGAAAGCTACAAGTTAGTTTTTTGTGAGCTCTGCACAGTGTTCACCTAAAGCTACCTGTAGAAGGTTGGTGGTGTTTTCATGATCCTATCACTACCGCAGGCAGCTAAATAAGCTACAAGTTAGTTTTTTGCGAGCTCTGCACAGTGTTCACCTAAAGCTACCTGTAGAGGGTTGGTGGTGTTTTCCTGATCATATCACTACCGCAGGCAGCTAAATAAGCTACAAGTTAGTTTTTTGCGAGCTCTGCACAGTGTTCAGCTAAAGATACCTGTAGAA
Source organism: Aquarana catesbeiana (assembly GCF_042186555.1). NCBI lineage: Eukaryota > Metazoa > Chordata > Amphibia > Anura > Ranidae > Aquarana > Aquarana catesbeiana. Next base: position 91,576,104 of record NC_133330.1, read on the forward strand.
GGTTGGTGGTGTTCTCATACTACAGGCAGGCAGTTAATTTTGCTAGCTGCAGTATCAGTATATATATATATATATATATATATATATATATATATATATATATATATATCCCAGCTTAGTGCAGCTAGGCCATTAGTATGTCTGGAAGGCCAACAAGGAGAGGCAGTCACAAGCCAATAAAAGAGGGCAAGCGGGCTCTGTGTCTAGAGGCAACAATGCTGGTCGTGGAGACGGTGCATCCTCATCAGCACGTGGCCGTGGGACACGCTTGGCCTTTTTTTCGGCAGCTGGCCATGTTGAGACGCAACATGCAGAAGACTTGGTCGAGTGGATGACCAAGCCGTCCTCATCCTCCTCATCCTCTCTCACCCATGCTCAGGGTACTTTGTCTGGCAAAGCAGCTGCCAACGCGGCCTCTTCCCTTGGCTCAATGGCATCAGTGACTCCTTCCCTAGCCCCACTATGTTCTCCTGAGGAGTCCCTCGAACTGTTTGACCACAGTGTTGGGTACATGCTCCAGGAGGATGCCCAGCGTTTAGAAGGCTCTGATGATGATACTGAGCTAGATGAAGGCAGTAACGTGAGCATGGACAGAGGGGGTGCCCAAGAAGGACAGCAATCTGGCAGTCATGCTCCCCCTGCTGCAGCATACTGCCAGGTTTGCTCCAGTGATGAGGAGGGAGGGGATGATGAGGTCACTGACTCAACGTGGGTGCCTGATAGGAGAGAGGAGGAGGAGGCACATCACCAACGAGGCAGGATGCCCTCCAGGGGCCAGCCTAAGGGAAGCACACTGACTGCATCACACCCCAAAGCTCTGCATGTGCAGGGCATTGCTGTCTCTGCATGTTATTCCAAAAGTTCTTTGGTGTGGGCCTCTTTTGAGACGAGTGCATCAGATCGCACCGCTGCTATTTGCAACATATGTCTCAAGCGTATCTCGCGTGGCCAAAACATCTCCCACTTGGGCACCACATGCTTGACCAGACATATGTTGACCTGCCATGCAGTTAGTTGGCAAGCGTATCTAAAAGACCCACACCAAAGAATAAAGAGGACCTCTCCTTGCTCCTCATCAGCTGAGATCTCCAACCCCACTATACCTTCAGTCTTCTCTGAGACCTGCACTGAGAGGAATGAAGGTGTAGAATTAGGTGTGTCACAGCCAAGTACTTGTGGGCAATCTGCTTTCGATACATCGACGTCAAATTGTACCTGGCAAATTTCCCTGCCCCAGCTGCTGCACCGCCGAAAGAAGTTCGCTCCAAGCCATCCACATGCCCAGCGGTTGAATGCTATCTTGGCAAAATTTCTAGCACTTCAACTGCTGCCTTTTCAGTTGATAGACTCTGCCCCCTTCTGTGAGTTTGTGGAATGTGCGGTTCCTCAGTGGCAGGTGCTCAAACGCCACTTTTTCTCACGGAAGGCGATTCCGGCTCTCTACCGGCATGTGGAAGGCAATGTCTTTGCCTCGCTGGACAGGGCGGTCAACGGTAAGGTGCATATTACCACTGACTCATGGTCCAGCAGGCATGGACAGGGACGTTACCTAAGTTTCACCGTGCATTGGGTGACTCTGCTGGCAGCTGGGAAGGATGCAGGACAAGGTGCAGTAGTGTTGGAGGTTGTTCCACCACCACGCCTCCAAAATGCTACTACTAATGATTGTGACACACCTCTCTCCTCCAGCCCCTCCTCTTCTTCTTCCTCCATGGCCTCTTCCTGTGCTTTGTGCTTGGAACCAGCGGTGCTCCGTAGCTGTTCAAGAGGCTATGCAAGTATGCAGGCCAAAAGATGCCATGCGGTGCTTGAGCTGGTGTGCTTGGGGGACAGGAGCCACACTGGGGCAGAGGTTCTGTCAGCTCTGCAGGGGCAGGTTCAGAGGTGGTTGACGCCATGCCAACTTAAAGGCAGGAATGGTGGTTTGCGACAATGGCACCAACCTCCTCTCTGCCCTCCGACAGGGACAAATGACCCATGTGCCCTGTTTGGCTCACATCCTTAACTTGGTGGGGCAGCGGTTCTTGGGCAGGTACCCGGGCTTACAGGATGTCCTGAGGCAGGCCAGGAAAGTCTGTGTGCATTTCCGCTGGTCATATAATGCCAGTGCTCGGCTGGCAGACCTCCAAAAGGAGTTTAACCTGCTCAAGAACCTAATCTGTGACATGCCTACCAGGTGGAACTCAACGTTGGCAATGCTGCAGCGGCTGCACACGCAGCAGAAGGCCATCAATGAGTACCTGTGTGACTATGGCACCAGGACTGGGTCAGGGGAGCTTGTTTTTTTTCCCCACGCCAGTGGGCCATGATCAGGGATGCATGCACTGTCCTGTCACCATTTGAGGAGGCCACGAGGATGGTGAGCAGTGACAGTGCATGCATCAGTGACACTGTCCCCATTGTCCACCTGTTGGAGCACACGCTGCGTGGACTAATGGACAGGGTACTTGAGGCAGAACAGAGGCAGGAAGAGGAGGACTTCCTTAGCTCTCAAGGCCCCCTTTATCCAGACAGTGTTCCTGCGTGCCCGCCGATCACACAGGAAGAGGAGGAGGAGGATTGTGTTAGTATGGAGGTGGAGCCTGGCACTCAGCATCAGCAGCAGTCTTTAAGGGATCAGTCCCAAGAAACACATGGACTTGTACGTGGCTGGGAGGAGGTGGCTGCAGACCAAGTCGTCCTTAGTGACCCAGGGGACTCCGGACCGAATGCCTCAGCAAACCTACGCTGCATGGCCTCCCTGATCCTGCAAAGCCTGCGTAAGGATCCTCGTATTCGTGGTATCAAGGAGAAGGACCAATACTGGCTGGCAACCCTCCTTGATCCACGTTACAAGGGTAAGGTTGCAGACCTTATCTTGCCGTCGCAGAGGGAGCAGAGGATGATACATCTTCGGGAGGCCTTGCAGAAAGGTCTGTGCAATGCGTTCCCAGAGACTGGGAGGTAACAAACTCCTGTTTCTGGACAACGTGTTGCTGAGGCTTCGGTCATTCAAAGAAGGAGCGGTGGAGAAGGTGGCCGTCTGAATGATGCATTCAGACAATTTTTTAGTCCGCAGCCCCAAGGTATGATCGGTTCCAGCAACCATCGCCAGCATCTGTTTTACATGGTGCAGGAATACCTAGGGGCTAGATCTGACTTGGACACCTTTCCCACCGAAAATCCTCTGGGTTACTGGGTCTTGAGGATGGATCACTGGCCAGAGCTTGCACAGTATGCAATTGAGCTACTGGCCTGTCCTGTGTCCAGCATTCTTTCGGAACGCACATTCAGTGCTGCTGGAGGCTTTGTAACCGATCACAGGGTGCGTCTGTCCACCGACTCGGTCGATCGACTGACCTTCATAAAAATGAATCAGTCTTGGATCACGACCAGCTACCAAGCACCTGATGCTGATGTAACCAAATAATTTTTTTTGAAATCTCAGATCCCTTCAAAGACTGCCTATGCTGATGCTGAGTGACTATCCTGAGTAATTATCCTCTTCCTCCTCAATGATCAAGCTGATAGCTTGTAAGAACATTTTTGGTTCTGAGCGCCGCCACCAGTGCCTAAGGCCCAATTTTTCAGCCCCTGTTTAACAGGGGCGTGTAATTACAATTTTTGATGCAATACTTTGCAGCAGGGCTCGTTCCTGCGTTCCAACTAGAGTATCTGTGAGGGGTTGCAGTGTTGTGGCACCAGCACCAGTGCCTAAGGCCCAATTTTTCAGCCCCTGTTTAACAGGAGCGTGTAATTACAATTTTTGATGCAATACTTTGCAGCAGGGCTCATTCCTGCGTTCCAACTAGAGTATCTGCGAGGGGTTGCAGTGTTGTGGCACCAGCACTAGTGCCTAAGGCCCAATTTTTCAGCCCCTGTTCAACAGGGGCATGTAATTACAATTCTTGATCTAATATTTCACAGCAGGGCCCGTTTCTGCGCCCACCAACAGCGAGTGAGGACTTATGCCCCGTACACACGGTCGGATTTTCCGACGGAAAATGTGTGATAGGACCTTGTTGTCGGAAATTCCGTCTGTGTGTAGGCTCCATCACACATTTTCCATTGGATTTTCCGACACACAAAGTTTGAGAGCAGGATATAAAATTTCCCGACAACAAAATCCGTTGTCGGAAATTCCGATCATGTGTACACAAATCCGACGGACAAAGTGCCACGCATGCTCAGAATAAATAAAGAGATGAAAGCTATTGGCCACTGCCCCATTTATAGTCCCAACATATGTGTTTTACGTCACCGCGTTTAGAACGATCGGATTTTCCGACAACTTTGTGTGACTGTGTGTATGTAAGACAAGTTTGAGCCAACATCCGTCGGAAAAAATCCTAGGATTTTGTTGTCGGAATGTCCGAACAAAGTCTGACCGTGTGTACAGGGCATTACAGTGTTGTGGCACCAGCACCACCACCACCACCAAAGGCCCAATTTTTCTGCCCCTATTGGGCATGTAATTACAATTCTTGATCTAATATTTCACAGCAGGGCCCTGTGAGGGCTTACAGTGTTGTGGCCACAACAACACCTAAGGCCCAAATTTCTGCTGAGTATATAGGACAGGCCCCTACTTTCAAACATCCAACTTACAAACGACTCCTACTTGCAAACCGAAGGAGACAACAGGAAGTGAGATGAAATCTACCCCTAGGAAGGGAAATTCTCTCCTGTAAGAGTTAATATGGGAAAAACATTTCTCCTTTCCACTGATGCTTTATCACCAATCCTTGTTTCACAAAAAAACCCAAATTTTCAAAAAACATTTGTCATTGGGACAAAAAGTGAGATGAAATCTTCTGAAGAGGAGCACAGGCAGCAAAACAAATGTCACAGGGGTGATAACCCTTCCCTATGTTTTCCAAAAAGCTTAAAATAGATTTTTTGGCTGGAGCTAAACACGTTAAAAATGAACCAGTTCAAAATTACAAACAGATTCTACTTGACAACAAACCTACAGTCCCTATCTTGTTTGCACCGCCTGTATACTGGTTTTCAGAGTACAGAGCCTATATACTGCTGTTTCCTGTTTTAATTTGGGTGCGGGGTTCCCCTTAATATCCATACAAGACCCAAAGGGCCTGGTAATGGACTGGGGGGTACCCATGCCGTTTGTCTCACTGATTTTCATCCATATTACTGGGACCCGACATTACATTAAAGCCGCAAGCAGTTTTAAATTACTTTTTTCCTTTAAAAAACACATTTTGTGCAGGGACTGTTCTAAGCACGGGAAACACGCACCACTTTACAGGCATACTATAGACACCCCCCAGGTACGATATTTAAAGGAATATTTCACTTTTTTTTTTTTTACTTTAAGCATAATTAAAATCACTGCTCCTGAAAAAATGTCCGTTTTTTTTACATTACATTTTTTACCAAGTTTTTTTTACATTGATACATGGTCACTGGAAGGTCAACATGGCACCTCGTGGAAAAAGAACTCTCTGAGGATCTGAAAAAAAGAATTGTTGCTCTACATAAAGATGGCCTAGGCTATAAGAAGATTACCAAGACCCTGAAACTAAGCTGCATCACGGTGGCCAAGACCATACAGCTGTTTAACAGGACAGGTTCCACTCAGAACAGGCCTCGCCATGGTTGACCAAAGAAGTTGAGTGCACATGCTCAGCGTCATATCCAGAGGTTGTCTTTGGGAAATAGACGTATGAGTGCTGCCAGCATTGCGCAGAGGTTGAAGGGGTCAGCCTGTCAGTGCTCAGACCATACATGTGAGGGGTATGGTCTGTCCGTTTTTTTTACATTACATTTTTTACCAAGTTTTTTTTACATTGATACATGGTCACTGGAAGGTCAACATGGCACCTCATGGAAAAAGAACTCTCTGAGGATCTGAAAAAAAGGCTCCATCACACATTTTCCATTGGATTTTCCGACACACAAAGTTTGAGAGCAGGATATAAAATTTCCCGACAACAAAATCCGTTGTCGGAAATTCCGATCATGTGTACACAAATCCGACGGACAAAGTGCCACGCATGCTCAGAATAAATAAAGAGATGAAAGCTATTGGCCACTGCCCCATTTATAGTCCCAACATATGTGTTTTACGTCACCGCGTTTAGAACGATCGGATTTTCCGACAACTTTGTGTGACCGTGTGTATGCAAGACAAGTTTGAGCCAACATCCGTCGGAAAAAATCCTAGGATTTTGTTGTCGGAATGTCCGAACAAAGTCTGACCGTGTGTACGGGGCATTACAGTGTTGTGGCACCAGCACCACCACCACCACCAAAGGCCCAATTTTTCTGCCCCTATTGGGCATGTAATTACAATTCTTGATCTAATATTTCACAGCAGGGCCCTGTGAGGGCTTACAGTGTTGTGGCCACAACAACACCTAAGGCCCAAATTTCTGCTGAGTATATAGGGCAGGCCCCTACTTTCAAACATCCAACTTACAAACGACTCCTACTTGCAAACCGAAGGAGACAACAGGAAGTGAGATGAAATCTACCCCTAGGAAGGGAAATTCTCTCCTGTAAGAGTTAATATGGGTAAAACATTTCTCCTTTCCACCGATGCTTTATCACCAATCCTTGTTTCACAAAAAAACCCAAATTTTCAAAAAACATTTGTCATTGGGACAAAAAGTGAGATGAAATCTTCTGAAGAGGAGCACAGGCAGCAAAACAAATGTCACAGGGGTGATAACCCTTCCCTATGTTTTCCAAAAAGCTTAAAATAGATTTTTTGGCTGGAGCTAAACACGTTAAAAATGAACCAGTTCAAAATTACAAACAGATTCTACTTGACATCAAACCTACAGTCCCTATCTTGTTTGCACCGCCTGTATACTGGTTTTCAGAGTACAGAGCCTATATACTGCTGTTTCCTGTTTTAATTTGGGTGCGGGGTTCCCCTTAATATCCATACAAGACCCAAAGGGCCTGGTAATGGACTGGGGGGTACCCATGCCGTTTGTCTCACTGATTTTCATCCATATTACTGGGACCCGACATTACATTAAAGCCGCAAGCAGTTTTAAATTACTTTTTTCCTTTAAAAAACACATTTTGTGCAGGGACTGTTCTAAGCACGGGAAACACGCACCACTTTACAGGCATACTATAGACACCCCCCAGGTACGATATTTAAAGGAATATTTCACTTTTTTTTTTTACTTTAAGCATAATTAAAATCACTGCTCCTGAAAAAATGTCCGTTTTTTTTACATTACATTTTTTACCAAGTTTTTTTTACATTGATAGATGGTCACTGGAAGGTCAACATGGCACCTCGTGGAAAAAGAACTCTCTGAGGATCTGAAAAAAAGAATTGTTGCTCTACATAAAGATGGCCTAGGCTATAAGAAGATTACCAAGACCCTGAAACTAAGCTGCATCACAGTGGCCAAGACCATACAGCTGTTTAACAGGACAGGTTCCACTCAGAACAGGCCTCGCCATGGTTGACCAAAGAAGTTGAGTGCACATGCTCAGCGTCATATCCAGAGGTTGTCTTTGGGAAATAGACGTATGAGTGCTGCCAGCATTGCGCAGAGGTTGAAGGGGTCAGCCTGTCAGTGCTCAGACCATACATGTGAGGGGTATGGTCTGTCCGTTTTTTTACATTACATTTTTTACCAAGTTTTTTTTACATTGATACATGGTCACTGGAAGGTCAACATGGCACCTCATGGAAAAAGAACTCTCTGAGGATCTGAAAAAAAGAATTGTTGCTCTACATAAAGATGGCCTAGGCTATAAGAAGATTACCAAGACCCTGAAACTAAGTTGCATCACGGTGGCCAAGACCATACAGCTGTTTAACAGGACAGGTTCCACTCAGAACAGGCCTCGCCATGGTTGACAAAAGAAGTTGAGTGCACATGCTCAGCGTCATATCCAGAGGTTGTCTTTGGGAAATAGACGTATGAGTGCTGCCGTTTTTTTTACATTACATTTTTTACCAAGTTTTTTTTACATTGATACATGGTCACTGGAAGGTCAACATGGCACCTCATGGAAAAAGAACTCTCTGAGGATCTGAAAAAAAAAAATTGTTGCTCTACATAAAGATGGCCTAGGCTATAAGAAGATTACCAAGACCCCGGATCCCCAAACCCTTTTTAGGACAATACCATGCAAATTAGCCTTTAAAATGAGCACTTTTGATTTTGAACGTTCGATTCCCATAGACGTAAATGGGGTTCTAACGTTCGTGCGAATTTTCGGTCCGTTCGCAGGTTCAGGTGCGAACCGAACCGGGGGGTGTTCGGCTCATCCCTAGTCATGGTACTGTATCTTTGGGTGGTTTGCAAATCTCAGTGGTCCCGTACTCTGTAGTAGGCTCTTTATCCATAGGTTCTCTGGACTTGGCAGTAAGCTGGATGGACGGACTCCAGGAACAGCAACATGTCTTGTATTATGCGCACCCCCAAGTCGGACCCCTGTCCCTATTTTGTACAGCACAGGACCAGTGATTCCGACCCAGGAAAGCCTGCAAAGAAAGATCCAAGAAGTAGGTTAACTCTAACCCTCCCAGCTGGGGCACCATTAAACTGAAACTGCTTACATGCCTATACACTAGTAAAATTAGCTAGAAATGTTTCATTTTAAGAACATTCATCCGATTTTCCAATTGATAGTGGGTTCATTTTGACGGTAGGGGTGAAAGAATGCAAATAATGGAATATTTTTCATTGGGGCTCAGCAGTGGTGTATTTTGATTTTGTGCTGCCCTAGCAAGACTAAAATTGGACCCCCCATCTAAATTTTTCCCACCCCTTCCTGTAAACTTCACACCTTCATCTGTAAACTCCACCCCTTCCTATTAGAGCTCCACCTCATCAGGGGTGGGGGGAGAGGGGGAGTAAGGGGGAGAAGGAGGGGGGAGAGAGAGAGGGGGGTTGAGAGTGGGGTGAGAGAGAAGGAGTTGAGAGAGAGAGGGGTGAGAGAAAAAGGGGGTGTGAGAGAGAAAGGGGGTGTGAGAGAGGAGGGGCAAGAGAGGGGGAAAGAGGTGGGGGAGAGAGAGGGGTGGAGAGAAAGAGGGGTTTGAGAGAAGGGGGTGAGAGTGAGAGAAATGGGGAGTGAGAGAGAGAAGGGGGTGAGAGAGAGGGGGGCTCCCCTACCCCCCCATTCTACGCAATGTATTGTACAATAAATAAAGAAAGCATGAATGAAAAAAAAATAAATCACTGGTGGAGCCTGGTATATGTAAAGATAAGCACAAAGAATTAAATAGATAGCGCATACTCACTGTGTGGTAACAAAACAATATGATCAAAAATACAATTGGGATCACAGTGTCCATAAAAAGATCATGGCCTTGGGTTTGAGCCTGTGGAATGTGCTGGTAATAATCAGGGAGCCCCAAGAGGGCTAACAAACATGATCCAAGATTGTATGGGGCCAATGGAGTAATACTGACAGCAGAACAAAGGAACTCAAATTAGTAAACCATCGCTTTATTAAACCACAATCCACTTACATGTAAGCTTAGCTGTATCCACCTAGGGATGGGGTCCCAAGTGGATGGTATTGATCTGTCAACGCTACTCCTGGCCAGGGAGAAGGAAGGAAGGAGTAGGATTGGGACCTCTAGAAAGTGCACAACCGTTATCTCACAAAAGTGAGTACACCCCTCACATGTATGGTCTGAGCACTGACAGGCTGGCCCCTTCAACCTCTGCGCAATGCTGGCAGCACTCATACGTCTATTTCCCAAAGACAACCTCTGGATATGACGCTGAGCATGTGCACTCAACTTCTTTGGTCAACCATGGCGAGGCCTGTTCTGAGTGGAACCTGTCCTGTTAAACAGCTGTATGGTCTTGGCCACCGTGATGCAGCTTAGTTTCAGGGTCTTGGTAATCTTCTTATAGCCTAGGCCATCTTTATGTAGAGCAACAATTCTTTTTTTCAGATCCTCAAAGAGTTCTTTTTCCATGAGGTGCCATGTTGACCTTCCAGTGACCAGTATGAGAGTGAGAGCGATAACACCAAATTTAACACACCTGCTCCCCATTCACACCTGAGACCTTGTAACACTAACAAGTCACATGACACTGGGGAGGGAAAATGGCTAATTGGGCCCAATTTGGACATTTTCACTTAGGGGTGCACTCACTTTTGTTGCCAGGGGTTTAGACATTAATGGCTGTGTGTTGAGTTATTTTGAGGGGACAGCAAATTTACACTGTTATACAAGCTGTACACTCACTACTTTACATTGTAGCAAAGTGTCATTTCTTCAGTGTTGTCACATGAAAAGATATAATAAAATATTTACAAAAATGTGAGGGGTGTCCTCTCTTTTGTGAGATACTGTAGCTCAACCACCGAAAGCTGCCGGGCATGATCCGCTCACAGGACACTAGCACCAGCAGACCCCGCTTCCCCCTCTCTCAGAACTCGGAAAAGTCAGCCAGCCAGATGGAGGGAGCTGGGAGTAACCCAGTGGAGTGTAGATGATAAGATCGCAGCGGAGTCGCCCATCCTCAGGGGAGATTGAGCTTGGTTGTGACAGTTGTCCTGCCCAGGGGAGCTGGTGGAGCTTCAGGTAAAACCACACGAGAACCACTGAGCTACCCTGAAGGCCGCTCACACCCACATGTGTCCCTTCTGGTTGGGGGTGGTGCTGCAACCCTGAAAAATGCCTCCCAAGGCAAACACCATGTAAGCCTCGTGGTAAATATGCCCCGGAGGCTCAGGAAAAGGCATACTCAAAAAGACATTTAAAGGATAGGTATAGCCAAAGCTTGTTCTGCTGTACTTCTCCTATGGATCACAGGAGTGCTATTCGTTTTGCACTCCTGTGACCTGTTTTCAGCAGAGAGCGGGCTGAAGTCCACTCTCTGCCGACGTCAGAGAAGTCAGTCCAAGCACCACAACATTGCTACAATAAAGTCTGGAAACGTCAGGTGCATGGACAAACTCCCGGCTCAGCCTCTCAGCGATCCGCTGAGAGCCTGAGCCAGCCGTCCCCGCCCCCTCCACAACCCAGAGCTCCAGTGAGTGAGGAGGGGGCAGAGCAGAGAGCTATGACTGACAGTTAGCAGCTCTCTGCTCGGGGAGCTGTCAGAACCGAGCGATCAGCGGTGTTTGATCACTCAGTTTTCAGTACAGAGGTGCCGGGGGACAGATGCCACATCAGACAGATGCTGTATCCACCTAGGTAAGTATTAATATAAAAAAAAGCTTAAACCCATACTTCTCTTTTAAGATGACAGTCATTACTGTTCTTTGTTACAGGTGTAGCCCTGGCTGGTGGCCCCTTTAATGCAGAGCCACACAGCCTGGGCAACACCGCAGCCTATCATTCTGTCTTCCACCACTGTATTGAACAGTGCAGCATAGGGAATCAGAGATAGGAAGAATTAGGACTTGATTGGACAAAGCGGTGACCTGATTTTAGACCCGCCCATAGGACCCACCGGGGAAAGAGATGAGATGGATCAACCAGCTTTATTTTCCTTCACGCAACCCATAGGAGTGATCAACAGGGGACAGACTGCTGACTGGAGGACACCTATGCCACATCAGTGGAGAGGGGCCTGCCTTATTTCTATTAAAATGTGATTCTTGTCTTTTAAACCTTGCTGTCACCAGTAGAGCTCTGCCAATGACACTGTCGGAGAACCCCCTTCATAGCCCATGGATTACAAATACCCAAGCCTGGAGGGTGATGAGAGGTCTGATTAGATAAAACCGCCTAATATAGACATTCAGCAACCCTCCTGTCTTTTACTGACAATGGTGGCCCTGTTAGGGTTGCCACTCTTTCTTCGAGCCAAACCCAAACACTTTAGCGGCGCACAGTAAATTTTTTTTGTTTTACTATAGACTATAGGAGGATTATAACAGACCTGGGACACCTTTGGGCACTCCAAAGAGAATAGTAATGCAACGCACATAGTGCCCCCTTACCCTCCTGTCAAGCCCTGTTCCAAACCACATTCCTGTCTGAATAATGTGTCCAAGTTTCAGGTGGACTGAAACCTGGGCACATGATTCAAAACCCAGACAGGTGGCAACCCTAGGCCCTGTGTATGTGGCTGCACACAGGCACCTGGTACTGTTGTTGGTCCCTGTACAAGCAGCCATGTCCAAGCACCCCCCCCATCCCCATCCAGATGTCACAGGCTCTCTCATGAATGAGCTCATTAAAATAAAAGGAAGCCACTGACAGAAATAATAATGTAGTGATATGGACTGTTTGCCAGAAAGCTTCGTACCTTCCGGTGTTCTAAACATTGTTTGTCCCCGTGATTATTCGTGCAGCCAGTGACCTCATACCTGTGTGCAAACGGACTGAGTTATGGAGTGTATAGTCCTCTTTGAATCTACTGCTATGCATCCATGTGCCCTAAGACTACAAATCCCAGGCACCCTTGCAGTGGCCTGAAGATTGCTGGAAGGGATGATAAATGGAGCTTAGAAGCCTGCGCATGCTCTCTTTCTCCTGACCCTGACGCAAGACGGAGTGACAGAGAGAGAGGTCGCGGCCCACCATGCTACTTCCACCACGAGGTATGAGAGGCCTAGTCCTGCTATCTGCTGTCAGACATCCTGTTACTAGCATCATTTACAGCGCCTACCCATCGGTGCGGACGTGTGGTGAAAGTCACTACAGAAGGCCAAGACAGAGGATCCGTGCGAGTGTTGCCATCCATGTTTCTGTCTAATAGTCTGCAGATCGATTTGGGTCGTTGGTGAGAGAGCAAGCTGCTCATTTTTTATCTATTTACTACCACCATTAAAGAACACAGTGCGCACACATATCTACCCAAGAACACTTTACTGCATTGCTGGAACACTGTACTTAGATGCCTTAGGCCTTCACTACTTGGAATCTATTGTTTCATCTGCAGCCAAATGGATTACAGTTAACGAGCTCCAACTAGTTAGCGAAAAATAACAGATCTGCCACATGGAACTCTACTGCCATGACTATATACATGACTATATATATATATATATATATATATATATATATATATAAATATATATATATACAGTATCTCACAGAAGTGAGTACACCCCTCACATTTTTGTATATATTTTATTATATCTTTTCATCTGACAACACTTAAGAAATGATACTTTGCTACAATGTAAAGTAGTGAATGTACAGCTTGTATAACAGTGTAAATTTGCTGTCCCCTCAAAATAACTCAACACACAGCCATTAATGTCTAAACCGCTGGCAACAAAATTGAGTACACCCCTAAGTGAAAATGTCCAAATTGTGCCCAAAGTGTCAATATTTTGTGTGACCACCATTATTTTCAGCACTGCCTTAACCCTCATGGGCATGGAGTTCACCAGAGCTTCACAGGTTGCCACTGGAGTCCTCTTCCACTCCATGACAACATCACGGAGCTGGTGGATGTTAGGGACCTTGCGCCCCACCATCTTCCGTTTGAGGTTGCCTCACAGATGCTCATTGGGGTTTAGGTCTGGAGACATGCTTGGCCAGTCCATTACCTTTACCCTCAGCTTCCTTAGCAAGGCAGTGGTCGTCTTGGAGGTGTGTTTGGGGTCATTATCATGTTGGAATACTGCCCTGCGGCCCAGTTGCCAAAGGGAGGGGATCATGCTCTGCTTCAGTATGTCACAGTACATTTTGGCATTCATGGTTCTCTCAATGAACTGTAGCTCCCCAGTGCTGGCAGGACTCATGCAGCCCCAGACCATGACACTCCCACCACCATGCTTGACTGTGGGCAAGACACACTTGTCTTTGTACTCCTCACCTGGTTGCCACCACACATGCTTGACACCATCTGAACCAAATAAGTTTATCTTGGTCTCATCAGACCACAGGACGTGGTTCCAGTAATCCACAGCCTTAGTCTGCTTGTCTTCAGCAAACTGCGGGCTTTATTGTGCATCATCTTTAGAAGAGGCTTCCTTCTGGGACAACAGCCATGCAGACCAATTGGATGCAGTGTGCCGCGTATGGTCTGAGCACTGACAAGCTGACCCCCCACCCCTTCAACCTCTGCAGCAATGCTGGCAGCACTCATACATCTATTTCCCAAAGACAACCTCTGGATATGACGCTGAGCACGTGCACTCAACTTCTTGGGTCGACCATGGAGAAAACTGTTCTGAGTGGAACCTGTCCGGTTTAACCACTGTATGGTCTTGGCCACCATGCTGCAGCTCAATTTCAGGGTCTTGGCAATCTTCTTATAGCCTAAGCCATCTTTATGTAGAGCAACAATTCTTTTTTCAGATCCTCAGAGAGTTCTTTGCTATGAGGTGCCATGTTGAACTTCCAGTGACCAGTATGAGAGAGTGAGAGCGATAAAATTAAATTTAACACACCTGCTCCCCATTCACACCGGTGGACTTGTAACACTAACAAGTCACATGACACCGGAGAGGAAAAATGGCTAATTGGTCCCAATTTGGACATTTTCACTTAAGGGTGTACTCACTTTTGTTTCCAGCGGTTTAGGCATTAATGGCTGCGTGTTGAGTTATTTTGAGGGAACAGCAGTGCTGTGTACACATGATAGGATTTTCTGACAACAAAACCGTGGATTTTTTTCTGAAGGATGTTGGCTCAAACTTGTCTTGCATACACACGGTCACACAAATGTTGTCGGAAATTCCGAACATCGAGAATGCGGTGAAAAATGAATTTCAGTAGCCAATGCGGCTCTTCTGCTTGATTCCGAGCATGCGTGGACTTTTGTGCGTCGGAATTGTGTACACATGCTCGGAATTTGAGAACCTGCTCTCAAACATTTGTTGAGGGAAATTCCGACAACAAATGTTCTATGGAGCATACACACGGTCGGACTTTCCAACAACAAGCTCACTTCCAACATTTGTTGTCGGGAAAATCCTATCATGTGTAGGACCCATAATATAAGTTCTACACACACTACTTTACATTGTAGCAAGTGTCATTTCTTCAGTGTTATCACATGAAAAGATATAATAAAATATTTACCAAAATTTGAGGGGTGTACTCACTTTTGTGAGATACTGTAAATATATATACATATAACACCAGTGGGACAGTGGGAAATTAGCTCTCCCATTAAAATAGCATAGGCTGTCTAGATTACATCTATTTCAGTGTGGCCACATGTGTAGTTAACTGAAACATCCACTAGGAGGTGACTTCAGATCTGAATATAGTGTATCCTTGTGTATATAGCATTATTCATTGTTTAAACATTGTTTTATCTTTGGGAGGAGTCTGTTTGCTGAGTTGGCGCTGTTATCACAGCTCAGCGGATTTACTCCTTTCTTTGTGAAATAACTTTTCCTATTTGGTTTAAGTAAAACATTTCAGAACCGTATATTACTGAGTTGCTTGATTCTTGCTTTATAGTATTAACAGCCAGAGTGTCAGGTGGGTGGAAAGGTTCTCCCCAAAGGGGGCCGTGCTACATTTGGGGGCTCGTCCGGGATGCTATCTACAGCAGGCCCCAGTCGACCTAGATCGGAGCCACAATCTGAGTGGGAAGCCGCATACATGGCCAAGGTCGCTTGAGGGTCGAAGTTATGGGACTCCCATCGACAGAAGCACCATTCTGGAGATCTCGGGGAGTGAACATGCCAAGAGGAAGATCGGAAGGTGGCTTAGAGCTTTAGTGCCAGGACACCCGGCTTACCTGGTGGAAACTGAAGCCTCCGCAGAGATGGATCAAGTCAGGGCACTGATAGAATGGCAGGAAGAAGTGCCAGTGTGCTTTCAGGAGGAAGAGATCACAGAGGAAGTGATGGCAAGGGTATTCCCCTTCAGAAACGAGAGAGTAGGCAGTGAGAAGCCACCTCTGACAAAAGCTCACGAGAAAAGTCCTGTGCCTATGGGGACTGACTCTCAAGAGGCCAGCGCCCCTCCACTTTCTTTCTACACAGATATGAGTCGTCTGGTTGATAGCCTGGTGAAGAATTGCCCTGGGAATGCTAATCAAATTTATCAGAGACTTAGATTTTTCTCAGGACAGTTGCCGATGCCTGTGGGAGAAGATGAGTTTGAAACCTGGATGAGTCAAGCTTTACAGGCTATGGAAGACTGGGGTGTTTCAGAGGCTGTGAAACAACAGCGACTTAGTGAGAGCCTTTGAGGCCCAGCAGCCGACGTGATTCGTAACCTAAGGATGGGCAAGAGGACTTGTGTTGCCGTGGATTACATTGAGGCTCTGTGTGCTGTTTTTGGAAGAGTTGAGACCATCGCAGATCTGATGTACAAGTTCAAACACACCCATCAACAAAGAGGGGAAAGTTTGTCCTAATACATCTCTTGGGTAGACTGGATGCTACACCAAATCATCCTCAAGAAAGGTCTTGATCCCAAAGACGCTGACCAGGCACGACCGGATCGGGTGCTACATGGGGCCTGGCCCAATCACCCTATTGGGCTGAAGCTGTTAACTGTAAAGGACCCAGGTGGTACCAATCTATCCTGAATTGATAAGAGAGGTTCGAGAGGAAGAGGCTCTGATGGAAGAAAAGATCCAAAGACCGAGAGATGTGAATCCTGTTACTGGAATCAAAGAGAAAGTGGTGGCCCACGCTGTTCATGCTGAAAAAGAGTTTTCCGATGATGACAGTGGAACCAAATCTGAACCCAAGGGATTGACTCCTCCTGACATCCATAAAACCATTGTAGAACTAGGACCAATGGAAGTGATGGCACAGGTAGCACAGACTCAGACTCAAATGTACCACGCGCTGATGTGAGTAATGGAGACCCAAGCAAAAGTTCAGGAGCATTGTAGAAGTAGTAGTAGCATCTATACACACGCACTGTTGGATACTGAAGCTCAGGTAACGCTGCTGTATCAAAACTTCTATCATAAGTACTTGAAACACATCCCCTTGTGTAAACTTGATGAGCTGGAAATTTGGGGAATTGGAACTCAGAAGTGCCCTTACGATGGTTACAATCCTATAAAGATAACCTTCGACTCTACTTTAGCTGGAAGGCCAGAGACATTCAACACGTTAGCCGCCGTATGCCCTTGACTGCCTGGAGCCGACAGAAATTCTTTGCTGATAGGAACTAATACCAATTTAGTGAGAAGACCACTCACCCCCTTTGCCGTAGAGGGTGCCCCTGTTGGGCAAATCCATTCTCAGTTGAGGCAAGCATTTTAGAGGGTATTGCAAGAAAAGAAGGCTCCCGGTGAAGGAGTGGGGAGGTTGTGGCGACTAGACACTCAAGAAAGGGTGCTGCAGCTTGGAGATAAAGCCTGTCTCAAAGCCACTCTCAAGTTATCCTGGGACCAACCAGGTCCGTATGTGGTGATAGAAGCTGACCCCACAGAGGAGGAAGTAGAGCTGGAGTTAGTTCCAGAAATTATACCCACTCGGGCTCTGTTCCGGAGTGGGGGCGAATTCCTGTTAGTTTGCGGAACATCGCTAGTAGGGTTGGGCGAATGGTTCGGCCCGAGCATAAGTTTGGGCCAAACTTATGTTCGGCTTTTTTTCCCCACGCTAATGGCTGATCATTAAGGATGCATGCACTGTATTGTCACCATTTGAGGAGACCACAAGGATGGTGAGCCATGACAGTGCATGCATCAGTGACACATTCCCTGTTGTGACCCTGCTGGAGCAGACTCTGCGTGGCATTATGGACAGGGCACTGGAGGCAGAGCAGCAGGAGGAAGAGGAGGACTTCCTTTCCTCTCAAGGCCCACTTTATCCAGACACCACCATTCCTATGTCACAAAACACACAGGAGGAGAGAGGGAAGGAGGATGAGGAGGAGGATTCTGGCACTTTCATAGGCTTCGAAGAAGAAGACGTGTCAATCTGTAAGCAATGGCTTTCCAGCCCCAGGACCCTTGGGAGTAGTACATGGTTGGGAGGAGGAAGTTCCAGATGCTGTCATCCTGAATGACCCTGAGGAGTCTGCTTCTCAAGCCTTGGCAAATTTGAGGCACATGGGCAACCTCATGCTTCAAAGCCTGCGAAAGGACCCAAGAATACGTGGCATAAAGAAGAAGGATGATTACTGGTTGGCAACCCTCCTTGACCACCGTTATAAGGGGAAGGTCTCAGAATTCATCCCGTCCCCACAGAGAGTGCAGAAGATAAAATCTCTTGAGGACACGTTAAAGAGGATTTTATTGAACATTTTTCCTGACCCCAGTAGGTTACAGTATTGTGGAAAACATAGTTTTGAGTCTTCTGTTGGTCAAGAGAGGAGCAGTGGAGAAAGTATCTGCCTAAGTGAGGCATTTCGGAATCTTTTTAGTCCTCGCCACCCAGGGCTGTCAGCTTCCACATCCCAAGGGCAGCGTCTGCATCACATGGTGGACGATTACTTCGGGGGCAAAACAGAGATGGAGAGCTTTCCAGCTGATGATCCAGTGACTTACTGGGTCAAGAAAATAGACCGCTGGCCATAACTTGCCCAGTATGCTATTGAGTTGTTGGGCTGCCCTGCATTCAGCGTGCTTTCAGTACGGGCATTCAGTGCTGCAGGAGGTTTCATTACTGATCATAGAACGCATCTGTCCACAGACTCCATGGACCGTTTGACTTTTATAAAAATGATCTGCCCCGGAACTGGTGTTCCGTAGAGCTCCTTCATTAAGAGATTGTCTCACCAATAGACACTATTCATCTTCTAAAAGACCAAGATTTGGACCAATGGCACCTTTAAGTGAGGGGATTGCTCTCGCTTTCCCTGGATTTTGGAGAGTAGGAAGTTTTAGTTACCCAACGCTGAGATTTTCTCTGCACGCATTTTTTCTAATTGTGACACTAAGGGGGTCATTTACCTCATATTGTGTAAATGTCAAGTGTTCTATGATGGTAAAACAATTTGAGAATTGAGACAGCGAATTGGGGATTATTTATACTCCTCTAGCAATGGTAAACTTACTACTGTAGGCAGACATATCGGTCTTTATCACCGCTATGATGTCACAGTCATTCAATTTTTGTCCTCCAAGTTGTCCCACAGAGCCCAAGGGGAGGAGATTGGGACAAAACGATCCTTCAGAAAGAGACCATGTGGATTGAACTTCTCAACGCTACCTTCCCCCCTGGGCTCAATGAGATGATACCTTACAAATCATTCCTGTAGGACATACCCTTCCCCCCTCCCCCCCCCCCTTTTCTACCACCCCCCCTCTTCCCTTCTTCCTTTCTCCCAACCTCCCCCCTTTCGGATTTTAATGGCTGAGCCTTTCATTGTTTTCCCTGGCAGTGCGTTGAGCTAGCCCTTGGCCCTGACATCACAGTGACCAACCTCCTTCCATTCTTTTTCCTGAAAGCCCAAACCTAATGGCAATCCGAAAATGTATTTGTATTGATCACCACCCTTGGGAGTTTTATCCCCATTGTTTATACTGTCGTACAAAATCTTGTATTTCTATGTTGTAATTATATTATTGTGTTTTTTGCATTTGTACAGAGTTGCTCCCCCAATCGACAGGCTCTGTGTTTCCCTTGGCTTGATCCTTCTTCCCTAGCGGTAGACTTGTGACTCCCCTGGTAAGATGCTCTCCTATGGAGTCCATCCTTATCTTACTCCGTCCGAGCTCTGAGCTCCCCGCCCACTTGCTCGGCCAGCACGCGCTTGCGCAGTAGCGCCTTTCGCGCAACTGCGCGGTGCGGGGAGTCTTCCGGGTTGGGGAGCTCATTTAACGGGCCCTTCCCTGTTGATGAGCGCTGCGGACACACTATCTACAGATGACGGACAGGTAGGACACCATTAGGGATCTGTGGGGGAGTTTATCTGTTGGTAGCCCCCCTCCTTTTCATTCCTTCACTACTTCTCCTCTCTCTCCTATGGTTTCTATGCTCTTAATATTCTGACCCATACATATATATACTGTGCTCTTACTCCGCAGATTCCTTCTGTTGCCCTCGGTTTCTGGCTAACATTAAAGGATGTTGCACCAGGCATTGGCTTGATACTTAATTCCCTCTTAAATCTCTAACTACACTAATTACACTATATTACCAGACCAGTTATTTGGGTACATCGCTGTCCACCTAATTGTCCAATCTACATAGGTGTGCGCAGCCTATTGCATTAGGGTGTGCACCCCAAACAGACGCTCAAACACATGTGAATATATATATATATATATATATATATATATATACACACACATATATACATATGTATATATTTCACACAAACCAAACACACAGAACTCTGCGTACATAGGAATAGTGATCTGGTCCTTTCTTGTCCCTGAAGAGCAGGGAGAAAAAACAGCCAGACTAGTAAGTAAAAGCAGCACACTTTTTTCAGTTAGACTCACAGTTAACCCCTTGATGTTAACCCTTTCCCAACCAGTGTCATTAGTACAGTGTACAGTATTATCACTATATTACTGTATTATCACTGCACTAGTGACATCAGTGTCAGTTCGTGACCCCGCTAGCCAGTGTCAGTTAGTACCAGATTGCCCGCAGAGGGGCACAGTGTCCCCTGACATCAGAGCATGGTACAGTGCCCCCTGACATCAGAGCATGGTACAGTGCCTCCTTATATCTGAGAATGGCACAGTACCCCTTACATCAGAGCATGGCACAGTAGTGCCCCCTTATATCAGAGCATTGCACAGTGGCCCTTTACACCAGAGCATGGCACAGTGTCCCCTGACATCACATCAGAGCATGGTACAGTGCCCCTTACATCGCATCAGAGCATGGTACAGTGTCCCCTGACATCAGAACATGGCACAGTGTCCCCTGACATCAGAGCATTGCACAGTGCCCCCTGACATCAGAACATGGCACAGTGCCCCCTGACATCAGAGCATGGCACAGTGCCCCCTGACATCAGAGCATTGCACAGTGCCCCCTGACATCAGAGCATTGCACAGTGCCCCCTGACATCAGAACATGGCACAGTGCCCCCTGACATCAGAGCATGGCACAGTGCCCCCTGACATCAGAGCATGGCACAGTGCCCCCTGACATAAGAGCATGGCACAGTGCCCCCTGACATAAGAGCATGGCACAGTGCCCCCTGACATCAGAGCATGGCACAGTGCCCCCTGACATCAGAACATGGCACAGTGCCCCCTGACATAAGAGCATTGCACAGTGCCCCCTGACATCAGAACATGGCACAGTGCCCCCTGACATCAGAGCATTGCACAGTGCCCCCTGACATAAGAGCATTGCACAGTGCCCCCTGACATCAGAACATGGCACAGTGCCCCCTGACATCAGAGCATTGTTATACCTGAAAGGTTCCACATGTACTGTCACTTTAAGACTTTCTCCACCCAGGAGTGATGACAAGGGTCAAGGGGTATAGTAGCCATCTTAGAGCACATGTAAGGAAGCATATAAGATGTACCTGTCCTGAGATGCATGTTGCAGTGTACAGTGTGTACTGAAATAAACATCCATTGTTCCAGACCAGAGTCTTGTGTCTCTCAAAACTCAGTGGATATAACAGTTGCGACGAGGGTGGGATTTACAAAGTGTCTATCAGTCTGAGAGAGAGACAAAGGCAGTGTGGATTGTCATCTGGATAAAAGCAATCACAGAGCCCAGCAGGAAAATGTCATTGATCGGGACATTAAGTGAATTTGATGGGGAACAGACATCCTGGAGTTCCTGGGTTGAGAGACTGGAACAGTATTTCAGTGCAAATGCCATCCCAAACGGCAGGCAAGTATCAGTATTTCTGACAGTGGTTGGTGCTAAGACAAATGACACTCTTAGAGATCTCCTTTCCCCTGTAAAGCCAGCAACTAAGACATTGGCAGAGCTCCTGACACTGTTAGAGGATCACTTCCAGCCTAAACCACTAGTGATTGCAGAAAGATTTTGGTTTTATCAGCGGCAGCAGCAGCCAGGTGAAGAAATCAAAGCTTATGTGCTCGCCCTTCGCAGTCTAACTTCTACCTGTTCTTTTGGGGATTATCTACCTACTGCACTGAGAGATAAGTTTGTAATGGGACTGAATTGTGAGTGTAGCCAAAAGAGACTGTTAACAGAGAAAGATCTTACCCTTACAAAGGCAATTACAAAGGAAATAGCTTCAGTGATGGAAATGGCTGTGAAAGATACAGAGGAATTGAACCCCCAAGGCAGAAGGCAAGAGGTGAAACAGGAAGTTTTTAGAACAGCAGTCAAGCCAACTGCCGCAAACTGGAAATACAGACCCCCACCAAGCCGGGAGTCAGCCTGCTACTGTTGTGGAAATACAGACCATGACCACAAAGTCTGCCGGTTTAAGGATCAGACCTGTCATAATTGCTGGAAGACAGGCCATCTTAAACGAGTTTGCCGTAGCAAGAAGGTGCGAGATAAACCACCTCTGAACCCCAAGACAAAGACATATATGGTGGGAAGATGTACATCATCATCTGAGTCAGAGGATGAGGAAGTGCTTCACAGATTAGACATACATCATAGGCATTCAGCACCCTCCGCAATGACTGTAGAGGTAACTGTTGAGGGAAAGAAACTCAAGATGGATGTAGACACAGGAGCAGCAGTTTCAGTTATCACCCAGAAACAATGGAGACAACTTCAGACCCGAACAACTGTCCGCCCAACACCAATCAAACTGCAGACATACTCAAAACAGATACTCCACCCACTGGGTTATGCGAAAGTACAGGTATTGTACAAGGGTCAGACAAAGAGACTGCCATTATATATCCTAGAAAATGGGGGACCCCCTCTCTTTGGGAGGGACTGGATTGCTCACTTTGGTATGCCAGACATCACCATAAATCCCTGTAACACTGTTACAATTCCAGTAGGAGATAATGAGGGATGGATGGTGTCCATGAAGCAGCCCAAAGATCTTTGATGACTAGTTGGGGAAAATAAAGCATGACTGTGTAAGACTCAAGCTGAAACCCAACGCTCAGCCTAAGTTCTTCAAAGCTCGGAAAGGACCTTTCGCACTGCGAGCAGGAGTGGAAGCAGAACTAGGTCGGCTGGAGGAACAAGGTGTCATCTCAAAGGTAGAGCACAGTGAGTGGGCATCACCAGTTGTACCAGTAAAGAAAGCGAATGGGGACTTACGCATATGTGGCGATTTCCGCATGGCACTGAACTCCCAACTGGAGATAGACCAGTATCCTCTACCCAGAGTAGATGACATTTTTGCCTCTCTTGCAGGGAGTCAAAAGTTCACCAAGCTTGATCTCAGACAAGCATATTTACAGTTTGAGGTCCATCCTTCTTCCCGCAAGTTTCTAACCATCAACACCCACAAGGGACTGTATGAATACAATCGGATGGTGTTTGGTGTAGCCTCAGCCCCAGCCATTTGGCAACGAAAAATGGACGAGATTTTGGCGGACATTCCTTTCACGCAGTGCCTGCTAGATGACATGCTCATCACAGGATGGACAGAGCAGGAACACAAGCGGAACGTGGAGCTTGTGTTGGCGAGACTCCAAGAACAGGGTCTAAAAGTGAACTTAGCAAAATGCCAATTTTGCCTGTATGGTAGGGAATTCACCATACTGACAGACCATAAACCACTCCTTAAGATCTTTAGCCCTGACAAAGGCATCTCTCAGACTACTGCAGCCCGCCTCCAACGCTATGCCCTATTCCTGGGAGCATACAGCTACAAAATCCAGTATCGTGGTCATGATGCCAATGCGAATGCGGACGCAATGTCCCGACTGACAGGGAAGTCGATGGACTCTTCTCCACCGGTCAAGAGTTGTCGTTACACCAGCCTGTCCTTCTTGTCTTCTGGGGAGATAGCAGCCCATACAGCCAAGGATGCCTTTCTGAAAACAATACTTTCCTGGGTACGGTCCAGTTGGCCTGCAACCGTCACACAGGGTTATGAACCTTATTTCCGTAGGCGTATGGAATTAACTGTGGCTGGCAACTGTGTTTTATGGGGAGACCGAGTGATCATTCCACAGAGCCTCCGGAGACACATTCTGGACTTGCTACATACTGGTCATCCCGGGGGCACACGTATGAAACAAAAGGCCCGAGGCTATGAGTGGTGGCCAACCCAAGACTCACAACATATGTGAATGCTTGTGCTGGATGTGCACAAACTGCAAGAGACCCTCCTCAAGGGTGTGTCCAGCCCTGGACTTGGCCCACGGTTCCTTGGTTTCACCTACACTTGGACTTTGCAGGCCCGATCAGAGGACACGCCTTCTTGATCATAGTGGACGTCCATTCAAAGTGGCCTGAGGTAATTCCTGTTACTCAGCCAATGACTAAGGCAACGGTTTCCATACTGTTACATCTCGCTGCTACGTTTGGATACCCCAGAGAAATCGTCACTGACAATGGTGCACAATTCACCAGTCAGGAGTTTCAGCGTTTCCTGACTGCCCACAATATGAAGCACAAGTTGACCGCACCTTACCACCCGGCTACTAATGGTCAAGCAGTACGGTTTGTGCAGACTTTTAAACGCTATTTCAAAGCTACAGTGGCTGCAAGTAAACAACAGTCCCTGTCACCCCAGCAGCTGGACTCCTTCCTTTCTGCTTACAGAAACACACCACATGCAACCACCGGGAAAACTCCAGCAGAACTCCTTCTGGGTCAGCAGCCATGGACTGTTTTGGACATGCTCCGTCCTCAAACAGTCCAGGAACATGTACTGCAGTCCCAAGACAAGATGGTCAAACATGATGAGCTCCCTCGATTCACAGCCCAACAAAAGGTATGGGCCCGATCTTATGGGGCTTCCAACACCCGTTGGCTTCCTGCTGTCATTGCAGAGACTTTGGGACCTAAGATGTATAGGGTCTACCTGGAAGATGGTTCCATTTGCAGACGGCATGCAGACCAACTGCGTCCTTGTTTTCAACTGCCCAAATCCCTGACGCCGGCTGAACCACCAGTGTCGCAAGGATCTGCTCCCAGCGGATCAGAATGCACGGGGACTGATGATTGGGGGGACTCTGAACTTTTGAACTCAGCTCCAACAGAGCCCTCCAGCCCTGGTCCGGAGGTCTGTTCACCCACTGAGCTGGTGGATCCCTTCTTGGCCCCACTGGTGCCCATTCGGCCAGCCCTGTTTCCTCTGGTCCCGAGTCGCTGGGTGTCTGACCTCAACGACACTGTCGCCCTCCTGATCGGTTTCAGCTTCAAGACTGGTTACGAGACTTTCGGCGGGGCTGCCGAAAGTGACCCGATGACATTGTATCCCCGCAACTGTCCCTGGAAGCTTGGTCTCACATCTGGATGCGGGAAATGTCCGGTGCATCTCTTGTGTTTGAAGGACTGTTATTAGACAGTTATTAGTTAATGTTTTGTGCCTTTTCTCGTTTTGTTGTAATTTTTTTTTTTTAGGGATGGATGGAAGGTGTTATACCTGAAAGGTTCCATATGTACTGTCACTTTAAGGCTGGCTCCACCCAGGAGTGATGACAAGGGTCAAGGGTTATAGTAGCCATCTTAGAGCACATGGAAGGAAGCATATAAGATGTACCTGTCCTGAGATGCATGTTGCAGTGTACAGTGTGTACTGAAATAAACATCCATTGTTCCAGACCAGAGTCTTGTGTCTCTCACAACTCAGAGGCTATAACAAGCATGGCACAGTGCCCCCTGACATCAGAACATGGCACAGTGCCCCCTGACATCAGAGCATGGCACAGTGCCCCCTGACATCAGAACATGGCACAGTGCCCCCTGACATCAGAGCATGGAACAGTGCCCTCTGACATCAGAGCATGGCACAGTGCCCCCTGACATCAGAGCATGGCACAATGCCCCCTGACATCAGAGCATGGCACAGTGCTCCCTGACATCAGAGCATGGCACAGTGCTCCCTGACATCAGAGCATGGCACAGTGCCCCCTGACATCAGAACATGGCACAGTGCCCCCTGACTTAACAGTTAAGGCATCCCTAGCTGGACAAGAAAGCAACTTTGCAGCTCCTGGAGGAGGGGGGGAGGCAGATGGGGGAGAGAGGGAGGGAGATGAGGGACTGCTAACTCACCTGGCTGGTATCTGTAGGATCACACAGAAGAATCAGTGTAGCAGCCCCCAAGGATCTTCCAGCTGCTGTACATAAACTCTCCCGCCCCCCACACATCTCCGTTCTCAGACACACACAAGGATTGCAATGTGGGCGGGGCAGACACAGGGGATGGGGGCTGGAGGAGCCAGAGAGGATCGAGCCCTTTCTCCTCTCCTGTTCAGTGGAGGAGGGGGGGTTCTTCTGGCAGAGTCTTGTTTTAAGTGAAATCTACCCTCCTAGATTCGCCTATGCTCCCCACTAGACGCTGCTTACCTCCTATCCTATGGCAGCAGAAGAGGCACTGGAGGGCAGGCGGAGTGCAGCTGTATCACTCAGCCTCCTACAGTAAGAGATCACTTGCCGGAACTATAGAGGGAGCATCGGGAAATGCGGCCAGCTGTCAGCTTACTCCACGGCTGCAGTTCTCTAGGGGATATACCTACCAATCAAAATTGTCTCACTTTCAGCACTGTCACTGCCAGTGAGTGTCCATTAGCAAACCCAGCATTTTCCCTAGAAAAAAGCCCTGGCTGTCACATGGGGGATTAGGGTGTGCCCAGGCACACCCGGCACACCCCGTGTGCACGCCTATGCCAATCTATTAGGATCTATCGTTTTCCCCTGGAGCTTTGGAATATTATTTTGTTCTGAGGTGAGTTATTTTGCCCCCCCGCATGCCTCATTGTCACCTCCGCATCTTTGCTTTCCTTCTCTCTTCCTTTCTTCCCCCCCTTTCCCTTTTTTTTCTCCTCTTTCCCCTTTCCTTTTTCCCCTTTCTTCCTCCCTCGCCTTTATCCACTCCCCCCCTCCACCTTCCTCCCCTCTCCCCTTTTCTTTTACTCCCTCCCCTCCCCGTCCCCTTTGTCCCCTCCCCCCACCTTCTTCCCCTTCCTTACCCACCTTCCCTTCTCTTTTACCTAGTGCTTAGTGACCTTGATATGCCCTTCTATCATTATTATTCCCTTCATCTAGAGCCATTTCCACATATATCCCCCTTGTCCGCCGCGGGGGGAGTTTTTCGTTGAGCCGCGTGGCTCTACACCAGGTGAGCAACTCATTTTTTATATTATCTTGCTGAACTATAAGTGTATAAGCCTTTTAAGTGTAATTTAATTGATCTGTGTTTTATTCAATTATTTATCTTATAGATATTCGTTCTGAAGAAGCGGTGTATGTACCGTAAAAAAGAGGAAAGGTCAATCCTTGAGACATATCTCTTCAACAGATATCTCTTGGGGGAACCCTGAGTACTTGTTTATTGATTATTTCAATTTTGCTTTTAATTGTGTGTTTTTTGTATGTTTTTTTTATATGTAATAAATAATACTTTTTATATATGTAGCACTTACCCCCAAAGGAGCTGCTGGTTTTGTCTGTCACAGGGGTCGTAATGGTGAAGAGGGAAAAAGAGTATTAAATGATGTCTGCACCAAACACTTATGCCCCGTACACACGGTCGGATTTTCCGACGGAAAATGTGCGATCGGAGCGTGTTGTCTGAAATTCCGACCGTGTGTGGGCTCCATCTGACTTTTTCCATCGGATTTTCCGACACACAAAGTTTGAGAGCAGGCTATAAAATTTTCCGACAACAAAATCCAATCGCGTCAATTTCGACCGTGTGTGGACAATTCCTACGCAAAAAGTGCCACGCATGCTCAGAAGAAATTCCGAGACGGAACAGCTCGGTCTGGTAAAATTAGCGTTCAGAATGGATAGAGCACTTTCGTCAGGCTGCAATCTTTAAAACTGTTTAATACAGAACACTCTCTTCTTCTTTCTAATGCTAGAAGAATGAAGTAGTTTTGCTGCTCATATTCACACAGACTTCTCACAAACCTATTTCTTTATTATTTATCATGATTCCTTCAATATATTTTGATTTGTCACATCTGACTAAAAATCTCTTTTTTTTTTTTTTGGTTTTGTTTTTATTTCAAGGCTGATGTTTTTTTTATTTTTATTTTTTAACTCCAGAATATTTTGTGTGTGTTTTGTGTGTCAAGTTACCACAACACCATTGATATCTTGTATTATTTAAAGTGGATGTAAACCCCCCAATTTTTTTTATCATACTGTAGAGTATAAGATTTCCTATCATTTGAGCCCAGTCTTGCCACACAGAGTTAATCCATCTCTGAGCAATCCTCTTTTATTGTTCAGTGAGCAAAATCTTGACAAACTGAGAAAAACTTTGTCAAATCCTCCCCCTTGCTGTGAGTGACAGGTGATTTACATCTCGTGCACTAGCCTAAGACACATGCATTATTTTTTAATTCCCTCCCCCTCCTTTCTTCAGCAGCTCTGCAAAGATTGGCTGTTCCACACCTCAGCATGATTTGGCATGCTGAAGTCATGTGGTTACTTTCCTGTCTTTTCACTGGATGTTAGAGATCATATCAGAAGTTCAGCAGAATTCAGTGTTAGGGCTCTTTCACACGGGGCGGATCAGTGATGATCCGCCCCGTGAACACCCGCTGGCTCAGCGGGGATCGCTCCGCCGATCCCCGCTGAGCAGAAAGATGACAGGTCCATCGCTGCACGCTGTGCAGCTACGGACCTGTCAGAGCGCCGCTCTCCCCTATGGGGGATCGGATGATGACGGACCGTAGTGTCCGTCGTCACCCGATCCGATCCGAAAACGGATGGAAAAGTAGGTTTTTCCTCCGTTACACTTTTCGGATCGGAGCGGCGTCGGATGTCAGCGGACATGTCACCGCTGACATCCGACGCTCCATAGGGATACATGTATGTCCGTTTTTCATCCGAAAACGGAAGGATGAAAAATGGACATACGGATCCCCCGTGTGAAAGAGCCCTTAGAAATACACAGGAGAACATGCATATTGACAAGGGGAGTGTAGAGGTGGGCGGGGAGTCTACTGACATCACGCCCGGCCACCTCCTGGCTGAGACTTCCCTGTGTATGAAAAAGGGACATGGTTTTAGTTTTTGCTTCATCAATCACAATCATAAATTAGTACTCCAAAATAACATCTATTTAACATCATTGATTGGACAACCAGAAATATTTAGAAGAATGCTATACCTGGCTCAAGCTGGGCTCCTCCACATGTTGCTGCCTGGAAGGCCCAGGTTGGGTGTCAGAAGCCTCAGCTGGAGGGGAAGGAAGCATGGAAGGAAGAGTGGAGAGTGCTGGCCTGGGTTCAGTCTGACCTGCCAGAAAATGCAGCCTGTCATAGTACCACAGCCTGGGGAGATAAATGTCATCTGCAGCTCCTGATCTCTGGGAATCCTGGACCTTCTTGTGCTCCCTTAGATAAGTGCTCCTCAGGCCACCAATTAGGATCTTCAAACAGGTGATGTCTGCCGTGGGGATCACCGACTTCACAAATTGCATCAACTTATCCAGCGTTGCCTTCCTCTTTGTTTGGTTCTTATAATCAGGGTGGTTTATCTGGCACAGACAATGCAGCTCCCTGAACATATCTATGAAAATTGGCATAAAGTCATGATCCTTCAAGGTATCTATTTTAACTGCAAGACACAACACAAGACAAACCCTAATGTCAGCCTAAAGCCTTCTAAACTTGTGCAAATACAGGCCTCAATCTAGAAGCAGTATAGGCCCAATGTTAAATCTTACCTTCGTTATCACGATCGGCGCCTCCGTTACTCCTTCCTCCGCTCACAGATCGTACGTACTATGCATGCGTGTTACGCTTTATAGACACTGCGCATGCGTGAAACTCCGCCCGCCCCTGACGTTCTTTCTAGTCTATTCCCCGCCCCTTCTCGTTCGGCGCAGTGGGGGGAAGGGCACATGGCGGAGACAGAGCAGGTGTCTGTTAATTACAGCAACAAAGAGGAGGAGGAGGAAAGCCCGGAGCCTGAAATGTCCTGATCCAGAAGGAGACGATTTAAGGCATCAAATATGCCCTTTGTGGAGATGGTGGAGATGGTCGACATCCTGAAGAAGGCCGACTATGACGGGAAGTATGGACCTTACCCCAGCCCCAATGTCCGAAAGGCCAAGATCATGGCAAAAGTGGTCAAAAGTCTGCACCGGAATTTCGGGCTACGACGATGGAAAGATCAGCTCAGGAAGCGGTGGTCGGACCTGAAATTAAGGGAGCACGAGCAGTACAGAAGGATCCGGAGAGTGCTGCAAAAAAGTAAGAAGTTGTCCTGTGTTCCTATTCTTTATGTTTATTACGTTCGTGCTGCTCCATGTGCTTTTCTTAACTGTTGTCCAGTCTAAAATGGCAACTTTCATGTTCATGGACACATTATTCGTTCGTATGAAACATTGTTTGTTCGGTCTAGAAAACACCATTGTTTTGGCCATATGCATTTGAATACATTTTTTATGGCCTACTTGTCTTAACATAATTTGGTTGTGTAGATGGGTTTGTAACTAGAATGTAATGCAAACTAGATTCTGTGTAAGGAGAGGACACTCAGCAGCAGTTTTCACATCTGGACGCTGGAGCACTAGTGTGGGACACAAGAACACCCTTTTTATTAGGGGGCCCACACAGGTGCTCCAGTGTATAATATAGGGGTGTCTCCATCTGTGAAGCTTGTACAAAACAGGTATGTATTTAAGCTTGACAAAGGACAAAAATATTTCTTCATCTTGGAACTCTGTCAAAAGAGACAATTGTACCCAACTTCCAAGCAATGTTTCATATTTCTATTTCTGCCATGAAATATCTGTGTGCTAAGTATACCTATTTTTTTTATCATAGGGGATAAAAGACTCGGAGGACACCCCTCATCCAAGGAGACCACAGACCCCCCACCTCTGGAAGAAGGGGAAATCCCACAAAGACAACAGGTGGAGGAGGAGGAAGGAGACGTGGTGGAACTAGTCACCACAACAGGTGAGTGTCTGCGACCACAGGCTCAGGTAAGAGATGGATGCCGGCATATTTATAATACATGGTGTGTTTTTGTTTCTATCTTTTTAGGTGATCGTGATGTTGTGGATCGAGATCATTTCACCTCTGAAAGTGCACAGATCCTGATTGGGGAGATCATGGGGTGTAATAGGGACTTGGAAAACATCCAGAAAAACATCAATGATGTTTAAAAAAAAAATGAAGAACATCATTGATGTTTTAGGGAGAGTTTAAAACCCCTCAAAATCCCTTTGGTTTTTTGTGCTTTTTGTGATCTAAAAATTTCTAACATTTTTTGACATATTTGCGAAAAGCCAAATTTTGAAGATGCGCACAGTGTGTCAACATGTGCCATCTGCCATCACGGGAGATCAATGGACGCGTTTTGGGGGTGCAACCCCTTCCTCAATAATAAAGTAGGTGGGAGGAAGGGGTTGCACCCCCAAAACATGTCCCTTGATCCCCCGTGATGGCAGGTAGCACATGTTGACATTCGGCAATTTGTGTGCATCTTCAAAATTTGGCTTTTCCTGGGGTGACTTCACCCCATCTGAACGCAATATCAAACACAGTTTGTAAACACTCATGTCTGATATTGCCTTCAAGTTCTACAAAAGTTGAACTTTGTAAGTTCAAGATTTGTGTCTTTCTTGTTGGTTTTAAACATGTCTGTTTTATCTCAAATGGACATTTCTACGTTTTCTAATGTGACCCAAAAAATTGTTATACAACAAACATGTTGGTTTGTTTTAAAAACTTTTTTCAAATGCACATGTGATTGTGCTGGTATTAAAAAGATTGATAATCAAGAATGTGTGGATTATTGTTTAAACGCTCCAAAACTTTTGTTGTGCTCTAATTGGTGTTTTCTGTGACAATGGGGGTTATTTCCTAAGGGAAAATTCACTTTGCACTACAAGTGCAGTTTCAGTGCAGTTTCAAGTGCACTTGTAGTGCAAAGTGTCTTTGCCTTTAGTAAATAACACCCAACAGTGCTTTGTAATGTTACACAATCACGCCATTTTCAGGACTACCCACATTTCAGTCAGGGTCAGTTAAAAGAAACACAAGCAGTAAATGTCACCAAAGATTTTAGTAGTTAAAATGATTTTTTTATTTGAAAAAGGTTTCAGACATTGTCTGGCATATTGATGGCCCCCCTACCCGCAAAGTATTCAAGGTATCTTAGACGTTCCTCACGGGCACTCAGGGGGGGCAAGCCAGGACGGCCACTTTCAAGCGCCGTCAGGGTTGATTCATTCAGAATTCCGGCCTCAGGCCAAACTGAGCCAGCATAGTTGGCAGAATGTTGCCATAAAAAGTTGTGTAGAACACAGCACACCAGGATGATATGATTCAGTTTGTACTCCGCCATGTGTATGTGTGTAAGAAATAGGCGGAACCGGCTGGCCATGATTCCAAAGTGTTCTCCACCACTCTTCTGGCTCTGGCCAGCCGGTAATTAAAAACCCTCTGGTCCTCATCGGGAATGGCCGCATAAGATGGTCCCCCAGCGCAAACGCTTCATCCGCAATGAAGACGAATGGGAGTCATTCCGCATTGTCTTCTGGTGGTGGCAAGTCCAATCTGCCATTCTGGAGACGCCTGTAGAACTCCGGCCGGGGCGATGACTCCACCATCGGACATCCGGCCATTCTTCCCCACGTCCACATATAGGAACTCATAAGTAGCCGACACCACTGCCAACATCACAATACTATTGAACCCCTTATAGCTGAAATAGTATGACAACGAGTTGGGTGGTGGGACGATGTGGACGTGTTTCCCATCAATTGCCCCTCCGCAGTTAGGAAAGTCCCACCGCTGGGCAAAGTGGGAGGCCACAGTCTGCCATTCCTGTGGGTTGGAAGGAAACTGTGGAGTCAAACAAGAAAAAAAAAAAATATTCATTTCGCACATAAACAGGGAAAGCAGATTAGACACAAACATTCTTGCCCAACATCAAGATAACATTTATTTGAGGGAGTTTTTACACCTATCAGATTCCCCCCCCCCCTCTCATGGGCCATTTCTAACATTATGGGGGGGAGCTCTTGGACAGGTAACCCTCTCCACTTCATTGAGAGATGAATGCCTAAATAATGTGTATTACTTTGGCCAGCCCCTCCTTAGTTACACTATTTCCAGCCCACCGGACAGGTAAGAAGTGTCAGAATACAAAGATATAAATACACATTGTACACATTTGAGCAAATTTGGAAATTCTGCTATTACCTATCAAGATAATAATAGTATACAAAAACTTTAAACAGTACCATTTGAAAGTATACAGACAGGCCCTTGCACTACATGCTTTGGGTAATTCATCCATACATCTGACCACAAAAGAGATGGGTATAGTATGTATGGGTTTGGCAAAGTCAGCAGATAGATGATTGAGGATAGATACAGAATTGGTATCAGCTGACTTAGCAGTTGGGGGGAGGGAGGGTTCAAAATGATTTGGGGACCCCCCAAAAAAAGCCTCTGGCACTCTGCCTGAATTTTCAGCACAAATCACATTTTACCCCCCCCCCCTCTTATTTCAACCTTGGGGTTGGAACACATGCAGTCAGGCACGCATGTACCCAAGACAAAGCATCCACATACCCCATTTTAACGCCAGGGTGATGCTTTACTGTAAAGTTGAATTTCCTGTAGGACCAGGAACCACCTATTTATCCTTCTATTGGTCTCCTTGTTTTGAGCC
Organism: Aquarana catesbeiana; assembly: GCF_042186555.1. Taxonomy (NCBI): domain Eukaryota; kingdom Metazoa; phylum Chordata; class Amphibia; order Anura; family Ranidae; genus Aquarana; species Aquarana catesbeiana. The sequence goes on from NC_133330.1 coordinate 91,609,569, forward strand.
ATCCACTTTAAAGGAGCGTGATCAGTAACCAGGTCAAAGTGCCTACCTAGCAGATAGTAGCGAAGGGAATCTAGAGCCCACTTCACCGCTAAACACTCCTTCTCAATCGTGGCGTAATTTACCTCATGGGACTTCAATTTCCTGCTGAGGTAAATGACTGGGTGCTCTTCCCCGTTCCAGACCTGGGGCAACACTGCTCCTAACCCAACGTCTGATGCATCAGTTTGTACAACAAAGTCCTTAGAGAAGTCTGGTGAGTACAACACTGGCTGGCTACATAAGGCTGTTTTTAAGGACTGGAATGCTGCTTCAGCCTCTGGGGACCATTTAACCATGACAGACTCTTTCCCTTTTGTCAGGTTGGTGAGGGGCACAGCCTGAGAAGCAAAATGGGGAATGAATCGCTGATAAAAGCCAGCGATTCCCAGAAAGGCTCGTACCTGCTTCTTGCTGTTGGGATGTGGCCAACTCTGCATGGCCTCGACTTTATTGACTTTTTTATCATGTTTTATCACTCTCCTCCCAATAGTGTACCCAAGATATTTGGCCTCCTCTTGTCCAATGGTACACTTCTTTGGATTGGCCGTAAACCCAGCTTCCTGGATAGAGTCTAAGACTGCTTGCACTTTTGGGAGATGTGAGACCCAATCTGTGCTATGGATAATCGCATCATCCAGGTAAGCTGCAGCATATTTCTGATGGGGCCTCAGAATCTTGTCCATTTTCCGCTGGAATGTTGCCGGTGCATTCTGTAACCCAAACAGCATTCTCTTATATTGGAACGCCCCATCTGGGGTTACAAATGCAGTTTTCTCCTTGGCCGACTCGGCCATGGGAATTTGTCAATACCCTTTGGTGAGATTGAGAGTTGTCATGTATCGGGCTATTCCCAGCCGGACTATCATGGGGCATGGGGTAGGTGTCAAATTTTGTAACTTTATTAAATTGTCGAAAATCGTTCCAAAACCGCCAGCTCCCATCAGGTTTGGGCGCTAGTACGATAGGACTGGACCAGTCACTCTGGGACTTCTCTATCACACCCAATTCCAGCATCCTTTGAACCTCCCCGTGTATTGCCTCCCATCAGCCCTCTGGTATTCTATGAGATTTTAGTTTTACCTCTTCTCCTGGCGGGGTGATAATGTCATGCTCTATGCCAGATGTTTGTCCTGGCAGCTCAGAGAAAACCTCTTTGTTGCGAAGTACAAACTCTTTAACCTCCTGTTGTTGGGGTTTCGATAAGGTGACTGCGATTCCAACCTCAGGAACTAAGCAATCAGACTGGGCCAGTGACAAAGTCTCTGCAACTAGGGATTCCCTATCCCTCCAGGCTTTCAGCAGATTGACGTGATATATCTGTTCCGGCTTTCCCCATCCTGGCTGTCTGACCCTGTAGCTCACGTCACTCTCAGGTGCTGCTCAGGTGAATGAGATCATACATTTGAGACCTAGGGGGTTTTCCAAGCTGGAAAGTCCAGTTATGTACACGCTGAGCCCGGACGGCCAGGGTGACACCCAACCGTGCCAATATTTCCGTTTTTAGCACCACATAGTCTTTTGCTTGGTCAGGCTCTAGGTCGTAATAAGCTTTCTACAATTCCCCAGTTAACAGAGGGGCCACCAGTCCAGCCCACTGCTCCTTAGGCCAATTTTCCCTTTCAGCAGTCCTTTCAAATGTTTTCAAAAACATCTCCGGATCATTCTCTACAGTCATTTTTGTCAGTAAAGAGCTCACACCAAAGGAGGCGGTATTAGTGCAACCACTTGCCTCACTGGTCTGCAGACGTTGCTGCATTAATGTCTCCATTTGTTGTTTGAGACTCTGCTCTTGCTTCTGCAACAGGTCTATGAAGCGGGCCTCAGATTGCTGCTGGGCTTGTTGCTGAGCTTCCAGACTCTGCTGGTGAGCTTGCTGTTGATCTGTGAGGCTCTGTTGCAAAGTCGCATTTGTCTGCTGTTGAGCTGCAAGTCTCTTTTGCAAACTCGCATCTGTCTGCTGCTGATTTGCATTTGCTAGAGCCAGCTGTCTCAGTATCTCCTCCATGCTGGCCTTAAAAAAAACTGCCCTGGCTTCTCCACCAACTGTGAAGGGGTTAGCTCGGCAGCAGGTGTGTGTGACCCCCCTGGATGGGTTCACCACACAAAATCAGGCACAGCAGACAGCGTTATAGGTGAAAAAAAACAAAGGTGTGGTTTATTTTATACTATATGCAGTGGAAAATATAACAGCAAAACAAAAAGAAACATGGAAAGAAATCCTTGACCGCTTACTACACACATAGATTCCCTATCTATCAACTAGGTGCAGCCTTGTGCTGCCTCAGTCCCTATCTCCCTGTTTAGAAGTTTGCCACACAGGCGTTGACTCACCGCACAGGACAGATACCATACTCCCCAGTCTACACAAACAGAGAACTGGTTCCACGGTGGAGCATCTCCCCAAGCATGCTGGTGTTTTTTATATAGGTCTTAATGAGCCCACTTACTTCAGCTGGGCTCATTAACTCTTCCCCTGCAGGACTCCCAGTACTCCCCCTAGTGGTATAAGTCGGCATAAAGCCTGAATCTAGGGCATACAGGTGATTTTACCTGCCTGCTGTCACAATATATATATATATATATATATATATATATATATATATATATATATATATAAAACACTAGCGGGAGATTAGCTCTCCTATTAAAATAGCAAAGGCTGTATAGATTACATCTATCTCAGTGTGGCCACATGTGTCGTTAACTGAGACATCCACTAGGAGGTGAGAAAACACTTTACATCTTCTCAATGAATGCAAAGTGTTCTCTGATTGGAAGAGGTGGAGAATGTAATGTCACTGCCTTGCCAATCAGAGAAGCTTTGCATTCATTGAAAAAATTGTACATATGAAGATGAGGACCAATGTAACTATGTCAAAATTGCCACAACTTAACGACAACTTTAAGTATTCAAGGGTATGCTAGTGAAGAGGATATGTTAGCAGTCATATACAGGGTAGGTATGCAAATTACACCACTTCTTGGTGTGAGGGGCATCGTGCTAAAAACGACCACTCTCCCTGCACTACATGTATGTTAAAGAACCTGTCTGTAAAATAAACAATTTCTTAAAACAGGTAGAAAACAGGTTGAAATCAAGAAGAATTATATAGATATCAGAGTATGTGATGTGCTGAGATATACAGTACCTTCCCAGCAGTAAAGTGTCCTTGTAATTGTAAATTGCATTAAAATCTTGGCAGCAATGAACATTGCACACACTCTGTGCTATCACTAAACAGCTGCCCTTGCTTGGTGACACAATTATTCCGCACTACTTGTGTTGCTGTGTACACACACTTGTTTGCACGAGCATTGCTGTGTCAATAAGTGGCTTTTAGCGTCTGGTATTTATTACCATTCTGTACAGTAATTCAAGCACCAACCCCCAACCAGATTTTAGCTACAGATAGATTAAATATGCTTGAGAACGCTGCACACCATGGATAAAAACACCTGCTGACATCAAAACTAGAGGTCCTCAGGTAATATCAGGAATTGTTTGCCGTGTAAAGGAGCCAATATGACATTTCCCATAGTGATATTGAGATCATTGTCAGTGTTTTCAACATAGGAGCCAAATGAAGTGACAAACAGACTTCAGTCAGTCCATATTTAGAAAAAGATAAAGCTTGGTTTCCATTTGCTGTCCATAACTAATGGCCAGTGAAAGTGCACAATTTGTTCTCTCGTCAAATTTGTTTATTATTTTTTAAATATAACAAAGATTGACAAATTGAGTACAATATTCAAATAGCAATAAAGCTAAACACATCGATTTATGAACAGGATGAGTACATAACAATGTAAAAATTTAACGAGTAGAGCATTGAATAAACCAATAAAGTATTACATCAAAAGCATTCAAAAATTCCATCAGAAGGAAATAACTAAGCTAGGGACTATTGGTTCATTTTACAAGAGCAGTAATAAGGAGATCAATCTAATAGGTATATAGTAAAAATAGAAGCGATAATGTGTATATAAGTACCACACAATATTAAAAGAAAGGTAGAAAACAAAAAAATAGGAGTAGATAGAGAGAAGAGGGTAGAAAAATAGGGGGAAGGGAATCGGAGGGTTTACAAGTTGTGATGCGATCCCAAATGAATAGAAATTATAGTCAAGGAAAATAGAGTAAAATTACCAAGGCAATAATAGTGAGTCATCAAAGTCTGGAGGTAAACAATGCTTAACCCAAGGAAGCCAGAGTTTCTCAAATTGACCAATTCAATTTCTTTCGATTGCTTCCAATTTAGCATGAATAAGAGCTTTATTAGTTCTGTGTAGGGATTCAGCTAGAATTAAATATTGAGTTTTCCATGACTTAGCAATGGTTTGTTTTGTGGCTATTAGGAGCTGTAAAAGGAGGTGACATTGATTCTGTGTGATCCCATCAGGTTTCAGGTTTAATAAGGCTGTAGCAGGATTGGGCTGTGTAGGTGTATCAAAGATGTTGGAGGCTAAGTCAAAAACTGCCTTACAGAATTTTTGAGCAATTGGGCAATCCCACCAAATATGAAGTTGAGTGCCAGACTCTGAACAGCCACAAAAACAAGCTCCAGGGTAATCAGAAGCATATTTCGATATTCTAGCGGGTTAGCACCCCTGAAGTTGGTTTCCACAGCAACAACATTAGAAGAAGCAGACTTAGTGGCGGACCACATGCTAGACAATTCAGTAGCATTAAATGAGCGATTAAGGTCTAGTTACCATTTGGAGACATATGAGGGGGATCAGTGTCAGTACTAGCTAAAATTTGCTTAAAGTGGAGTTCCACCCAAAAATGGAACTTCCACTTTTCAGAATCCTCCCCACCCTGGTGTCACATTTGGCACCTTTCAGGGGGAAGCAGATACCTGTCTAATCCAGGTATTTGCTCCCACTTACGGGCATAGATAGCTGCAGTATCCACGGATATCTATGCCATCTTTAGCAAGTATTTTAGCTAAAAGTTGAATGTCAATATTAAGAAGCAAAATAGGACGATAATTTGTCCAAGATTTAGATTTATCAGATTTAGATTTGGGAAGCATGGAAATTATGGCCATTAAGGATTCTGAACGAAAAGAGTGTCCCCTCAACAACATATTGAAGGCCTCAGTTAGGATAGGAGATAATATATCAGAAATTTTTTTGTATTAGGAAGCAGAAAATCAATCTGGGCCGGGATGTTTATTAAGTTTTAAAGCCTTAATAGCCGTGATGACTTCTGTTGCAGAGATGGGAGACTCGAGTCGTTCACGTTGGGTTTGTGAGAGTGTTGGAATGGTAATTTGTAAAAAAAGGGAATCAGCAGCAGCATGGCCAAAATTATGGTTGGGCGAATATAATTTAGCAAGATTTTAAAAATTTTAACATTTTGACAGGGTTACTTGTGTATGAATCACGGTTTAGTTTGAGTCGCACAGATGTCCTAGGTTTTTGCAGTGAGCGTAAGGTTCAAGCTAATAAGGTATCTTGTTTGTTTGCTTTGAGGTAATAAAGGTGTTGTGATTTACATATTAATTTATCTGCAGTGTCAGTGAGAAACAGGTTGAATTCTAAGAGGGCTCTATCAAGCTTAGCTTTAGTAGAAGGGGAGGTAGAATTTTGGAATGCATCGTGACACAGATTGAAGTCATTTTCTAATTTTTGGTGAAGGAGCTTACGCTGGCATTTGAGACATAATGCTTTCCGGATAAGCTTACCTCGAATTACAGGTTTATGGGCTTCCCAAAGAGTGAGATGGTAAATATCTGCAGAAGTGTTATTAATGAGAGCATGTTACATATAGTTACATAGTTACATAGTTAGTCAGGTTGAAAAAAGGTCCATCAAGTTCAACCCAAAAAAAAAAAAAAAAATACAATCCCATATACACAAACCTATGCCCACAGTTGATCCAGAGGAAGGCAAAAAAAACCCCAACAAAGCATGCTCCAATTTGCTACAGCAAGGGAAAAAATTCCTTACTGATCCCCCGAGAAGCAATCGGATTTTCCCTGGATCAACTTTACCTATAAATATTAGTACCCAGTTATATTGTGTACATTTAGGAAAGAATCCAGGTCTTTTTTAAAGCAATTGACTGAGCTTGCCAGAACCACCTCTGGAGGGAGTCTATTTCATTTTTTCGTAAACGTTTCCATATTTGGAGATTAAATCTTTTTTCTTCTAGACATAAAGAGTGCCCCCTTGTCCTCTGTGATGACCTTAAAGTGAATAACTCAACACCATGTTCAAAATATGGACCACTTATGTATTTGTACGTGTTAATCATATTCCCCCCCATAATCTCCTCTTCTCAAGAGGGAAAACATTCAGTTCCTCTAATCTTTCCTCTTAGCTGAGCTCCTCCATGACTCTTATCAGTCTGGTTGCCCTTCTCTGCACTTTCTCCAGTTCCCCGATATCCTTTTTGAAAACCGGTGCCCAAAACTGAACTGCATATTCCAGATGAGTTCTTACTAATGAGGGGAAAAATGATATCTTTCTGGAGTCCATACCTCTCTTAATACAAGAAAGGACTTTGCTCGCTTTGGAAACCGCAGTTTGGCATTACATGCTATTATTGAGCTTATGATTTACCAAAACCCCCAGATCCTTCTCCACCGTTGATTCCCCCAGTTGTACCCCCCCCCCCCAGTATGTATGATGCATGGATTATCTTAACCCCCAAGTGCATAACTTTACATTTATCAACATTAAACCTCATTTGCCACTTAGTTGCCCAATTAGCCAGTGCATTGAGGTCCGCTTGTAAATTGGAGACATCCTGTAAGGACGTTATTCAACTGTATAGATTAGTGTCATCTGCAAAGACAGAAATGTTACTTTTAATCCCAGACCCTATATAATTTATAAAGATATTAAAAAGTAAGGGTCCCAGCACTAAACCTTGGGGTACACCACTGATAACCTTAGACCATTCAGAGTACGAGTCATTAACCACTACTCTTTGAATTCTGTCTTTTAGCCATTTTTCTATCCATTTACAAATTGATCTTTCCAAGCCTGTAGACTTTACCTTACACATTAGCCGTGTGTGGGGAACTGTGTCAAACGCTTCTGCAAAGTCTAGGTATACCACGTCCACTGCCACCCCTCTGTCCAAGGTTTTACTTACCTCCTCATAAAAGAAATAATTTTTTTTTAGACAACTTCTGTCTTTCATGAATCCATGCTGTCTGTTGCTTAAAATATTTTTTTCCAACAAGAACTCGTCTATGTGGTCTTTTATTAAACTCTCCGGTATCTTCCTGACTATAGAAGTTAAACTATAGTTACTTGGTAAAGACTTTGATCCCTTTTTAAATATAGGCACCACAGCCAATCCAGTGGTACCATTCCAGTTTTTAACGAGTCCCTAAAATTTAGAAACAATGGCCTTGAAATGACAGAGCTCAGTTCTTTTAGGATCCGTGGGTGGATGCCATCTGGTCCAGGTGCTTTAACCACCTTTATTCTGTCTAAATATTTCTGGACCATATCCCATTTGAGCCATTGTGGATCATTTGGGCCTGTGTCAATACCACCCTCATTATGGACATGAGCTCCCCCATGCTCCTTTGTATACACAGAGCTGAAGAAAGTATTTTAAAAAAATTGCCTTGTCTTTGTCCCCAGTCACCAACTCTAGATTATTTTGTAAAGGGCCTACATGCTCAGACCTAACCTTTTTACTATTAATATATTTGAAGAATTTTTTGGGGTCCATCCTACTATCTTTTGCAATCTGTTGTTCGTTTTGAATTTTTGCATCCTTGATTTTCTTTTCACATATTCTGTTATATTCTTTGTAACATGTTTAATATCTAGACAATGGGTGAGTTAGATTGGAATCATTAATGCACCAAGACAAATCCTGGGACCTCGGGATAGGGGAGGAGATGGTAGTACAAACTGCATGATCGGACCAAGTAAAGGGCGTAATAACTGATGATAGGATTTCTGGGGCCATGCCAACACTTTGTGTAGATGGGAGTAATATGTAAAGCATTTATGAGCTGGATTGAGCTCACGCCAAGAGTCTAACATGTTATGCTTAGAGATAAGTTGCAGAAATTAAAGCTTGGGGAACAGGAGGAGGGAGAAGGGGGAGATTTATCCAAGAAGGGAAAAGACAGTAGGATTGCATACAATTCAGTATAGGGGTAGGAAAAAGGAAAGGCTGGAAGAAAAAGAAGGGAATTGGCTCTCATCGAGCAGATATTACTAAGATTTGTAAAATAATAAAGAGAGCTAAAAACTCAATACAGTGGTGTACTGGGGGAGCGATAATTGGTCCACCAGAGGCCAAAGAGCTACCGTCAGAAGCCCACATAATAATGGGGATCTGAGGGTAGCAAACTGGAGGTGAAAAAACACCACCAAAGGAAACACTGCCAACAATGAAAAGTAGTACTTAAATAGAAATGATACCATTGTCCCAAAAAGTTCCACACCCATTAATGTGTCATGAGAAAGCATATGAAGAGGGATGAAAGGGAACATGTTGCTGCTGTTAGTAAAAAAAAATAGACCAGCAGAAAAGTAAGGAGTTAAACAATAGAAAAAGTTTGCATCGAGTGAGTTCTAAACTGGTAAGACAAAAAAAAAAAAGTTTACCAAACATCTAGTTAGTTGGAAGTTAACGATATAAAAAAATAAAAATACTTGACATCGAGTCAAACAAAATGAAAAAAGTCAGTCCATAGAGTCCTCTGGAGTTGGCGTAACGACCACGTTTTCGATTGCCCCTGGCGACTTTTATTTCCTTGAGTACCTGCTGATTTTTGCAAGGAAATGGTAACCATTTGATTTTGTACGTTGCTTTGGTTGAGAGGGCATTCTAGAAGCTGGATGTTTTGTAAAGAAGATTGGAGTTTCTCAGCAGAACAGCAGACATATTTAGATCCTTGGTAAGGGAAGAGAATTGAAAATGGAAAGCCCCATTGATAGGTGATTTGATGTCACTTTAAAACTTGAAGAAGTGGATTCAAAGCCCCTAGTGACTTTTATTTCCTTGAGTACCAGCTGATTTTTGCAAAAAAAGGGTAACCATTTGATTTTGAGCGTTGCTTTGGTTGAGAGGGCATTCTAGAAGCTGGATGTTTTGTAAAGAAGATTGGAGTTTCCCAGCAGAACAGCAGACATATTTAGATCCTTGGTAAGGGAAATAAATTGAAAATGGAAAGCCCCATTGATAGGTGATTTGAGGTTGCTATAAAACTTGAAGAAGTGGATTCAAAGCCCGATGCATAGAGATGGTGAGTTGAAATAGATCAGCAAAAAGTTGATAGGTATATCCCTGGAAAATCAGTGAATTATTTGCTCTAGCTGCAGCTAGAAGTTGTTCCTTTGTACGGAAAAAGTGAAATTTGGCGACAATATTGCGCGGTGGTCTATCAGCGAGGTGTGAGGGCTCTATGAACCCTGTCCATCTCCATTCGACTGGTATGGAAGGCTGTAGTTCTTGAAATAGGGATAGCATAGTGGCTTGCAAATCAGTGACAGATTCAGGTATTCCACGTATACGGATATTGAAACGCTGGGCCCTAATTTCATAATACTCTAAACGAGATTGAAGGACCATTTTCCTCTTTGAGGTTTTCAAATTCAACTGCATAATCCTGGGTGTTATTTTCAAGTTCATCAACCCGCAGTTCAAGATTTGCAGTGCGTTGGCCCAGTTCTCTGATTTCCCTAGTCAGACTGTTTGTTATATGATCTGAGGGCTGTTTAAGGGCTTTGTGAAGCATTATTTCAAATTGCCTCAAAACAGAAGAATGAGCAGGGTCTGTAAAAGATGTAATTTGTGAAGTTTGTATAGATGAATCTGAGTCATATTCACCCTGTGTTGCCACAGATACTTTATAGCGCTGAGAGGATTTCATTGAGTGTGAGGTACCAGGGGGAGGGGGTGTAGATAGACACCCTTTTGTTATCTTTTGTCTTCATTTTCAAGTGAGAACTCCCAAGAACCATTAAAGTAAATGACGGGGGTTATTAGCAGACTAGTAACAATATTTACCAGGTGAAGCTGAGCCGGGACATGGTATAATACAGAAGAAACATCCCTTCAGGAGCAGAGCTCTAAGCTGGCATGTCTGCTCAGTCAGGCTCCACCCAAGCACCTCCGCACAATCTGTTCTCAAGCTGTTGCTTGACATTATCCACCCTGGCAAATTCAATGGGAACCCATGCCACTTTTACATGATGTTTGAAGGCTGCCCGTAGACTTTAAAGAGTTGTCAAACTTGCAGATATGATCAGACAACTCGCAGTAAGGCAGGTCCTTCGACCGCTGCACAGCCAGGGATGTTGCTATATCCTGGAATCCAAGGCATGTAATTCAAGTCTTTCACTGAGTGCACCAGGTCTTCTTTGCAGTAAATGGAAACCAAGAATGGTCTTGTATTCCCACGTTAATTTTAAATTTCAGTCATGGCACTATATTGAAAAAAATACTGTTAAGACTGAGATCAATTCGTTTTTTTTTGTAAAATAGATTTTTAGACCCATGTTTTTTTAAACTACTAATGAAAGGCTTTCCCTTCTGTAAGCCTTATTCTAGGGTGTGGGTGCATAATATAAGGTGGGGTGGAAACAGTGGCACTGGTGGCAACGGCATTGGTTCTTTGGTTTCGAATTCTGTCAATAAAGAGCAAGGAACTGATTGCAAAATGCAATGAGAAAGGAAATACAGACCAGAGGGAGAGACGGAAGAAAAAAGAAGGGATAAATAAAGGCAGAAAAGGGGGACGACAAAAATGCCACCCACTTTTTTCATGTTGGAAGTCCCACAGCTTTTTAGTCTAAATAGCCTGGGTTGCCCAGGTCTTCTAGCAATGCCCTTGTCCTGATCACTCCATTTATTGGCATGATAGTATTCTTCTTTAGAGTTGTGGTTGGCAGACTTTTTTGTCACTTTTAGAAACTAGACCATCACATGATCAAGCTATAGACTATATACTTAAAGTGGAACTTCATTCTCTCTGTCAATGTTGACCATTTTTAATCTTTATGCTGCTAGCATTAGTAAATGGATAGGAAAGTATATCATATTTACTTGTTTTAAACTTTTTTTTTTTACAGTTCTTAAGTTACTTCCTGGTTTCCATGCCTAGGAGTCTTTAGTAGGGGAGTCTTTAGTAGGGGAGGATGAGCTTTCTCTGCTAAGTACACCCTCTCCTGCTTGCATACCTGAGCTAAGGGCAGGTGGATTCCAGGAAGTAAATTGTACATGAACCATCTGCCCTTACTCAAGATGGCCATGGCCAGAAATGCTAGGGGGTGTTTTTCAAAGTGATTTCTTAACAAAATAAAGCATTGAGACATGGATGGATGAGTGAATTTGCTTTGAATAATAAAAATGAATTAAATAGCATTTCTGGTTTGTACTGCTCAGATGAAATTCACCTTATTCACCTTATATAGATGAGATTCACCTTACCTGCACCCCATCACAGCTTGTGATCTTCTCTCCAGTGGCAATGCCCAACACTACCCCTAAGTCTTGTCACATAAACCTGGGGAGTGACAGCCCCACCCTAAGGTCACTGGCACTGCTGGCTGAGGCACTGGCTGTGAAAAAGGAATGATCTAGATGGGAGCATAGGTTAGGGCAGTATAAAGATACAAAAGGAAGCCCTCTAGAGGCGGGACTTTATGGGCACTGAATAAACATTTAAGTTATAAAAATATAATTTATTGGTACAAAAAAAAAGATTTAAAACTTAGTAGGAAATACAAATGTACAGTATCTCACAAAAGTGAATACACCCCTCACATTTTTGTAAATATTTTATTATATCTTTTCATGTGACAACACTGAAGAAATTACACTTTGCTACAATGTAAAGTAGTGAGTATACAGCTTGTATAACAGTGTAAATTTGCTGTCTCCTCAAAATAACTCAACACACACCATTATTATCTGAACCGCTGGCAACAAAAGTGAGTACACCCCTAAGTGAAAATGTCCAAATTGGGCCAAAGTGTCAATATTTTGTGTGGCCACCATTATTTTCCAGAATTGCCTTAACCCTCTTGGACATGGACTTCACCAGAGCTTCATAGGTTGCCACTGGACTCTTCTTCAACTCCTCCATGATGACGTGATGACATAGAGACCATACGCTTCTCTACCTTCTGTTTGAGGATGCCTCACAGATACTCAATAGGTCTGGAGACATGCTTGGCCAGTCCATCGCTTCACCCTCAGCTTCTTTAGCAAGGCAGTGGTCATCTTGGAGGTGTGTTTGGGGTTGTTATTATGTTGGAATACTGCCCTATGGCCCAGTTTCCGAAGGGAAGGGGATCATGCTCAGCTTCAGTATGTCACAGTACATGTTGGCATTCATGGTTCCCTCAATGAAATGTAGCTCCCCAGTGCTGGTAGCACTCATGCAACCCCAGACCATGACACTCCCACCACCATGCTTGATTGTAGGCAAGACACACTTATCTTTGTACACCTCACCTGGTTTCCGCCACGCACGCTTGACACCATCTAAATCAAATACGTTTATCTTGGTCTCATCAGACCACAGGACATGGTTCCAGTAATCCACGTCCTTAGTCTGCTTGTCTTCAGCAAACTGTTTGCGGACTTGCTTGTGCATCATCTTTAGAAGCTGCTTCCTTCTGCGACAACAGCCATGCAGACCAATTTGATGCAGTGTGCGGAGTATAGTCTGAGCACTGGCAAGCTGACCCCCCACCCCTTCGACCTCTGCAGCAATGCTGGCAGCACTCATACCTCTATTTCCAAAAGACAACCTCTGCATATGACGCTGAGCACATGCACTTAACTTCTTTGGTCGACCATGTTCTGAGTGGAACCTGTTTTCCTGGTGCCTCCATGGCAGCATACCAATGGTTGGTTGCTCCGCCCCCGACAAACCCACAGGACCACTTTAACTCTATAAAAAAGAGTTGCTCCCCCACTGCCGGTATTCTTTTCTCTGTCCTCATTCCTGCAGGATCACGATCAGCCCTACCTCACCACTTTATGGTGTGACCATTGCAGATTCATGCTCTCCTGCAGTATGGAGTCCCATTGCTTGGACTGCTAAAGGCGCCAGATAAGTATGGGAGCCCGTTTTTCTGTGGATCTTTTTTGAGCCATTTTTAAGGGTTAAGAGGAGCCTGTCACTCTCCTCTATTTTCACCTTGTTGGCATATCTCATGTGTATATATATTTAATCATAATGCTGTTCGTCTACCTGTATGTTTAAACAGCTTCCCTCCATGTGTGTTTTCTTCTCCATATTCTCTAGGAGTGTGCAGTGCTTCATGCGTGCCATTTGGCTCTGCTTTACCTGGCGGTGGGGGGGCGGAGTCGCGGCATGACGCCACAGACGGCACGGCTCATGCTCGGTAACACTTTGAAGCATATGGCGGCCATTTCGATACACCCAAAACGCTCTCAGGTATAAGCTATCAAGGAGAAGACATCTTTCAAAGTGTCTTCTCTATCTTTCTTCATTATACCTATTATGGAGCCTAGTCAAGGTACTAGGGAGAGGGGGGTTATTGCATATATATGGATGGTGTGCATTGTATGTATATATGCATATGTATGTATGTGTATATATGTACATATATATGTATGTTATATGTGTATATAAAAAAAATAAAAAATTTTCTTCTTTTATCAAATTTATAGTTCCTGTTTTTTTCCCCAGCTGCCCCTAGTAGTCTAATGCCGCATCAAAAAGATCCTCAACATACCACTAGGTAAGGGCTGCAACAGTCAGGTAAGTTTTTAAGGAAAAAAAAGAGCACTCTGGGCAAATTGAAACATCCTTTTTTGTTTCTATTTTTTTACTATAGCCCGCATCACGGATCATCCCGCAGGTCATCCCACAGAAATTCTCCAGATAGGAGGGTCATTCTAATTCTTCTTCAGCTCATGTTTCCCGCAGTGATCAGAGGTCACCCTGGCATACCTCAAATAGGCACAAATCCCAACACAGACCTGTGTATCCAGGGGAAAAAGCATGTTGGGTATGTGGGATTCAATCCGGGAGTTGGCCTTATCCCAAGACCAAGTTAACCCGTCCGTGGCTTAAACGGCAGTAAATACACCCACCCCTCAACCTGATTCAGAGGTTAATTCTGGAGATTAGACAGAAGAAGTGGTGGAGGATAATGCTTCAGCCTTTGACTTCGCTCTAGTTGAACCTTTCCTCACCGCAGTTAAGGATGCAATCCAATGGGAGGAGGATCCAGAGCCTCCATCTAAAACAAAGAGATATTTCCCACACTTAAAGAAGAAACTATCAGCCTTCCAGTTAATGGAAGAAATCAAGGCGGTAGTGACAGATGAATGGCAGAAAGTGGACAAAAGACCCATTGCTTATAATCGTTTTCTTAAATTATATCCACTGACAGAAGCAGACGCACAACGTTTTGATACTGTACCGACTGTAGACGCCTCAATTATGAGGTTAGCCAGAAATACGACACTACCATTAGAAGAGGCAGTCTCCTTTAAGGATGTCCTTGACCAAAGGATTGATTCAGATCTAAAAAAATCTTATTAGGCAGCTGGAGGGGCATGTAAACCAGCGGTAGCTCTAACCTCGGTCTCGAGGGTTACCAGGGTATGGTCGAACAACATTGAAACAGCCCTCAGACAGGGTGTGGGCTCAGAGGAAATCATTAAGGCGCTGGATGAATTAAAATTGGCCTCAGATTTCAAGGCAAAGGCAGCCATTGATGTCTTAAAATGTTCCTCCAGAGCCATGCTGTATACCATCACGGCCAGAAGAGCATTATGTCTAAAGCCATGGTCGGCCGACCCAACATCAAAGCAATCCTGGTGTCGTATCCCATACAATGGGAAAGCTCTGTTCGGCGAGAAAATGGATGCGGCAATTACCAGAGCCACAGGGGGAAAAGTGGTTTGATACCCCAGGACAGAAGCAGGAGGAAGAGATTCGCTACATGCCCAGCTATTCAGCAGAGAGCGAAGGATTCCAGATCGTACCGCCCAGGAAGGGAGTACAGAAGAGGCTGGAAGGGCTCGAAAGCCACTTTTTGAAGTCGGGAAAACCTAAAGCCTCTACATCCACGGTTGAAAGCCAGAAGTCTTTTTGACTCCCTTTCCACCCAAACTGGTCCAGTGGGAGCTCGTCTCTCGTTTGCCCAGGTTTGGGTTGAAAATTGCATAGACCAGTGGGCAGTCTCCACGGTCCTTCAAGGGCATTTCTGGAAGTTCAGAAGGCACCCCCCCTCTTTTCCTTCCAGCCCACCAAAATTCCAACCTCCAAAGAGAAGAAGGAGGCCCTTCTTCAATATGTTCAGATTCTTATTCTCCAGCAGGCAGTAGTGCTAGTTCTGGACTCAGAAAAACGTTCAGGATTTTATTCCCCAGTCTTTTTGGTCCCCAAGAAGTCAGGGGGTTGGAGGCCCGTACTGGACCTGAAGAGGTTGAACAGACATATCCATGTGGAGCATTTCAAAATGGAGTCCTTAAACACAGTAATTTTATCTGTGCAACCCGGGGATTGGATGGTCTCTATAGACCTTCAAGATGCATATCTTCATATACCTATCCAACGGCAGTTTCAGCCTGTTCTTCAGTTCAAAGTAGGCAACCTACATCTCCAATTTCAATGTCTTCCCTTCGGGATTTCAGCGGCGCCCAGGACCTTCACCAAGGTACCAGTGGCAATCTTGGCTCCTCTTCGAGAGAAGGGGATTCAAGTACTACATTATTTGGAGGATTCAACAGTAGTGTCAAACACCTTGGAGCTAAGGGCAGCATGGATGGCAATCTTGCATTTAGCCACCTTCCTCAGAGGCAAATCCATCCTTCTCCAGATGGACAACAGAGCGGCAAGGGCCTATGTTCAGAATCAGGGGGGAAGATATAGCAGGTCCTTATTCAGAGAAGTAACACCCATTCTAACATGGGCCAAGAGGAATTTAATCAACATATGAGCCTCATATATCCCAGGGCCCGAGAATCAGTTAGTCGATCATCTTTCAAGATCATGTCAAGAAAACGAATGGCCTCTGAATCAGAGAGTCTTCCTCTGGATATGCCAGCAATGGGGCACTCCCCAAATAGACCTTTTTGCCTCCCCACTCAATGCGAAGACGCCTCTTTTCTTTTCGAGATTCCCGTCTCCGAGGTCAGCGGGGGTAGATGCCCTGGTCCAACCATGGAAATTTCAGAGGGTATATGCGTTTCCTCCAACCCCTCTGATTCTGAGATTTCTCCGTCTAGCAACAGAGAAAGTCACAATCTTGACAGTGATCCCATATTGGCCCAAGAGACTGTGGTTCACGCTCCTAGTCAGGATGGCCCTGTGCAAACCGCTTCCCCTTCCACGCATGGACAGCCTTCTGTCTCAGGACAACTTCTGTCACCCGCACCCAAGATTCTAGACTTGAGGGCCTGGAAGTTGAGCAGAAGAGGTTGGGCGAGTTAGGATACTCACATAGTGTTATCCAGACACAATTACAGGCAAGAAAATCATCCACTAATTCCACCTATTATAGGGTTTGGAGAAAGTTTACAGAACTAGCAGAGACTAACCATTTTGATCCCCTGGATCCCGGAGTCCAGAATATACTTCTCTTTTTACAGAGTGGATTGGACTTTGGGCCTGGTGTGGGCCTGAACACACTTAAGGTCCATGTCTCAGCCCTTTCAGCTTTAACAGATACAGGGTGGGCACTAAATGCTCTTGTAGAACACTTTTTGAAGGCAGTCCTAAGATTGCAACCTCCCAGGAAAACATTATACCCCAAATGGGACTTAACTACTGCACTTAATGTCCTATCAAGGCCTCCTTTTGCTCCCACAGAAGAATGCACCTTGGAAGATATTTCCTTGAAGGCGGTCTTCCTGATCGCCATCACTTCGGGTCACAGAGTGTCGGAGATCCAAGCACTAGGATCACAGGAACCCTACATAACCTTTTTCCCAGACAGGGTGGTTTTGCAGCCTATTCATCAATTCATTCCTAAAGTACCTTCAGTTTACCATCTCAACCAGGAATGGGTTCTTCCAGCATTCAGGGAGGACCCAGCCTCCTCAAGGCTGCACGAGTTGGATATAGCCAGGTCCCTAAGGTGCTATTTAAATTTGACACAAGAGTTCTGAAAAGATCAATGGTTATTTATCATCCCAAAGGGCGCCAAAAAGGGAATGGCAGCATCCAAGACAACCTTGGTGAGCTGGATCGTGAGGTTAATCCAAAGAGCATATCGGGCTAGTGGTCTTCCAGTTCCAGATTCAGTCAATACGCACTCAACGCGTGGAATAGCCTCCTCCTGGGCAGCCTTGGTGCGGGTCTCCCCTGAGACAATTTGCCGAGTGGCCAGTTGGTCATCCTTCAACACTTTCATGTCTCACTATAGTGTAGACCCAGCGGTTCTTTCCTGGGGAAAGGATCTTGCCGTTTTCTCTACTGTAGTTTTCATTACATTTCTTATTGCAGTACCCTCCCTGTAAGCAAGTTATTTACCATTGGTATGCTGCCATGGAGGCACCAGGAAAACGGAAAATTGAATACTTAGCTTTCCGTAATTTTCCTTTCCTGGTGCCTACCCATGGCAGCATACACCCTCCCTTCAATAATCCTTAATGTTCTGAGGTCTAGTTACAAGAATACCGGCAGGGGGGAGGAACTCTTTTTTATAGAGTTAAAGTGGTCCTGTGGGTTGGTCAGGTGCAGAGCAACCAACCATTGGTATGCTGCCATGGGTAGGAACCAGGAAAGAAAAATTACGGAAAGGTAAGTATTCAATGTTCCGTTATGGTAAACCACTGTATGGTCTTGGCCACCATGCTGCAGTTCAGTTTCAGGGTCTTCTTATAGCCTAGGCCATCTTTATGTAGAGCAACAATTCTTTTTCCAGATCCTAAGAGAGTTCTTTGCCATGAGGTGCCATGTTGAACTTCCAGTGACCAGTATGAGAGAGTGAGAGCGCTAACACCAAATTTAACACACCTGCTCTCCATTCACTCCTGAGACCTTGTAACACTAACGAGTGACATGACACCGGGGAGGGAAAATGGCTAATTGGGCACTATTTGGAAATTTTCACTTAGGGGTGTACTCACTTTTGTTGCCAGCGGTTTAGACATTAATGGCTGTGTGTTGAGTTATTTTGAGGGGACAGCAAATTTACACTGTTATACAAGCTGTACACTCACTACTTTAAATTGTAGCAAAGTGTCATTTCTTCAGTGTTGTCACATGAAAAAATATAATAAAATATTCACAAAAATGTGAGGGGTGTACTCAAGTGTGTGTGGCGGCAACCAGGTGAGGAGTACAAAGACAAGTGTGTTCTGCCTACAGTCAAGCATGGTTGGTGGTGGGAGTGTCAAGGTCTGGGGCTGCATGAGTGCTGCCAGCACTGGGGAGCTACAGTTCATTGAGGGAACCATGAATGCCAACATGTATTGTGACATACTGAAGCAGAGCATGATCCCCACCCTTCGGAGACTGGGCCGCAGGGCAGTATTCCAACATGATAACAACCCTAAACACACCTCCAAGACGACCACTGACTTGCTAAAGAAGCTGAGGGTAAAGGTGATGGACTGGCCAAGAAAAATGGAAAAAATACTGCGCTACCACTATACAAATAAAACCCCCCAAAAAGCAGCAGTTTAAATGTGAGATGCACACCAAAAATATCAAATGTATAGAAAAAAACTGCGCTATACCATGGATTGAATGTGAATGTACATAAATAAATCATACATATCATGAAATGATCAATTTTAAATAAAAAAAATTCCTCTTATTAACACAACACCAAAGAAATCCGAAAAAATGTGCAATAATCAAATAATGTCATAAAAAATCAGTAATAACCATTGCAAGTAAAGTTGTGAGTCAGTATATGCATATGATCTAGACTGAAAAAAACAGAGACCTCGAGTGTAAAAAATTATAAAAGTCCCAAAGGAAAGCCCCTCAATATTGCACAAAGAGGACTTGATTGTGAAGATTGCATTAACACACCGCTCACAGTGATCCTTCACCACATAGATTTTGCGCTTACCAAAAAGCAAGCAATAAAAGCTTGTATGCAGACCAAACCAGAGGTGTCCAGCTGGTAGTGTAACTTGTCTGCGTGCAGTGTAACTGCGGAAGTGCACCAGGAAATTCACAGACTCGAGCTCAAAGGCATGTAGACAAAGGAGAAATGGCCATAGTGTAAATCCGATAGGACATTTAATTTTAAAAGGTAGAAAACTTACATAAAACAGGATAAAAAAAGCAATTTGCCAGCCGGCATAGCAAGCGCCCGTTCACAATAGGACTGCGATAACGTCAGAGCGTCAACCTCCCGATATACGTTTCTCCACAAATGGCATCGTCTGGGGAACGGGCGACGCTCTGAGTCATCGCAATATATAGAATACAAAAACCACGCTTCGTTCTGACATCTCAGCGGTGGGAAGAAAAGACAACCACCTGAATCGTGGCCAGAAGCTAAAAAGGGAAGCCAAAGATGCCTCTTTATTTTAAGAGATATAACTCAATCAATGAATTGAAAATATATGAAATATATAAAAATAATAATAACAAAAGAGGGGATGTTAAATACAGAAATGGTCAGACCCATCATTGCAAAAAAAAAAAAATGGATATATCCATGCCATTTCTAAATGTGAGATCCCTCGCATTAGAGATCCACCCCTCCAGGGGTGTGTGAACGTATCTATCCCCAAGAAAATAGTTTTGTCCGGATTTCTATTATGGACTTCCAAATAGTGCCTGGACACAGGATGTTTGGGGAAACCATTGAGAATATTTGTCACATGTTCATTCAGTCTAACCCTAAGGGGGCATTTGGTCCTGCCCACATACTGTAGCCCACAAGGGCATTGGAGCAGGTAAATGACCCCCTTGGTAGAGCACGTAACAAAAGGCCTGATGGTAAACTCTTCGTGAGTGCTGGAAGACCTAAAACTAAGGGTTCTCCTCTGTGTGCAGCCATTCAATGAATACACCCTACATCTCCTACATTGGTAGAATCCCGTGAGGTCATTAAAAAAGCTCTTTCTGGTAGTAGGGGGGTCAATGATATTGTTGGCTAGGGATGAGCTTCGAGTTCGAGTCGAACTCATGTTCGACTCGAACATTGGCTGTTCACAAATTCGCCGAACAGCGAACAATTTGGGGTGTTCGCGGCAAATTCAAATGCCGCGGAACACCCTTTAAAAGTCTATGGGAGAAATCAAAAGTGCTAATTTTAAAGGCTTATATGCAAGTTATTGTCATAAAAAGTGTTTGGGGACCTGGGTCCTGCCCCAGGGGACATGGATCAATGCAAAAAAAAGTTTTAAAAACAGACGTTTTTTCAGGAGCAGTGATTTTAATAATGCTTAAAGTCAAACAATGAAAGTGTAATATCCCTTTAAATTTCGTAGCTGGGGGGTGTCTATAGTATGCCTGTAAAGGGGCGCATGTTTCCCGTGTTTAGAACAGTCTGACAGCAAAATGACATTTGAAAGGAAAAAAGCCATTGAAAACTACTCGCGGCTATTGCATTGCCGGTCCGACAATACACATAGAAGTTCATTGATAAAAACGGCATGGGAATTCCCCACAGGGGAACCCCGAACCAAAATTTAAAAAAAAATGACGTGGGGGTCCCCCTAAATTCCATACCAGGCCCTTCAGGTCTGGTATGGATATTCAGGGGAACCCCAGCCAAAATTTAAAAAAAAAAGATGTAGGGGTCCCCCTAAATTCCATACCAGACCCTTCAGGTCTGGTATGGATTTTAAGGGGAACCCCGCGCCAAAAAAAAAAAAAAAACGGCGTGGGGTCCCCCCAAAAATCCATACCAGACCCTTATCCGAGCACGCAACCTGGCAGGCCACAGGAAAAGAGGGGGGACGAGAGAGCGCCCCCCCTCCTGAACACATGCCCTCAACATTGGGAGGGTGCTTTGGAGTAGCCCCCCAAAACACCTTGTCCCCATGTTGATGAGGACAAGGGCCTCATCCCCACAACCCTGGCCGGTGGTTGTGGGGGTCTGCGGGTGGGGGGCTTATTGGAATCTGGAAGCCCCCTTTAACAAGGGGACCCCCAGATCCGGCCCCCCCTGTGTGAAATGGTAAGGGCCTACCATTTCACTAAAAAACAGTCAAAAATGTTAAAAAAGACAAGAGACAGTTTTTGACAATTCCTTTATTTAAATGCTTCTTCTTTCTTCTATCTTCCTTCATCTTCTTCTTCTTCTTCTGGTTCTTCTGGCTCTTCTGGTTCTTCCTCCGGAGTTATCGTCCAGCATCTCCTCCGCGGCGTCTTCTATCTTCTTCTCCTCGGGCCGCTCCGCACCCATGGCATGGGGGGAGGCTCCCGCTCTTCTCTTCATCTTCTTCTCTTCTTCATCTTCTTCTTCATCTTCTTCTTTTCTTCTCTTCTTCTCTTCTTCATCTTCTTCTCTGGGCCGCTCCGCATCCATGCTGGCTGTGTGACAGCGTCTCCTCTTCTGACGGTATTTAAATAATGGGGGCGGGGCCACCAAGTGACCCCGCCCCCCTCTGATGCACGGGACATGACGGGACTTCCCTGTGGCATTCCCCGTGACGTCACAGGGAAGTCCCGTAAAGTCACCGTGCGTCAGAGGGGGGCGGGGTCACCGGGAGGCCCCACCCCCCGTTATTTAAGAACCGTCAGACGAGGAGACACCGTCACACAGCTGGAGCCTCCCTCCATGCCAGCATGGATGCAGAGCGGCCCGGAGAAGAAAATGAAGAATAGAAGAAGAGAAGAAGATGAAGCAGAGAAGAAGATGAAGAAAAAGATGAAGAGGAGAAGAAGATGAAGAGAAGAGCGGGAGCCTCTCCCCATGCCATGGGTGCGGAGCGGCCCGAGGAGAAGAAGATAGAAGACGCCATGGAGGAGATGCTGGACGAGAACGCCGGAGCAAGAACCAGAAGAGCCAGAAGAACCAGAAGAAGAAGATGAAGGAAGATAGAAGAAAGAAGAAGCATTTAAATAAAGGAATTGTCAAAAACTGTCTCTTGTCATTTTTAACATTTTTGACAGTTTTTTAGTGAAATGGTAGGGGTACTTTTGCACCCCCTTACCATTTCACACAGGGGGGGGCCGGGATCTGGGGGTCCCCTTGTTAAAGGGGGCTTCCAGATTCCGATAAGCCCCCCCGCCCGCACACCACCACAACCACCGGCCAGGGTTGTGGGGATGAGGCCCTTGTCCTCATCAACATGGGGACAAGGTGTTTTGGGGGGCTACCCCAAAGCACCCTCCCAATGTTGAGGGCATGTGGTCTGGTACGGTTCAGGAGGGGGGCCGCTCTCTCGTCCCCCCCCTCTTTTCCTGCAGCCTGCCAGGTTGCGTGTTCGGATAAGGGTCTGGTATGGATTTTTGGGGGGACCCCACGCCGTTTTTTAAAATTTTGGCCGGGGTTCCCCTTAATATCCATACCAGACCTGAAGGGCCTGGTATGGAATTTAGGGGGACCCCCACGTCATTTTTTTTTTTTAAACTTTGGTTCGGGGTTCCCCTGTGGGGAATTCCCATGCCGTTTTTATCAATGAACTTTTATGTGTATTGTCGGACCGGCAATGCAATAGCCGCGAGTAGTTTTAAATGGCTTTCTTCCTTTGAAATGTCATTTTGCTGTCAGACTGTTCTAAACACGGGAAACACGGGAAACCCAGAATTCTCAACCGGATGGGTTGAGGGGCTCCAGGGAGCTTGTAACATGAAGAGGAAACTGGCCTTTCAGTTTCCTCAGTGTTTTTCAAAGTCCACTTTGAGACCTGGAGCTCGGGGATTTCTGAAAGATCCGGGTGGGATGAAATCCCTAGTCCTGGGTCCTGATTTTGAGAACAGCCAGCATACTGATTGGTCAGGTGTGTGCTGGGCTTTTAGTAGTAACCTCTAGTAGTAATGGTTCTGGGCTCCACCCCGGCAGATATGAAGTCTGGCCAGGATTCAGGAGGGCTCCACGGGGGAGCCATTGCAGCAAAAGGCTGCTAGCTTTGTGCACCAAGTTGGTCGGTGTAACAGTCTGTTGAAGACAGACAAGGGCCTGGCGTGTAAGGCCAGAGCAGCAGTGCTACAAGTGAGAGCCAACTAGGCTGAATGTCATTTTGTTGATGGAAAAAGGAATGCTGAAAACCCCTGTGAGGGTAACCTATGTTTGTTTGCTGAACTTGCTTTTATTAACAATGGGCAAACAAAGCCCTAAAAAAGAAGAACCAGCGAGTGGCGGTGTCCTTAAAGCTAGTCCTTTACAATATATATATATATATATATATATATATATATATATATATATATATATATATATATATATATATTTACAATATATATATATATATATATATATATATATATATATATATATATAGTATCTCACAAAAGTGAGTGCACCCCTCACATTTTTGTAAAAATGTTATTTTATCTTTTCATGTGACAACACTGAAGAAATGACACTTTGCTTAGCTTGTATAACAGTGTAAATTTGCTGTCCCCTCAAAATAACTCAATACACAGCCATAAATGTCTAGACTGCTGGCAACAAAAGTGAGTACACCCCTAAGTGAAAATGTCCAAATTGAGCCCAATTAGCCATTTTGCCTCCCCGGTGTTATGTGACTCAATAATGTTACAAAGTCTCAGGTGTGAATGGGGAGCAGGTGTGTTAAATTTGATGTTATCACTCTCACTCTCTCATACTGGTCACTGGAAGTTCAACATGGCACCTCAAGGCAAAGAACTCTCTGAGGATCTGAAAAAAAGAATTGTTGCTCTACATAAAGATGGCCTAGGCTATAAGAAGATTGCCAAGACCCTGAAACCGGAGCTGCAGCACGTTGACCAAGACCATATAGTGGTTTAACAGGACAGGTTCCACTCAGAACAGGGCTCGCCATGGTTGACCAAAGAAGTTGAGTGAATGTGCTCAGCGTCATATCCAGAGGTTGTCTTTGGGAAATAGATGTATGAGTGCTGCCAGCATTGCTGCAGAGGTTGAAGGGGTGGGGGGTCAGCTTGTCAGTGCTCAGACCATACACCGTACACTGCATCAAATTGGTCTGCATGGCTGTCTTCCCAGAAGGAAGCCTCTTCTAAAGATGATGCACAGGAAAGCTCGCAAACAGTTTGCCGAAGACAAGTAGACTAAGAACATGGATTACTGGAACCATGTCCTCTGGTCTGATGAGACCAAGATAAACGTATTTGGTTCAGATGGTGTCAAGCGTGTGTGGCGGCAACCAGGTGAGGAGTACAAAGACAAGTGTGTCTTGCCTACAGTCAAGCATTTTGGTGGGAGTGTCATGGTCTGGGGCTGCATGAGTGCTGCCAGCACTGGGGAGCTACAGTTCATTGAGGGAACCATGAATGTCAACATGTACTGTGATATACTGAAGCAGTGCATGATCCCCTCCCTTTGGAGACTGGGCCGCAGGGCAGCATTCCAACATGATAACGACCCCAAACACACCTCCAAGACAACCACTGCCTTGCTAAAGAAGCTGAGGGTAAAGGTGATGGAATGGTCAAGCATGTCTCCAGACCTAAACCCTATTGAGCATCTGTGGAACATCCTCAAATGGAAGGTGGATGAGCGCAAGGTCTCTAACATCCACCAGCTCTGTGATGTCATCATGGAGGAGTGGAAGGGGACTCCAGTGGCAACCTGTGAAGCTCTGGTGAACTCCATGCCCAATAGGGTTAAGGCAGTGCTGAAAAATAATGGTGACCACACAAAATATTGACACTTTGGGCCCAATTTGGACATTTTCACTTAGGGGTGTACTCACTTTTGTTGCCAGCAGTTTAGACATTAATAGCTGTGTGTTGAGTTATTTTGAGGAGATTTACACTGGTATACAAGCTGTATACTCAATACTTTACATTGTAGCAAATTGTAATTTCTTCAGTGTTGTCACATGAAAAGATATAATGTGAGGGGTTTACTCACTTTTGTGAGATACTGTATTATATATATGCCAGTGATGGAGGAGAGTTACCATCAGGTATGTCCACCTCAGTGGTTCGGGACATAAGGGAGATAAAGACTGCTGTGGAGACCCGTGGCCTGGCCAGGGGCCCGAAGGTTGCAGGAGTCAGTGTGCAGACTCCGGTTGATATCCCTGAAGAGCCATCTCCAAGTAAGACCCTTGCTGTGCCCATCCGGAGGGAGCCAATACTGCAGGAGGGGAAACCTTCGGGTGAGCTGGATGAGGTGAGCGAGGACCGGGTCATAGACTGGGGTTCGCCCAGAGTGCTGGAGCGGTTCAGATCAATGGAGAAGCTGTTCTTCTTTTAGGAATGCCAGAGATGTGACAGCTGTCCATCTCCATCGCGGGAACAGATGAAGACCTGTGGTAGGCAGAGTATTCCTCCTAAGGGAGCAGTGCTCTGCTTCCACTTGTATGTACTTAGCTGCAGGGATCTGTAGTGAGGATGTTTATAATATGTGCCATGTAAATATATGATCAGATTGTATAAATTCAATTTTTGTACTTTTATACAAAACCCCTGTCCAAGTTTTCACCCTTTCCTCATCCAACCTACTAATATGGGATGCCTTTACTCCTGGGCCCAGGAGGTGTTTTTGGAAATTTATTTTCCACAACTGTGGACAGCTGTGATTTTGGTGGGGGGTGAATGTAGCACCCTCTACCAATAGGTAGGTGCTAGTGTGGATTTTTGCTAGGGAGACTGTCAGCACAGGTAAATTTGGGCAGGCCTTTGCTTTGAGCTAGGCCTGTCTGTTTTGATCTGGGGGCTGGAAGTGGTTAGTGTAGCAGTGGGTGAGACCACCTGTCCTCTAGTTCTGAGGAACCTCCCCTGCTTCCAGGGAGAATGTTCTGGAAGAGGGGCAGGGCCTGGAGCTGGAGTGGAAGGCAGCTTATGTGGGGGCCCTGACCAATCTCCATTTGGTATTGGCAGGCAGCAGGCCTCCTATATAAGCTGAGGTGGCATGCCACTGGGGAGTTGTTGTCGGCCGGGTGAAGTGGAGAATGGAATACTAGACCACGCGGTCATTAGCAATGTTCCTATCTTTACACAGTCATCGATGAGGAATTCCTGGAGCAGAGGGGCAGGTGAAGCTGTCGGAACGTATGGTCCAGTTAAGGACTCGGGGCAGAGAAAGGTCGGTGAGTGTACCACAGTGGAGGGCTGGATGTGGCAGGAAGTCTGTGATGGAACTTCACTTCTACACGGTCATTAGTGAAGTTCTCATCATTACACGGTCAATGATGAGGAGTCCTGGATCAGGGAAGGGGCGTGACTCCCGCGGGAGTCTATTCCCGGATGTGGGTGCAAATACCTGTATTATACAGGTATCTGCACCCCCCCTTCCCCTGAAAGGTGCCAAATGTGACACCGGAGGGGGGGAGGGTTCCGAAAAGCGGAGGTTCCATTTTTGTGTGGAACTCCGCTTTAAAAGAAGAAGATGTGACATTACACTTATGCCCCGTACACACGGTCGGATTTTCAGATGGAAAATGTGTGGTAGGACCTTGTTGTCGGAAATTCCGACCGTGTGTAGGCTCCATCACACATTTTCCATCGGATTTTCCAACACACAAAGTTTGAGAGCAGGATATAAAATTTTCCGACAACAAAATCCGTTGTCGGAAATTCCGATCGTGTGTACACAAATCCGACGGACAAAGTGCCACGCATGCTCAGAATAAATAAAGAGATGAAAGCTATTGGCCACTGCCCCGTTTATAGTCCCGACGTATGTGTTTTACGTCACCGCGTTTAGAACGATCGGATTTTCCGACAACTTTGTGTGACCGTGTGTATGCAAGACAAGTTTGAGCCAACATCCGTCGGAAAAAATCCTAGGATTTTGTTGTCGGAATGTCCGAACAAAGTCCGACCGTGTGTACGGGGCATAATAATTACAGTACAAGTTTGTGCAGGAGGAAGAAAGGTTTTCTGGGAACATCACCCTTACGTGGTCAAGGGTCATATCCTCATCCTTACACGGTCATGAGTGAGGAAGTCCTGGAAGTAACAGTCTGCGGGTATTAAGCAGAGGAGGAGCAATAGTGTGCATGGTGATGCAAGAAAAGACTAACGTGTGCATCAACCCTTCAGGCTCAAACTATGTGCTAATCAGTGAGCAAAACTCTAAATATGATGGCAAAGTGAATTATTCTATGGGCATCCCATATACTCCCCTTTCCCTAACCAAGTTGTACCCCTCAATAAACAAAAACAAAACCAGCAAAGGACTGTTCATTGTCTCTGCAAGTGCTGCATGGAAGTCTGGCAGCGGGGTGATTTGGTGGATGTTTTGTTACTAGTGACAACTTTTTTCACTCTTTGTTATATTGCAGCCATTTGCTAAAATCATTTAAGTTCATTTTTTCCTCATTAATGTACACACAGCACCCCATATTGGCAGAAAAACACAGAATTGTTGACATTTTTGCAGATTTATTCAAAAAGAAAAACTGAAATATCACATGGTCCTAAGTATTCAGACCCTTTGCTCAGAATTTAGTAGAAGTATCCTTTTGATCTAATACAGCCATGAGTCTTTTTGGGAAAGATGCAACAAGTTTTTCACACCTGGATTTGGGGATCCTCTGCCATTCCTCCTTGCAGATCCTCTCCAGTTCTGTCAGGTTGGATGGTAAATGTTGGTGGACAGTCATTTTTAGGTCTCTCCAGAGATGCTCAATTGGGTTTAAGTCAGGGCTCTGGCTGGGCCATTCACGAACAGTCACGGAGTTGTTGTGAAGCCACTCCTTCGTTATTTTAGCTGTGTGCTTAGGGTCATTGTCTTGTTGGAAGGTAAACCTTCGGCCCAGTCTGAGGTCCTGAGCACTCTGGAGAAGGTTTTCGTCCTGGATATCCCTGTACTTGGCCGCATTCATCTTTGCCTCGATTGCAACCAGTCGTCCTGTCCCTGCAGCTGAAAAACACCCCCACAGCATGATGCTGCCACCACCATGCTTCACTGTTGGGACTGTATTGGACAGGTGATGAGCAGTGCCTGGTTTTCTCCACACATGCCACTTAGAATAAGGGCCAAAAAGTTCTATCTTGGTCTCATCAGACCAGAGAATCTTATTTCTCACCATCTTGGAGTCCTTCAGGTGTTTTTTTAGCAAACTCCATGCGGGCTTTCATGTGTCTTGCACTGAGGAGAGGCTTCCATCGGGCCACTCTGCCATAAAGCCCCGACTGGTGGAGGGCTGCAGTGATGGTTGACTTTCTACAACTTTCTCCCATCTCCCGACTGCATCTCTGGAGCTCAGCCACAGTGATCTTTGGGTTCTTCTTTACCTCTCTCACCAAGGCTCTTCTCCCCCGATAGCTCAGTTTGGCTGGACGGCCAGCTCTAGGAAGGGTTCTGGCCATCCCAAACGTCTTCCATTTAAGGATTATGGAGGCCACTGTGCTCTTAGGAACCTTAAGTGCAGCAGAATTTTTTTGTAACCTTGGCCAGATCTGTGCAGTTCCTTTGACCTCATGATTCTCATTTGCTCTGACATGCACTGTGAGCTGTAAGGTCTTATATAGACAGATGTGTGGCTTTCCTAATCAAGTCTAATCAGTATAATCCAACACAGCTGGACTCAAATGAAGGGTTAGAACCATCTTAAGGATGATCAGAAGAAATGGACAGCACCTGAGTTAAATATATGTCACAGCAAAGGGTCTGAATACTTAGGACCATGGGCTATTTCAGTTTTTCTTTTTTAATAAATCTGCAAAAATGTCAACAATTCTGTGTTTTTCTGTCAATATGG
The DNA here is from genome assembly GCF_042186555.1 of Aquarana catesbeiana. Classification (NCBI taxonomy): domain Eukaryota; kingdom Metazoa; phylum Chordata; class Amphibia; order Anura; family Ranidae; genus Aquarana; species Aquarana catesbeiana. The sequence continues at coordinate 91,638,325 of NC_133330.1, forward strand.
GGCGCTGCGTGTACATTATTGAGTAAAAAAATTAACTTAAATGATTTTAGCAAATGGCTGCAATATAACAAAGAGTGAAAAATTTAAGGGGATCTGAATACTTTCCGTCCCTACTGTAGATACACACACACACCACACTAGACTGACTATATATATATATATATATATATATATATATATATATATATATATATATATATATATCTCAAATACACTGCCACTAACTGAATAATCTGCCTGCTTAACTCAAGCTATCTCCACGCCAACAACACTACACACGGCCACCGTGTAGGCAGCCTTATATAGTGTGGGGCATGGACTTAGTCTCCGTGAGCCATGATTGACCAAAGGCACCCTGCCTTTGGGCAATTATGGCTCTCTCAGCAGAGCGTGTTGTGATTGGCCAAAACATGCAGGTCAGATGCATACTTTGGCTAATCATCATACAGTAATGCACTGCGATCTTGTGCGTGTGCATTATGGGGCATTCCACGGCACTCTAATTTACCGCGAATGCCTCATAATCTTCGCTTTCGGCGAAGACCCGATGTTCGAGTCAAACTTATGTTCAACCCGAACATCGAGCTCATCCCTAGTCTGCATACATCCACATAGTGAATAATGAAAAGTGTATACTGCGCTGTGACCCCGCAATCCAGCAGCCGGCACGGCTGTAGACAAAGAGCTAAGTAGGTAGAAAATAAATAAGTGCAGCGCTATGATTGCAAAAAAAAAGGGAAAAATTGTATGTGATTCAAACATATATGTGAGAAAATGACACAAACTCTAACATAATAGATGTGAATGGATATTAAGCAATGTTCTAATATAGTGACTGCACTACACACAAATGTCCAAGTTGAAGGAAATGATGAAATACAGTCCAATTAGGTTTGTGATCCAATACACATGTGGGAAGTTCCTGGCACTCCTGGGAACCTTGGAGTGAAAAAATGAAAGCGAACATCACCACCGTGAAAGAGGGAGCAGGCTTACCAGATAATATTGACTTGGTGGGGCATATACCACCCAAGTCAACAGGGCTTGTTGGGTTCAAACCACCCAATGGGGGACAGCAGATCCTGGAACTCCGTCAGTCGATCAGCCTTAGACGGTCATGAGATGTTAGCTGGAGGCTGCAGGAGTCTCGGGGAGCATGAAAATTTATTGTCACAGGAAGGGTATCATGTAGTAAAAAAAGGGGCTGACATAGCGTGATACTGTTTAAAAAGGAGGTGTTTTATTAAAAATATAAATTCAACACTTACATTTGGAAGAAATTGATACAGCATGTAAAAGCATGAGGCGATGTTAGCGGAAGGTCCACCCTGTTCATCTCAGCACTTTCCATATTGTTGGTTCACTGTGACTGTTCCTCCAGAGTGGCATTTCTGACTCTGAGTTTGTGACATTTTTGTTTTATCAATTGATTGAAGGGATCCTTGAACTTCATGCTCCCCAATACTTAATATTATCAGATGCCTATTCCCAGACTGTCAAACATCTAGTCACCCCCCATGTATGTGAGAAGTGAATGTCTGTGTGCAAGTTAGCCCGGGCTGATTTTATTCATATTGTAATAACGTTGCCATAATGTTTTTACACTTTTGGTTAAAGCGGGGGTCCACCTATCTATCGTTTTTTTTTTTTGGAGTTCATTCACAAATTTTTCTTCTCATGATTATCTACTCACATGTTCTGTGTAATAAGTCCGCCTGTGTCCGATTTCGTTGTAAAGAATAACTTATAAAATTCACTGAAGGCGGTTTCCATCTTCATTGTGGGCATTTGAAGCCAACAAGCATGTATTTCCTGGATGCGGTGAATGCTGTGCTCCCAGCATTCACCGAGATGTTGTGATGACGCTGTTGCACAATGCATGCTGGGAAGCCTGAGACTAGCTCCCAGGGGACTGTGGGATGTCTGGGAGAGGCTAGAAACACGCCTACTCCCATGGGAGGAAAACCAGGAAGTGCTAAGAAGATTAGAAAAAAAAAAAGGTAATTACGGCGATTTAAATTTTTTTACACAGCATGTCAGCATCTAGGCAAGGAAGAGAATGCATAGAGATAATGTTCAAAATTTGGGTGGAACCCCGCTTTTAAGGTTTTTATTCATTTTGGCTCAATAGCCAGCTGTAACGTTTACATGTGTCTTTTTTGCATCAATTAAAGTTTTTTGTACTCACACCGCAGTGTGTTCCATTTGAAGCTTCTATTCAAACCTTTGGTTTACTTTTTCTGTTTCTCTGGTGCCTCCCCCTGTTTCTGGGACAATGGAGAATGTTCTAGAGCTATTGGACGGAGGTTAGGAGGGGCTACTATGAATATTTATTGGACCTCAGCCAATCCCCAGGAGAGGGCTGGCAGGGGACTGAGAAACTCCCACAAACAGACATGGGCCATGCCAGCAGGGGAGTCAGGTGGAAGATGGAGAAGCAGTGCTGAGGAGAGGCTGTTGGTGGCCTTTGAGAAAATCCTTATCAGGGTAGGGGGGTTGCCTCAGGCTGGAGCTCAGTATAGCCTGGAAGGATCCCACCACAGGAGGCAGTTGGAGGCATTCATGCCAGAAGAGGCAGCGGGAGAGAGCAAGTAGAGATAGTGAATAGATCAGCACGATGCAGGGACAACACAACAGGAGAGACTGAAAGCTGTAACAGTGCTCTCTGAAGACAGTGGTGTGCTTAAAGTGGTTGTAAACCGCTGAAGAAAAAAACAAAAAAAAAATGTAAGACAACAGCATAATGTGCTAGTATACATCACATGCTAGCACATCATGAAATACTTACCTTAGAACGAAGCCCTTCCATTAGCGCCCGCTCACCATTAAGACTGCTGACTCTTCCCCCAGTGTTTCTTCTGGGTTCGCTCCCATGCATGCAAGCGGGAGCCGCTGTTTCTGGCACAGGCTCTGAAGGTCCGGCACTGTAAGCTGAATATCTCCTAAACTGTGCAAGTTTAGGAGATATTCACAGTACCTATAGATAAGCCTAATTATAGGTTACCTGTGTTACCTGTGTACTTTACAAGTGGTGTAAAAGAGTTTACAACCACTTTACATCTTCATGCTTGCCCTGTGGAATCTCCATGGAAGTGTGCCAGTCAGGAGGACTGGGGAAGCAAGCAGCCAGGTGGGCTGGTATCTTCTGCAGCAGTAGAACTGGGCTCAGGGTCTACAGGAATGCGGAAGGAGATGCTGTTCACTCCATAATGTGCTACTTTTATCCACAAAGGGACGGGATATTCCTAGCCTGTAATGGACTAATGCTGAATTAACATTAGAGACTGTTGGTTTCCCTGTAGTGATCAGCAGGTGCTGTGTATGTGAGCCAGGTTTGAGCAGGAGGAAGGAAGGAGAGGTTCTTCTGTGTAAATAGTGAAGTTGTCCTCTTGTTAAAAGTTCTGGACATTTTTTCAAGTTGTGCATCCCATAACTCCCTTCCCCATCCAAGTTATCAACCCCTAATTAAAACATCAAAAACAAGCCAAGGGCTGTTTTCTGTGTTGGAATGCATGAAGGAAATGCTGTGTGTCTGGCCGCGTAGCAGTGGGGAATCCTAACTTCTGAAGCTCCTACCAGGGGTGTGCTACAGAGGGATATCTCACCATTTCCTGCTCTTACAGGAAGTTAGAGGTAAGCTCTCTAAAAGGGACATCTAATAGATGGCAATAAAAACCTGGCAGAGGTTCTACCTTTTCCTGAGCTATCCAAAACAAAAACAAAATGTGCTGCAGTTAGGCTTTAAGAAATCTTCCAGTTGCTTCAGGAACCCCAAAATCTGGGAACCTCAAATGTGCAAGCAGCTCAGTAGTTGGTGTTCCATCCTGCCACCTCCCGCACCTCACCATTTGTGAGGTGCGGGAGGTGGCAGGAAGTGAAGTACAGTTGTCAGGAGGAACTAGGCAAGGGCTCTAATTTCACACTGTTTGTATAATGTTGATATGCTTGATTGTTGGATTTTGGGGTATGCAAGGCTCTTTGGAAGATTTAATAGACTTGAAGGTACAGCAGATATCCCAAGTCTCCTTCATTTCTGTGGCGGCTCCCGCACACCCGCAAGCACCTCCCGATATCCCGGGAATGATCGGTGCGGAGGGAGGAACAGCTGTGAACACTGATCTCCCTGTATAGATTTTTAGCTGACAACCGCTTCTCCTTCTCTCCCTCCCGCGGCTGTCAGCTCAAAATCTATACAGGGAGATCGGTGTTCACAGCTGTTCCCCGTCACAACAATCATTCCCCCTGTCCTCCGGCCCTCTCCGTGTCCTCCTCCGCCCCCCCCCCCCCTCGTCCCCCGCAGTCGGCTTCCCACCTCTCCTCTCCCGCTGGCTGAGGGGGACCTGTCAGGATGGAGAGCGGAGGAAGGGGCTGTGTAAATATGTAATTTACCGACCCCTTCCTTTTCTGAATTGGACACAGTGAGCGAGATCGCTCCTGTGTCCCGTGATAATTGAGCAGAGTAAACTGTGTGTTACTCTGCTTCAGTTTATGAATGGAGAGGAGCCTCTGTCTCCTCTCCATTCATCTTCGGTGCTGAGAAAAGGACTGGGGAATCTGTGTCCTCAGTCCTTTCTCTGTCTCAAAGGGGAGATGTTAGGGGTCTGTTTAGACCCCTAATATCTCAACAAAGCCCCCAAAAAATATATAAAAAATTTATTGTAAAAAAATAACTTGCCGACCGCTGCACGCCAATATACATCGGCACAATGGCAGCGGTGGGCAAATGGGGGTACCTGCACGTCCCCTTTAATTGGCGGGGCTAGCAGGACCCGCCAATTAAAGGGGACGTCCGCCGGTCTCCCGGCGATCGTGTCACGGAGCCGCAGAATGGGGAAGTGCCTATGTAAACAAGTCATTTCCCCGTTCTGTCTGGTGACATGACAGAGATCACTGCTCCCTGTGATCAGGAGTAGGGATGAGCCGAACACCCCCCGGTTCGGTTCGCACCAGAACCTGCGAACGGACCGAAAATTTGCACAAACGTTAGAACCCCATTGACGTCTATGGGACTCGAACGTTCGAAATCAAAAGTGCTCATTTTAAAGGCTAATTTGCATGGTATTGTCCTAAAAAGGGTTTGGGGACCCGGGTCCTACCCCAGGGGACTTGTATCGATGCAAAAAAAACTTTTAAAAAACGGCCGTCTTTTCGAGAGCAGTGATTTTAATGATGCTTAAAGTAAAAAAAAAAAGGGAAATATTCCTTTAAATATCATACCTGGGGTGTGTCTATAGTATGCCTGTAAAGTGGCGCGTGTTTCCCGTGTTTAGAACAGTCCCTGCACAAAATGTCATTTTTAAAGGAAAAAATCTCATTTAAAACTGCTTGCGGGTTTAATGTAATGTCGGGTCCTGGCAATATGGATGAAAATCAGTGAGACAAACGGCATGGGTATCCCCCAGACCATTACCAGGCCCTTTGGGTCTTGTATGGATATTAAGGGGAACCCCGCACCCAAATTAAAATAAGGAAAGGTGTGGGGCCACCAGGCCCTATATACTCTGAACAGCAGTATACAGGCGGTGCAAACAAGACAGGGACTGTAGGTTTGTTGTTAAGTAGAATCTGTTTGTAATTTTTAACGGGTACATTTTTAACGTGTTTAGCTCCAGCCAAAAAATCTTTTTTAAGCTTTTTGGAAAACATAGGGAAGGGTTATCACCCCTGTGACATTTGTTTTGCTGTCTTTCCTCCTCTTCAGAAGATTTCACCTCGCTTTTTGTCCCAATGACAAATGTTTTTTGAAAATTTGGGGTTTTTTGTGGAACAAAGATTGGAAAGCATCAGTGAAAAGGAGCAATGTTTTTCCCATATTAACTCTTACAGGAGAGAATTTCCCTTCCTAGGGGTAGATTTCATCTCACTTCCTGTTGTCTCCTTCCATTTGCAAGTAGGAGTCGTTTGTAAGTTAGATGTTTGAAAGTAGGGGCCTGCCCTATATACTCAGCAGAAATTTGGGCCTTAGGTGTTGTTGTGGCCACAAGACTGTAAGCCCTCACAGGGCCCTGCTGTGAAATATTAGATCAAGAATTGCAATTACATGCCCCTGTTGAACAAGGGCAGAAAAATTGGGCCTTTGGTGGTGGTGGTGCCACAACACTGCAACCCCTCACAGATACTCTAGTTGGAACGCAGAAATGAGCCCTGCTGCAAAGTATTGCATCAAAAATTGCAATTACAGGCCCCTGTTAAACAGGGGCTGAAAAATCGGGCCTTAGGTACTGGTGCCACAACACTGCAACCTCTCACAGATACTCTAGTTGGAACGCAGAAATGAGCCCTGCTGCAAAGTATTGCATCAAAAATTGTAATTACATGCCCCTGTTAAACAGGGGCTGAAAAATTGGGCCTTAGGCACTGGTGCTGGTGCCACAACACTGCAACCTCTCACAGATACTCTAGTTGTAACGCAGAAACGAGCCCTGCTGCAAAGTATTGCATCAAAAATTGTAATTACACGCCCCTGTTAAACAGGGGCTGAAAAAGTGGGCCTTAGGCACTGGTGGTGGCGCCCAGAACCAAAAATGTTCTTACAAGCTATCAGCGTGATGATTGAGGAGGAAGAGGATAATTACTCAGGGATAGTCACTCAGCATCAGCATAGGCAGTCTTTGAAGGGATCTGAGATTTCAAAAAAAATTATTCGGTTACATCAGCATCAGGTGCTTGGTAGCTGGTGGTGATCCAAGACTGATTCATTTTTATGAAGGTCAGTCGATCGACCGAGTCGGTGGACAGACGCACCCTGTGATCAGTTACAAAGCCTCCAGCAGCACTGAATGTGCGTTCCGAAACAACGCTGGATGCAGGACAGGCCAGTAGCTCAATTGCATACTGTGAAAGCTCTGGCCAGTGATCCATCCTCAAGACCCAGTAACCCAGAGGATTTTCGGTGGGAAAGGTGTCCAAGTCAGATCTTGCCCCTAGGTATTCCTGCACCATGTAAAACAGACGCTGGCAATGGTTGCTGGAACCGATCATACCTTGGGGCTGCGGACCAAAAAATTGCCTGAACGCATCGGTCAGACGGCCACCTTCTCCACCGCTCCTTCTTTGACTGACCGAAGCCTCAGCAAACGTTGTCCAGAAACAGGAGTTTGTAACCTCCTAGTCTCTGGGAACGCGTTGCACAGACCTTTCTGCAAGGTCTCCCGAAGATGTTTCATCCTCTGCTCCCTCTGCGATGGCAAGATAAGGTCCGCAACCTTACCCTTGTAATGTGGATCAAGGAGGGTTGCCAGCCAGTATTGGTCCTTCTCCTTGATACCACGAATACGAGGATCCTTACGCAGGCTTTGCAGGATCAGGGAGACCATGCAGCGTAGGTTTGCTGAAGCATTCGGTCCGGAGTCCTCTGGGTCACTAAGGACGACATGGTCCGCAGCCACCTCCTCCCAGCCATGTATAGGTCCATGTGTTTCTTGGGACTGATCCCTTAAAGACTGCTGCTGATGCTGAGTGCCAGGCTCCACCTCCATACTGACACAATCTTCCTCCTCCTCCTCCTCCTCTTCTTCCTGTGTGATCGGCGGGCACGCAGGAACACTGTCTGGATAAAGGGGGCCTTGAGAGCTAAGGAAGTCCTCCTCTTCCTGCCTCTGTTCTGCCTCAAGTGCCCTGTCCATTATTCCACGCAGCGTGTGCTCCAACAGGTGGACAAGGGGGACAGTGTCACTGATGCATGCACTGTCACTGCTCACCATCCTCGTGGCCTCCTCAAATGGTGACAGGACAGTGCATGCATCCCTGATCATGGCCCACTGGCGTGGGGAAAAAAAAACAAGCTCCCCTGACCCTGTCCTGGTGCCATAGTCGCACAGGTACTCATTGATGGCCCTCTGCTGCATGTGCAGCCGCTGCAGCATGGCCAACGTTGAGTTCCACCTGGTGGGCATGTCACAGATTAGGCGGTTCTTGGGCAGGTTAAACTCCTTTTGGAGGTCCGTCAGCCGAGCACTGGCATTATATGACCGGCGGAAATGCACACAGACTTTCCTGGCCTGCCTCAGGACATCCTGTAAGCCCGGGTACCTGCCCAAGAACCGCTGCACCACCAAGTTAAGGATGTGAGCCAAACAGGGCACATGGGTCATTTGTCCCTGTCGGAGGGCAGAGAGGAGGTTGGTGCCATTGTCACAAACCACCATTCCTGCCTTAAGTTGGCGTGGCGTCAACCACCTCTGAACCTGCCCCTGCAGAGCTGACAGAACCTCTGCCCCAGTGTGGCTCCTGTCCCCCAAGCACACCAGCTCAAGCACCGCATGGCATCTTTTGGCCTGCGTACTTGCATAGCCCCTTGAACGGCTACGGAGCACCGCTGGTTCCGAGGACAAAGCACAGGAAGAGGCCATGGAGGAAGAAGAAGAGGAGGGGGTGGAGGAGAAAGGTGTGTCACAATCATTAGCATTTTGGAGGCATGGTGGCGGAACAACCTCCAACACTACTGCACCTTGTCCTGCATCCTTCCCAGCTGCCAGCAGAGTCACCCAATGCGCCGTGAAACTTAGGTAACGTCCCTGTCCATGCCTGCTGGACCATGAGTCAGCGGTAATATGCACCTTACCGTTGACCGCCCTGTCCAGCGAGGCATGGACATTGCCTTCCGCATGCCGGTAGAGAGCCGTTATCGCCTTCCGTGAGAAAAAGTGGCGTTTGGGTACCTGCCACTGAGGAACCGCACATTCCACAAACTCACGGAAGGGGGCAGAGTCTACCAACTGAAAAGGCAGCAGTTGAAGTGCTAGCAATTTTGCCAAGCTAACATTCAACCGCTGGGCATGTGGATGGCTGGGAGCAAACTTCTTTCGGCGGTGCAGCAGCTGGGGCAGGGAAATTTGCCTGGTACAATCTGACGTCGGTGTACCAAAAGCAGATTGCCCACAAGTACTTGGCTGTGACACACCTAATTCTACACCTTCATTCCTCTCAGTGCAGGTCTCAGAGAGGACTGAAGGTATAGTGGGGTTGGAGATCTCAGCTGATGAGGAGCAAGGAGAGGTCCTCTTTGTTCTTTGGTGTGGGTCTTTTAGATACGCTTGCCAACGAACTGCATGGCAGGTCAACATATGTTTGGTTAAGCATGTGGTACCCAAGCGGGAGATGTTTTGGCCACGCGAGATATGCTTGAGACATATGTTGCAAATAGCAGCGGTGCGATCTGATGCACTCATCTCAAAAAAGGCCCACACCAAAGAACTTTTTGAATAACGCTCAGAGACTGCAGCGCCCTGCACATGTGGAGCTTTGGGGTGTGATGCAGTCAAGGTGCTGCCCTTAGGCTGGCCCCTGGAGGGCATCCTGCCTCGTTGGTGATGTGCCACCTCCTCCTCTCTCCTATCAGGCACCCACGTTGAGTCAGTGACCTCATCATCCCCTCCCTCCTCATCACTGGAGCAAACCTGGCAGTATGCTGCAGCAGGGGGAGCATGACTGCCAGATTGCTGTCCTTCTTGGGCACCCCCTCTGTCCGTGCTCACGTTACTGCCTTCATCGAGCTCAGTATCATCATCAGAGCCTTCCAAACGCTGGGCATCCTCCTGGAGCATGTACCCAACACTGTGGTCAAACAGTTCGAGGGACTCCTCAGGAGGACATGGTGGGGCTAGGAAAGGAGTCACTGATGACATTGAGCCAAGGGAAGAGGCCGCTGCTTTGCCAGACAAAGTACCCTGGGCATGGGTGAGAGAGGATGAGGAGGATGAGGACGGCTTGGTCATCCACTCGACCAAGTCTTCCGCATGTTGCGGCTCAACGTGGCCAGCTGCCGAAAAAAAGGCCAAGCGTGTCCCACGGCCACGTGCTGATGAGGATGCACCGTCTCCACGACCAGCACTAGACACAGAGCCTGCTTGCCCTCTCTTATTGGCTTGTGACTGTCTGCCTCTCCTTCTTGGCCTTCCAGACATACTAATGGCCTGTAGCTGCACTAAGCTGGGATATATATATATATATATATATATATATATATATATATATATATATGTACTGATACTTCAGCTAGCAAAATCAACTGCCTGCCTGTAGTATGAGAACACCACCAACCTTCTACAGGTAGCTTTAGCTGAACACTGTGCAGAGCTCGCAAAAAAATAACTTGTAGCTTTTTTAGCTGCCTGCGGTAGTGATAGGATCAGGAAAACACCACCAACCTTCTACAGGTAGCTTTAGCTGAACACTGTGCAGAGCTCGCAAAAAAATAACTTGTAGGTTTAGCTGGACACTGTGAGGAGGACGCACCACACTAACTTGTAGTTTTAGCTAAACACTGTGAGCAGGACGCACAGCACTAACTTGTAGGTTTAGCTGAACACTGTGAGGTGGACGCACCGCACTAACTTGTAGTTTTAGCTGAACACTGTGAGGTGGACGCACCACACTAACTTGTAGTTGTAGCTGAACACTGTGAGCAGGACGCACAGCACTAACTTGTAGGGTTAGCTGTACACTGTGAGCAGGACGCACCGCACTAACTTGTAGGTTTAGCTGAACACTGTGAGGTGGACGCACCACACTAACTTGTAGGTTTAGCTGAACACTGTGAGCAGGACGCACTGCACTAACTGTAAATAGTCTAGCTGCCTGACTGTGGTAGTAATAGGATCAAAAGAACACCAGCAATTTTCTTCAGGTAGCTGTAAATACTGTAACAAGACAAGCCTGCCTGTCAGTAAGAAGATAACAGGAACGGATCTAGCTGAACACTGTGAGCAGGACGCACTGCACTAACTTGTAGCTTTAGATGAACACTGTGCAGAGGTCTCACTACACTAACTTGTAAGTTTAGCTGAACACTGTGAGCAGGATGCATAGCACTAACTTGTAGTTTTAGCTGAACACTGTGAGCAGGACGCACCGCACTAACTTCTAGGTTTAGCTGAACACTGAGAGGTGGACATACCCCACTAACTTGTAGTTTTAGCTGAACACTGTGAGCAGGACGCACTGCACTAACTGTAAATAGTCTAGCTGCCTGACTGTGGTACTAATAGGATCAAAAGAACACCAGCAATTTTCTTCAGGTAGCTGTAAATACTGTAACAAGACAAGCCTGCCTGTCAGTAAGAAGATAACAGGAACGGATCTAGCTAAACTGAATACAGTGTATATATATATATATATATATGCAACACCTGGGATGCATATATATATACACAATACACTGTAAGTGCAACTAACTGACTGACTGTTCTGCCTAATCTATCTAACTCAAATCAAATGACACTGTCTGTCTCTCTCTCTCTCTATCTATGAACGCCGGAACACACACTACACAGGGCCGCCGTGCAGGCGGCCTTATATAGTGTGGGACGTGTGCTAAATCCCCTGAGCCATAATTGGCCAAAGCCTCCTTGGCTTTGGCCAATTACGGCTCTCTGTTCAGACGGCGCTGTGATTGGCCAAGCATGCGGGTCATAGTGCATGCTTGGCCAATCATCAGCCAGCAATGCACTGCGATGCCGCAGTGAATTATGGGCCGTGACGCGCCACACGAATTTGGCGCGAACGGTTCATATCGTTCGCAATTTGGCGAATGGGCGAACAGACGATGTTCGAGTCGAACTTGAACACGAAGCTCATCCCTAATCAGGAGCAGTGATCGCTGTCATGGGAGTTGAAGCCCATCCCCCCACAGTTAGAATCACTCCCTAGGACACACTTAACCCTTTCATCGCCCCCTAGTGTTTAACCCCTTTCCTGCCAGTGTCATTTATACAGTAATCAGTGCAATTTTATAGCACTGATCGCTGTATAAATGGCAATGGTCCCAAAAAAGTGTCAAAAGTGTCCGATGAGTCTACCATAATGTTGCAATCGCATTAAAAATCATAGATCGCTGCCATTACTAATAAAAAAAAAAAATTAATAATAAAAATGCCATAAAACTATCCCCTATTTTGTAGACACTATAACTTTTGCGCTAACCAATCAATATACGCTTATTGCGATTTTTTTTTTACCAAAAATATGTAGAACACATATCGCCCTAAACTGAGGAAATTTTTTTTTTATATATATTTTTGGGAGATATTTATTATAGCAAAAAGTAAAAGATATTGCTTTTTTTTCAAAATTGACGCTCTTTTTTTGTTTATAGCTTAAAAAATAAAAATCGCAGAGGTGATCAAATAATACCAAAAGAAAGCTCTATTTGTGGGAAAAAAAGGACGTCAATTTTGTTTGGGTGTAACGTCGCACGACCAAGCAATTGTCAGTTAAAGCGACGCAGTGCTGAATCGCAAAAAGTGCTCTGGTCAGGAAGGGGGTAAAATCTTATGGGGCTGAAGCAGTTAAAGTGTAAAAAAAATATATGGAATAAAAACTACTGACACCACTCCCCTCTGCCCTACCAACACTGTCCACTGCCTCAACCCCCTCCCCCCAAAAAGAATTGTGAACAAATTTAAAAACAAATTAAATTGTATAAAAATCAATACGTAAAAATAAAAAACGACTGACACAATCCACTGCCACATACCCCCTTCGCCAGAAGCATTGTGAAAAATATTGAAAAAGCGCCACCTCCCTGAAATGAGCTTTTGCAGGTTGGGATGTCTGGTACAGGAATCTCTAGCTGCCTGTTTCTTACCCCACTAGCAGTACACAGCTTTTAATGACAACACAAGATCACTTTAATGGTGTACTTTGCCGGAGTTTTCTGTAAAGTCAAAGTAGGTTATGTACAAATTATTATAAATGCAAACACAACTTTGAAATATTCCCAAATGACAATTACATAACATAATAAATTGTAGATTAAATATTACAAATCCTTTTCTGGTTTTACTTTTTTATCTGGGCGCATCAATTACTTTTAACTGAAGTTATATTAAATATTAAAACAAGTAATCCTCTACAGACTCCCTTCAGCAGTATTATAGCTGTTCATAAAACAATTACCTTCATAGATAATGAATAAAAACCCAGCAGTTTTGTGTAGCTGCAAATCAAGTCTGCAATGTACTCAGTTTCATTGATGATGAAGACTTTTTTGATTTTCCTACAAGTAAAAAAAAACAGCATTATGCATCAGGGACAAATGCCATTTTTGCCCAGTTAGGTTTGCTATTCCAAGAAACAAAAAACAAATACCTGCCAATGATGATCATATAAATGTGCAATGTATTCAATATGTAAAGCCTAACAATGTACTTCTCTTTTTTCTGGTCTGTTACATTTACCATTGAGAGTGTTTTGTTATATCTATTCAATAAGCGCACAAAAATAAAAAGGTTGATTCTGCTATAAATCTTGTGAGCTGATAATCTACTGGGCTCTTTGCCTGTGCAACGCAGTTATCATTTAGCATTGTCCTCAGCATTCTATGTTGACATCTCCCCATGTTATGGAGAAGAGGAGGAGGGAAGTTTTCTGTAGTCCTCACGCACTTCCTGTCCATGGGTGACAATCTCCTCCATGAATATGATACAGCAGAACTTTAATTAAAAAGCAAATTTTTCAGTATATGAAAAGTATAATTAACTGATAATAATGTATGTATGTATGTATTTCTACAGAAATGCTGATGTCCACAGAGCTGTGCTTTATCCTTTTGAGTCTCCTCCGCATGCACAATTAACAGAATCTGGTTGATACCAAGGAGTGAATTTCTAGTTCCTGTGTAGGCAGGTAGAGTTTTACGCTGCCCCAGCTGGGAAGGTTAGTGTTATTTGTGTTTCCCAGTTCCTTTTTTGGTGGTATTTCTTGGGTCTTACCCACTGGTTCTGTGTATTATATGTAACGAGATCCCTGGACCCCTGGGGCCTAATGGTGACCTCCAGAGTTAGGGACAGCTGACGTCCTTCTGTGTAGAGTAGGTTACGAGGTATGGTGGGTGTAATGCAAGGTAAATTCAGGGGCACCAGACACTTCTTGAATGCAAAGAGATTTATTTTCTCTTGAACAGAACTGGGGGGGAGAGAATTAGGGCCAGGACACCCTTTAGTAGTTGCAATGTTAATTTGGCAGACTCTGAGACTTCTATAGGCAAACAGTCATGCAGGGAAAGGCATCCAGCAAGACACCACATCTGCATGAGTAGGACCGCTGTCTCCTATGGCAACAGTCTTATAACAGTTTCTAACACAAGTTGTAACAAACTCCTTTACTTCTTCTACAATCTCCTCTTGTAGCTCTTCACTCCACTAAGCTCCCAGTCTCTCTCTCACTAGACTTGCTGATCCACTGCCACTGGATCCCCTAAGCTCTTCCGAACATCGCACACAGTATTATCTTCTTCAAGCGTCATCCCCATGTCCTTGCTGGGTCCCTAGCTTGGCACTCAGAGATACTCCTCAAGCGTCACCCCACTGGCCTGCTTGGTCCATGGCTTGGCACACAAGACTGCTCTGCAAGCATCACCTCCGACTCCTGCTGAAGTTTTCCAATTCTTCACTGTCCCCGGTTGGTGAGACTACTGCTCTGTTACTTGCTTCAGCTACTTACGGTGGTCCTTGGTAACAAGGTGGATGGTCCCCTAGTTGTGATAGCTTCCCCTCTACCTCCAACCACAACAGGTTCTCCGGCCAGCAGGACCGTCACTTTTGGTTGGACTGCACGCCACAGTCCCAACCCTCCGCTGCTCTCTTGCTTCCGGATAGGCCCTCAGACAACCTAGCAGCCAGATGTCCTTGGGGTAGGCCTCAGGCTCTGGCCTAGCAGCCCAGGGAAATACAACACACGTCCACCCAGACAGCCATCGAGATGGCACAGAACCCCGATCCCCTGACCTCACCCAAATAAATAGGCTCTCCCAGCAGGCCAAGGGACCAAGAAAATCCCTGCCCTTTGGCAGAGACACCCCATTAATTCCTAATTTGTCCTTACAATGCCCTTGTCTTATCTAATGCCACCAGATACCCCGCCATCTAGTGACAGAAGAGAGAAGTGCAGCAATTCCAGAATTAGGGTGAAATCAATTGAGCTCCTATCAATTGGCCAAGGCAACTATCACTTGGCAAATAAATTTACTAGCAACCCTGCCTAAACATCAGGGTGCTACATATAAAAAGGATGGTGGTCCATACCCATAGGGCTCGGGGCTTGGGGACTCACACGAGAAGCTGTTCATACTGTTCATACTCCTGTCGGCCTGCTGAACATGTCAAGTCTGGAATGACAAGTGATGCACATCTGCCCAAAGATCCCAAGGACCCTGTTACAGCCCTGAAGGAGCTGCTGGGACTTGCAATCCATTACATAGGTGTCAATCCTGGAAACTAACATTAAGGACTCTGCCAAGAATGGATTTTTTTCTGTGCAGGTACACTGGGGCAGCTACAAGCCTGAGTTAGGGACTATGGATATGGTGGAAAAAACTGCACTTTTCTTCAGCAAAAGCTTTTGAAACCTTGCCTTTACCTGGTCTAAAGTTACTCAAGGGGTGTAATGCAAGTAACCGCCACATATAGTCCACACCTCGGGTCATTAGGCATGTTGGGGTATGAAGATAATAGTACAAGATTTAATACAGTGTGAAGATACAAGCAGTATCTTCACGGCTTCGCTCCATACCATTACTGGGAGTGAGGTAGCAGTCATATGCTGGACAGGTGAAGAGGGCAAGGGCTCTGTGTATCCCTCCTAATTGCACAAAGTGACCATGGTGATGTACATTTACATTGACAGAATTTATTAGAGTTCAGTCGTCTGTTCAAGCAAAGGTACCCCATGTGTAAGGCAGTGACCCTATTCAAAGTGCCTAGCCCAGAAGAACCCACCCCAGAGTAGGCCTCTCATGTGACCTTTGCTTGGTGCCCAATGTGGAGGGAAACATGGAGGAAGTGGCTTCCAACACACAACTCTATCCTACCTACATGTGTGATTTAATTAGTCAACTGACACACAATGCAAATCACATAGGCGTGTGACGGCATAGTAGAGATGAGGACTCCTCTTTAAGGAGATTTTAGGGGGTCTAGTAGGCCTCTACTGTCACCTATGGACCCCAATGAAGCTGATCATCTTTTTCCCTGGTCAGAATGGCAGCTGTGAACCCAAAAGTAACATAATGCTTGTTGTTTCTGGGTTCATTCACTGGAGAGGAGATTACCTATTGAAAATTCATTGATCTCTCTCTGTTACACCCACCATGCCCATACCAAGGGCAGCAGAGATGCATTGCAGGGGTGGTCAGATGGGACACCTTTAATGGGTTGTGGAAGTGATTACTTCCATCATAAAGCCGACCTTTGTAAACACATAGCTATCACAGCAGGAGCGTGTTTAAAAGCCCTTGCTACCATGCAGGTCCGTACCTAGAGCATTTGGCACCTGGGCGGATCCTATATCGTGCACCCCCCCCTCACTGATCATGCCTGTACACACTCAGCCCCCTCATACCTGTATGCACTCAGCCCCCTCATACCTGTACGCACTCAGCCCACCCACCTGTACGTACTCAGCCCCCTCATACCTGTACGCACTCAACCCACCCACCTGTACGTACTCAGCCCCCTCATACCTGTACGCACTCAGCCCACCCACCTGTACGTACTCAGCCCCCTCATACCTGTACGCACTCAACCCACCCACCTCTACGTACTCAGCCCCCTCATACCTGTACGCACTCAGCCCACCCACCTGTACGTACTCAGCTCCCTCATACCTGTACGTACTCAGCCCACCCACCTGTACGTACTCAGCCTCCTCATACCTGTACGTACTCAGCCCCCTCATACCTGTACGTACTCAGTCCACCCACCTGTACGTACTCAGCCCCCTCATACCTGTACGTACTCAGCCCCCTCATACCTGTACGTACTTAGCCCCCTCATACCTGTACGCACTCAGCCCACCCACCTGTACGTACTCAGCCCCCTCATACCTGTACGCACTCAGCCCACCCACCTGTACGCACTCAGCCCCCTCATACCTGTACGTACTCAGCCCCCTCATACCTGTACGTACTCAGCCCCCTCATACCTGTACGTACTCAGCCCCCTCATACCTGTACGTACTCAGCCCCCTCATACCTGTACGCACTCAGCCCCCTCATACCTGTACGCACTCAGCCCCCTCATACCTGTACGCACTCAGCCCACCCACCTGTATGCACTCAGCCCCCTCAAACCTGTACGTACTCAGCCCCCTCATACCTGTACGTACTCAGCCCACCCACCTGTACGTACTCAGCCCCCTCATACCTGTACGTACTCAGCCCCCTCATACCTGTACGCACTCAGCCCTCTCATACTTGTACGCACTCAGCCCCCTCATACCTGTACGCACTCAGCCCACTCACCTGTACGCATTCAGCCCCCTCATACCTGTATGCACTCAGCCCCCTCAAACCTGTACGTACTCAGCCCCCTCATACCTGTACGTACTCAGCCCACCCACCTGTACGTACTCAGCCCCCTCATACCTGTACGTACTCAGCCCCCTCATACCTGTACGCACTCAGCCCTCTCATACTTGTACGCACTCAGCCCCCTCATACCTGTACGCACTCAGCCCACTCACCTGTACGCATTCAGCCCCCTCATACCTGTATGCACTCAGCCCCCTCATACCTGTACGCAATCAGACGCACTCAGCCCCCTCATACCTGTACGCACTCAGCCCTCCCACCTGTACGTACTCAGCCCCTTCATACCTGTACACACTCAGCCCCCTCATACCTGTACGCACTCAGCCCCCTCATACCTGTATGCACTCAGCCCCCTCATACCTGTACGCACTCAGCCCACCCACCTGTACGCACTCAGCCCCCTCATACCTGTACGTACTCAGCCCACCCACCTGTACGTACTCAGCCCCCTCATACCTGTACGTACTCAGCCCCCTCATACCTGTACGTACTCAGCCCCCTCATACCTGTACGCATTCAGCCCACTCACCTGTACGCACTCAGCCCCCTCATACCTGTACGCACTCAGCCCCCTCATACCTGTACGCACTCAGCTCACCCACCTGTACGCACTCAGCCCCCTCATACCTGTACGCACTCAGCCCCCTCATACCTGTACGCACTCAGCCCCCTTATACCTGTACGCACTCAGCCCCCTCATACCTGTACGTACTCAGCCCCCTCATACCTGTACGCACTTAGCTCACCCACCTGTACGCACTCAGCCCCCTCATACCTGTACGCACTCAGCCCACCCACCTATACGTACTCAGACCCCTTATATCTGTACAAACTCAGCCCCCTCATACCTGTACGTACTCAGCTGCCCCCCACCTGTAAAAACTCAGCTTCCCCTCCCTCCCCTCACACCTGTACATACTCAGCTGGCACACACACACATCTGTAAACACACACACAGCTCTGTCCCCCCTCTACACAAACCGCCTCCTCCCTTGAACTCACAGCCCCAACTTGTAAGGTGGTCTTCCTTGTCCCAGGTCTTGATTCCACATGTCCCTGTGTAAATAAATTGCTGGCAGCACAAACAAGGGGCGCATACACGTGAAGCAGCCAGAGGTGGCAGTATAGAGCCCGATGTGAGCTGAGCAACACTGAACAACAGACGCTGCACACTCGCACGAACACAGAGAGCCAGCACAGCTACAGAACACCTCCTGCACCCGCCACTGCCTTATCCCACCTCCTGACACCCCTCCCCCAATGTGTGGAACCAGGGGCAGACCACCCCCCCCCCAATAGGTATGCCACTGCTACCATGCTCTGTTTTTAAATGGCACTGGTTGCATTTATATAAGAAGAACTGAGACTCTTCATCTATCCTTCTGCTGTGATTGTTTAAATTTCTGTACATTTTAGGATTTACTTACATCTTTACAGTATTTAATTGATAAGATAATGTAATTGACAGAGTACTCTTCGGATTACTCTTTACTTCTTTTTTTTATAGGTAAAGTGACAGTTTCAAACCTCAGTATTGGTCTGTTAAAATTAAAATTTCGGCATCTGTACCTGTAAAGGGAATAACCAATATAACAGCATTAAAGCTAGGATTAATTTTGTTGTAAACCCCTCTTACCTGGTTTGGTGATTCATTCTGAATGAACACAATATACAGGACAGGGGAAATGATTATCGATACGAACACACACACCCACACAGGTTGAGCTGGATGGACTAGTGTCTTTATTCAACCTTACCAACTACAGGCAGTCCCTGAGTTACGAACATCCGACTTGCAAATGACTCCTACTTCCGAATGGGAGGCGGCGTGATGTCTGCGCATGCGCGGCCACTTTTCGATGGCAGCCACACCGGAAAACATTGGAAAATGACGTCTGCGCATGTGTGGCTACTTGACAGAACATTGGAAAACGACGTCTCTGCCGTTCTGCGTACGCGCTTCCGACTTACGAACATATTCGACTTAAGAACAAACCAGCAGTCCCTAACCCGTTCGTAATTTAGGGACTGCCTGTATGGAACAGCATTAACAGCATTGTCTCCTTGTGAACCACTTACATTTGAACACCAGGTCCTGTGCCACCATTTTTTTCCTGATGTCAACAGGAGCCAGCAGTGTCATTTGGGTTCAGAAAACCATCCCCCAAATGATGACCCATTGGGGAAGATTTATTAAAACTGGAGAGTGCAAAATCTGGTGCAGCTGTGCATGGTAGCCAATCAGCTTCCATCGTCAGCTTGTTCAATTAAGCTTTGACAAAAAAAAAACCTGGAAGCTGATTTGTTTCTATGGACAGCTGCACCAGATTTTGCACTCTCCAGTTTTAGTAAATCAACCCCATTAGGTCTACCCTCCTTCAGCAACAGTGTAAACCAATTACTTCTGGGAATTCTAGTGTATATATCCCAAGAGGTTGCTGGAGCAGGACTGATGTAATTGTCATCTAAGTGAGAAAGGAGGTTTGGGCTGGACCAAGAATCTAAAAATAGAACAAAAAAAAAGGTTGCTGTTAACATGTAGTACCTCAGTTGAGCCAAGCTCAAAAGATGCAGTAGGCCCCTTTCACACAGGTGTTCCATTTTCTTCATCCGTTCAGTCACGCTTCTTTTGTTAGAAAATGATGATGAAAAACAGATCCAAATCTAAGTTGTTGCATCCATTGTGTACATCTGATTTTTACATCAATTTTCTAACAAATTTCAAATTTTTGGAACGATTTGAATTTGAATCAGTCGAAAATCGATCGAATGATCCGAATTCTATTTTACACCTGGTGACAGCTGAGTGTAAAAAAAAAAAAACCATTGTCGGCAATAAAAAAAATGTCTGTATGGATTTTAAGGGGACCCCCCCCAAATACCATACCAGACCCTTATTCGAGCATGCAGCCCAGAAGGCCAGGAAAGGGGGGGCAACCGCCCCCCTCCTGAACCATACCAAGCCACATGCCCTCAACATAGAGGGCTGCTTTGGGGCAGGGTGGGGTCTGTCCCCCCCAAAGCACCTTGTCCCCATGTTAATGGGCACAAGGGCCTCCTCTCCACAACCTTGGCCGGTGGTTGTGGGGATCTGTGGGCAGGGAGGTTTTTGGAATCTAGAAGCCCCCTAAACAAGAGAGCCCCAAATCCTGCCCCCCCCCCCGTGTGAATGAGTACTCATTCACCAAAAAAAGTGTAGTGTAAAATAAGACAGTAGGCAGTTTTTGACAAGTCCTTTATTAAAAAATCAAAAAAAAAAAAAAATGTCCCCCGGTGTAGATCCATCATCAATCATGATGCCTGCCGCTACCTCCAACCAAAAAAAAGAGTTCTGCACTCGACAAAGGCTTCTGCCATCTGACAGCTCTGCCGTTTGACAGTTCTTTAATAACTAAGGGGCAGGGCCATCTGATGATGCCCCTGGATGACCCCACCCGCTTGTGACGTCATCAACCCATCATGCCCCTGTCGGTGATGTCACCAGTTATTTAAGAACTAGTTATTTAAGAACTGTCAGACAGCAGAACTGTCAGACGGCGGGAGTCTTTTTTTATTGGGGGGTCATGGTAACGGCGGGCATCGTGATTGACAATAGATCTACGCAGGGGGACATTTTTTTTTTGTAAAGGACTTGTCAAAAAGTGCCTACTGTCATTTTTTACACTACACTTTCCTTTGTTGGTGAATGAGTAGGGGTATCATGTACCCTCTACTCATTTACATGGGGGGCTGGGCTCTAAAGGCTTTTGGGGCATGTGACGTGGCCTGGTATGGTTCAGGAGGGGGTGGGCTCGCTTGTCCCTTCCCGTTCCTGGATGGCTGGGCTGCATGGGTCTAGTGTGGATTTGAGAGGGGGACCCCATGCCAATTTAAAAAAAGAAAATTGGCGTGGGGCTCATATTAAAATCCATGCCAGACCCAAAGGGCCAAGTATGGATTGAGGGGGACCCCAACACTGTTTTTTTTCACAATTTTTTCATTGCTAGCAATTGTTTTTACATTCAGCTGGCATCGGTTGTTAGGAGTTAGGAGTTAGGTGCCAACTCCTAGCAATGGATGCAAAAACAGACCGTTTGTCTGTTGACTTCCATTTAGGTCCGCTTGTGTTTTTGAGCCCTGGTTCACATTGGAGCGATTTGGCATGTGACTTGACATGTCAAATCTCATGCCAAATCGGCAGCAATTGCCTGCAATGGCACATTCTGAATCCCAAAAGTAGTTTCTGTACTACTTTTGGCGACTTCGGGGTGCGATTTTCATAGACATCTGTGCAGCAACCTGCACAGATGTCTCTAAAATCGCCCCCCGAAGTCGGGACTGAAATGCAGGAATGAAATTGTGCGAGTACAGCTGAACTCGCACAATTTCATTCTAGCTGTCAGTGTGAACCTACACTGAATGGAAGAAAAATAGGGCTTTCTTTCATTTAAAAAAACTGATGTTAATGAAGGCGGATGTCAGCGGATGTCAATGGATGATCATCCGTTAACATCCACTTGCTCATAGAAATACATGGTTGTACGTTTTTCATCAGTCAACGGACAAAGAAAAAACAGACAAAATGAATGCCCATTGCCCACGGACAAACCAGTGTTTCTCAACTCCAGTCCTCAAGGCGCCCAAACAGGTCATGTTTTCAGGCCTTCCATTATTTTGCACAAGTGATTTGATCAGTTTCACTGCCTTAGTAATTACCACAGCCATTTCATCTGAGGGAAATCCTGAAAACATAACCTGTTTGTATGCCTTGAGGACTGGCATAGAGAAACACTGGTATAAACAACCATTTTTTACTGAATGAAACTGATTCATTCAGTATGTATTTATGTGATTAGCTGTGATTGGCCACAGCTAATTACATGGTACAGATGGGCTGTGATTGGCCCTGTCTGTACCTGGTGATCACTGTGACCAATCACAGCTAGCAACACAATTATAAGCCATTCATTGTTTACAATTGTCATGCGATCTGCTGTGATTGGTCACAGCGATCACATGTAGCAGCAGAAGGCCGGTACAGTGATCAATCATTACCTGTGTGCAAGTGAGCTGCGTTCTGGGAGGACACCATATGACGTCCACTCGGAATGAGGAAAGTCCCGCCCGGCTGTCATTTTACAATAGGTCAGACGGGGGGGGGGGGGGAGTTTGGGGTGATTGCCAGGGCACTGCCCCAGAAACTTGTAAAGTTTAAAAAAATCTGTTTAGTGGGAGCTGTCATTTTATTAACTCTTAAAGTGAAACATTAAACATGCTAAATTCCTTTAAATAACATGCCTGGGGGGGGGTCCGTAATCTACCTGTGTACAATGCAAAACTGACATTTACAAAACAAAATGACATTTAAATTGCTGATAAATGAAACCTTGGGCCACTTACTCTTGTTTGTAAGAAAAAGCAGCTGGGGATTCTCTTCATCTATTCCAGACCCTTATCCTAGATGAGGGTCTGGTATAGATGTTAATGGAAGACCCCATACAAAAATATGGCAAGGGGTTCCCTCTAAATATCCATAACAGACCCTTATCCTTGATGAGGGTCTTGTATAGATCTTAAGGGGGACCCTGTGCGAAAAACAAAAACATCATGGGGTTCTCTCTGATAATGCACCATGCCTGTGATTAGATGTGAGAACCCCAGTGGGCAGGCAGTCTGCATCCAGTGCCAATCACTCACATGTGATCGCTGCATGAGTGATCACATTGCTTTCAATGGGGCTGCTTCCTGCAACTAATCCCTGCCAGGATTCTCGCATCTAATAACCCATCGAACAAAAAAGTCCCTCTTACATGATCCACTCACTTGTGCTGAATGACATCTTCCTGGCCTGCTAAAGGTAAACAAAGAGGTATGACCTCCCTGGTGATATATTTTTCGAAATATGGCTATGTGGACATATTTAGTGTAGCATCCTGGTCCTAAACAGGGCTGCTAATAAATCTAATTGTGCTAGGTGGTAACTAGCCTGGCTAATTGGTAGGTCGATCCACTGGTTCATATCCTAAGTCTGAGTGCCATGTTGCTTTTGTGCTTTTGACATTGGAATGATTACCATAGATTCGGGTAATGGGTAACTAGGTTGTCTCAGCCAATCATCAGAAGTTTCTTTAAACGCTGTGTATGCTGGGATAGGCTATTTATTTGGGAGTAGTCAGGAGATTGGGGTTCTTCTCATCCGAGGCTGCGGCCTGGGTGTGTGTGTGTGTGTGTGTGTGTGTGGGTGGGTGTGTGTGTGTTGAGAAGCTCCTGGTTGCTAGGCCTGAAGCCTGAGGCCTATCCAGGAGGCATGCTGGCTGCTAGGTCCACTTAAGGCCTATCCAGCATTTTGGGGTCCGCAAAAGAGGAGCAGCCAAGGTTAAGCCCGAAGCCTGGAGCGGAACCGCATGTGTTAGAGGCTTGGCCTGACGGGATCCTGATCAGTGTTGGAGGTAAAGGAGAAGCAGTTGTGACAAAGGGACAACCACTCCTGTTACCGGAGGCAGGTTTGGAAAGGATGAAGTTCTGAAGGAGTTCCAGAGCTGACGCTTCACTAGCCGTGGACAGTGAAGTGGTGGGAAAGCTTCAGTAGAGACTCATCCAGGAATCCAGTGGGTGGCTGAGAGTCCAAGAAGTCTAGTGAGAGAGACTGCGAGCTGAGCTTAAAGATCTACAGTGGGATACTGTGAGTTAAACTGGAAGATTTACAGTAGGATACTGTGAGAGAATTTGTTGCCATAAGAGACAGCGGTTGTTACAAGATACAGATTGCTGCATTCAGCTTAAAGACCCTTGTTTTGTATTGCTGTCTACCTATTTCTATTTTGTCTGCAGAGTTTGCCTTAATTGCTATTGCACTTGCCTAAGGGTGTCCTGTACCCTAAACCCTCTCTCCCCAACATTCCTGTTAAGAGAAATAAAACTCTCTCTTTGCTCATTTTTATAAAAAGTGACTGGCGCCCAATCTTTTCACCATGCACCACACCCACTATGCCTAGTAACCTGCACCCTGAGGAGGAATGTCAGTTCTCCCTGGCTCTGG
Organism: Aquarana catesbeiana; assembly: GCF_042186555.1. Taxonomy (NCBI): domain Eukaryota; kingdom Metazoa; phylum Chordata; class Amphibia; order Anura; family Ranidae; genus Aquarana; species Aquarana catesbeiana. Next base: position 91,662,651 of record NC_133330.1, read on the forward strand.
GGGACACGATCAGGCCCTTGGAAGTCGGGGAGACGGATACATTAGTTTGCAATGTCAGCACTATTAGACCTTTGTTTACATGGCCAGGGGATTCCTGACATATGATAGCTTCCTTCCTGTCAATGGTTGTTAAAAAGTAGCAGGTGCCGGCACTTACCACTTCCTTAACCACTTGCCGACCGCCGCACGACTATATACGTCGGCAGAATGGCACGGGCAGGCAAAAGGACTTACAGGTACGTCCTTGCCTGCCCGCGGGTGGGGGGTCCGATCGGACCCCCCCCCGGTGCCAGCGGCGGTCGGATCGAGGTCAGGGTCGATCGGAGGTGAGGGGGAGGCCACTCATTCGTGGCTCCCCCCTCGCGATCGCTCCTGGCCAATGATGTGCTTCCTCGGCTTCTGTGAATGTAAACAGAAGCCGAGGAAGTGATGTCATCTCTCCTCTAGTCGGTCTTTTCGTCCGGCGCCGAGGAGAGAAGACATCCAAGTAAGTGCACCAACACTACACATTCAGTAGAACACGCAGGCACACTTGTCACCCCCCTGTCACCCCCCAGTCACCCCCCGATCACCCCCCTGTACCCCCACACATACTGACACCAATAGCAGGTTTTTTTTTTTTTCTGATTATTGCATTGGTGTCAGTTTGTGTCAGTTATAAGTGTTAGGGCAGTTAGGTTAGCCCCCTTTAGGTCTAGGGTACCCCCCTTAGGTCCAGGGTACCCCCCTAACCCCCCCTAATAAAGTTTTAACCCCGTGACCCCCCCCCGTCGCCAGTGTCACTAAGCGATCGTTTTTCTGATCGCTGTATTAGTGACACAGGTGACGCTAGTTAGGGAGGTAAGTATATAGGTTCGCTGTCAGTGTTTTATAGCGACAGGGACCCCCATATACTACCTTCTAAAGGTTTTAACCCCTTGATTGCCCCCTAGTTAACCCTTTCACCAGTGATCACCATATAATTGTTACGGGTGACGCTGGTTAGTTGGTTTGTTTTTTGTAGTTTATTATAGTTTATTACAGTTTATTATAGTTTTAGGGCACCCGCCGTTTATTACCTTATAAAGGTTTAACCCCCTAATTGCCCGGCGGTGATATAACTTAAGTTTTTAGGGTCAGCTTAGGTCTGCGTCGCCCCAGGCAGCGTCAGGTTAGCGCCAGTACCGCTAACACCCACGCACGCAGCATACACCTCCCTTAGTGCTATAGTATCTGAGCGGATCGATATCTGATCCGATCAGATCTATACTCCCCAGCAGTTTAGGGTCCCCCAAAAAAACGCAGTGTTAGCAGGATCAGCCCAGATACCTGCTAGCGCCTGCGTTTTGCTCCTCGGCCCAGCCCAGCCCAGCCCACCCCACCCAAGTGCAGTATCAATCGATAACTGTCACAAAACACTAAGCACACATAACTGCAGCGGTCGCAGAGTCAGGTCTGATCCCTGCGATCGCTAACAGTTTTTTGGTAGCTTTTTGAATCAATCGCTGACAGTCAGGAGCTTTTTTGCCTGTGAGTCTCACTAGTGTACCCCTAAATTTAGAGGCCAAAATGGCAAATCGAAGGTACACTAGTGAAGAGGCCTACACGTTTCTGAGTATGACAGATAGTGAAGAGGAAGTCACTCATCTGTCAAGTTCAGGCTCAGAATACGAACCTGTAGAGGACAGCGGCTCCATGACAGATAGCTCTGACGACGGAGTTGTGGTCCCTGCTAGGGTCAGGCGTACCAGACCCCGAACTTCTTCTTCTGTCCTTGAAGTGCAAGAACCGCAGGTCCCTCGTATGGAGCAGAGCAGTACTAGTGCCGCTACTCCTTCTGGTGAACTGGCAAGCACCAGCGGCCTAGTACACCCTGGTCGTACATCCAGCACTGCAGTATCACGTGGTGACGTGGCGAGTCCCATAAGTGCAGTTCAAGCTGGTGAGGTGGCAAGCACAAGTAATGTCCCGCTGCCACCAAGAAGACAAAGACAGGCCCGTCGTGCCCATAGTGCCCTTCCTGCTGCATTGGCCAATCCGAATTGGGTACCCACCACTTCTGCAGCACCCGTATTGCCCCCATTCACTGGCCAACCCGGAATTCAGGTGGAAACAGTTGATTTTACGCCACTGGATTTTTATTCACTGTTTTTCACCGAAGATCTCTATAGATCTATTGTGGACCAAAGCAATTTGTACGCTGGTCAACACATCGCCACTATTCCCCAGTCCTCCCTTGCCAGAGATTGGAGACCAATTACGGTCTCCGAATTTAAGGTCTTTCTGGGCCTTTCCCTCAACATGGGCATAACCAAAAAGAGTGAGTTGCGGTCATATTGGTCCACTGACCCAATTCACCATATGCCCGTGTTCTCTGCCTCCATGGCCAGGGCACGATACGAGCAGATTTTGCGGTTCATGCACTTCAACGACAATGAACTCTGTCGTCCTCGTGGAGACCCTGGATACGATCGGCTCTACAAAATTCGGCCCCTCGTAAACCACTTCAACCAACGTTTTGCAGACTTGTTTACCCCCCATCAAGTTGTCTGCGTTGATGAGTCCCTGATTAAATTTTCTGGCCGCTTGTCATTCAAACAGTACCTTCCCAGCAAGCGTGCCAGATACGGGGTCAAGATGTATAAGCTCTGTGACAGGGCCACAGGCTATACATGTAGATTTATGGTTTACGAGGGCAAAGATAGTCACGTAGAGCCGATCAACTGCCCTGACTACATAGGAAGCGCTGGCAAGATAGTGTGGGACTTGGTGTCACCCTTATTCGGAAAGGGGTACCACTTGTACGTGGACAATTATTACACGAGCGTGCCACTTTTTAGTCACCTTTTTGATCATCAAATTGGAGCATGTGGCACCGTGCGACCTAATCGCCGGGGCTTTCCTCAGCGGCTTGTAGATTCCCGTCTTAGGCTGGGGGAGAGAGCCTGCTTGCAGTGTAATAATTTGCTCGCTATGAAGTGGAGGGACAATAAGAATGTTTTCGTTCTTACCTCCCTTCATGCAGACACGACGACCCAAATTACTACGGCGACTGGTGTTGTGGAGAAACCCCTCTGTGTCCACGAATATAACCAAAATATGGGAGGGGTGGACCTCAACGACCAGTTGTTGGCGCCGTACCTAATTGCCCGTAAGGCCAGACGCTGGTACAAAAAAGTGTCTGTATACTTATTTCAATTGGCTTTGCTGAACGCTCATGTGCTATACAGAGCTTCAGGACGGACTGGATCCTTCCTTAAATTCCAGGAAGAGATCGTCAGAGCCCTTCTGTTTCCAGACGGTGCTCCACCTCACCTTCCCCAACCAAATGCAGTAGGCCGGCTGCATGAGAGGCATTTTCCTTATGTCCTCGAGAGTACCCCTACCCAACGAGCCCCCCAAAGAAAATGTCGTGTCTGCAGCAAGCGCGGATTTAGGCGTGACACCCGGTATTATTGTCCCTCCTGTCCTGGCAATCCTGGTCTTTGCATTGGGGAATGTTTTGAACGCTACCATACACTAGTTGAGTTTTAGCGTAGGGTACAGCACTGCACAGACTAGGACACACTTTCACAGGGTCTCCCAAGATGCCATCGCATTTTGAGAGACCCAAACCTGGAACCGTTACAGTTTTAAAAGTTACAGTTATAAAAAAAAAAAAAATGTAAAAAAAAAAAAATACACAAAAAAAATATAAAATAAAAAAACCAAAAATAGTTGTCGTTTTTATTGTTCTCTCTCTCTCTATTTTCTCTCTATTGTTCTTCTCTTTTTTACTGTATTCTATTCTGCAATGTTTTATTGTTATGTTTTATCATGTTTGCTTTTCAGGTATGTAATTTTTTTATAGTTTAATGTGTTTTAACCATTTTTTTGTTTTCAGGTACGCCATTCAGCTGCAGCGCGGATTTATTTATCTTGACAGCAACAGCGTTTGCTCCCACGATACATAAAGCCGTGACTCCAGCGCTGTCGGAGGTGATTTCACCACCACAGTTACATACTTCAGCATATATGCCGAAGCGTGGGGGCAGCAGTGGGTGGAGGAGCGATTTGCTCCTGCCTTTTGTGGGAGGATGCCCCCATGCTTCGGCATATATATATTTTAGGTAGGCACAGGTTGCGTTAAATGTTTTATTTTTTACTATGTTTTTTTTTTTTTTGTATTTGCTTTGCAGGTATGGTAAGTATTACTGTTATACTGTAATGTTACTTTGTTTTTTGTTAACCATCATTTGCTTAGCAGGTACGCCATTCAGTTGCAGCGCGGATTTATTTATCTTGACAGCAACAGCGTTTGCTCCCACGATACATAAAGCCGTGACTCCAGCGCTGTCGGAGGTGATTTCACCACCACAGTTACATACTTCAGCATATATGCCGAAGCGTGGGGGCAGCAGTGGGTGGAGGAGCGATTTGCTCCTGCCTTTTGTGGGAGGATGCCCCCATGCTTCGGCATATATATATTTTAGGTAGGCACAGGTTGCGTTAAATGTTTTATTTTTTACTATGTTTTTTTTTTTTGTATTTGCTTTGCAGGTATGGTAAGTATTACTGTTATACTGTAATGTTACTTTGTTTTTTGTTAACCATCATTTGCTTAGCAGATACGCCATTCAGTTGCAGCGCGGATTTATTTATCTTGACAGCAACAGCGTTTGCTCCCACGATACATAAAGCCGTGACTCCAGCGCTGTCGGAGGTGATTTCACCACCACAGTTACATACTTCAGCATATATGCCGAAGCGTGGGGGCAGTGGGTGGAGGAGCAATTTGCTCCTGCCTTTTGCGGGAGGATGCCCCCATGCTTCGGCATATATAAATGGTGCATGTATGCCCATCATTAGAAGTGGGTGGATGAAGGGAGGTATTCTAATGGTGGGCATACCCACCGATCAATATCTTTTTTTCGTTCAGCCCACAGGCTGCATGAAAAAAAAGTTTACAATATATGCCCAACAAGGACCAGCAACGTACTGGTATGTTGCTGGACTTTGAGTGGTTATACCAGAATGATGCCTGCAGGTTTAGGTATCATCTTGGTATCATTCTTTTCAGCCAGCGGTCGGCTTTCATGTAAAAGCAATCCTAGCGGCTAATTAGCCTCTAGACTGCTTTTACAAGCAGTGGGAGGGAATGACCCCCCCCCCCACCGTCTTCCATGTTTTTCTCTGGCTCTCCTGTACCAACAGGGAACCTGAGAATGCAGCCGGTGATTCAGCCAGCTGACCATAGAGCTGATCAGAGACCAGAATGGCTCCAAACATCTCTATGGCCTAAGAATCCGGAAGCTACGAGCATTTCATGACTTAGATTTCGCCGGATGTAAACAGCGCCATTGGGAAATTGGGAAAGCATTTTATCACACCGATCTTGGTGTGGTCAGATGCTTTGAGGGCAGAGGAGAGATCTAGGGTCTAATAGACCCCAATTTTTTCAAAAAAGAGTACCTGTCACTACCTATTGCTATCATAGGGGATATTTACATTCCCTGAGATAACAATAAAAATGATTAAAAAAAAAAAAAATGAAAGGAACAGTTTAAAAATAAGATAAAAAAGCAAAAAAATAATAAGGAAAAAAAAAAAAAGCACCCCTGTCCCCCCCTGCTCTCGCACAAAGGCGAACGCAAGCGTCGGTCTGGCGTCAAATGTAAACAGCAATTGCACCATGCATGTGAGGTATCACCGCGAAGGTCAGATCGAGGGCAGTAATTTTAGCAGTAGACCTCCTCTGTAAATCTAAAGTGGTAACCTGTAAAGGCTTTTAAAGACTTTTAAAAATGTATTTAGTTTGTCGCCACTGCACGTTTGTGCGCAATTTTAAAGCATGTCATGTTTGGTATCCATGTACTCGGCCTAAGATCATCTTTTTTATTTCATCAAACATTTGGGCAATATAGTGTGTTTTAGTGCATTAAAATGTTAAAAAGTGTGTTTTTTCCCCAAAAAATGCGTTTGAAAAATCGCTGCGCAAATACTGTGTGAAAAAAAAAAATGAAACACCCACCATTTTAATCTGTAGGGCATTTGCTTTAAAAAAATATATAATGTTTGGGGGTTCAAAGTAATTTTCTTGCAAAAAAAATAATTTTTTCATGTAAACAAAAAGTGTCAGAAAGGGCTTTGTCTTCAAGTGGTTAGAAGAGTGGGTGATGTGTGACATAAGCTTCTAAATGTTGTGCATAAAATGCCAGGACAGTTCAAAACCCCCCCAAATGACCCCATTTTGGAAAGTAGACACCCCAAGCTATTTGCTGAGAGGCATGTCGAGTCCATGGAATATTTTATATTGTGACACAAGTTGCGGGAAAAAGACAAATTTTTTTTTTTTTTTTTTTTTTTTGCACAAAGTTGTCACTAAATGATATATTGCTCAAACATGCCATGGGAATATGTGAAGTTACACCCCAAAATACATTCTGTTGCTTCTCCTGAATACGGGGATACCCCATGTGTGAGACTTTTTGGGAGCCTAGCCGCGTACGGGACCCCGAAAACCAAGCACCGCCTTCAGGCTTTCTAAGGGCGTAAATTTTTGATTTCACTCTTCACTGCCTATCACAGTTTCGGAGGCCATGGAATGCCCAGATGGCATAAACCCCCCCCAAATGACCCCATTTTGGAAAATAGACACCCCAAGCTATTTGCTGAGAGGTATAGTGAGTATTTTGCAGACCTCACTTTTTGTCACAAACTTTTGAAAATTGAAAAAAGAAAAAAAAAATACGTTTTTCTTGTCTTTCTTCATTTTCAAAAACAAACGAGAGCTGCAAAATACTCGCCATGCCTCTCAGCAAATAGCTTGGGGTGTCTACTTTCCAAAATGGGGTCATTTTGGGGGGTTTTGTGCTATCTTGGCATTTTATGGCCTTCGAAACTGTGATGGGTAGTGAGGAGTGAAATCAAAAATTAACGCCCTTAGAAATCCTGAAGGCGGTGATTGGATTTCGGGGCCCCGTATGAAGCTAGGCTCCCAAAAAGTGCCACTCATGTGGTATCCCCATACTCAGGAGAAGCAGCAGAATGTATTTTGGGGTGTAATTCCACATATGCCCATGGCCTGTGTGAGCAATATATCATTTAGTGACAACTTTGTGCAAAAAAAAAAAAAAAAAATTGTCACTTTCCCGCAACTTGTGTCAAAATATAAAATATTCCATGGACTCAACATGCCTCTCAGCAAATAGCTTGGGGTGTCTACTTTCCAAAATGGGGTCATTTGGGGGGGGTTTGTGCCATCTTGGCATTTTATGGCCTTCAAAACTGTGATAGGTAGTGAGGAGTGAAATCAAAAATGTATGCCCTTAGAAATCCTGAAGGCGGTGCTTGGTTTTCGGGGCACCGTACGCGGCTAGGCTCCCAAAAAGTCCCACACATGTGGTATCCCCGTACTCAGGAGAAGCAGCAGAATGTATTTTGGGGTGTAATTCCACATATGCCCATGGCATGTTTGAGCAATATATCATTTAGTGACAACTTTGTGCAAAAAAAAAAAAAAAAAAATTGTCACTTTCCCGCAACTTGTGTCAAAATATAAAATATTCCATGGACTCACCATGCCTCTCAGCAAATAGCTTGGGGTGTCTACTTTCCAAAATGGGGTCATTTGGGGGGGTTTTGTGCCATCTTGGCATTTTATGGCCTTCAAAACTGTGATAGGTAGTGAGGAGTGAAATCAAAAATGTATGCCCTTAGAAATCCTGAAGGCGGTGCTTGGTTTTCGGGGCCCCGTACGCGGCTAGGCTCCCAAAAAGTCCCACACATGTGGTATCCCCGTACTCAGGAGAAGCAGCATAATGTATTTTGGGGTGTAATTCCACATATGCCCATGGCATGTTTGAGCAATATATCATTTAGTGACAACTTTGTGCAAAAAAAAAAAAAAATTGTCACTTTCCCGCAACTTGTGTCAAAAAATAAAATATTCCATGGACTCAACATGCCTCTCAGCAAATAGCTTGGGGTGTCTACTTTCCAAAATGGGGTCATTTGGGGGGGTTTTGTGCCATCTTGGCATTTTATGGCCTTCAAAACTGTGATAGGTAGTGAGGAGTGAAATCAAAAATGTATGCCCTTAGAAATCCTGAAGGCGGTGCTTGGTTTTCGGGGCCCCGTACGCGGCTAGGCTCCCAAAAAGTCCCACACATGTGGTATCCCCGTACTCAGGAGAAGCAGCATAATGTATTTTGGGGTGTAATTCCACATATGCCCATGGCATGTTTGAGCAATATATCATTTAGTGACAACTTTGTGCAAAAAAAAAAAAAAATTGTCACTTTCCCGCAACTTGTGTCAAAAAATAAAATATTCCATGGACTCAACATGCCTCTCAGCAAATAGCTTGGAGTGTCTACTTTCCAAAATGGGGTCATTTGGGGGGGTTTTGTGCCATCTTGGCATTTTATGGCCTTCAAAACTGTGATAGGTAGTGAGGAGTGAAATCAAAAATTTATGCCCTTTGAAATCCTGAAGGCGGTGCTTGGTTTTCGGGGCCCCGTACGCGGCTAGGCTCCCAAAAAGTCCCACACATGTGGTATCCCCATACTCAGGAGAAGCAGCTGAATGTATTTTGGGGTGCAATTCCACATATGCCCATGGCTTGTGTGAGCAATATATCATTTAGTGACAACTTTTTGTAATTTTTTTTTTTTTTTATTTATTTTTTATTTTTTTGTCATTATTCAATCACTTGGGACAAAAAAAATAAATATTCAATGAGTTCAACATGCCTCTCAGCAATTTCCTTGGGGTGTCTACTTTCCAAAATGGGGTCATTTGGGGGGGTTTTGTACTGCCCTGCCATTTTAGCACCTCATGAAATGACATAGGCAGTCATAAACTAAAAGCTGTGTAAATTCCAGAAAATGTACCCTAGTTTGTAGACGGTATAACTTTTGCGCAAATCAATAAATATACGCTTATTGACATTTTTTTTACCAAAGACATGTGGCCGAATACATTTTGGCCTAAATGTATGACTAAAATTGAGTTTATTGGATTTTTTTTATAACAAAAAGTAGAAAATATCATTTTTTTTCAAAATTTTCGGTCTTTTTCCGTTTATAGCGCAAAAAATAAAAACAGCAGAGGTGATCAAATACCATCAAAAGAAAGCTCTATTTATGGGAAGAAAAGGACGCAAATTTCGTTTGGTTACAGCATTGCATGACCGCGCAATTAGCAGTTAAAGCGACGCAGTGCCAAATTGTAAAAAGTGCTCTGGTCAGGAAGGGGGTAAATCCTTCCGGGGCTGAAGTGGTTAACAACCATTGGAATGAAGGGAGGATAATAGTCATATATAGTAGTGATAGAAATACTGCTACTATGTATGACATTTGGCTCTCACCTAACATTCAGAAACGTCTGATGGGAGAAAGCCTAATAAGTTATAGTTTGTTCTGAACTTGTATTTGGACTGAACATTGAGCTCATCCCTACTTGAGATATGTGTGATATATACAGATTTAGATTAAAGAGTGGAGCTCATTACAGCCATTAGTCAATGCTGGCAAGGCCTCACAAACACTATCAGCCTACTTGTTGGTTTAATATTCCATTTAGAACATTTGGAACGCTTTAGGCTGGGTTTACACTATTGTGAATTGGATGCGGATTTCACCTCATCCAATTCGCATAGCAGGAGATTGTGACTGGCTCTCTATGGAGCCGGTTCACATATCTGTGCAGCAGCTCCAGTATGAATTGCACAGGAGCCCTGTGCGTCTTTTGGTCCGTTTCAGGTCCAAATTCAGCCCAAAATTTGGGCTGAAATCGGACCTGAAACGGTGAATGGAGATGCACCAGGCTCCTGCTGTGAGCCGCTGCAATCTCTAGTGTGAACCCAGCTTTATGCCGCGTACACACGGGCGGACTTTACGGCAGACTTTTCAACGTACTTTAGGACGGACTTTCTGAATGAACGGACTTGCCTACACACAATCCACCAAAGTCCGTCGAATTTGTACGTGATGATGTACGACCGGACTAAAACAAGGAAGTTCATAGCCAGTAGCCAATAGCTGCCCTAGCGTGGCTTTTTTTCCGTCGAACTAGCATACAGACGAGCGGACTTTTCAACCGGACTCGATTTCGACGGATTGATTTAAAACATGTTTCAAATCTAAGTCTGTCCAACTTTTGAGAAAACAAAGTCCGCTGGAGCCCACACACAATCGAATTGTCAGACGAAATCCCGTCCGCTGGGCAAAGTCTGCCGTAAAGTCCGCGTGTACGTGGCATAAATCTGTCTGTAAGCAGAAAAATTATGGCTCACAGGCAATTTTCTAAAAATCATCTGCTCTGGTAAGAATACTACAGATTGAAATTTTAAAAGGAAAACACAAAAAACTGATTTTGCAAAGCTGATGACCAGAAACCCGGCATTTGGCACAATTCAAAAAAACTTTAACATGAGGATAAGAAGCTTTATTTTAGACTTGTGACTGTAATTTTGCAAATCTGTTGGACTCATTGACTGAAAATAAATGTCACTTTTTTTGGGGGGGGAATAAATATCCTTATCCTGGTGTGTTAGCTTCCTGAATTAAGCCTGTTTATCCCTCACGTTTTTTTTTTAACTGCAAGCCCTACAAAGCAAACAAACAAAAATTATGAAAAATATTAAAAAAATATTGGATGGATCATTGCCCTAATAAGTACCACATAGGAATGAGTATCTCATAGATCCTTCTGTGTGGCTCACAATAGCAGTGCTCCTGCTGCTGCGGTAAATTTTGTTCATAGCAGCTTTGTAGATTAGCAACCAAGGGAAAGTGATAAGGTTGTATTCTACACCCCATTCCCATGTTTAACATTATTGTCCCATGCATGGATTCTTCCCAGGGCACTTCCTGACCAATGTCCAACTCTATTAGAAAGATCATTATTGAGGACCAACAGGTACAAGGCCCTTATACTGTAAATGTGGATCCTCACCATGACTGCTCTTTGAGCTTCTCATTAAGCTCACCAGTCATATCAACCATAGATTTGAAGTGTCACCAATTTAAGAGGAGCTCCAGTGTGAAAGCCCTGAGGGCTTTTACACTGGAGCGGTGCGCTGGCAGGATGCTTAAAAATATCCTGCAAGCAGCATCTTTGGAGCGCTCCTAAAGCGCCCCTACCCATTGAAATCAATGGACATGCGGGCGATTTTAACCCTTTTTCGGCCGCTAGCGGGGCGCTTTTAACCCCCACTAGCGACCGAAAAAGGGTTACAAAAAGCGCCACTAAAATGACAGTTTACCGCCAACACCACATCGCCTTACTGCCGACGTTGTAGCGCCTCAGTGTGAAAGCATCCTTAAAGATTTTTTATGATAGGATATCTATTTAAAGGAAATTCTTACTAACAGGCATGCCTAAACCACCCGGTGTTCCACCAGGGGTTCTCTCTGTACTTTCTATTGTTATGGAAATGATTAAGAGCTCCAATCGAGCCCAAGGTTATCTGCTGCTGTCTCTAATTTGAAAAGTGTTGATATGCATGCATATAAAAGTAAACACTCTGAGACACGCTCAGCAGCATTACTGTTACACTTCTAATTTATTCAAGGCGGTGTTAATGTTTTATACACACAAATACGTCATTGCTATGTTAGTCTAATAATTACATCTCATTGGTTAAGAAGATAAAGAAGATGGAGAATTTTCATAACGAGGTTTGGCTGTCTTTGGTCTTATCTTCAGTTCCGCGTTCTTCTGATGTGTGGGATGTAGGGGGTACCCGCCATCTTGAGAAAATATAGGAACAGAGCAAACCTGTATACTTATATAATGAGTAAGGAGAAAAATATGTATGCACATAAGAAAATAGACATTTTCAGATTATTATTATTATTATCTACATCACATTCCTTCACAATCCCCCCTAAAATGACTATTTTCTCTTTTCTGTCCCTAATACTAAAGGTCCCACTTTGGCCTGGCCCTTCTCCTCAGCAACTCTTTTAGGCTGTATATAGAATTGGGCAGCAACTGTTCACTTCCCTCCTCGATACAACTGGAGAGGTGCAGTCAGGCGCTATCTATCCCTATAACCCTATAGGATTGTGAGATTATGGACAGGGAGTGACTGTAGGGGAGTGAAGGGTTTGTCATCTTCCATCATAAGGAGGTCCTCTTCTTCTTGGTGGAGAAATGTAGGTGTGCTATTGTCTACAGCCTTGCTCATTAACTTTTTACGAAAGGTAGAATACAGCATACAATCAGGGTTAAAAGAACCAGGATTATTAATACCCTTACCTGTATCTGGGCGAGCACCTTCTGCCACCCACTCATCCAGCTAAAATATTGGTCCCATGGGTCTGTGATACCTGAGTTCTTCTTCAACTCTAGTGACAGATCCTCTAATTTCTTTATAGCTAAAGTAACCTTACCATTTGGGCCAATATTATCAGGAATGTATGTACAACAGGTTCCCGTTTTTTCCTATGATTTTACAGACACCCCCCTTCTCGGCTAACACCATGTCTAAGGCCATCCGGTTCTGGAATGTCATGTAGGAAGTGGGGGCTAACTGGTCAGCAATTCCCTGGAGGGCATCTTTAGTGTAATTTACACATCTCTGTTGGTTATAATATGTGTAGTGTCAGGTCACCTAGAGGCTGGGTGACAGATGCACACCGTTGGGATCAGGAATGCACCGCAAGGTAGTGGTCCCTATGGCTGACTGCTGCGGATTGTACCCTGGGAGGTTCAGGAATCAGGTCTACTGGATCACTGACACAGATCCCACTGGGAGCTAGAGCATAGATTCCCCAGGGCGCGGAGTCTAAGAGCCAGCAGGTGTTCACCAGAGCCTCTAGTGGTGAGGATGGACTGCGCTGCAGTCTGGCTCCAGGTCGCGGCCCCCGGGGTCTCACAGCTCACGCTCACACTACAGGAGAAGAGGAAGGAGGCAGCAGACTGGAACAACAAGGAAAGTAAGGTACAAGCCAAGGTCGGTAACCGGAATCAGATGTAGGAAACACAGCAAGTACACACAGAGGCTAACACACAGTGGTTGATCAGCACTGCTGGCTTGCAGTGCACAGGTTAATATAGGGTTCCCTGATAGGGCCTGGGGTGGGGCCATGCTTAGAGGAGAGGTTACAAAAGCAGTCAGGTGAGGGTCAGCTGGTCTCTAGAGATGAACACATGGAGACAGGTATGCTGATCGACAAACTCTATTGCATAACCATGACATGTAGTTAATCCAATCTACATTCTTGCTGACAGTTGTTATGGGGATCAAAGACTCAAAACCAGCTTTTACCAGATCCCTGGCTTTAAACTCATCAGGGACCCCCCTTGTAACCCCTATGACATGTATGTATACATGAGGATCAAAGCTTCCGGAGAGAGCTGTTCGCTTCCTCCTCTGACTGTGTGCTGGGTCAGTGTATGTATCAGGGGTATCTTTGGTTAGGATATGGGGCTTTCTATTTTCATCTTTTTTGTCTAATGCACTCTGTGGTCGCCCAGTCTGGCCCTGTGTTCCAACCCACTGGCCCCCACAGAAACCACAACTCTGTCCCCAGTAACTGTCTGTGTGGCATACATATATGTCCTTACCGTCAGGGATATCACTGTACCAATGGCATCACCATGAAGGGTCAAACGAACAAGGTACTATGTCACAGTAATCTAAGGTAAAGGTGGTCACATGTGTACCTGAAGAGTTACACCAAAATGTAATTATGTTATCATTTTTGTGATGGCCACCTCCTGGGCCCCTCCCCCCTAGATCAAACAGAAAAAGGATATGCAGCACCCGAAAACACGCTCTCCTGCAGTGATAAGCGTGCATTCAGGTGTTCTTCCTGGCCAACTTGACTGAGGCGGCTGTGGTCAACAAAACTTGGATTGGACCATCATAACTTGGCTCAAGGATCTCCAGACAGTAGTTGGTGTGTTCCTGTATCTAATTCAGGATCTGGAACGGAAGAAAACACCTGGACATGCATTCAGGTTAATTCTCGTGATAATGTGGTTAAATAATTAGTCAACACATCAGACTGTAACTGTAACTGTTGTAGAAAGTAACAACCAAGTCTGGGAGCTGAACCAAACAAAATTTCATAAGGGGATAGGGCATGTTTCCCCTGGGGGTGTGTCTGACACTGAACAGGGCAATGGGCCAACTCATGTTAGTCTCTTGGGCCATCTTTAACATCCTGTTTTTAGTGTCCCATTCATGCTTTCTACCTTCCCGCTACTTTGAGGGGTGGTATGGGATGTGTAGTGCCAACTGAACCCCCAGTGCTGCCCAATTCTCTTTTGTAAGGGTTGTTGTTAGGGCTGGTCCCTGATCTCTCAATATCACCTCTGGGACCCCAAATCTACATACTATCTCACTCAGTAGTTTCTTAGCTGTGGTCCTGGCAGTCGTGACCACTTCCACTAGGGCGTTTTCAAATCTGTCACTTCTTGGCACTTGAGAATGATCAATTTGCATCCTCTGGAAACTGAGAGTCTGGAGCCGGATTGGGGGTTAAATCAGTGGGTGGCCTTGCTGCCTGCTGTTGGGCTTCCCACTCAGATGCTTCTTCATCATTAACATATCCGGCCTGGGAATGTGATGCTCCCGTATTGGGGAAGACAGGTGTGTGGTATGAACCATCTTGGTGTAAAACAGGGAGGGCTGGGTACAGGCTGTTTAAGCTTACTGGGTGTACCAAGATGGTCGCCGGCAGGAAGTGCACTGGACTGGGTAGAAAGTGAAGGCATGGGTGCACTAAGATGGCCGCCGGGCTGAGTTGTCACAGTGGGTTGTGCTTGGGTGGTGAGAAAGGAGTGGTTGTTAGACGGAGGGCAGTGCTGTCCCTCCCCTCCTTTGTTTCAAGTTCCAACATATCATCAGCTCTGTGATACACATACATAATACAATCGCCATCTTTCTTAACTTCCTTTATCCAATTTTCTTTATCACACAGGATTTTTCTCCCTGTTTTCTTCAGCAACATAACTTTCGCCACTTCTTTCAACTTTGTTAACTATTTCAACATCTTCTTTGCAATATCACTTTCTTTTCTCTCGTACAACCAAGGCGTTAATATTTTTCTCAGCGTTCTTATCAGCAAATTCCTTCGGTGGGGGCTCATAAGACTAATGTACGGTTAATCTCAGAACAAGAACAAACACATCAGGGGTAGTGAGGAGCTACAGCCCGCGACCCAACAGATCCCCCGGGCAGCCCCCCCTCCGACCTTAACCAGTCCCCACCCCCTCTCATGTATAGCGAACAGTAAACCACAAATACACTCACGACAGGACATTACACCTGCCACTCTTCGAACTGCAAAATTTCAGCAGGCTAAGATAACCACAAGGGCAGACCACCCTGCAAAAATAAACCCGTTTATAGACGTTTTTTTTTTTTTTCCCCGCTCTACACCAAGAGGCCGACAACTCGTCTTGGGGTGAGACTTCTGTAACACTTTCAGACTGCAAAGCCAGCAGCTGAGATAACCCTCAAAGGTTCATCGAACCCAGAGTACACCCGTCTATAAACGTTTGCCACAAGGGAAACAATCTCATTCCAGAGGCCGACAGCTCATCTGGAGATGAGACCACACATTCACGCATGTAGCACCCTTAGACTGCTGAGTTTCGCAGCCCAAAGAATGGCAGACAGTGAAAAAATACAGTCAGCAGAAACCCATTGGCAGGTTCGTTAAAACAACCTCAGGCGAGGAAATACCTGCCTCTAAGACAGTCTCAGCATACCCACTGAATCCAGCCGTCAACCGAAAGATAAGAGAGTCGTACAGTGGTAAGAATATAAATCAAACTTACCGTACTGTTAGGGCTGCGCAAACCCCTCTGTCTCATCAATCAATTAACGCCCAAATGCTTATCGCGGTATAACTTCGACTGTAGCCTGAGGTCCCGGGTTTCGGCACCATCTGTTATGGAAATGATTAAGAGCTCCAATCGAGCCCAAGGTTATCTGCTGCTGTCTCTAATTTGAAAAGTGTTGATATGCATGCATATAAAAGTAAACACTCTGAGACACGCTCAGCAGCATTACTGTTACACTTCTAATTTATTCAAGGCGGTGTTAATGTTTTATACACACAAATACGTCATTGCTATGTTAGTCTAATAGGTACATCTCATTGGTTAAGAAGATAAAGAAGATGGAGAATTTTCATAACGAGGTTTGGCTGTCTTTGGTCTTATCTTCAGTTCCGCGTTCTTCTGATGTGTGGGATGTAGGGGGTACCCGCCATCTTGAGAAAATATAGGAACAGAGCAAACCTGTACACTTATATAATGAGTAAGGAGAAAAATATGTATGCACATAAGAAAATAGACATTTTCAGATTATTATTATTATTATCTACATCACATTCCTTCACACTATATGGGGACTCTTATATGTCCTCTTGTGCACTTAGCCTCAGAACTACAGCAGAGCAGGCTTTTCAGGTCATACATATCACTACCCTTGCTGCTAGAAACAGCTGAGTAGTTCAGAATATCCAACTCCAGAGGGATAAGATTACTAAAAATGTATTTGGCTCAACTAAAATGCAGTCCAGGTTTGTCAGATCTGGGAGGAAATACTAGGCTTAAAGTAGAATTTTTTTTTTATTTTGGGTAGAGTAGGGAAGGGTTATAACCCCCTGCACTTTTTTGCCACTTGTGCCCCATTGGGAAGATTTACCTTCATTTCCTGTCCCAAAGTCATAACAGGAAGTGAGAGGAAATACCTCCACATTGAGGGAAATCCAACCAAGGTCACCAGAACTAGTGTTCCCATAGGAAGGTTTCCTTTCTATTCCTGTTGTGAGCAACACTTGAAATTTGGGATTTTCACTTCCGGTGGTAATGGTCACGAGACAAAAAGAGAAGGTTAATCTCCAAAACAGCAGCACAGACAGTAATAAATATCTGACAGGTGTTCTGATCCCTCTCCATGCTATCTAAAACAAAAAAAAATGTTTTGCCTTCCATTGTACCTCTTAAAGTTTCCAAGTCTTTAAATGCTGAAATACTTGGAATTACAAGCAAGATTGCTAAAATAGTCTTGGTTGAACTCCAAGGTTATAGCTTTTATCAATTATGACTGATGAGTTCTGTTTTCTAAAATTCTTGCTTTAGATGGAAATCCCATTTGATTTAATTGGCTGTAGGGATATCTTTTAATTGGTGTTTACAGTTTAACAGCTTGATCCCATTACTTCTGTTTTCAAACATCAAAGATCCTGTAACTGGTTTGCCACATAAGATAATGATTTGCTGTAGTCCAAGTACAGAAAGGGTTTTGTTGCTATTCTCACACAACATATTACGCCTACATTTACAGTACATACTTCCCCTTACCAACCATAGTATTTATGGTTTCCTCTTATTCCCTGGTCACACCGTTCTGCTTTAAAATGCATGCAGTTTCAATAAAACGTCATGAGAGACATACTGTATGTAGAATGTCATTGGTGACTCTTATAAAGATGCTGATGTTTTGGCTTTGATATTGATTATGTCCCTTACCCAGGACAGAACAAAGACAAGGAATTCAGGATATGTTTTCTTTTTATTTATTTTTTATTTATTTTTTTCTTTTGCTCCATGCTTATTTTGGGTCAGAAGTATTGAAGTGAGACACAGCCAAGACTCTAGTGTTCTCAGAAGAAGGTTATAGTCCTGTCTGAACCACTTCTGGACCACCCCTCATGGATATACGTCGGTACTTTGACGTTAAATACTATTGTTATGGCAGCATATAGCTGCCATAACCCCAGTATTTTTATTCATGGCGGACGGTCTGCTTTAAGATAAAGGTGGTCTCCGCGGTGGATTCACCACAAGATCTCTTTTATGGGCGGCGGGAGAGGTGCTCCTCCCTCTCCTGCCCGCGTCCCTGGCGTCTCTGCCGCTTACTGGAGTCAACAGAGAGCAACTTCCGCCCAACAGCCTTAAAGTGATTGTAAAGCTACCTTTTTTTTATAACAAACATGGTATACTTACCTCCATTGTGCAGTTTGTTCTGCACAGAGTGGCCCCGATCCTTGACTTCTGGGGTTCCCCGGCAGCGCTGGTAGCTCCTCCCCGCATCATATTGCTTTATATAAGGCCAGGCACTTTACTTACTTTACATTGATTTACCTTCTCTCACACAGCACTCTCTCTGTTTGTTTGCAGACTCTGCTGGTGTGAAGATCAATATGTTCATGTGAGCTAATCAGTGACCATTCAATTGGTACCCCACACTCCCTTCATATAGCCCTCTTTTTTCTACTCGCCCTAGATTCACCACTGTATACTTTCTAGCACTCAGGTATGATACTATTTACTGAGCCGACTATGACCCTTGGACTGACATTTTTGACTTAGATAATCTTTAATTGAATACCATATTTTTTATTATCCCTTTCAGATATCCACTTGGGTCTGTGCCTTCCTGACACAGTACCCTCTTGGACGGGCTCCGTGATTCGGTGTCTCTTTTTTTGGGGGTGGATCAGTGTGGGCGGAGTGGGGCCAACCATACACACCCAGGCTCCGGTTTTTGGATCCGTGGGTGGTTTGGATATATCCGCCACCGTGATTTGGGCAATGGGTGCTCCAACACTGTCATGTTTGGGTAGGCTGTTTCTCTTGTTTTGGTTTCATAGACTTCATGTTCTCTATGCAATGTTATGACAATATTATGCGATAGAAAATGTTGTATTTATTTATATTTTTTCCAATCTTGTATTTCACCATACAGTAAGAGCTTGTCCCACGAGTCGCCCTTGATGAAGGGACGGTCAGTTTCAGTCCTGAAACGCGTAGGCCTTCGTGTCAGACATTACAAGCATCTTTATCCAATGCACATCAGTACAGCTGTGTTTCAGCTTTTTATTGTGTTCACTGTGTTATGTTTATTAACTATGCTTATGTTTTGTATACATATATACATTTTTCTATGGAATAAAATTGTTTTTACATTACGCTGTTGCTGTTAAAGTCCCACAACCTTATTTGGGGGTATTTTTTTCACCTAACCCCCTATGAGAAATGTTAGGGAAATAATTCACCATCTCAGACCGTCCTCGGGCATCAAGGTAATATTTATTGCATATGCAAGAGAAATGAATAGCATTACATCTTCATGCTGTCATCGTCATTTCTAAGGAAAATACTGTGGTACATGTCTTTTTTATAAGCCCTGGACACCCCCCTTTCCTGTCTTAAAACATGCCCAGTCTCATGTATTTTCAACTTTATTCTGAACAGAACAGGAAAGGTGGAAGTGTCTGTTACAGACTGTTATCTTCATCTAACAATGGTTACAGGATACTGACTTGAAAACTCCCCAAGCCAACACAAAAATACAGGATATATTCAGAAAACTGCATATCTAAGCATATTATATTGCTGACTCCATTTTATTACTAGTCTTTAACTTATTCCTAGATTCATAGCTTATTTCTAGGCCATGATAAACAAAATGGCGTCTTTCATAACTGACATTTAAAGTATAATTTCTCTAATATCTCCCCCCTTTTATACTAATAATGTCAATACTTCAAATATCCAGTTTCTTTTATTTTTACCAGGTATTATCATTTAGACAGATAAGTCTTTAGCGAGAGTTGTAAATTCATCATCAGGTTCCGAGTATAGTTCCGTGTCGCTCTGGAGGAGCATAGTTTTTGTTAAAGATGTGTCAATCAGTCTTTGAAGAATTCCCCTAATACAGGGAATGCAGCAACATCCACACAATGTAAGAACTGCGGCTGCCATGACAATAGAGATAAGCAAACTTTTTGCAAGATCACCCCATTTAGCAAACCATTTTTCAAAAAGTCTCGTCAGGGGGTTCTCTACACCAGAGTTTTCAGCTAATTCTTCAGATAGCATTTGTAGGCCTTGTAAGGCCTTGGTGATACTTCCATCAGGTGCCGTATTGTTTGGAATAAAAGTGCAGCAGAAGGTGCCGAACATTTTGCATACCCCGCCCCTTTCTGCCAGCAACATATCCAACGCTATACGGTTCTGCCACGCTGTCAAAGAGGTGGCGTCCAATTGTGCTGCTATACCTTTGATAGCATCTCTGGTGTCATTCACAAACCTCTGCCGGTTGTAGTAGATGTAGTTTATCCAGTCGACGTTCTTTTTGGGCTGGACTCATATGAAGAGTGAGGTGAGTCCTGCTGTTATTTGATTCTGCGCTTTAATTCCATCTGGAACTCCTCGTGGAACACCTATATACACTCGGTTGTCAAATGATCCTTGTGGTGTTTCTCGCTTAATTCGTTTATAAAAGTATTTACCTGGTAGTTTCATTGATTCATCACTCATAGGAACTATATAAAAGGGAAGCAGCAATCGGGTAAGGGCACAACTACCCTCCCATCTAGGTGGCAGTCTGGGCCTTAGTCTCTTATCTCCACACAAACACCAAACATCAGCCAATTGCTGTTTTTGTTCCTGAAACCATTTTAGTTGATACTTAATGTCTGTAGTAAGGGTTGTAATTGCACAGTATTCAGGGGATAGGGTGCCAACATTTGTACCATTACTGTCATTGTTAGAAAAACAAGTAAAATTTCCTGGTAATGCTTGTACTGATGGGGGTATACTTTGCATTTTAGTCTTAGAGTAGCTCTTTTTCTCATTTACACATTCTGACCCAGTAATATTTTATGAAAACATTCTTATTATACAAGTCAAGTCTATTTCCTCTTTAGGGAGAGGAACGGTGGCTAGTTGTGGAATATAATAAGGTTTACCATACAACATTTCATACAGTGTTAGTCCTTTAGCAGTAGGGGTAATTCTTATACTCAACAATGCCATTGGCAAACACTAAACCCATTTATTTTTCCCTGTTTCCTTCAACAATTTTCTTAGTTTATTCTTTAAGGTACCATTGTGTCTCTCCACTGTGCCCACAGATTGTGGGTGGTAGACACAGTGGTTTTTTAGGTCAATATTGTACCATTTACCAATTTGTTGTATTGTTCGGTTTACAAAATGGGAGCCATTGTCACTGTAAATCACAGAGGGGATCCCATGAAACCCTTTGATTAGTACTTTGGCTACTGACTGTCCATTTGGGTGTGTCAGGAAAAGCTTCCGCCCACTTTATAAACAACAATAATCATAAAATCCATGCATATCGTGTGAAAGGGATAAGAGGGTTGTGGGAAATGACCTCTTAAGGGTCTTAGGGCACCTTGAGCATGGTATCTGGTACAAAGCGGACATGTGAGGCAAAAATCTCTAGAGTCATTCGTAAACCCATATGTTGTGAACACCTTATTGATCACCTGCACCATCCCTCCTTTTGAGATATGGGCTTGCCCATGGCTCAATAACGCAGCATATCTAAATAGTGATGTAGGTAAAATGGGTTTACCTTCTGTACTTGTGTATATACTATTGACCAGCGTTGCCCCTTTAGATAACCACTTTTGTTTTTCACCTGCCGGTGATGTTTTCTGCATTTCTGATAACCATGTTTTATCAATAGCTTTCCGTACCTCACCATTTTCTTGGGGACCTGTATAGTATATGTGTGTGTTTTTATGCAGTCCTGTAGCAGCTTCCCTTGTGGTCTTTGTCTGTTAGTGCATTTCCTAGAGTAATTGGATCTGTTCCCTTTCTGTGTGCTGTACATTTACAAATAGCCACTTGTGTTGGTTTCTGTACATTTTCTAGAAGGGCAAGGATAAGATCTCTATGTGAGATTGGTTTACCTGTGGACGTAATCATACCCCTATATTTCCATTGCTGGGCAAATATGTGTATAGTAGAAAAAGCGTATTGGCTGTCTGTATAAATATTTATTTTCTTCCCTTCCCCAAGACTACAGGCCCAGGATAGGGCAATAATTTCAGCTTGTTGTGTAGAGTAGGAACTGGGAAGGGGTCTGGCTTCAATGACCTGGTCATGCGTTACTATAGCGTATGCCGTTTGATGTACCCCTTTATCGTCCTTTTTACAAGACCCATCAACACAAAAGGTAATGTCAGCATCTAGAAAGGGAACATCCGTGAGAACCCACAATGAGGTGCTTTACCTCCGTAAATGCATCCTCTGCTTGCACATTCCCCTGAATGGAATCTTTTGCAGCCATTAGTGAACCATAGATGAGATCAGAAAGAGGCGCCACCTCCATAGCATAATTTGCTATCCATGCTCTACAGACATTTGCCATGCCAAGAAATGACATCATTTATTTTTGGTATGTGATTTGGGGACTTGAAGGATGGCCTCTTTTCGGATCTCATGCAAAAGTCTATCTTCTTGAGATAAAATGTAACCCAGGCATTTCACCTTTTCTTTCCACAGTTGTAATTAGTCTTTGCTGACCTTTTGACCTTGGTCTGCGAGGAAATGCATCAGAACCATGGTAATTTTACATACATTGCTACCAGAATGTCATCCACATACAAGAGAATTTAACTCCCACTGGGAGGTACAAACCGAGACAAATTATTGGACATTCTTTGTGAGAAGTTAGTTGGACTTTCACAATATCCCTGGGATAACCTAGTGTATGTGTACCTCTTTTTTTTTCCGTGTACATAAATGCAACCCAGAACCGACTGTCTTTGTGTAAGGGAATGGGAAAGAAGGATTACTGTTATCGATAACAGAAAATACCTTGTTCTCTGGGTAGAGCTCGTTCAGGAGGACATGCATGTCTGGGACCACCGGGGCCCTCGGTAATACGGCCCCATTGACTGCCTGTAAATCCTGCACGAGTCTCCATCCATCTTTCTCTCCCTTATGCCTCCTATACCTCTGAATCCCTCTGGATTTTAGTTTCTCATCTGTCAGTTGGACCCAGTTCGTGATAAGTTCTCCTAGCTCGTGCCATGATACCTTGGGGTTCAGGGTGACCGAAACATGAGGTACACTATCCTGCCTGTATATTTGCAGAATAGGCTATGGTAGGATACAAGTAGCCACACTATTTCCTTCCTTATCACAGTACAGACATTTTAATAGAACTTCAGTGTTAGTGAGACTCATTAACTGTTTCTCATAGGACTTATCAGGCCCAGAGGTCTTTCTGTAGTACATGGTGCAATAGAGGTTTGTCTGGACCTTATACCTTTTCCTCACAGACTCTTTGTCAATTATTTCTGCCAGTGTTTTGGGTATATTAAATCCCTCAGTTTGCAAATTCCAGGCTGTACCAGTATCAGGGCTAATTATCCACGGCTGTGATTTGTTTTTCACACAGCCTATGGGCTCTGAGACCTCCCTCCACTGGTACGGCAGAAATATTAAGAGCGTGCAATGTGTCTCTACCCAACAAATTAACAGGACATTTAGTCATAATGACAATTTTACACTGAGCCTATTTACCTGTCTGTGGATCTTCCACAGTAAGACCTTCAGACATGACCTCCTGGTGCATCAACCCATTTTGCAGATTTTACATATACTACACCTTTTTCTTTACCTTTTTCATATCCAGCGGGTGTATTAGGGTCCTACAAGCCCCAGTATCACAGAGAAATGTTAGCCATCTACCCTTCACAACCAAGATTATTTCTGACTTGACTTTAGCATGCAAACAAGTTTCAACAGCGCACACATCCAAAATTTCAGATTCTTTCTCATCATTTTCTTCTGTATCTCTCTCTCTGCAGACATACTAACATCTTCTAGTCATGCTTCTTCCTCTCTGTTTGACCTACATTCTTTTACCATATGACCTCTTTTACCTCACAGGAAACACTCCCTTCTCTTTTTTTTTTTTTTTATAGTCCTGAATGCGGGGCCTTGTTCAGGTGTTTCCCATCCTTCTGTTCTCTATCCTTGCTATAAGAGCATTTCTCCTGTTTTCTAGTGCTGCATCATCATGAGGCAACACAACTCCCTGATTGTTTAATCCACTCCAATCTCCCACTACATGATGCCAGTCGGGACCCAGGATCTGTCTGATATTCTGCTCTATTTCCCTCCCAATAAGATGATAGTTAGCAATCATTCCCATGATACCATCCCTGATTTGAGCTATGTTGACCTTGGGATGTGGTACCCTTTCAGTAGTTTTTTTTTAACATCCTCGGGGGTTCAGGGGCGATATACCATCATAGTGTTGGGGACTACTATACCACCTACATTTTGTCCTGCCCTAGGGTTGGGAACTTCAATTAGTGGAAATTCTTCCTCTCCACATTCTGTTTGTTCCCCTGCTGAGGGGGATATCAATTGGTTCCCCAGGTCCCCGAAAAATTTTGTAACAGTTGCTGTAAAGGGGGTCCCTTGTGGACTCCTCTGGACAGCAAGAGTCATCTTGAGAGGGGGTTTAGCTGCAGCCATAGGAGAATCGGTTGTATCTGCGTGTGACCAAGGTGACCACGAGGGAACAACAAACAGTGGAGAGTCAGGTTGCATTTGGTTTGTTACGTTTTGTTCAGTCAATACTTGCTGAACTAAACTTCAGAGGACGGTCATATTATTGTCCTCCTCTTTGTTCAAAAACATAGTCTTTTTATGGTTTTCTGAATTTAACCTATGGTTAGCCTCCTCAAGCCATTTCTTTGCCTGGGGAAGGCCCAATTTCTTCTGTTTTCTTATTTTCATGCCGGCATCATTTTTAAGCTTTCTACACAGTATTACACAATAATCCTTATTTAAAAACGCATCAAAATCATACTTTGTTTTCCACATTTTAAGAAATGTCACATTCTCTTTGTCTAGACTACACATATACTTAACATCTTCATTCATACCAACAGATTTTCCATGGATCATACCTACTTTGTTTATCGTGCACGCGGAGCTCTTTTTTTGTTAATGTCTTCTCACAATGACACAACACACGCACACAGTATCTTATCACTTGCAATCATTCACAGACTTTCTAGTCATGATATATCACTTCTAGATTACTGATCTTGTGTATTGCTAAAACACTGGTGTCTTAGAGAATTACAGAATTACGAGGAGACTGAATTCTCCCGACTGTTCTTTCATCCTATCAAAACATTTAATATTTCAGTCCTTGATCCAAGGGTATTTATGTGCCTGCTCAGGATTAATACAACATATGAGGCTGGCATGAACACTGCGGTCCGCCAAATGTCCTCTGTTTGTTACCTGGAAATCTATCAGGCCACACCCTTGTATCAGGGGGGGTTCTTTATCTGGAAATATTTTTGATCCAAGGGTATTTATATGCCTGGAAAGCTATCAGGCCACACCCTTGTATCAATGGGGGGTTCTTTAGGTTTTGATCTAGGAGTATTTATGTGTCCCCAAGGGATTTTCTGCAGTTTACAAGGCTGTCTGGATCTAAGATCCAATCGACCAGTTTCCTTTATCTGCACCCGTATATTAGTATGGGACCATACCCCTATATCAAATGACAATTAACCAGAAGAAACAAACAAGAACACACATGAGAGAACACCCGCAGTGCTCGACTGCTGCCAGGTCGCCCTGAGCGCGTCTTCCCAAAACGCGGGCTAGTCACTAGGTCTGCCCATCCAGGATGGCCACAGACGGATCTATACGGGGAATACGTGACCACTTATTTCCCCTCAACAAGAGTAAAGCAGATAGGACAGAAACAGATAAACATTCAATCAATCTCTATATTGTATGTATATATTCAAATCCCTTATTCATCAAATTCCTAATCAAGTCTAACACAAAAGGTTAATAATAAAATAAAAATAAAAATCTTACCTTGCCCCGAGAGTGGTCTCTTGTGCTGATCCGGTAAGTCGCTGCCCGGGAGGCACTAGTTCAGCGGACCGACCTCTTTTTAACATCTAATTTAAGACGGAGGACTTACAGTTTTGCCGTACGGTCATCGGTCACTGTTGGCCATTGCTTCTCGGGGGACTCCCGGCTCCTCGAAGGACCAAATTGTTAGGGAAATAATTCACCATCTCAGACCGTCCTCGGGCATCAAGGTAATATTTATTGCATATGCAAGAGAAATGAATAGCATTACATCTTCATGCTGTCATCGTCATTTCTAAGGAAAATACTGTGGTACATGTCTTTTTTATAAGCCCTGGACACCCCCCTTTCCTGTCTTAAAACATGCCCAGTCTCATGTATTTTCAACTTTATTCTGGACAGAACAGGAAAGATGGAAGTGTCTGTTACAGACTGTTATCTTCATCTAACAATGGTTACAGGATACTGACTTGAAAACTCCCCAAGCCAACACAAAAATACAGGATATATTCAGAAAA
This sequence comes from Aquarana catesbeiana, assembly GCF_042186555.1. Taxonomy (NCBI): domain Eukaryota; kingdom Metazoa; phylum Chordata; class Amphibia; order Anura; family Ranidae; genus Aquarana; species Aquarana catesbeiana. The sequence goes on from NC_133330.1 coordinate 91,688,780, forward strand.
CTGCATATCTAAGCATATTATATTGCTGACTCCATTTTATTACTAGTCTTTAACTTATTCCTAGATTCATAACTTATTTCTAGGCCATGATAAACAAAATGGCGTCTTTCATAACTGACATTTAAAGTATAATTTCTCTAATAAGAAACTTAATATACTGTATTGCTACACTTAGAGGCGCCTCTCTTCTCTTTTATACTCAGTTGTGACTTGACGCTACATGTATATCAAGACATTGCTTGTATATTAAATCAAAGTTTATTAAAAAATGTTGCTGGTCTTGCAAAACGCTCTCAAACCAAGTTACTCTCAAACCAAGGTTTTACTGTATTCTCAAATCCTATTTAGAGCAGGACCCATGGTCAGTGACAGCTGCTGGATAATACATAGATACCTGTTCACTGTAAAGTCCGGCAATCACAGATCCTGCCCAATGGAAGACTCAAAAGTGAGTCAGGAGCTTTGAAGTCGCTCTGGAGATGCTGTCATTATGTTTTGCATTGCTCAAGAAGTTGCTTTAACCACTTTAGCCCCGGAAGATTTTACCCTCTTCCTGACCAGAGCACTTTTTGCAATACGGCACTTCGTCGCTTTAACTGACAAATACCCGGTCATGCGACGTTGCACCCAAACTAAATTGACGTCCTTTTTTTCCCACAAATAGAGCTTTCTTTTGGTGGTATTTGATCACTTCTGCGTTTTTTATTTTTTGCGCTATAAACAAAAAAAGAGCAACAATTTTGAAAAAAAGCAATATTTTTTTACTTTTTGCTATAATAAATATCCCCCAAAAAGATATAAAAAAACTATTTTTTTCCTCAGTTTAGGCCGATATGTATTCTTCTACATATTTTTGGTAAAAATCGCAATAAGCGTATATTGATTGGTTAGCGGAAAAGTTACAGCGTCTACAAAATAGGGGATAGTTTTATGGCATTTTTATTTTTAATTTTTTTAAATTAGTAATGGCGGCGATCTGCAATTTTTATCGGGACAGCGACATTATGGTGGGCACATCGGACAATTTTAACACTATTTTGGGACCATTGTCATTTATATAGCGATCAGTGCTATAAAAACGCACTGATTACTGTGTAAATGACACTGGCAGTGAAGGGGTTAACCACTAGGGGGCAATGAAGGGGTTAAGTGTGTCCTAGGGAGTGATTCAAACTGTGGGGGGGGTGTGGGCTACAAGTCACATGACAGCGATCACTGCTCCCGATGACAGGGAGCGGTGATCTCTGTCATGACACAAGCCAGAACGGGGAAGTGCCTTGTTTACATAGGCACTTCCCCGTTCTGAGGCTCCGTGACACGATCGACGGGAGACCTTGAGTCTGCCGGTCCCGCGGGGACCCAATGCGCCTGCTATCCCCGGCTCTTAAAGGGGACGTACGGGTACGCCCATTTTTCCACTGCTGCCATTGTGCCGACATATATCGGTGTGCAGCGGTCGGTAAGTGGTTAAACTGATTCTAAATTGTGTCTGTACTCACATTACATAATATATAATAAAAACAGTTCAGATGCAAACACATGTTTACATGAGCCCTGATAAAAACAATTGGTAGTAATCAAGAGCAACCAGATGGAGTTAATCCTACAAATCTGACTGCAGTAGACTTACATCTTACTAATTGCCTTCAGTTACAGCACTTGAATGTATTGGGTCTGTGCAGAGCCTTTAATTAATAAGCCCAAACATCTCTAATAAGAAGATGAAAATCATTTTTCTTTTTTTTTTTGCAAATTCCTTTGTTTTAGGTTGACATAGGCAGTTTTCTGGGTCTCACTGAAAGCTAGAGGATGATAAATTTGCTATGGTGTATTCTTTCCTGGTATATCCCCAGCAACAAGCACATCATACTGTCTGGTGACATTTGAAACAGCTGACTCAGCGTGCTGTATAATAAGGTCTAACGCCTGTTCCATTGCAAAGGGAACTCAGTAAGTTTATTGTTTATTTTTAATAAAGTAACTGTCAGGAAAGGATGTCACATGTTCCCTGATCTGCAGCTGATTACAACTTATTGGCTGAGCTGTCTGCTAACATTTCTCTCTTACCATTTTTGCCACCAACTCAGTCTTGCATATCCTTGTTTGCCTGACAGTTATTTAGGGAAAGTTTTCTGAAATAAACACGTAGGCTGCTATTGCTGAATGCCTTTGGGAATGCTAGTTATCTATCAATCTCTACCTTCGGTACTTTGAGTCACTGACCTAGAACACGCATGCAGCAGGTAAAGTGAGAATGACGTCACAACTTCTGATTTGTATAATTGCTATTGATCAGTGATACAAAACACCAACGAATCAGCATAGAGGCTAGGCAACTAGCACTTTTAAAGGTAGTGGCCAGCAAATGGCAGCCAAAATACTCCCTCAGTACTGCTTCCTTTAAAGGCTAAGTTCACGTTTGTTTACCTTTTTTTTTCTAAATTCCAGAACGTGCCTTTATGGCCTAATACAACTATATAAAAAGGGGCTCTATATGCAATCCTGAAATTCCTTGACTAGGGTAGTTCAGATAACTTACTGCCCCAACTCAATTATGTACCTACCAACCTTTTCCCTTTATTTAACCATAAACTTATATGAAAAGATGATTGCAGATCCTTGACGACACCAATCCAAAACTTTTTGGAATCTGTGGTACCTCTAAGTTAGATTCTGTCCCCAGTCACAACACTGCCACGGGGACTTACTAACTGACCAGAAACTCCTACCACCTTACTACCCAGTAGTCTAGACTGAACTAGACAAGACAGGAGGACTCCACACCTGAGACGGGTCCCACCGTTTTATCAAAAATACCTCAATTTTTGTGCCTTTGTCAAGGACCCTAATCGCCACACCTTTGCATGAAGTACCTCCAAACTTCTCCTCTAGGGCGGGACTTTCTACACCGACTTTTCACCTGCAACTGAAGCCTCCTACTTCCTCTCTTCCCTAACTATCCAGCTCCTCCTTATCCTGCACTAACTCTTCCAATCAGGTAAGAGCAAATTTATCTCTCTGAAACTGTCCCAACCCCTCTTTAACCTCTTGCAGTATAATCGTTCTTTCCACCCCATCATGTATGCCCTGCGCTTACATTTCTTTCCAGCTCCGTACATGTCTTGACTAGGGTAGTTCAGATAACTTACTGCCCTAACTCAATTATGTACCTACCAACCTTTTCCCTTTTTCCCCAGTAATGACGTGGACACTGTGTTGGATTTAAATGGCAGCTTGGTCTTTTATTAACTCAAAACATATTTAACCATAACCTTATATGAAAAGATGATTGCAGATCCTTGACACCAATCCAAAACTTTTGGAATCTGTGGTACCTCTAAGTTAGATTCTGTCCCCAGTCGCAACACTGCCTCGAGGACTTACTAACTGATCACAGACCCCCTAGTCTAGACTGAACTAGACAAACCAGGAGGACTCCAAACCTGAGACGGGTCCCACAGTTTTATCAAAAATACCTACATTTTTGTGCCTTCGTCAAGGTCCCCAATCGCCACAGCGGCAGAAGTGTGACACCTTACACTTGTGCCTGCCGCAACACCATCAAAGCCCTCTTGATACCATCCTGTAAGCCTAAAGCCCATAACTCAATCCCAACTGTATTAAGATGTATTAAGATGTACTCCATCCCCTCTTAGGTACCTCCACGTGTCAACCTCCAACTCCAAATGTCATACCACTACCCCACCATTACGAGCAATAAACCTCACCACCTCTTTGTTCACCTTAATGCAGGCCTTATTAAGCTTCTCAATAGATCGTGCCCCTCTCCAAGACACGCAGGCCACAATGTCTAACCACAATCATGTCCGGAAAAGAGGACCGCAATCTAAGGAAGTCCCACTGGACATTGTTGACGACTTGTCTCATGGGACAGAGTTCCAAAATCATTACCACCCACATGGAGGACCAAAATGTCCGGGTGCCTGGCTAACCGTGCAAAACGGTGCAGTTCAGGGATAACTCTGTGCCACATGATCCAAGAAACCCTGATCCATCTGACCGTTCACTTCACCCTGGAAACCCCTAGTTGTCTACCTTCAGGTCTGACATCTTTGCCCCCCAGAACACATAGGAATGTCCCAAAATCCACATGAGACATCCAGGGGCATCTGAAAAGACATAAAACAATTCTGCACCACAGCACTTGACAACATTTCTTCACACAACAAGTAAACAACACAGACAGACAGAAAAACAAGATATCCCATACATATGTACTTATGTAACCCTGTCCATTTACACAAACAAATGGGGCCTGACATAAATACGATACCTCGAGGACTCCCATCTGCCGATATGTTTGAACACTTCCTCTGGAAGACCCCACCTAGCCGCCTCGGTGAAAAGAGTGAGCCGCAAATTCCTCGGGAACCAAACCCCCTGCAGCTAAGAATTTTCTGAACACTGCCGTAAATTGGAACTTTGAAAGAAAGGAACCATCCATATGTACCAATAAAGCACACTCCACCCGTGGTAGGACTAGCAAAAACTGCGTCATAGCTGACAACGAACAAAGTTGCGAGCTGTCGCCCTGAGCAGCTCTACTTGTGCCCCTCTGCCCGCCTGATCCGTCTTGGATCGCCTGATCCAGATCTTGACTGACACAGCAGAGCACTGTACATCCCCAAACATAAGGCCCCCTAAAACTGTCTTTGACAGACTGACCAGTTCACTGATCCAAAAAGCCCCAAAAAAGGCCAACAGAAACGCTGTTCTGAACAAAACCCTCTCAAATCCTGAAGAGCACATCCCTTCTAAGTTCTCTAGCACCATACTGAGCACTGAAAAAGAAACCGGGTGCCTGGAATCCTTACTGCGACTACCCTTCCTGTAACCCTTAAGTGCCTGTCGAATTATAAAGGACTTGGTGAAGTCCGCCTCACCTGACAGTTTAAAAAGAAATGCCAGGGCTGCCAATTTCCTGCTCATCCCGGCCCCTGATACCCCTTTTGTGAGGTTGCTGCAAACAAAAACTAACACCAGGGACGAAATCTCCTCCCCTTCAGCTATCCCACCTACCTCTTCCAGTAATGCGACCCATTCCTGCCAAACCTTGTTATAAGCTGCCCATGTTCCAGCACTGAGTGAATCCCGGATCAGTCCAGCGACGAGTCCAATGCAACGTTCCACAACTGATGAGGACAAGGCACCCCTACCTGTTCCGCCTCTGGTGCTAGAGTGCGGAAAACCTCCCACGGGAAAGAAGACACAGCATCTGCTAATTTGTCGGTAGACCCAGGAATATGAACAGCATATAAAAACACTTAAAGTTAAATAATGCAACAACCTGACAACTGGAGGCGAAGAGGCCGATATGTTGTTGATTGCCATCACCACCCCCAGGTTATCGCAATTGAATCACACTTTCTTGTCCCTAAATGCCTCCCCCCAAAGTTCCACAGACAGAACTATAGGAAAAAGCTACAAAAGAACCAAGTTCTTAGGAAACCCAGCCTCCTGCCAGGCAGCTGGCCACTTCTCTGCACTCCACTGACCCTGACAATACACGCCATAACCTACTGACCCAGCCGCATCCGTGAAAAGGACCAGGTCAGCATTACTCACCATAAAGAACGGCCATTAAACGATTCCAGGATAAAGTCCCAAATCCTAAGATCTACCTGTAATGTGGTAGACAGCCGCACGTAGTGACTGGGGACCTTAAAGCCGACCATGGCCGTCGACAATCGCCTGCAGAAGATCCGACCCATGGGGATAATTCTGCATGCAAAATTCAGCTTGCCTAACGTTTGTAATTCCCTCAGTTTAATCTTCCGCCTGCCACTGACTTGCCGCACTTCTTGTCGGAGTGTAACCAATTTGTCAGTAGGCAATCTGCATTCCATGGCCACTGAATGGTAATGCCAAGAAACACCAGTTCCTTGGCCAGGCCTTCAGTTTTGTCAGCCGTCAATGGAATTCCAAACACCTCAGCCAGGTGTTGTAGCGTCCCCAACAATATCCCGCAGCATCAGGATTCAGGCGACCCAATGCACAGGAAATCATCCAAATAATGAATGAATAATGAATGACTGAGTTCACCCCTGCTACCTCCCTAACTGCCCCTTCCAAAAAGTAACTAAATGCCTCCAACAGGGCACACAAAAGTGAACAACCCATGCATAGGCAACGGTCTACAAAATAAGACCCCTGCCAACAACATCCTAACAAGTGAAAACTTTGGGGATGCACTGGCAACAGCCAAAACGCCGATTCAATGTCGGATTTGGCCATGAGTGGACCCTGTCCATACCATACGAACCCACGCTATGGCGGCATCAAATGATGTATAGGTCACCGCACAAACCTGCGGGTCAATACCATCATTAGGTTAACTGGATAAAAAGGAAAAAGGAACGAAAACCTGCGCTACCAAGCAAAAATTAGTGTGACTGCAGCTGCAACAAAAACCACAAATATCAATGAGGTGAAAAATTTAAATAAAAAGAAAAAAATTTGTGCGCTTGCATTAGATACTTAAATCTATATTCCTGTGTGATTGTCATAAATAGATGAATAAATGAATAAAAACCATCAGAGTTAATTTTACGTGTAAGTGAATAAAAAGGGGCCCCTTTGAAAATGTGACCTATCACGAAACATGTAGGGCGTGGCTACGCAGTGTATGCCAGATCGCCAAAGAGCCCTATGTAATTTAGCAGGGGCGTCTCTGCTGTTTTTATATTTTTTGCCGGCTTTTATATTTTGGATGATTTTGTATGATGCCTAGTTGTCTGAGGCAATAAAGTTCCCTTTTTTTATCTACTACACTATTGGAGTTTCTTTTTCTCCCCTTCTTTATTCACGAGTTTAAAACGAGGGAGTATTTACATCAACGCGGAAGTGTCAGAATCATCTCCAGTCATGTGGTGAGCTGTCATCTCCTGTCCCTGCAGAGGGCTAAATCTGTATGCTTCTAAGACCTTGCTATAAAGGAGGTCCAACGCGTCTGGTAAGGATACATCTGTTATCAACCTTTGGATCCACTGGTGGTTGGAGGTCCCTTCACGTCCCCTTATTCCTTTATACACACTAAGGAATGCAACTTATGAACTTTGGATATGCATTTTTTTGCGACTCATGACGCAATTTTGAACTCTTTCACTTATGACTTTGCACTTGGGTGAAATAACCTTGTTTTTTGCACACAAGTTTTCTATATTTATCTGTATGGAATGGTTAATATTACTATTTGATTTACATATCGCTATTTGCTGTGTCGCATAGCGACTTTTTATTCACTTACACTTAAAATTAACTCTGATGGTGTTTATTCATTTATTCATCTATTTATGACAATCACACAGGAATATAGATTTAAGTATCTAATGCAAGCGCACAAATTTTTTTCTTTTTATTTCAATACCATCATTCACCGAGCAGCCCTTGGTGTATGAAAGATGGTGGATCATCCTGAACTGCACCGGTTCCTTCTTTAGAACCACACCCAATGGGGAAACCACTAGCCCCTCTAACGGCGGGACAGGAAATGGGCCCACCATGCAACCCAAAGCTACTTCTTTAAACAGCTTGGCGGACACCACCTCCTGATGAAGAAGGGCCGAGCGTAAGTTTCTGGAGACGGGAGGGACCTCCCGCACCTCACTCGGGATGTCAAACCCTTCCCTAAAGCCTGCTTCCAGAAGCCCCGCCACCGCTCTACCAGGATACCTATTTAGAAAAGGGAGCATCTTTTCCACCTTCATCGGCATCGTCCCTTTTTCCACTGGCATCCTCAGCACGCCCCTTACCCTGTTTGAAGCAGCGGAGCAGGGGATGAGTGCCTCCGCATCCCGAGCACTCATGTTTGTAGCGGCACGAGCTCCCAAATCTGCATGTCCCTTCATTGAACTACCAGTGTCAGAAAAGGTTCCATCCACTGGTAATATCTATCATTTGGCATGCAGTACTGAGGTCCAGCAGCAGGTGTCTCCTGGCAGTTTGGTGTATTGGACTGGATCAAGGGCTCATTAGAGTATATAAATGGTCTATGAATCATTGCAAGCAATTACAATTTTTTTTAAATATCTTTTTGATGGTTTTTCATCATTTGCCATTATTTTTGAAATTTTTAATATAAAAAAAATAGGGCACCTTTAAAAACGCTTATAAACTAAATCGCGGCTAAACGCAGGTACCGTGTTTAGTCACGTTTGGCGTTTGAAGCGTGGAAATCTTCGGCGTCTGAACCCATTTTTTTCTTTCAAAGAAATGCTGTTAAATGCAACAAGCCTAAAAACGGCAAAAAAACAAGACCGTACATGGTCACATAGGATAACATTGAATGAGTTCAGGGGCAGTTGAAAAAAGCGTCCAACTGCCTCTGAACGTACTTTTAGCAGCGTCCCGTGTACACGGAGCCTTAAGCAGCTGGAAGCTGTTATTTTGTGGCAAATTAAACACACTTTTTTTTTCTTTTTTTTGTATATTCTCTTTTTATTGGTATAGGTTATTTAGGTTAAACAGCCTTGTTAATTATTACATTTTTACAGAAGTTGGTATCTCCGCATTTTTAATACATTAATCTATATTAGACATACTATCCCTCTTTACAAAACCTGAAAAGAAAATTTCAAAGTTTAGTAGATAATTAAATAAATCCCATAACCACCCCTCCCTCCTCCCTTCTCTCTCTCTCTCCCACCCCCCCACCCCCCATGCATCCACCTTCATGACCCCTCTTAACACTCCACCATCATCATATATTCTGATGATTTTTTAAACTCTAGCCACCTCTCCCATACACTGTTATATGTTTCCATGGAGTCTTCACTTCTATGTATTGTTTCTTCTATTGATCTCAACCAATCTATTTTTACTATCCATTCTTTCATTGAAGGGGGATCAGGAGTTCTCCACACTCTTGGGATCAGGCTTTTGGCTGCATTCAGAAGGTGGAGTACCAAGGTATTCTTGTATTGAGCTACTGTTTTATCCGTATCATGGAACAGACATATCCACGGCTCTTTCCAAACATGCTCTCCTGTTATTTGGTAAATGTTATCTATGATTCTTTCCCAATAAGGCTGGATCTTCACGCAGTCCCACCATAGGTGTGCAAAGGTCCCCAGGGTGCCACATCCCCTCCAGCATGTTGGTGAGGTCTCTACACTATACTTCTGTACTATTTGCGGGACAACATACCATCTCGCCATCAGTTTATAACACATTTCTATTGTCTTAATATCCCTAGAGGTAGAGCACGCTACCCTAAGAATCTTACACCTATGTTCCTCATCCCACAGGTCACCTATTTCCTCTTCCCATTTCCCCAAATAAGGTGGGTATTTGGGATCTGTTTCTTCTACCAATATTTTAGATATTTTAGATATACTCTGGCCAAAGCACCCCAGGGAAGAGAGTAGCCTCTGAATAGGCCTTATATTCCCCGTAGTGGCTGGGGGAGTGTCTGTGAAAAGTGCTGTATTTGTGCATATCTCCATCTATCTAGTGGTCTGTTTCCCCATTTTTGTGTTAATTCAGAGAAAGTGCATAATCTATTTCCCGTCATTACATCTTGTAAAGTTATGTCATCCTTCTTTGCCCATCTAATAAAATACATGTGCTCATCTTTCCCAGGTTTAAAATAATTTGTGTCTAGTAAAGAAATTAAAGGGGAGTTACTTTTTCTCTTTGTAAATATTGGTTTTGCTGTAGTAAGTTCTATGCATTGCACGGATGTGCCACTTCGCAGGCAGGGCACCCTCCGGGCATGTTATATAATGGAGATTTGCATTTATAATGTTTCACTTTAGGCATTAACAGAGATCACTGGACCCCTCCAAACTATGTTTTTAATTTTTTGTTTGCTTTGATACGTTCCCAATGGCAATGTCCAGCCCCCCCATGCCATTTGTTTGACAAATTCCCATACCTATTATACTAGAAACTGGCTTGAACTGTTTTTTAACATTAAAGGCTAAGTTAAGCTTTTTTTTTTTTAAAGTACAGCTTTCCTATGTACTGATATTGTCAGAGAAGTAACAGAAACAGAACTTGTGAGTATCGGAATGTCCCTCTGCGTGGCGGAGTCGCGCTTAGGCACATGCGGGTTCGCGATGTAGCGGAACGGCACACACAGGTTCATGGCACGGCGCATCGGCGTAACGGCGAACGAACGTACACACGTTAGCGCTACACCCCCCATGCTGGCCTATATGAAGACTGATCCGTTCCTTGTATAATTGCTGGTTTGTCTTTCAGCTTCCTGTGTTCCGTTCCTGAATTCTGCTACCTGTACTTACCTGTTGTGACCCAGATTGACTTGACCTACCCTGCTTCTCTCCTGTGTTTGACCCCGGCTTGCTCAAAGGACTTCTCTATCATCTGCCTCCTGTGTTTGACCCTCGGCCTGTCTTAAGGATTCTCCTGCCTTCCTGTGTATGACCCCGGCTTGTCTAACGGACTCCTCTACCATCCACCTCCAGTGCACGATCTCTGGCTTACCTTCAGGATTTCTCTGATTACTGTCTGCTGTGTTTGACCCCCGGCCTGTTTAAGGACTTCCTTATCCACCTGCTTCCAGTGTTTGTTCCCGGGCTGCACCACAGACTTTCTGTTACTGAGTTCTCCGTGCCTGACCTCCAGCACTCTGCCCAGCTCCAACTGAGCTTTGTGGGTTAGAGCCCCAGCCGGGTCTTCTTCCCCAGTCCCGGGGCCAGATTCATCGCTGCTCCTCATCTCCATGCTGGCGACCTGTGCCTCTCTGTGCCCTATACCCTCTGTACCACTTCCAGGGGTAGAGTGCGCTTAGCTGCAAGGGAAGCCACTCCCAGCATTTCGGCTTTGGTGAGTACCCTGATAGTACAAACCAGCCATGTCTGAGGCCGACAGAGCGGGCTCCCCTCTTGAGGCACTATGCCAGCAGGTAACAGCTCTCACGCAAGCAGTCCAGAGGTTACAAGATGGCTATTTTCAACTTGAAGGTCGTCTCCAGCACCTAACATTATCTCCTGGGTATGCAGCCTCCGCATCCTCCAGTGGAGCAAGCTCTTCGCAACATCACTCCAGCACAGCTCCTGCAGTTGTTATGACTCTTCCAGAGCCCAGGGTTCCCACACCCGAGCGATTTTCCGGAAATCGAAAGAGGTTTAGAGCATTTAAGAACATCTGCTTGTTATACTTGGCTCTTCAACCTAAGACTTTTAGTTCTGAAACAGTAAAAGTAGGGTTCATTATTTCTTTGCTGTCCGAAGAACCCAAAGCCTGGGCCCACAACCTGCTGAAACAGAAGAGCCCCTTACTAAACTCTGTGGAAACTTTCTTTGAATCCATGGGAGAATTATAAGACGACCCCCAACGCACAGCCACGGCCGAAACCATCCTGCATACCTTAGTCCAAGGAGAAAGACCGGTGGAGGACTATACGGTCGAATTCCAAAAATGGTCTGGGGACACTGGATGGAATGAGGCGGCTCTCAAATAGTACCGCCAGGGGCTCTCAGAGACTCTTAAAGATGAACTGGCAAGCGTTGATTCTCCTTCTACCCTGGTGGAATTGATCCAGTTAGCCATAAAATTAGATAGACGTCTACGGGAACGATGCTCCGAACGTTTCCAGTCCCCCCCGGCCTACTTGGATGCTACCCAGGGTCCCTTCAGCTCATCCTTCTCCTTCAGTCCCTCCTTCCTCTACTCTGGAAAGTGAGCCAATCCAACTGGGCCTGGTCCGGGCTCCACTTACGCTTGATGAAAAGCAATGCCGGCGGGAAGCCAACCTATGCCTATACTGTGGAGGGGCAGGCCACTTCTTGCGCAATTGTCCTATAAGACCCAGTAAGTCTCATCCACAAAAGGTTATGAACTTTCAGGTAGCTGGTCCAACCTCAACTCACCTTTTCCTTCCTGTCTCCCTACAGGTGGCAGGCGAGGAGATCCGGCTACCGGCCATTATTGATTCTGGCGCCTGCAGCTGCTTCATGGATACATCTCTAGTCCGAAGCCTACATATCCCTCTGCAAAATAAAAGACAAAGTCTCCAAATCCATCTGGCCGATAGATCTTCACCTTGTTCAGGACCTGTTACCCAGGAGACTAAACCCACTCTCACCATTACAGACTCAGGCCATCAAGAATTTCTCTGCTTTGACATCATATGCTCTCCCATGTTCCCTATCATCCTGGTACTTCCAAGTGGGACTTTAAATGAAGCATGTCAATTGAAAGTATAATAATGAATACATGTGAGTAGGTAAAATGATTGGATTTCATTTATAGTCAAGTCCATGAATTTGATGCATACAGTACCAATAAAGTAGTATAGATACAGACATAGTCGCATGAATTGATATATAAGCATATTTAGCAGTAACAATCATTGAAGACTCAGTAGTGTAAACAAATCAATGGACATACATATATGCAATTCATAACAGAAATACATGAATTAAAATCGCCAATCAAAATCACAAAATCGCATGAAATGAGAAAACTCGATAAAAAATTGATAAATGTCAGGGATATGATTTAGGCTTGATAGGGCATCCTTAGTTTGCGAACCCGACGCGTTTCTTGGCTTCTTGCCAGTCATCAGGGGTGGGATGCATAATTTAACTGAGAAAAACAAAGGAATATCATAAATATTGACACATGTGGAACCTCCAGCTAATAGAGAAAATCGTATCAGAAATGTCCAAATTGTCTACTTTGAATAGAGAAGCTACTTACAAAATAGCCCAAAAGTCAAGAAGAGTCACCAGCAATGGGATCTGTTAGGGTGTATCAAGAAGAGTCACCAGCAATGGGATCTGTTAGGGTGTGAGATATAACCGTTTGAGACGGTTATATCTCACACCCTAACAGATCCCATTGCTGGTGACTCTTCTTGACTTTTGGGCTATTTTGTAAGTAGCTTCTCTATTCAAAGTAGACAATTTGGACATTTCTGATACGATTTTCTCTATTAGCCGGAGGTTCCACATGTATCAATATTTATGATATTCCTTTGTTTTTCTCAGTTAAATTATGCATCCCACCCCTGATGACTGGCAAGAAGCCAAGAAACGCGTCGGGTTCGCAAACTGAGGATGCCCTATCAAGCCTAAATCATATCCCTGACATTTATCAATTTTTTATCGAGTTTTCTCATTTCATGCGATTTTGTGATTTTGATTGGCGATTTTAATTCATGTATTTCTGTTATGAATTGCATATATGTATGTTCATTGATTTGTTTACACTACTGAGTCTTCAATGATTGTTACTGCTAAATATGCTTATATATCAATTCATGCGACTATGTCTGTATCTATACTACTTTATTGGTACTGTATGCATCAAAATCATGGACTTGACTATAAATTAAATCCAATCATTTTACCTACTGACATGTATTCATTATTATACTTTCAATTGACATGCTTCATTTAAAGTCCCACTTGCCCCTCTCTTTTTCTTTTATATATGAACCCGGGATGGAAGCATGCCATTGATATTTAGTTATGCGACTGGTCACTTTCTTTTGTTTATCCTGGTACTTCCATGGTTACAAGCTCACGATCCCCATATTAATTGGCGTAAGAAGGAAATCTCCTTTTCCTCGGCCTACTGCTCCCAGCATTGCTTTACCTCTGGTCCCATCAGCACTGCCTCCTGCCTGACCATCCAGCCAGTACCTGATCATCTACAGCACGTCCCTGCAGCCAACCATGGATTTATGGACATTTTTGATAAAAAGAAAGCCGTCAGTTTGCCTCCTCACCGACCATATGACTGTCCCATTGATCTTCTACCTGGCTCTGAGATCCCCTTTGGTCGTATATTCCCGCTATCAGAAAATGAGTTGGAGGCCCTTCGGTCCTACATCAATGAAAACCTTGAAAAAGGGTTCATCCGTCCTTCTTCCTCTCCAGCCGGAGCGGGAATTTTCTTTGTTGAAAAAAAAGATGGCACCCTAAGACCCTGTGTGGACTATAGGGAGCTTAACAAGATCACCATCAAAAACCGCTATCCGCTTCCCCTTATCCCAGAGCTGTTCCAGTGGTTCCGAACCACACAAATCTTTTCTAAACTTGACCTACGGGGCGCTTATAACCTAGTTCGGATACGCCCGGGGATGAGTGGAAGACGGCTTTTAGGTCTAGATTCGGACATTTTGAGTATCTAGTGATGCCATTCGGGCTATGCAACACCCCAGCTACATTCCAACATTTAGTGAATAATATTTTTTGAGAATACTTGGACAACTTTGTGATCATTTACCTTGACGATATTTTGATTTTTTCTACCACCATTGAACTGCACCAAGTCCATGTAAAGAAGGTACTCACGATTCTCAGGAAACACTGACTTTATCTAAAAGGGGAAAAATGTGATTTTGAAAAAACGGTAGTCCAATTCTTAGGGTTCATCATTTTCACTGAAGGGGTCACAATGGATTCTCAGAAGGTGAAATCTATCCAGGAATGGACAGCCCCTGTAGATAAGAAGGGGGTTCAACGATTTGTGGGCTTTGCCAATTTCTACCGCAGGTTCATAAAAGGATTCTCTTCAATCATTTCACCCATAACCCAATTGACTCACCAGCAGAGCTGATTCCAGTGGTCTCCAGAAGCTCAGGAAGCTTTTAATAAACTGAAGGATCTATTTACTTCTGCCCCGGTACTGCTACACCCAGACCCCGCTTTGCCCAATGTGTTGGAAGTAGACGCCTCAGAGTCAGCTTTAGGAGCAATTCTGTCCCAAAGGCGAGGTCATAAGGCTCTTCTTCACCCTGTGGCTTTCACCTCCCGGAAATTAATCCTGCCAGAAAAGAACTATGACTTTGGGGAGCGTGAACTACTAGCCATCAAATTTGCTCTTGAAGAGTGGAGATATCTTTTGGAAGGTGCATCTCACCCCATTATGATCTTCACAGATCACAAGAACCTGGAGTACCTCAGGGCAGCAAAACGTCTCAGACCCCGGCAAGCCTGCTGGGCTTTGTTTTTCTCCAGGTTCAACTTTCACATTTCCTATCGGCCAGGTTCCAAAAATGGGAAAGCAGACGCTCTCTCCCGGATGTTCCCGAAGACTCCCCAGACAGCAGAAACTGGTACTATTCTGTCCTCGCAAAATTTTCTTTGTTTAATCCAGCCAGATCTAAGGACTGCCATTGAACAGGCCTCCAGCCAATGTTTAGACCCTAAAGTACCTTCGTTGAGGAAACAGGATGGCTTATTATGGGCTCAAAACAAAATATTTGTCCCAGTACAAGTAAGGCCCTTGATAATAAGGACTTTTCATGATAACAAGTTTGCAGGACATTTTGGGGTACAAAAGACCTCTGAACTAATACATCATTCCTTCTGGTGGGCTGGGGTGGAGTCAGGATTGTAAGAACTATGTAAGATCTTGTATTGTCTGCCAACGCAGCAAGGGGTCCAACGTGAAAGCCTGGGGTCTACTAAGACCATTACCCATACCAAAGCAACCCTGGAAGGAAGTGGCTATGGACTTTATCGTTGACCTACCGCCTGCTGAGGAGTTCTCCGCCATTCTGGTAGTGGTCGATCGCCTTTCAAAAATGTCTCACTTCTTACCTATGAAAGGCACGCCCTCTGCCTCAGATACCGCAGATATATTCGTTAAGGAAGTGGTTAGGCTCCATGGAGTACCTGATAACATCGTGTCGGACAGAGGAGTCCAGTTCACCTCAAAATTTTGGAAAGACCTTTGCAAATCCTTAGAAATCAAGGTATGTCTGTCCTCAGCCTATCACCCCCAAAGTAATGGCCAAACAGAGAGGACAAAACAAACTCTGGAACAGTATCTTCGCTGCTTCTGCTCATGCTCCCAAGACAACTGGGTTTCGCTCCTCCCCTGTGTCAGTTCCTGCGGTACAAGACTGGATAAGTTTTATCCAAACTAATTTTCAATTAATTCAGGAAGCTATGAAGAAAGGGAGTTACTGGTTTCCCTTTTGAAACCAGTAACTCCCAGCCCTTTTTCAGGAAGGGAAGAATTGCCACCTCCTCCGATCAATATTGAAGGCGAAGATGAATTTGAGGTGGAGGCTATAATAGACTGTAGAAGGAGGGGTGGTCGTGTCCAGTACCTGGTCAAGTGGAAGGGATACCCCCCAGAAGATAACTCTTGGGAACCTTCTTCCAATATACACGCCCCACGTTTAATACAAGCATTTCACAAGAAATATCCGGGAGTAACGGCCAGATTGGGCATCCGGAGGCTGCCCCTTGGGGGGGCACTGTCAGAGAAGTAATAGAAACAGAACTTGCCAGTATCGGAATGTCCCTGTGCGTCTGCGCGGCGGAGTCGCGCTTCGGCACATGCTGGTTCACGATGTAGCGTAACGGCACACACGGGTTCCTGACACGGCACAGCAGCGTAACGGCAAACGTAAGTACACACGTTAGCGTTACACCCCCCATGCTGGCCTATATAAAGACTGATCTGTTCCTTGTATAATTGCTGGTTTGTCTTTCAGCTTCCTGTGTTCCGTTCCTGAATTCTGCTACCTGTACTTACCTGTTGTGACCCGGATTGACCTGACCTACCCTGCTTCTCTCCTGTGTTTGACCCCGGCTTGTTCAAAGGACTTCTCTATCATCTGCCTCCTGTGTTTGACCCTTGGCCCGTCTTAAGGATTCTCCTGCCTTCCTGTGTATGACCCCGGCTTGTCTAACGGACTCCTCTACTATCCACCTCCAGTGCACGACCTCTGGCTCACCTTCAGGATTTCTCCGATTACTGTCTGCTGTGTTTGACCCCCGGCCTGTTTAAGGAATTCCTTATCCACCTGCTTCCAGTGTTTGTTCCCGGCCTGCACCACAGTCTTTCTGTTACTGAGTTCTCCGTGCCTGACCTCCAGCACTCTGCCCAGCTCCAACTGAGCTTTGTGGGTTAGAGCCCCAGCCGGGTCTTCTTCCCCAGTCCTGGGGCCGGATTCATCGCTGCTCCTCATCTCCACGCTGCAGGAGTCCTCTTCTCAAAAACCATCTACCTGCTGGTGACCCGTGCCTCTCTGTGCCCTATACCCTCTGTACCACTTCCAGGGGTAGAGTGCTCTTAGCTGCAAGGGAAGCCACTCCCAGCATTTCGGCTTCGGTGAATACCCTGATAGATATACCATTAATGTACCTATGTTGCAGAAAATAAAAAGCTTTCTCTGTATTCTAGAGTAGGCTTACCTTAGGCTCAAGTGTCTACTATAGAAAACTCCTTCATTACTTCCTCCTATTCATCCTTAGGACATGAAAACCATTAGAAGCAAGTACTTCAGCAGTTGACCTCATTAACACACACCCTGCACCTGTCCTCCCCCTCCAGGAGATTACTCCTGACCACCTCTGTAGTTTCATTTTGAATGACACCAAATTGCGGCGCGATTTTGCCGCAATTTTTGCCCAACAAATCGCGGTAAAAACGCGCAAGCAGAATTGCGGGCCGCCCGACACCCAAAACAAGTATGCGTTTTTACAGCGATTTGTCGGGCGACAATCACGTCGCGATTTGGTGCCATTCAAATTAGCGGGGATCGCAAGGGTGTCCCACAATTTGCAGTGTTTCCAAATTGCGGGCAGAATCGCAGCGATTCCGCCCGCAAAACAGAACGCCATGGTGTGAATGGAGCCATAATGCAGGCAATGTCAGTGAACACTGTTTTCACTAAATACACAGTCAGTGTCTTCCTCTGCTGACCTATTGTTTTGTACCTTACTTTCTTCTTGCACAGATTCTTTATTTTGCAGAATGTGCACACTGAAGCAGTAGAATGAGCTGAGCGATCGCACAACAGCCAATGTGCAGCAGAGCTGTAATACTGAAAACAGGAGAAGTGTGTCCCTGGAAGTTTGTAAAGCTCACCATACACTATACAATCTGATTGTACAATCGCCTTTTAGATCTACCATCAGACATGTAGTTCAAGGGCTTGCCTGATTGGATACAGAGTGAATGAATAGATAGGTCTGTCCTCCCAATATATTGTTTTGGAAAATCTAACGGAGATTGCACAGAGATTATACAATTAGATTGTATAGTGTATGCACTTTTGGTCCTATTAATTGTTAACAGTATCCCAAATGCGGAAGAAAATGGGCATTTAAAAACCGTACAAACCACAATGTGCCAAAATGCCCCAAGAGCTGCTTTGCTTTGTTTGTTGGGCATAAGACAGCCCATTATAATCAGTACTCTGCCCTATGCATATCGCAGGAAAAACGCACCAAAAAACTTGCTCTCCCATGTTGTTTGAATGGGACCTTGAAGTAAAATTGTTGTGTTTACACCCACCCCATCCCTGAGCTGGAGTTGGATTAGAATAGCATTGATCAGCTGAATATCTCCCTTCCATGTACTTCAAGGAAGAATTAGGAAAGTGGATGGAATTAAGAGAGGTGGTATAGAAATGATGGAGGCGTGGTCCACAGAAGTAAAACATGCCCTATTCTGTGATGCAGTTAGGCAGTACATGATGAGATATGGAGGTTCCCGGAAGGGCATGGGCTTAGAATGCATTTCTTAAAAATTCTGAACTGAGAGATGCAGATTCAAAGCTGCCATGGACTAGGTATGTGATAGATAAGCACATTGGGATGGCTTGGGCAGAAAAGTGAAATTCTGCCTGAAAGGTGAACTTACCCTTTAAGCTTCTATTGAATACAATGGAGTTCAGACTCAGCACCAGAATTTTAGCCATGGTCACTGAACCTGGGTACCCAGATATGTTTGGCTTATCACTAACACTGATGTGTAGCGCCCTCCTAGGTAGGT
Source organism: Aquarana catesbeiana (assembly GCF_042186555.1). Classification (NCBI taxonomy): domain Eukaryota; kingdom Metazoa; phylum Chordata; class Amphibia; order Anura; family Ranidae; genus Aquarana; species Aquarana catesbeiana. Next base: position 91,707,512 of record NC_133330.1, read on the forward strand.
GCTAGAGTGAGTGTATCATAGTTGCTGGTTTCTCTGCCTAACAGAGAGACAGTAGGTAAATGTATGTAATGTCTGCTTAACAGAGGCTGTTGTTTAGCAAAGTCTGCTCAGTGTGCTCTGCTGCTCATGCTGTCCTGAAATTTTACACTGGTCTAGCAGCTATGGAAAGTGCTGGACAGTGGGTGGAAACCATGCAGACGAGAGCATGAATATACATACAGCCCTGGTCAATTAGAAGGGGAGGTGCTCCTAAGCATGCTGGGTGACTGTATTTATATTAGATGAGCACATGGGCTCTGGGTCTTCTTCCAGAGAAAGACGTCCAGGTGGGGAAGGCTCTGCCCATGTGACCTTAGGTGGGTGACCTGAGGGCCCGAAACACTGAAGCTGAAACCCAGGGTTCTCCTAAAAGCTGACTGAGGGAGGATGTCCATGGATCCTGTCTGGTATCATGGAGGAAGGTGACCTTCGGCCAGGGCCTTGTGAGTACAGACCCCCCGGGACAAATATTCAAGCGTCTCCTCCAAGGGTAGAGCTACCGAAGTGTGTGTGTGTGTCTGTGTGTGTGTGTGTGTCTGTGTGTGTGTGTGTATATATATATATATATATATATATATGATAATAATAGATTACAAAGGTTGCTTTTTAATTTATTCTTATCTTCTTATCTTATACTCCAACAGTGGTTCGGGGTGAGGGTTGGTCCTCTAGTAGCCTCCCTTCCTCCTCCCTGTGGCCGCCCTCTGGGCCCTTCTCCCCCTAGCCCCCCTCCCTCTCCTTTGCTGCTAGTTCCTCCCTCTGTAATCCCCCAGAAAAAGACCTCTACTTATTAGGTCGAAACGCGTCGGAGTTGGGGTGCATAGTAGTATAATTTTTTCCATTTCATGCTATGTCTTTCTATGTGCTCTTACGGCTGTGTTAATATGTACATGTTTTAGCTTTCAGAGCTCATGTTTTAATACATTAATGTCCTTTTTGTATTTTTTACTTAATAAAATTTATATTTTCTAAGAAAAAAGAATAACTTTTATGAATTGATTTTTGCTGGCAATAAAACACCATGGGGAAATCTTTCCATTTCATGCACTGCGGATATATGTGCCCAGGTCAGATTTCATGAATCGGGTTTACATCCACTTTATTCAACCCCCTTTAAGCCCTCCCACTGTTAGGTAAAATCTGGCCATAGAAGCCCCTTTGAATTCAGTTGTTGTGCAGCACCAAAAGTGTCAGTGCTTGCACCAAATTATTTTACCTGCCAGAGGTCATTGTGCCCATCAAACCAACAGATGTGTGACTGGGAGTTTTTTTACTAGGGGTGGGGGGAGCCTGATGGGGAACTGAGAGACTAGTTTAGGTCTGCTTTACTTTCAATTGACAGCTCGCAGCAGTGGGTGGATTTGAAAACCTCTATTATAGTGGCTTTGAATCTGCCCACTGCTGTATGCTGTAAATCAAAATTAAAATAGGTCTGATGGGGAACTAGTCTCTCAGTTCCTCATCAGGCTCCACCTACCCAGTAGCATGTCATTTCCCAAATATGGCCATTGCATTAAGCTAATAACCAACGAATCTCCTGGCCTACAGCTAAATGGCCTGAGGATACAGCACTGTGCAGAGGATGTCACATACATGACAGCTTCCCAGCACAGGCACTGCCCCCTCTGAATAATGGGGTACCTCTGTATGCCAGTTCAGAGCTGTTCTTCATTCCTGCCAGTTTCCTAATCTGAGGCCATAGTGACAAGTTCTTAAAGTGCTGGTAGTAAGAACGTAGGGGAACAACTGCCAGAAATCTGTTGTAAGGGCTATTTTGAATTCCCTTATCTGTTTATGGATTAGATTTAACTTTCCTGGAAACCACTATCTGATTGCTTGGTTCTTCTTCTTGTTGCCATTTTTTTTCTGTAGTAACATGACGTGTGCATACCTCCAGCATCCTTATTAACTAGGGAAATTGAAGACAGATCCATTTTTATTCTGTACAGATGAGCGCTTATGGTAGCATTGAAGGTTTCTCCCCGGCTGGAAAGTAGTGAACATATGCATAAAACTCAATCTATTATGCTTTTTTCCCAATGTCATTTCAGTCATGGTATAAGAAAAAAATCAGCAAGCCAGTTCTTTTTCCAATGTTGTTAAGCAACACTGGAGCAGAGCATTTCATTGCACTGTGAATATTAGTAGTAGCTAAAATGTCCCATCTCACAAGTGTGCACATAACTGAGTTATACATAATTATAAGAAACATTCAAACATTTTTTAGCATCTTACGGTGATGTACATGACAAATCAATCAATTTCAATAGTTGACATAAAAAACTGCTTTACATTCCCTGCAAGTAGTGGCATTAGTTTTTTTATTTTTTTTTTTAACAAAGGGGCCCCTAGACACTATCATTGTCTCACACCCTGGGCAGCCATCAAAAATGTTTGGACCCCTTACACAGCTTTAGGACTAGCCCCCCCCTCCCCAGCCTGACCACCAACATTCCCCAGGGCCATCTCACCGAATCCGCACTCAGCCCCCCTCACACCTGTACACACTCAGCCCCCCTCATACCTGTACGCACTCAGCCCCCCTCACACCTGTACACACTCAGCCCCCCTCACACCTGTACGCACGCAGCCCCCCTCACACCTGTACACACTCAGCCCCCCTCACACCTGTACACACTCAGCCCCCCTCATACCTGTATGCACTCAGCCCCCTCCTCACACCTGTACGCACTCAGCCCCCCTCATACCTGTACACACTCAGCCCCCCTCACACCTGTACACACTCAGCCCCCCTCATACCTGTATGCACTCAGCCCCCTCACACCTGTATGCACTCAGCCCCCCTCATACCTGTACGCACTCAGCCCCCCTCACATCTGTACACACTCAGCCCCCCCGCCTCACACCTGTACGCACTCAGCCCCCCTCACACCTGTACACACGCAGCCCCCCTCACACCTGTATGCACTCAGCCCCCGCCTCATACCTGTATGCACTCAGCCCCCTCCTCACACCTGTACGCACTCAGCCCCCTCACACCTGTACACACTCAGCCCCCCTCACACCTGTACGCACTCAGCCCCCGCCTCATACCTGTATGCACTCAGCCCCCTCCTCACACCTGTACGCTCTCAGCCCCTGCTTACACCTGTATGCACTCAGCCCCCTCACACCTGTACGCACTCAGCCCCTCACACCTTTATGCACTCAGCCCCCCGCCTCACACTTGTACACACTCAGCCTCCCGCCTCACACCTGTACGCACTCAGCCCCCCTCACACCTGTACGCACTCAGCCCCCTCACACCTGTACACACTCAGCCTCCCGCCTCACACCTGTACGCACTCAGCCCCCCTCACACCTGTACACACTCAGCCTCCTGCCTCACACCTGTATGCACTCAGCCCCCTGCCTCACACCTGTACACACTCAGCCTCCCACCTCACACCTGTATGCACTCAGCCCCCCGCCTCACACCTGTACACACTCAGCCTCCTGCCTCACACCTGTATGCACTCAGTCCTCCGCCTCACACCTTTACACACTCAGCCCCCCTCACACCTGTATACACTCAGCCCCCCTCATACCTGTACGCACTCAGCCCCCCCCTCACACCTGTACGCACTCAGCCCCCCGCCTCACATCTGTACACACTCAGCCTCCCTCCTCACACCTGTATGCACTCAGCCCCTCCTGCTCACACCTGTACGCACTCAGCCCCTGCTTACACCTGTATGCACTCAGCCCCCCTCACACCTGTATGCACTCAGCCTCCCGCCTCACACCTGTATGCACTCAGCCTCCCACCTCACACCTGTACACACTCAGCCTCCCGCCTCACACCTGTACGCACTCAGCCCCCTCACACCTGTACACACTCAGCCCCCCTCACACCTGTATGCACTCAGCCCCCCTCACACCTGTACACACTCAGCCCCCTACCTCACACATGTATGCACTCAGCCCCTTGCCTCACACCTGTACACACTCATCCTCCCGCCTCACACCTGTATGCACTCAGCCCCCCTCACACCTGTACACACTCAGCCCCCTCATACCTGTATGCACTCAGCCCCCCTCACACCTGTACGCACTCAGCCCCCCTCACACCTGTACGCACTCAGCCCCCGCCTCACACCTGTACACACTCAGCCTCCCACCTCACACCTGTATGCACTCAGCCCCCCTCACACCTGTACGCACTCAGCCTCCCACCTCACACCTTTACGCACTCAGCCCCTCCTGCTCACACCTATACACACTCAGCCCCTGCTTACGCCTGTACGCACTCAGCCCCCCACCTCACACCTGTATGCACTCAGCCCCCTGCCTCACACCTGTACGCACTCAGCCCCTGCTCACACCTGTACGCACTCAGCCCCCTCCTCACACCTGTATATATGTCAGCCCCCCTCAATCCTGTATATATGTCAGCCCCCTCACTACTGTATATATGTCAGCCCCCCTCACTCCTGTATATATGCCAGGCCCCCCTTACTCCTGTATATATGTCAGCCCTCCTTACTCCTGTATATATATGTCTGCCCCCCCCTCAATCCTGTATATATGTCAGCCCCCCTCACTCCTGTATATATGTCAGGCCCCCCTTACCCATGTATATATGTCAGCCCCCCTCAATCCTGTATATATGTCCGCCCCTTCACACCTGTATATAGGTCAGCCCCCCTCACACCTGTGTATATATGTCAGCCCCCCTCACACCTGTATATATGTCAGCCCTCCAAACTCCTGTATATGTGTCAGTCCCCATCACTCCTGTATATATGTCAGCCCCTTCACTCCTGTATATATGTCTGCCCCCCTCACACCTGTATATATGTCAGCCCCCTCACACCTGTATATATGTCTGCCCCCCTCACACCTGTATATATGTCAGGCCCCCCTCACACCTGTATATATGTCATCCCACCTCACACCTGTATATATGTCAGCCCCCCTTACACCTGTATATATCAGCCCCCTCACACCTGTATATATGTCAGCCCCCCCACACCTGTATATATGTCAGCCCCCCTCACACCTGTATATATGTCCAGCCCCCCTTACACCTGTATATATGTCAGCCCCCCCTTACACATGTATATATGTCAGCCCCCCTCACTCCAGTGTATATGTCAGCCCCCCCTCACTCCAGTATATATGTCAGCGACCCTCACTCCTGTATATATGTCAGCCTCCTCACACCTGTATATATGTCAGCCCCCCTCACTCCTGTATATATGTCAGCCCCCCTCACACCTGTATATATGTCAGCCCCCTACATATACACATCTGTAAACACACAAAGATCTGTCCCCTCCCTGTAAATGAGATCTTCCTACCTAGTCCCAGCTCTTGTTTCCACAAAGCTGACATGTTGCTGAGACACAGAAGAACTGCAGCTGATCGCAGTACAGGCAGCACACATGAGGGGTGCACATGCACATAGTAGCCAGAGGTGGCAGTAAAGAGCATGATGTCTGAGCTCAATGACACAGAGCAGCAGAGATTGTTTCTGTATTGCACAACACGGCTCCCCTTCACCCGCTCCTGCCTTCTCCTGGCTTGGTCGGTCCTCTACAGAAGCTCGGGCTCCTTACAATTGTATTGGCTGTCCCCCCCTGATGGCGGTCCTGCTCAAACCAAAACAGAACAATCACTTAGCACTACACTTGCTGCTGGCAAATGAAAATTGTATGCAATCAAAAAAATTCGATAGTGTCTAGGAAACTGATGTAACATTAAACGCCAACATGTACATATAAAAATGCTGGCATGCAATAAAATCAATGATGATTGAAGTTGTGTGAACATGCACACCATAGTTGTACACACAGAATGTGTTGGATGTGCCTGGGCATACCCTAATCACCTAGTGCGCATTAGCATTATCGCTCTTTGTGGCAACATGGAGATCAATGTGCCCCATATATATGTAGACACGCACACGTGTGCTTGAACTTTGGGTGCACACCCTAATGCAATAGGCTGCACACACCTATGATGTACACACACGTATAAGAATAAGTCCTGGAGGTTAAATTGAATAAAATAAAAAGCAGTCTCTGGCTGACACTGCTGGTTGGAACAAGGCTGCCTCCTGAAGCGGACTGGGAACCCGAACACTGTAACAGAGGAAGGGATGGGGAAAGAAGAGACATAAGTGTACAATAAGAAGGCACTCCCAAATGTTCAAGGTAGGAAGCATGTACAGCGCAGTGTAGAGCTGCCAAGGAGATGGAGGTGTGGTCTGGCCCCCGAAACACATTCCTGATTGGCAGGGGAGGACTTAGGGTGGTGGGGGCCCCTGGGCTTGAGTCACTTTCAGGCCCTACCTTCTATACATTACTTTAAATAGAATAAAATGTTGACTGGTACTCCACACAGTGCCAGACTGCAGCAATCAGCCCGGGAAAGACAGATACTACACTTAGGCAGGCTCCTCCGCTCCAGGCAGCTCCTGTCACGGTCACGTCGGCTCAGAGTCTGAGACTCCGAGTCCAATGCGACTGACTCAATGACGTCACTAGTTGCTAGACACCAGGCGGTCCAGGCGCTAGCAACGAGTGCAGGGTTGCCAAGCCAACGGCGCAGCTACACCCACCTCCAGGCTCCTCCCGGTCCGTCTTGTATAATTACACATTAGAGTCTCTCTCTCTGCACCGCTGATTGGCTGATGAGACAGAGAGAGAGACTCGAGCAGAGCAGCGCTGCAGCCAAGTGAGGAGCAGTGTGAGTCACCGCTGTTTCATCCGATCCAGCTGAAGATATATGAAGATATTTAAAACATAAATGGGCGGGGCCCATGGGCTTGAGCCCAGTCAAGCCCAATGGTGAGTCCGGCCCTGCTGATTGGCTACAGCATCCCTTGTTTTGACAGCTTTTTTGACAGCTCCAGCTCCTCGTGGCGATTCCCTGGTGGCAGCCCCACTCCTTGCACCTCTTAGAGTCCCTTAATATTAGCAGGGGTGCTGCTAATATTAAGGGACTCTAATCCAATCCAATGGGGGGTATCGGCTCTGTGAACACAGCGGCTCCAGCACAGATTGGATTCCCCTTCGTGGCTCCACACTGAGCTGTACATGCCTGTTACTCTTGATGTTTGTGAGTGCATTCTTATTGTATACTTATGTCAATTTGAATAAAACTGTGCTACACTTATGTCGACTTGGAGCCTCTTCTTCCCTATCCCTTTCTCTATCCTTGTCTCACAGCATCTGCTCTATACATCTCTATTACCTACAGCATTTTATTCTAGTACTTAGAATCATTATAGCAGTACTGTATGGAAATCCATAAGGCTCAAAAGGTGAACAGTGCTTTAAATCTAAATCTCAAACTACTTTGAGGTCCTGTTATCAGCTAAATGATTCTTACACAGCTGAGGTTATCATTAGGGTCCTATCATCTCAGCAGGATCAGATGTGCACTTTGGCTGCTTTTTTGTAATGCAACCAGGGGCATTACTTATTAATGACAGTGCAGATAGGGTTGCCACCTGTACGGGATTGACCCGGACAGCCCAGGTTTTGACAGCTGTGCCCGGGTTTCTGTTCTCCTGAAACCTGGACACAGCAGCATATGCCCCCGCCAGCGCCAGCACGCACCCCACCCCAACTCCTGCAGATGAATCCACTCTCTCCGCCCTCCAGAGTCCTGCCAGCAGCCCCACCATGCTCATGTTGTTCAGTGCACACTCTCCCATCAGCAACACCTGCCCCCCGACAGCTCCTGTGGCTTCAGTGGTGGTGAGTGCCCCCCCCCCACCTCAATCTGCCAATGGGCAACTGCAGCCTGAATGTGTTCCCTCCCACCAGCAGTACGCTCCCCCCTTCTCCCACTCCAGCAGGGATAATGGTTTTTGACAGCTTCACTGCCACTGGTGATGGTGAGTTACAGTTCGGTCCCATTCTGGTCCCCCTTGCCCCTGTCAATGCAGCATTAGGCTAATGAAGCCTGAATGCTGCTCACACTGCACTCCAGGAAGGTAAGGGGGTTTTTGTCTCACACTAATTGGGGGGGGAGCACTGCTATATATAAGGACTCAGAGCTAATGGAGTCTCTAAAGGGGGGGGGGGTGCTGCTAATATTAAGGGACTCTAATCCAATCCAATGGGGGGTATCACTTTGTAAGAAGGGTTGCTGATCAGTGGCATTGCTAGGGGGGCTCATTCACACCATAGTTGCCACTGGTGCTGATATAAGATGACTCTGAACTAATGGGGATACTGACTGCTGATTTTACCACCATTATATCAGCTTATATCAGGACAGCACCCCCCTCCGCTGTCAGCATTCTCCCAAACCACGCTGTTGTGATCACTGAATCACTGGAGGAAGCCGATACAAGGATACAGAGTCGTGGGAAACTCCAGTGAACTGTCAGATGAGCTGTCAGATAGCCTGGGACACTGTGATCACGGCGTTTTGGAGGCTTAACCACGCCTCCATCATCAGAGTCTGAACTCACTGGAGTTCCCCACAGCTCTCTCTTTACTTATACCGGCTTCCTCCTGCAATTCAGTGATCGGAGCAGCATGGATCAGGAGAATGCTGACAGCGGACTTCACAGAGACTGTGATCTATGCCTACAGCTCTGTCACGTGTGTGAGTGCAATACAGGTTGTTTTCAAACATTTAATTTAAGAAAACCTACTGCACCAGTGGCTAGCAGGCACCTCTCTCTCCCTTCCAGTTTGTCTCCTCTGGAATTGTCCCCTGCCCTGCCGCACTGATCCCCCTGCTGTCCGGGTCCCCCTGTGTGCTGGGGCCCCTACAGGTGGCCCGGTGGTACCCCCTGTCGGCAGCCCTGGGGGTATTGGAGGGGAAGGAGGATTTGTGCTGGTAGGGGAAGAAGATTATTTGTATTAAGAGGGGATGAGGATAAGTGCTGAAATGAGGAAGAAGTGGCTATTGTGTTGGGACTGGGGATTTAGGGGATAGTGGAGGGGGACATGTGCTGTGGAAGAGGGAAGAAGATTTGTTTTGGGGGGATTGTTCTTGGAGGGGGAGCATAGATTTTTGCTGGTGGGGGGTGGAGGGTGAGCATAAAGATTAATGCTGGATTTTTTTTGCAGGAGAGGGATTTTTGATGACATGGTAAAGTGGAGGAGAGTATTGCTCACGGGGGGGAATTTCGCACTCTTCTTACCCCTACACTGTGCGTTACACACCCCTGACTCCAGCACTCTTTATGTTTTGTACTCATGACTCCTAATATGCATTATACACTCCTGTCCCCTGCATTCTGTGCATAAGACTCACAAACTCTTTCAAAACTAGGTGTTCCAGATCGCAGGCGGACTAGAAACCTATTTTGGCTGACAGGCATCCCATGATTCTGTTCGATTTTGCCGCTCTATGTCAAGGGACAATTGCAAAATTGTGCCGCGATCGGGGTGCCATTGAAAGTAACAAGATCACGAGTGTGTCCCATGATTTGCGGCGATTCAGGAATCGCGGGCACAATCACGGTGATTCCGACTGCGATCCGGAACTCCTAGGTGTGAATGGAGCCACGCTCACTGTTCACTGTGGTGCACCAAGCTGCATTACTACTCTCCTTGGGGCACCCAATAGTGCCCCAGGTCTTTTACAATCTTATAGTGTATACTAAAAAAAGAAAACATGCCATGCGCCGCTAAAGTGTTCGGCTTGAAGAAAAGGTGTCAACCCTAAGTGCAGATCTGTAAAAATACAAAAATGGTATCGTATGTGTGATGAATTAATAATATTCTCTTTTTGTTCACCTATACTTTTGTAGCACAGACCTCCTGACTGGTCCTGCTGAGTTCAGCCAGGTGCAAAAAGTTCCACTCAGCCCTTCACGCAGTGATCTGGCAGATGGCGTCTTTTTTGTGTTTTTTTTTTGTTTTGTAGAACTGGGATAGGGGCTGGGAAAAGCATTCGGTTACCCAAACTAACAAACTTTAAGGTGTATACTATAATTTAGCAAACGGTTAACTGTAGTAGAACAAGGTCTTCTGTACAGAAAATAGCAATAGTTCACCACAGGGTGCTCCCACTGTGGAAACAACCCTGGTCCATAGGTCTGGAACATTCCCTCTAGCAAAAGGGGACAATGGCAACAGTCGCTCTCTCCCAGGTTTTCTCTCAGGCCTACTCACTGTGTCACTGGCTATCTGGATGCCTCCTTCCGGTTTCAGCTAACACTGCACCCTGAGCCTCCTGATGAAATCCTCCTTGGACGTTGCTTGGTTGTTCCTGCGACTTGGGGGTGATCCTTCAGCTCCCTGGTGAGTCAGAATCATCCAGGACTTCTTGCGGCTTCTAAGAGCCTTGGAAGGATTAACAGCACTTCCAGGGTGGGTCATTCTCCACCAGGCAAAGGACCCCGCTGCTTTCTGCTCCAGGTCTTATATACCCCTCTTAGTCCCCTGCTGGCCATTCTCCTGAGTCCTGACCAGAAATTGGCTGAGGCTATATACAGGACCAACTCAGACTCTACTGTCTCCACCCACTATGTTCCAGTGATTTTTGAAAAGACAAGGGGAAACAGGCAAGCCTGTAGCTGCATAGCCCAGAGCATAGCAAAATAATCAATCAGCCCCACTGGCTACAGGAGAGCCCAAAAATAACAAAATTTACCTATACTCTCACCTAACTAGGAGGATGTTACACTTTCATGGGCTAGACCTAAGCTACCTTATCCCTGACCAAGCCTACATGGCCTTTCCATACATTCTGGTCTGCACCAATTAAAGAAGGGGCATGATATCTTGAAGGCAAATTAGGGCATTTTTTGCTGGCTCACCAGGATATACAGTATAATTGTGGCATTACTAGGGCTTCCTCCTTCCTGGTGGCAACAATCTGCAGGCTCATAGCACCTCTGCAGTATAGTCACCACAGTGTGCATGCTCCCCTTTTGGCTAAGTCTTGGCTTACTATGTCACGTGTTCGTGGTTCTCACCCTTCAGCATGGCCTAGGGTGGGGGGCAGAGCTAAAACAAACAGCACATCCCTTGTCATGTGACGTCGCTTGAGCTATTATATACCCTCCCTTCCAGGTCATTCAGAGCGGACGGTAGTGTCAGTCAGGCATATGCTCTGCTTCCTAGGCAGATCAGATTCTGGACCTACAGCTCCTGGAAGGAAGTGTAATAGCTAAAGCGACAACACAGGGCATGTGACGACCTGTGGCTTATATCTGCCCACTCCCGGACCATGCTACAGTGAAACTAGGAAGAGCAATTACATGACCAAAGTAGAACATTGAAAAAGAAAGGTGAAAGCAACTGGATTTTCTAAAGCCAAGTGTAATCACATTAGTAGTTGTTGGTGTTTCCAACCTATAGAGTGGGCGAGAAAAATTACTTTAGTAACATTTTCATTTTTGCATTTTTGGATGGCATATAGTAGGTAGGAGACAATCGACACAGAAATTAAAGTGGTTGTTAACCCACTTCTTTCAAATCCTCCCATCCTCTCTGTACCATAATAAGTGTCCCTGTGCCTGTGTATTGTACAAAATCTGCCGGATTGTACCTATATATGCTTAGCTCCCATCACTCAGCTGACTCTTCTCTCTTGGCTCACAGTTCCAGTGGGTGGGACCGAGCCCTCCCACTGACGTCATCTGGGTAGGAGGCGGGGGAGAGAGGAGAGAAAGAGCCGATAGTCAGCTGAGAGCCGTGGTCAGATAGGTAGGTTTTTAACATTGCACAGGGACACTTATTATTATAGTACAGGGAGGATTTAGCTGCAGATATGGGTATGAGAGCAGTAGGAGCGGGGGAGAGGGGAGTGGGCACTGGTACAAGCAGACAGAGAGAGGAGGGGGGATGAGGACAGAGGAGACACGGGAGAGCAGGGCAGCATACGACGGAGGCTCATATGCTGACAATGGCGTCAGGGCTCAGCAGCCCTGATATATCGGAGTCAGCGTACAGGGGGAAGGGTATAGCCAGGCAAGATCAGCCAGGTATTTCAGGTGTTACAGGGGGCCAAATTACACAGCACAAGCACTGTTCTGTATAACATGCTTTAAGGGAACAGGATCTTTTTTTTTTTTGTTTTTTGTTTTTTTTGGGTTAACAAACACTTTAAAGTGTGTATGGGCAAACAAAAAAAAATAACATTCAGTACATCACTGTAAGTCTCCATCAGATGAGCCAATTGTGTTCTGGGAATCATATGTCGTGTAATAAATTATATTTGTAAAACAAAGTTTGTATACATATAATAAAGCTTCAATTAAAAAATAATATAAACATAAAAAACAATTATATAAAACTGCCTTGAAACCACCATAGTTTCCAATTAATTACCCTTTTTTGATCTGGGATTAAGGCCTCATGCACACAGGCTGTTAAAATAATGTTATAAAAATGCCACTATCTTTGCAGTGATTTTTTTAAACTTTTTTCAGCATTTTTGCAATAGCATTTTTTTAGCGTTTTTGAGCGTTGTTGAGCGTTTTTCCGCGCTAGCGTTTTTTTAGCGTTTTTTTTTTTCAATTTTTTTTTTTCAATGGATCAAAAACGTTAAAAAACGTTGGTGAATGACGTTTTTGAGCGTTTTTGAGCGTTAGAGCATTTTTACAGCTGAAAAACGTCTCTCAGAACCCACTGGTCCTGGGTTTTTTTTACAGCTTAAAAACGCCTATGCCACTTGCAGCTCAAAAACGCCTAGGTGGGCATGAAGCCATAGACTAACATAGACAGGCCTTTTTAAGCTGCAAAAAAAGCTCAAAAAAGCAGCTGTAAAAACGTCCGTGTGCATGAGGACTAAACCTTAGTGGGGGTAAAGCATGTTAAAGAGAGGATCCTGGGTGAAGTGTCTGTGTTGATGTATGTGCTGAACAATATAGTTCATTATATCTTTTAAAAGTGGTGTGCAGCTCCAGGACTTTGCTAAAAAAGAAATAATGCAAACTTGAACAATGGCATGAAACTGCCCTAAAACCACTTTAGTTTGCAATTACATAGTCTGGCTGAAAAAAAACCCACAAGTCCATCTAGTTCAATCTATAACCATAAATGAGAATAATTCATAGTTTCCTGGTCTACACAGAGCTGGTACAACTGGCAACAGTGCTTGGGTTAGGAAGTGCAAAGGTGTGATTGATAGGCATTTTACTCAATGGTGTATTCTGGTGCACGCAGGCTTCAGTTGCAGGGCTGCACTGGGGAAGGAGAGGGGGTTAGTAGAATCAGAACAGTATGCATTTATGAATTGTTTACTGACAGAAGTATAAGGGCTGCCTTTGATGATCTCATCTAAAACAGTTGTCTGGATGTGTCTGGTTTCAGGGCTTTCTGAGTCACTGACCTGGAACAAGTACACAGATTAGAAAGTCAAAGATAAAGTCAGAGCTCCTAATCTACATACTTGTTCCATGTCTGTGCCTCAACGTATTTAAAGAGACCCTGTAACTGTACCATTCAGTTCAACAAAAATTTTCCACTAAAGCGGTCCATTCAGGTACATGAATCTATTTTTTTTCATTTAACCCACTGACTCGATTCCCCATTCACACATTGAAGGTAGATGAGGGTAGATCCATCTAGCTGAACTTTTATCTTGACAGCAAAGAGACTTCTTAGCCATCAGAATACACTGATCAGCCATAGCCAGCAGCGCTGATCGAGCAGCAAATTTGTCTGGTCCCTGTTGAACCAGCCAAATTTAAATTCATGCATAGCTAGTTTAAGACTATGGGGGTTATTTACTAAAGGAAAATCCACTGTGCACTGAAAGTGCACTTGGAAGTAAAGTTGCTGTAGATCCGAGGGGGACATGCAAGGAAAATAAAAAACAGAATTTTAGCTTGCACATGATTGGATGATAAAATCAGCAGAGCTTCCACTCATTTCAGATCTACCCCTAATGCCGCATAAACATGGGCAGACTTTTCGGCAACAAAGGTCCGACAGTCTTTCCGACGGACTTTCAAGGGACTTTTGACGAACTTCCGACGGACTTTCGAACGAACGGACTTGCCTACACACGATCACACCAAAGTCCGACGGATTCGTACGTGATGACGTACACCGGACTAAAATAAGGAAGTTGATAGCCAGTAGCCAATAGCTGCCCTAGCGTCAGTTTTCGTCCGTCAGACTAGCATACAGACGAGCGGATTTTTCAATAGGAACTGGGTCCGGCGGAGTTCCAACGTAAAGATTTGAAACATGTTCCAAATCTAAAGTCCATCAGATTTTCGACAGAAACAGTCCGCTGAAGGTCTGATGAAGCCCACACACGGTCGGATTATCCGCCGGATTCGGTCCGTCGGACCAGTCTGGTCGAAAAGTCCACTCGTGTGTACAGGGCATTAGATTTAGAGTGACTGCACTGTCAAGTGCACTTGCGGCGCAAAGTGGATTTGCCTTTCGAAAATAACCCCCTATATGTCATTTAATGTATTTTGTTAATGTAATTTACTTGTAAAATCCTCTCTTGCATAGACATTCAAAAGCCCTAAGGCTGCTGCTGAGTGCCATCATGGATGTGGTGACAGCAGCCCCAGCAAACGCAGAAAAGTGGAACTTTACCCATAATAACTCAATAAAAAAAATGTTCTTTCACAAGGAGCATACATTCCACATTAATAATTATGCAACCAAAATTAGTGTGTGCTGTAAATTGCTTTCGGCATTGATAATTGCTGGAGGCTGCCATTTTACTGAAACCCAGAGTCCCTGAACAGCAATAAATCATAAAGCAGAACTAAACCCATCAATTTAACATTATCAAAAAACAGTTACATGGGACTTGAGACCAAACTTATATGTAGATTATTTCTAATCTATATATACTATTGATATATAATAAATACCATTAGACTTAAATGTGGTATACATGGGCGTGGCCCTTTATTATTGGCATGACGATGCAACTTACCAATAATAAACCAATTGTATTTATAATGATAAAATGTTTATTCATAACCATACATATAAGATAATAGCATACCAATGATTCAGCCATTAAAGCTTGAACCAACATTACTACACCAGTAACACCACTATCCCCTTCCGTAGAAGGGACAAAGCCACATAATGAAGGACAAATTTGAAAAATCACCTAACCAATCAAATAAAGGTACCTTTCAACTGCCTATTTGAGTTGTTCTTCATTCCCATAGGTAGGGGGCACTATTGTTTCCTTTCATTCCTGTAATGCTAGGAATGCTAACTGTCACATTTGCTTGTGCCCTCAACCAAACTGTCAAAGCTTCAAATGACTGGTGTCATAACTGATCACTCAAAGCTATTAAAGTAGAACTAAAGGCATTTTTTTTACATTTTGGATTGAGTAATGGAGGGTTTTAACCCCTGACAGTTTTTTTGCCATTTGTATCCCAATGGGGAGACTTCTCTTCACTTCCTGTCACATAGCCGCAACAGGAAGTGAAAGGAAATCTATCCAAGTTGAGGGAATCCCTAGTTATTACCAGGGTACCAGAACTTGTATCCATATTGGAAAATGTCCCTTTTATTCCTGTTCTGGTGACAACCCAAAATTCTGGATTTTCTTTTACTTTACTTTATAGCAGTAAACAGAACAAATGGAGAAGGTAAATCTCCCTAATGGCGGCACAGACAGCAATAAAAACCTGCTAGAGGTTTTAATACCTCTCCACTCTATCCAAAGCTAAGAAAAATGTTTTGTCTTTAGTTATACTTTAACCACTTGCTATCCACCCCATAGCAGTTTTACTGCTATAGGGCGGCAGCTGTGAGCCAGGTCACGTATATATACGAAATCTGGCTCCTCCGAGTAGGGGGAGCGCATGCGCGCTGCCGGCGCCTTGCTCCTGCTGTGATTATATACAATGGGTACCAATCAGCGGCGACCGCAGACTCGATGTCTGCCGGGAAACTCGCCGATCATTTTTTACACAGGCAGAATGACAGTCTGCCTATGTAAACAAGGCTGATTGCCGTTCTGTCAGTAGGAAAGGCATGGATCCTGTGTTCCTGCAAAGCAGGGACATGGATCAATGCCTTCTCCAATAAAAGCACCTCCCATAGTACACAGAAACAGTAGCTAGGCACACAGTTAACCCCTTGATCACCCCTGATGTTAACCCATTCCCAGCCAGTGTCATTAGTAAAGTGACAGTGCATATTTTTAGCACTGATCACTATATAAATTATTGTCACTGGTCCCCAAAAAAAGTCAAACATGTCAATTAGTGTCAGAATGTCCGTCGCAGTATCGCAGCCCCGCTATAAGTTGCTGTTCGCTGCCATTACTAGTAAAAAAATATAAATAAATAAAAAGATCCCATAGTTTGTAGACGCTATAACTTTTGCACAAACCAATCAATATACACTTATTGGGTTTTTTTTAAATCAAAAATATGTAGCAGAAAAAATATTGACCTAAATAGATGAAGAAATACATCTTTTTCTATTTTTTATTTAATATGTTTTATAACAAAGTAAAAAATATTGATTTTTTTTTTCAAAATTGCCAGTCTTTTTTTGTTTATAATGCAAAAAAAACCCCCAAAAAACGCAGAGGTAATCAAATACCACCAAAAGAAAGCTCTATTTGTGAGAAAAAAGGACATACATTTTGTTTGGGCACAGCGTTGCATGACCGCGCAATTGTCAGTTAAAGTAACCCAGTTTCGTATCACAGCAAATGGCCTGGTCAGGATGGGGGGGGTGAATCTTCCAGAGGTCAAGTGGTTAACCATTGCAGTGCTGGAAGTTCAAAGCCAGGAAGATGAAAGGCATCCCTGCAGTAGAGATTTCTCTGGGATCCAGCTGTCCGTACAATGTAACACATTCTTCATTACAGTTAAGTTATGTGACTAAAGTTGCAAGGATTTTTTTAGCTAAATATCAGCTTTACTGAGTAAAGGCAATTTAAATTGGAAGGACAATGGCAATGATTCATTTACAGCAGGGGTAGTGAATTAAAATTCAAGGAGGTCTGATCACTAAAGTTTTTTCCTGACCGAGGTCCGAATCACAAGTGCCATGAAAGATTGTACGCGTCTTCTTTACTTTTTTGGCACAAGCCACACTCTCTGGTGCTTTTCTTACTGTTTCCTGCGCACACTCTGGTAATACTCTGTAAATGTCCCCAATAGTGTTCCCCCTTACATCAGGTGCCCCTACCAGAGTAATTCATTACATTGGGTGCCCCCATCAGACTACCCCTATAAATCAGTTGCCACCCTCTTATATCAGGTGTCCCCATTAGAGTGCCACCTTACATCAGGTATTCCAGGCAAAGTGCCCACTTACATCAGGTTTCTTCATCAGAAGGCCCCCTTACATCTGGTGTCTCCCATCAGTGTGTCCCTTTACATCATTTGTCCCCATCTGGGTGCCCCGTTACATTAGGTGCCATCATCAGAGTGCTCCTTTAAATCAAGTGTCCCCATCACAACAGGTGTGCCCCTTTTACATGAGGTGTCCCCATCAGAGTGCCACTTTACATCAGGTGTCCCCATCACAGTGCCACTTTACATCAGGTATGCCTGTCAGAGTGCCCCCTTGCATCAGGTGTCTCCATCACATCAGGTGTGCCCATCAGAGTGCTCCTGTACATCACGTGTCCCCATCACAGTGCCACCATACATCAGGTTTTCCCGTCAGAGTGCCCCCACTAGCATAATATGTGCCCATCAGAGTGCCCTCTTGACATAAATTTTATGTTACGGTTCACTCTGATGGGCACATTTTATGTTAAGGGGCACTCTGATGGGCACAACAAAATGTGCCCATCAGTGTGAACCTTAACATAAAATATGCCCATCAGAATGTCCCTTATTTTATGTTAAGGGGTACACTGATAGGCATATTTATGTAAAGGGAAACTTTGATGGGCACATTTTGTTGTGCCCATCAGTGTGAGCCTTAACATACAATGTGCCCATCAGTGTGCCTTTTAAGAGAAAATGTGCCCATCTTGGTGCCCCTGTAAATATTACATCCCACATCCCTTAAGGCAGGCAGGGAGCAGAAGCCAGTATAGGTAGCAAGTTGCAGGGGCGAGAGTCTTGCTGAAAGAGGCAGTGCACGGCCAGCAAGGAGTGAGCCGAGAGCTGTGATAGCGAACAGCAGGGGGCGGGCGCGCACGTGACGTTACGCCTTACCTCGTGGCCCAGCCACGACCCGCGAGATAGGCAGCAGCAGGGGGCGGGGCTCACATGCAATTTCGTTGGCTGCAGGGACGCCCGCGGTCCCTGCAGCCAATGGCGGCGGAGCGGAGGCACTTTACACTGGCGGCCTGACGGTCCGATCAGAAGCATTGCTCGGTCCGTATTCGGACCGCGGACCGCCATTTGATGACGGCTGATCTACAGCACTAATTAGACAGAACAGTCAGGAAGAGGATGGTTTTGCCACCATTCTTAATTGTGTGGATAAAAAAAAGGAGAAGGAAAGAAATTCTAAAACTGCACAAAGGATAACCAAATAGAGTAAAAACTATAAAGTGGTACATAAACAACTTAAACAGACGCATTTTCCATTAACAAAATACACAGTCGTGATGTACTGATCTGTTATCCTACTAGGCCAACATTTCCACGGGTCATGCATTGTATATCGGTCATATTCTGAAATACACTGGGCAGTGTGTGTCAGATTCTTTGCTACCTGCAGGTGGCAGACTAAATAAAGCTTACAAAAGATACCTGCTTTTTTTCTGTCTAGCCTTATAGCTTCACCCACGTTTTCCTGTTTGACTCTTTAGTCTATTTTTGTCTCATTCACTCCTACTCTAGTCAATGTTTCTGTAGTCAGTGTAGTTAAATTATCTTTCATTCACTGTGAAAATAGTTGTAATTGTCAGTAGTATGGATGTTTAAGAAAACGCATTACCATTTATGTACTTTTTATACGGTACATAATTTAGGTTGCTTTTATCTGAGCTGACCTATAAACATATTGTCTGCTTACTTTGTTCTTCACAATGAAATAAGGGGTCTGACAAACCCTTCCTGAAAATGCTGGTTACCTGGTCATCTGTTAATCCTCTGACATATTTATTGTTTGAATTACTGGATGTGCAGCGAGCCTGAACTTCCAATCTGCAAACTTGGTTCAGGTCAGTAACCTATTAATTCCATTTGACCAGCGCAGCAGCCAGGCAGTTTGCATTTTTAAATAGGATGACTTTGTCATCCTGTACAATGCAGGACCAGTGGTGACCAATGATCCTCTATAGTATATGATGACTATTAGGAGAATTAGTGAATGGAGAGTGGAAAGAAGAGAGGTTTCATGAGACCAGTTGTCACTGCTGGAACTGGTGTACAGGACTGTGGAATAAGGTAAGGTTAAGCCCTTGTTCACATTTGAGCGATTTGACAGGTCAAATCGCATGAAAAGTTGCACCCTATTGCCGGCAATCACTCTGTTCAAATCAGTATGACATCGACTTTGTGGTGTCTCATCAATTTGAAAAAGTAGTTCCTGCACTGCTTTTGGTGATTTCAGGTGCAACTTGCATAGACATTTATGCATGAAGCTGCACAGATGTCTTCCAAGTCGCACTCGAAGTTGCACTGACATGCAATTTCAGATGAAGTTGCACGATTTCAAAGCCGTAGTCAATGTGAACGAGGGCTTAGGCCTCATACACACAGCATTAAAGATGCCTAGCACAACATTTCCAGTATTTCCCACACCCAAGGTGTCGCAGGTGGGGTGTACAGCCAGGTATAGAAGTGAATGGCTGCACGCCTCTATAATAGTGTAAATGCAGATGTTTCATTTGCCCGTGGATGTGCGTGCAATGTAATTCCTGTGGCACAAAATTTCCGCATTCAAGGAATTGCACAATCAATGTATACCCCTGTACTCCTGCAAACATCAATGTTTGCACAAGTACAGGGGTATACAAACATCTCTTCTATGGATGGCTGTGCACCCACCTGCGGCACCTTAGGTGCAGGAAAATGCCATGGATTTTACCCTAGGTATTTTTCATACCTGCAAACATTACATAGTAGGTGAGGTTGAATAAAGGCATTGGTTTATCGAGTTCAACCTGAGTGTATGTGTGTTTGTGTGAGACTACTGTCTTCCATATCCCTGTTCATTTTTTTAAACTTATCTATACTCTCTGCTGACACCACCAACTGTGGAAGGGAATTCCACCTCCTTACTGCTCTAACAATAAAGAACCCCTTATGCAATTGAAGGCCTCATGCACACAGGGCGTTTGCCCATCTCTCCTAGGTGCCTTTGCTCCTGGCAGCAGCGTTATGGCAGACAAAATGCTGCATCCAGACGCGTTTAGTGGAGTCAAGCACTTGGGCATTAAATCATCTCATTGGCCAGAATAATTAATTAATTTATTACAGAATAATGTTTGTAGTTGGTCCTCATAACTGAGGAACTGTGTTCAAATATCTGTGATTATGAGGCCTTTCTCATAGATCATGTTAAATTTTAGTTGTGTCAGATCATTTCTTTAACAAAGTTTAACTTCAGTTCTGAGGAGGCTTTGGTATAGATATTATTGGGCTCTCCATAAAAAAAAAAGAAAGAAAAGAAAATGTAACTTTTACTAAATAAGTGTGGCAGAACAGTTTAATATCTGCTACTCTCTGATCACCACCTTTTTAGTTTTGCTGCCTCCCTGTCTTCCGCCACCTCAGCCTCCAACTACCTAATAAATACCCATACAACCCCTACAACTCTGGCAAACAGATTACACCAGAAGTCTCCAAAAACATAGCTGCGCTCTTGAGCGTCTGTGGCATAAGACTAAGACATACGTCTCAGACTTTAATCAACACAAATCTGCCCTCTGAAAATACAATTATTGCCTTTACACTGCCAAGTGGACCTATTTTATCACTCTTATTAACACCTTCTCATTCAGTCCCCGTCAACTCTTTACCTTCAACTCTCTACTCTATCCCCTGCTGCCTCCACCCACTAACTCACTCACTGCCCAGGAGAACGCCAATCACCTCAAAAATGAAATTGAATAAATTTGTGATGAAATCTCTACTGTACAGATATCCCCCCCACTTAACACCCCATGCCCACAGGTACAATACACACTTTCCTTATTCCATCCAGCAGTATAGTAATAGACGAGTTTGCTAAACTTATTTCCAATGCCCACCTAACCACCTGCCCACCTGCATCTTCCCTAACTCGCTAAAACATGCACCAGTCACCCCCATGCTTAAAAAGGCCTCCTTGGACCCCACCAATCTTAACAACCTACGCCTCATCTACTTGTTCCCTTTTTTCTTCAAACTTCTTGAACACCTGGTCTACAACCAACTGGGTAACCACCTCATTAAAAATAACCTTCTTGATCCCCTTCAGTCTGGATGTTGCCCTCAACAATCCACAGAAACTGCTTTCCTAAAGCTCACAAACAATTTACGAATAGCAAAACCAATGGACACTATTCTGTACTCCTACTTCTGGACCTTTCGTCTGCCTTTGATACGGTTTACAATTCTACTTCCTCCTCTCCTCTTCCTTTCTCCATCAGGGTCCTCCAAGGTTCTGTTCTTGTACCTCTCCTTTTCTCGATCTACGCCTTCTTCCTTGGTCAGCTGATAGCCTCCGATGGCTTTCAATATAATTTCTATGCTGACAACACCCAAATCTATCTCTCCACTCCTCAACTCACAACATCATTCTCCTCATGCACCACTAATTTACTAACCAATATATCAGTCTGGATGTCACACCACTTCCTAAAACCCAACCTGTCTGCAACCGAGTTCATAATATTCCTCCCCCAGTTGTCCCTTCCCCTGACCTCTGTCAAGAGCTATGGCACAACCATCAACCAATCTCCACATGCCAGAGTGCTAGGCATTATCCTGGACTCTGAACTCTCCTTTGAATCCCACATCCAATCATTTTCCAAAGCTTGCTGCCTCAACCTCTGTAACATTTCCAAAATACATTCCTTCCTAATCAATGACAGCTCAAAGCTCCTAATCCACTACCTGGTTATCTCTCGCCTCAACTACTGCAACTCTCTCCTCACTGGCTTACCCTTAAATAGGCTATCCCCTATTCAGTCCATCATGAATGCTGCTGCCAGACTCATCCACCTTACCAGCCGATCAGCGTCTGCTACTTGTCTCTGCCAATCCCTCCATTGGCTGCCACTCACCCATCAAATTAAATTCAAAATACTAACAATAACTTGCAAAGCCATCCAAAGCTTGGCCCTCAGCTACATCACTAAGCTAGTCTCAAAATACCAAACAAATCGTTCTCTTCATTCCTCCCAAGACCTCCAGCTCTTTAGTTTCCTGGTCACGTCCTCCTATGCTCGCCTCCAGGTCTTCTCCTGAGCCTCCCCCATCCTTTGCAATTCCCTACCCCAATCTGTCCAACTATCTCCTACTCTATCCACTTTTCTCTTCTGAGAAGCCTATCCTGCCTCCACCTAACAACTATACTTTTACCTTGTATCACTTAACCCTACCTTTTAGCTTGTAAACACTAACAAGCAGGGCCCCCTGATTCCTCCTGTATTGAATTGTATTGTAACTGTACTGTCTGTCCTCACAATGTTGGCACTATATCAATCCTGTATAATAATAATATTAATAATATGTGCAACATCTTTCCCTTAACGCTAACTATAGTAGTGTGGCTGCCCAGATATACTTCTGTGAGATGAGAGTCCAATATGACATTGTCCATGGCTTGGGTGTCTTCCAAAAATCCCTGTGCCTTCAGGAGGTGCAGCAGTCCCGACCTCCCAAACAGCGCCAATTAATTAGACCCACTGGTCTTACCAGAACCGACCAGGGAACTCCTGGACCTCAGTCTTCCTCCTTTTTATAGCCAGGTGGGCCAGCTAGGACCAAAAGCCTGGGAACTGAGCTTGCAAAAACTGAGCTTTCCCCAGCCAGATCCACCCACTGACTCTCTATGACTGGGATCCACACTTAGTGTTAAAAAATATTTTTTTTCAGCTTTCACATTATCTCTTCAGTACTTCCCTCTGTGCACCCCCCAGAACAGTAGTTGATGAAAATCTGCAGCATCTCATCTCTCATAAATATATAAATATACTGAGTGCCTACTGTCAGGATTGGAGAGTTTTTCAGACAGTAGCCATGAATAAAAGACATGGGCAGGAAGATATTAGCTTAACATGTACATCAGCATGGCAGCCACCAGTCCTGGAGGGTGAATGAAAGGGTGATAATGCCCTTGTTGCACTATAAGCCAGTGGGTGAGTGTTGTCACCCTAAAACAGGTAGAGAACTTCACAGAGCCGTAGCTGCATGGATCAGCACAAAAGAAAAAATTGTGTAAAACAGATTTTTTTTAAAGCTGAACTCCAATCAAAACAAAAACACTCCCTTGCAGTGGGACTGCCCCCACACTGCAAGGTTTGTTTAGGTCTAGGGGGACCGCAATAAGCACTTTTACTAACTCGATCCTCCACTCCTGAGGATTTCTCTGGGTCATAAAGGAAGTCCCCACAGCCTCTTCTTTGATGATCAGATGCCCTCTGTTATCATCAAGACCAATGCAAAGCCCCATAGCCCCTGTACTGGACTTAAAGATGCTGAGGGACAGTCCACTGCCGTAGCATTGGGGTGAAGAGCAGAGCACCAGCTGCTCGGGGGGCAGATGATCAGATAAGTAATACTGCTTTTTGCAACTCCCTAGACCTAAACAGACATTCAACCCTTGCAATGTGGGAGCAGCCCCTATGCAAGGGCCAATTTTTGTTCTCCCTGGAGATCAGCAATGGGAACCACTTTTACCCAGCTTTCAATCAAAATAATCAAACAAACCCAGGCATTGTGAACACTGGTCTATGATATGAAACTAGGGATGGGCGAATGGTTCGGCCCGAGCATAAGTTCGGGCCGAACTTTCGTTGTTCGGTCGTTCGCTGAACAGCCGAACAAATGGGTCAATTGACCATTTGATCGGCCCCCCTGAACCGACCACAATGCATTGCGGTGCTGAACATTGCATTGCAAGCCCTGATTGGCTGAAGCAGTGAAAGCTTCAGCCAGTCAGGGCACAGAGCACTGTCAGAGTCATGATTGGACACTGTCATCATGACTTTATTTAATCATGGCTCATTCCTGCCCCACAGTATAAAAGTATTCTTTCAATGGCAGCCATTTTCAGTGTGATTTCGGCATGGAGAGAGATAGAACAGGGGTCTGTTCAGTGCTATTAGTTAGTTAGTGTGCTATTTTGCTTCAATTGTCAGTGTAGAATATTAGTTTAGTGTCAGTCTAGGGATAGTGTGAGTGGTGTAGTGAGGAGGACCATCATTCAGCTTTGCATAGTGTGCAGCTAGAGTAGGGACAGCTCAGATAGTTTCACTGTAGTGTAGCGAGACCATGTCATTCATACATACATTAGTGTAGAGTAGGGACAGCATAGATAGTTTCAATGTAGTGTAGTGAGACTGTGTCAGTAATCTTTACATTAGTGTATAGCTAGAGTAGGGACTGTTCAGATAGCGTCAGTGTAGTGACGATTGAACACCGTCTATTTGATTGCATTACTGCCAGTTTAACGCCATTTACTTCTGTGTGCGTTACTGCCAGTTTAACGCCATTTACTTCTGTGTGCGTTACTGCCAGTTTAACGCCATATCGTTTTGTGTGCGTTACTGTCAGTTTAACGCCATATCGTTTTGCGTGCGTTACTGCCAGTTTGATGCCATATAGTTCTGTGTGCGTTACTGCCAGTTTAACACCATATCGTTTTGTGTGTGTTACTGCCAGTTTAACACCATATAGTTTTGTGTGCGTTACTGTCAGTTCTGTGTGTCACTGTACATTTGATGCATTATATTGCAGTATATTATAGTGTATCTGTGGAGTGTGTATGTGTAGTGTGAGTACTCAAATTAAAGTGCACCAAACGCCTCTTTACATTGATTAAAGTGCATCTACGTACAGATTTCAATTTCTTCTTTACATTTTCTTATAAGCACCGCCCCCTTCCTCCCAATAATGTCTGGGAGGACAACAAGGAAAGGCAGACGTTCCCTTGGTACTGTAAGGGGTCAACAACAAATGTGTCCACAGGCAAAGGTGGACGTGGTGGTCAGTCCTCAGGCAGGGCATCACAAGCAGTCACGCAAGCAGAGACAAGTGTGCAGTCCCCTGCAGTTGCCAGAGTGGATAAACCTGCCTCCTTGTCCACATCTATTCCTGCCTTAACCCCAACATCAGCCATGGTGGAGTCAGCTGAGTTATTTGACCACAGCATCAGCAACTTGCTCCTTGATGATGCCCAGCCATTACTGGATTCAGATGTTGGTTCTGAGGTTGAGGATGACAGAAATATGACCCTAGAAAGAGGGAGGAACACTGGTAGACAAATTGGCATTCATGTTCCCCAAGCCGCAGCGTATTGCCAAGTTGTCTCCAGTGGTAATGATGAAGATGGAGGAGATGGAGATGATGACGATGATGAGGTCATTGATGCAACTTGGGTGCCAGATAGAGCAGAGAAGGAAACTGAAGGTGAGGCGACACAACCCCAAGGAGGCCGACATCAAGAAAGAGTAAAGATCAGCCACCCTATTCGATCACATTCTGCAGCTGTTATCTCCCGGCCCACTCCCCAAAGCTCAGCTGTCTGGGTCTTTTTCAGCACATCTGCAGCAGATCGCACTGTTGCTATCTGCAAACTGTGTCTCGGGCACATCAAACGTGGCAAAAACACCAACCATTTGAGTAGCACATGCTTAACAAGGCATTTAATGTCCAACCTCTCAGCCCATTGGCAATAGCACCTAAAAGCCACACAAAAGGGGTACAAATCTGTCCCTCCTCCTCCTTGCCCACTTCAGTCTGCCCCTGTGATACCGAGTCATTACCTTTCAGCAGCCTCCACTGACAGGGATGATGGTATAGCACAGGGTGTCCCAGGTCCTAGCAGCACATCTGCCAGCAGCACACCACCAGCTGTAGACTGTAGATCTGTAAGTCTCTGCACCATCTGCTGCAGCAGAAAAAATACAGTCCCTGCCACCCACATGCCCAGCATCTAAATGCAAGCTTGTCAAAGCTGTTGGCTTTCCAACTTCTGCCTTTCAGCCTGATGGCCTCTGCCCCTTATGTGAATTCACACAATGTGCTGTACCACAATGGCAGGTTTTCAGTCGCTACTACTTTTCACATAAGGCCGTTCCATCTCTCTACCATCACGTGGAAGGGAATGTTCTGGCATCGTTGATCAAGGCAGTCAGACGTAAAATCCACCTTGCTGCTGACACATGGTCCAGCAAGCATGGGCAGGGACGATATATTTCATTCACAGCACACTGGGTAATGCTGCTTGCAACTCAAAAGGATGCAGGACAAGGCTCGGTGCTGCAGCTTGTTGTGCCCCCACGTCTCCGTAAAGCTGGTGGTGGTGATGCCAGACCTGTGAGCTCTACCCCCTCCCCCTCCTCCGCCACCTCCATGCCCTCTTTTGCAGAATTGTCCTATGAACATCAGGTACCCCTAAGCGTTCAAAGGGCTATTCCCAGAGTCAGGCTAAAAGGTGCCATGCAGTGCTTCCGCTTGTGTGTAGGGGACAGGAACCACACCGGAGCAGAGATTCTTTCAGCTCTGCAGGGACAGGCCCAGAGATGGTTCACACCTCGCCAGCTGGAGCCAGGAATGGTGGTGTCCAATAATGGCTCAAACCTCGTGTCCGCCCTTAGACAGGGAAAGTTGACACATGTGCCATGCCTGGCACATGTCCTCAATTTGGTGGTGCAGCATTTCCTAAGTAAGTACCCAGGGTTGCAAGATGTACTAAAGCAGGCCAGAAGAGGCTGTAGCCATTTCAGGCGGTCATACACGGCCAGTGCTCGGTTGGTTGAAATTCAGCGGGAATTCCACCTGTCCATAAACCGCCTGATTTGTGACATGCCCACCAGGTGGAACTCAACTTTGGGAATGCTGCAGCGGCTATACATGCATCAGAGGGCCGTCAACGAGTACCTGTGCCAGTATGGCACGACGTCAGACTCAGGCTACCTCGGCTTTTTTTCCCCACGCCAATGGCTGACCATTAGGGATACATGCACTGTATTGTCACCATTTGAGAAGGCCACAAGGATGGTGAGCAGTGACAGTGCATGCATCAGTGACACAATCCCTGTTATGTTCCTGCTGGCATAGACTCTGCATGGCATTATGGACAGGGCACTGGAGGCAGAGCAGCAGGAGGAAGAGGAGGACTTCCTTTCCTCTCAAGGCCCACTTTATCCAGACACCATCATTCCTATGTCACAGAACACACAGAAGGAGAGAGGGGAGGATAATGAGGAGGAGGATTCTGGCACTTTCATAGACTTCGAAGAAGATGAAGACATGCGTCAATCTGTAAGCGATGGCTTTCCAACCCCGGGACCCTTGGGAGTAGTACTTGGCTGGGAGGAGGAAGTTCCAGATGCTGTCATCCTGAGTGACCCGGAGGAGTCTGCTTCTCAAGCCTCTGCAAATTTGAGGCGCATGGGCAACCTCATGCTTTAAAGCCTGCGAAAGGATCCAAGAATACGTGGCATAAAGGAGAAGGATGATTACTGGTTGGCAACCCTTCTTGACCACCGTTATAAGGGGAAGGTCTCAGAACTCATCCCGTCCCCACAGAGAGTGCAGAAGATAAAATCTCTTGAGGACACATTAAAGAGGATGTTATTGAACATTTTTCCTGACTCCAGTAGGTTATAGTGTCGTGGAAAACTTAGTTTTGAATCTTCTGTTGGTTAAGAGAGGACGTTGGAGAAGGCGTCCGCCTATGTGAGGCATTTCGGAATTTTTTTAGTCCTCACCGCCCAGGGCTGTCAGCTTCCACATCCCATTGGCATTGTCTGCATCACATGGTGGACGATTACCTCAGGGCCAAAACAGAGATATCCCAGGGCAGGACCCAGACCCCTATAACCATTGTATGCCCGATTACTTGCATATAAGCCTCCAAAATGGGCACTTTTGATTCTTAACGTTTGGGTCCCATTGACTTTAATGGGGTTTGTTATCTAGATCTGAACTTTTGCAGTGTTCGAAAGTTCTGGTGCGAACCGAACAGGGGTCCGTTCGGCCCATCCCTATATGAAACATGTAAAAATATGTATATTATGTATGTGAATCTTCATTGGAAAAGCAAATTATCTAAATGACTGATGCAACCTACAACAGTTTCAGTGAACCCTGTGTAAAAAAATCTAAAGTGGTGGTAAGTTGCCTTTGGGTATTTGGGATATTTGGGTAGTTTTTTTTTTACCATTGAAAGATGGTTAAAATCGCCTAAAAAAAAATGACATGTGCAGCATATTAGCTAGAATAAGAAATGGTTCAGGGAAAACATAATTTCAGATGCTATCTACTATTGCGAAATTCTCTAGGCAGTGTTTTACAATATACATAATGTTTAAGCTGCCTGAGCTCTTTATAAAAAAAAAATGTCATGCTGCAGTCTTGTTTCACTATGATTCTTGTTTTACACAAGTAAGGTGACCGTTGAGGTTGGTGTGAGCGTCAGTACTGAGGGGGAGTCCCGGTCTTTGGTCTAAGGGTGGGGGATTTGGCTGCAAAACGTGCTCCTTCCTCCCACGCCATACTGGCCTTGAGTCTGTTTTCACACTAACCTATGATGGCTGCTCAGTACTTATCTGTTTACCTTCTTAAGTGGGTCATCAAGGTGATAGAGGAGGGGGGAGTGTGAGCCGAGGATGGAGAGAGCACTATACAGAAGAATGAGGAAATGAAAAGCAAATGAGAGACATGAAATGAAACAAATCAGGGAGAAAGTAAGGTGATGGGCAACCTTGTAGAAGCAGAGGAGTGCATAGAAGAGGAGGAAGTGTGTAAAGGATACAGAAAGTTTTCAAACAATGCACAGGGAATGACTAATGACATGTCTTAGTTATAGATCATGATGAAATGTCTTAGTGAAAAACTGTAATGACATTGTTGCTTATTTCAGTCATGTAGCAAATACTTATTCACATGATGCAAACTACTCTAAATTGCTTTAAATGAGTCCAAATGTGATGTACATTTGTTCTCAGTAACACAAAATTCTAGGAAGAAGTAAAATCAAGAATGGTGGCTACATTGCTACATAGATTCAGACCATGGAGAATAAATGTAACCACCCTCTAACAGGAAGTCAGATTCAAGCAATTTTTTAGATTTGGAAGAGGCTGAAAGCAATAGGTACTTTTTTGAGTTAGGAATACATATTTGAATACAATTATTTTTTTAAAACTAGAATTTACAGTCAATATAACTTTTATTTTAGCTCCAACTATATACTCTGTATGTCATATACAGTAAATAACGTATCTACTATAATGGTTTGTTATCATTAGAGTCTGACATGAAGCTATTACCTTAACTTTTTCTCTGTCCTAAAGCCCAATTGAACTTTTAGTTTAAATCAGCTAAATACGTTACAGGTGCATCATAACAAACTTTTATGTTCAAAACCCTACAGTTAATTTTCTTTAGAAAGTAGTTTCGGACTAATCAGAAAAGTCTGACCTCTGCCAGCAAATGCAGAGTGGCACCCTTACTCTCTGTGAGGAAGCAGTGATCACTCTGCAGAGGTCTGACACTTCCCCTACTTTTTTTAACAGAAAAGTTTTTTATTGACAAATCAGCATTACAGTAAGTTCATTATTCGACATTCAAGTGATTCTCAGTACATGTGCAATCTAGAATTTCAATTCAGATAGAACATCTTACAAGTTCAGTATAGCTTCTTCCTACCACCTCTCAGTCGGTGGCGTCTAAGCACGTTCTCCTCCCATATCCACCCACATAAATAAAAAACAAAAAAACAAAACAAAAGGGTGATCCACCTCTATCCGGTAAGAGACTGTCTGACACCCATACAGCATATTCGCTGCACATAGTCATGTCCACTCACTCTTCCTTCTGTGTGGTCAGGCAGGATCCAGCGCAGAGGGAGAGGGTGGGTAACCCCCAGGCCGGGCAGGGGGGGAGTCCGTCACATGGTCCCCCTCCTCCCCAGCACCTCACCCGTACGCGTCCAACCATGCCGACCAAACCTTGTCAAATTTAGCAGGGCACTGTCTGCTCTCGTAAGTGAGTTTATATAAGGGTAGCACTGAGTTTACCGCCTTTTTCCAGGTTGTAAGGGTGGGAGGTTCAGCTAACTTCCAGTGCAGCATTATTTCCCTCCTAGCATAGAACAACGCAAATGTAATGCAAAGCTTGACATATCTATCTCCCTCTACCTCCCCTAAATGACTGAGTAGGAGCACCATTGGGTTCATTGGGACCCTGGTTCCTCCCATGTCACCAAGCGTCTCCGCCACCCCCTCCCAGGATGCTCTGAGTCTGGGGCAGGCCCAAACCATATGCCAGAATGTTCCCTCCTCTATGCCACACCTGGGGCATTTTGGGTCTACGTGTGAATACATTCTGGCCAGTCTGTGCAGGGTAAAGTAGGCCCTATGTAGGAATTTGAGTTGGATGAACCTGTCCTTGGCTGCTATCATGGTTGGGATGTAGGCGGAGATGCACTCCTCCCATTCATCCTCCCCCAGAGCTGGGATGTCCTCCCTCCATTTTTCCATTGAGCAGGTGGGCTTGACGTCATGGGCTACTGTCAGGTATAGGTATAGAGTGGAGAGGGGTTTCCCCATTATGCTCGAGGTCAGTAGACGTTCAATTGCGTCCGGTTCTAAGGTCAAGTTGTCTGAAAATTGAGCCCTTATTGCATGCCTCAACTGCCAATAGTGAAATTCAAAGGACCTAGGCAAAAAATACATTCTTTTCATATCACAGAAGGGCATAATCGTGCCGTTTGCTACTACATGTTTAAGGGTGGTAATCCCCCGTTTGGCCCATTGTGAGGGGTCTGGTATACTCCAGAGGTGAGGCAGGGTTGGATTACCCCACAACGGGGTATGTGGAGATGCATGATTCGGTATAGCATAAATGGCCCTTGCTTCCCTCCATACTGTAATGGTTGTCTTCATAAGGGCTGTCAGGGGATGGGGGGCTTTGAGTCCTCTATACACCAGGTTGGTCAGGGCTGCATATGACCCCAGGATGGCCGCCTCAAGTCTAACCGCTGGGTTCTGTCTGGGCTGTGAGAACCACCAGCGTACCGTCACCAGGACTGCTGCCCAGTAGTACAGTAAAAAATTTGGGAGAGCTAGGCCTCTTCCCGATAGGGGAAGATATAGTATCTTTTTTGCCACCCTAGGTATCTTTCCAGACCAAATAAATGTGGTCAGCACTCCCTCCAAGCGCCTAAAGAAGGATCTAGGTATGTGGGAGGGGGTGTTGCGAAAGAAGTAGAGGAATTTAGGAAGGAATACCATTTTTAGAAGATTGACTCTGCCCACTGGTGTGAGCGGGAGGGAGCGCCAAGCTGTACACTTGACTACGAGATGGGAGAGAAGGGGTTGCACGTTCTTTTCTACGTATTCTTGTACGGTGTTACTGATTTTAGTGCCCAGATAGGTGAATTCCCCCACCCACTGAAGCGGGGTACCAGTGTCTATTCTGGGGAGTGAGGGATGCAACGGAAACAGGACTGACTTACTCCAGTTTATGCAGATGCCAGAGAATCTACCAAAGTCTTCAAACAATTCTAATGCCTTTCGCAGTGATTGTTAGGCATCCGCAAGGTAAAGTAGAGTGTCGTCGGCATATAGGGATACTTTCTCTTTTATCTCTCCAACCACTATGCCCCTCACCCCTGTCTCAGCCCTCAGTGCAATGGCAAGAGGCTCCACCACCAGGGCAAACAGTCCCGGCGATAGAGGGCAGCCCTGACGAGTACTCTCGCTGTCGGGCTGGCATAGAGCATTCTCAGCCATGACATAAATTTTGGCCCAAATCCGAACTTCAACAGTACCCCCCACTGGAAATCCCACTCCACTGAGTCGAAGGCTTTTTCGGCATCAAGTGATGCCACCACCCCTGCTGACTCCAGCTGTGCACTGTCCATGTGCGTGAAAAGCCTTCTTATGTTGATGTCTGTACCCCTCCCCGGCATAAAACCCGTTTGGTCTGGATGCACCAGAACGGTTATAACCGTGTTAAGTCGCATGGCTAACACTTTGGCTAGGAGTTTTGCATCGACATTGATCAATGAAATAGGACGGTACGAGAAGCACAGGGACAGATCCTTGCCAGGCAGAGGCGGCTCTATAATTAGGCAAATTAGGCAGTCGCCTAAGGCCTCACCATCACAGGGGCCTCGCGGCCGCCTAACTTGCCTATTGCAGTGTTTAATAGTGGTGGTTTTTTATGTCGCAAAGTCACCAGCTCTGCGGCGATCTACCCATCAATCACAGACAGCTGACGGATAGATTGAGTATCGGCCGACATGCAGAGTAGCGTGGAAAGCGGCTGTAATAAGTCCTTACTGTCCTCTCTCATGTCGCGCCGCCGCTACTCCCGGCGGCCCCTCCTCTTGTCCATCCAAGGTGATTTCACAAGCATACAACAAGAGGAGAAGAGGGGAGGGGCCGCCGGGGAGCAGCGGCGGTGCGACACGAGAGAGGACAGTAAGGACTTATTATAATACAGCCGCTTCCCGTGCTACTCTGCATTTAAAGGAAACTGAAAAGAAAGTGTGCCCTGCTGTGCCGAGTACTCAGATGTGCACCATACCCCGTGCACAGTGCCCTGATGTGCCATGTACCCTGTGCCCTGCCATGTCAGTACCCTGTGCTCAGTACCCTGATGAGCTCTGCTGTGCCCAGTGCCACATACCCTGTGCCCGTACCCTGATGTGCCCTGCTGTGACCCATACCCTGATGTGACCAATACCTTGCACCCTGCTGTGCCCGTACCATACTCTGTGCCCAAACCCTGATGTGCCCTGCTGTGCTCCATTCCCTGATGTGCCCCATACCCTGCACCCTGCTGTGCCCGTGCCCTGCTGTGCCCAGTACCCTGATGTGCCCCATACTCTGCCCTGCTGTCCCCTGTACCCTATGCCCATGCCCTGCTGTGCCCCATACCCTGTGCCCTGCTGTGCCCAGTACCCCGTGCCCTTGTCCTGATGTGTCCCATACCCTGTGCCCTGCTGTGCCCCGTACCCTGTGCCCTTGTCCTGATGTGCCCCATACCCTGTGCCCTGCTGTGCCCCATACCCTGTGCTCTGCTGTGCCTAGTGCCTCATACCCTGTGTCCGTACCCTGATGTGTCCTGCTGTGACCCATGCCCTGCTGTGCCCCGTGCCC
This sequence comes from Aquarana catesbeiana, assembly GCF_042186555.1. Taxonomy (NCBI): domain Eukaryota; kingdom Metazoa; phylum Chordata; class Amphibia; order Anura; family Ranidae; genus Aquarana; species Aquarana catesbeiana. The sequence continues at coordinate 91,740,662 of NC_133330.1, forward strand.
TGCTGTCCCCCGTACCCTGTGCCCGTGTCCTGATGTGCCCCATACCCTGTGCCCTGTATCCTGATGTGCCCTGTACCATGCACCCTACTGTGCCTTGTACCATGTACCCTGATGTTTTCCCCCGTACCCTGCTGCACCATGTATCCTGCTGTGCTCTGTACCACGCTCTGTGCCCTGTACACTGCTGTGCGCCCCATGCCCTGCTGTGTGCCTTGTGATAAGCCTTGCTGTGTACCCCATGTTATGCTGCTTGCCCCATGCCCAGCCATGAGCCCCTTAAAGTGCCCCATGTTCTGCTGTGAGCCCCATGATGTACCTCATGTTTTGCTGTGTGCCCTGTGATGTGTCGCATGCCCTGCTGTGTGTCCTATGTCCTGCTGTGAGATCCATGATGTGCCCCATGTTCTGCTGTGTGGCCCATGATGTTCCCAAGGTTCTGCTGTGTGCCCCATGTTCTGCTGTGTGCCCCATGATGTGCCCAAGGTTCTGCTGGGTGCCTAATGTTGTGCCCCAAGTTCTGCTGTGTGCCCCATGATGTGCCCAGTGTTCTGCTGTGTGCCCCATGATGTGCCCAAGGTTCCGCTGTGTGCCCCATGATGTGCCCAGTGTTCTGCTGTGTGCCCCATGATGTGCCCAATATTCTGCTGTGTGCCCCATTTTGTGCCTCATGTTCTGCTGTGTGCCCGATAATGTGCCCAATGTTCTGCTGTGTGCCCCATGATGTGCCCAATGTTCTGTTGTGTGCCCCATGATGTGCCCCATGATGTGCCCAATGTTCTGCTGTGTGCCCCATGATGTGCCCCATGTTCTGCTGTGTGCCCCATGATGTGCCCACTGTTCTGCTGTGTGCCCCATATTCTGCTGTGTGCCCCATAATGTGCCCTTCTGCCCCCCCTATTGTCTCCTGACCTCCTGTGCTCTGCCCTGCTGTCCCCTGTACACTGCTTATCTCAAGTTAAACCCAGAACTGAGCATCTGTGGAAAAAAAAGCACAAGTTTCACATAAAATAGGTAAGTTCCAAGATTTGTTTCTATTATTTAAAGAGGTTGTAAACCCTCATGTTTTCATCTTATGCATTAATGTGAAAAAACTTCTGTCACTCAGCAGCCCCCCATTTTCCTCACCTGAGCCCATTCGTCCCCACGCCGGGGGTTTCTCGGCTCTTGACTGGATAGATTGATAGCAACGCAGCCTTTTTGGGTTTCCATCCCAAAAAGAAAAATCAGCTCGCCGGCTGCATGGGGGGTAGTCCTGTGCAATAGGCGCTCCCAACCCCCCGGAAATTCTGTGGGGTCAAGGAGTGAGCCGAGCTTCCTCCTCGCGGCCGAGACATCCGCCGGGACATAACTTGAACCGATGGGGACAAGAGTCAGGGGGGCAAGCAGGACGTTTAACTGGATCTGTCCCATCAGTGGAAGGCAAGGAGAATTGTTCAACCATCGACAGGAGTATGTAGCCGTTAGATTCCCTTGAGAGCCCCAGGAGAAGGAGTATGCGGCCAGTCTGGCCTTGAGGGTCTCCTGGATCTCTCGTCCAGGGGCACTATCTTATCCGTCCTTAATGAGGTGTTCCTGGGTGCCCTGTGTTGACAGTCTTAGCGTGAACAGGCACAACGGGTGCAACATACGTCATAAGACAGTAAGGGTTAAATCAGTCAGTGTAAGGTTCACTGAAACAGGTGTCCTCCCAGGGCCCCATGTGTTGCAGTCAGGAATAAAGGGTACTCACATTGGTTGTTGCTCACGGGGCAGCGAATACAGCCATGCAGAGGCCTCTCTGGGGGAAGTGAAGAAGCGCACCGTTTCTCCATCCTGAACCCTCAGGTGAGCCGGAAATAGGACACTATATCGAATGTTTCGTGCCCTCATTGCAGCCTTCACGTGGTCAAACGATTTCCTCAGTTTTTGCGTTTCTACCAAGTAGTCGGAAATATCATTAGTTTATTGTTTTGGTGTCTCAGTTCCCCCATTGATCTGGATGCACGGAGGATCTCATCCCTGTCCCGAAAGTTAAGGAGCCTCAGAATGAATGTTCGGGGGGGGCACCCGGGGGGCCAGGCTTAGGCGGGATCCTGTGTGCCCGTTCCACCACATAATGAGGAGACAGCTGGGCATCAGGTAGAAGGTTGCGTAACATGTCCTCCAGCCCATGGGATTGTTGCCCTCTAGGCCCTCCGCCATGCCAACTATGCGCAGGTTGTTACATCTGTTTCTATTCTCTGCGTCTTCTGCTCTGTACTCCAGGGCTTTGACCTTAGTCTGAAGTGTGTGAAGAGCTGCACTGTGTTCAGCAACCGCGTCCTCTGTGTTACTGACCCTCTGCTTTGTTTCTGCTACCCTGGATCTGAGCTTGTCCATATCCTGTCTCAAGAGGCCCACGTCCATCTGAACCGCCTCTATCTTAGCAGTAAGTGTGGATTATTTAAAGAGGTTGTAAACCCTCATGTTTTCATCTTATGCATTAGTGTGAAAAAACTTCTGTCACTCAGCAGCCCCCCATTTTCCTCACCTGAGCCTGTTCGTCCCCACGCCGGGGGTTTCTCGGCTCTTGAGTGGATAGATTGATAGCAGCGCAGCCTTTTTGGGTTTCCATCCCAAAAAGAAAAATCAGCTCGCCGGCTGCATAGGGGGGGGGGGTCCTGTGCAATAGGTGCTGCAGGTGGCCCGGGGGTCTGTTGGGGGGTCTGGTGGTCGATGGGGGATCTCTGAGGGGGAAGGGAATTTGTATTTTTTCCCCTTACCGGCCGTTGCACCCGACTGGCGTCGCCTCATCCAGGATGTTCTGTGGACACTCTAATGCCCTGTACACACGGTCGGACTTTGTTCGGACATTCCGACAACAAAATCCTAGGATTTTTTCCGACGGATGTTGGCTCAAACTTGTCTTGCATACACACGGTCACACAAAGTTGTCGGAAAATCCGATCGTTCTAAACGCGGTGACGTAAAACACGTACGTCGGGACTATAAACGGGGCAGTGGCCAATAGCTTTCATCTCTTTATTTATTCTGAGCATGCGTGGCACTTTGTGCGTCGGATTTGTGTACACACGATCGGAATTTCCGACAACGGATTTTGTTGTTGGAAAATTTTATATCCTGCTCTCAAACTTTGTGTGTCGGAAAATCCGATGGAAAATGTGTGATGGAGCCTACACACAGTCGGAATTTCCGACAACAAGGTCCTATCACACATTTTCCATCGGAAAATCCGACCGTGTGTACGGGGCATAAGGGCTTGTTGTTGCCCAGGGTCCGTGAGCTGTGCCCTGTGGAGAGGAGACCAGGACTGGAGAAGCTGCGGTGTCTGTAATTATGGGAGGGGGGGCAAGCGGAGTCTGCCGGTTCCAGGGCCCTCTCACTCTTGTGTGCAGGCAGGGAACACAGTGCCACTGAGTGCTCCGTGCCTGTCAGCCTCTCAGGATCTATGGGGAGGAGATCCGATCAGAAGGGGCAGAGGCATCCGTCCACCGCTTGGATCCTGGACGGCGTCCTCCGGCTTCCTCCCAGGCCGTCAGTGGCCTGTTAGTCCCGGACGCCTCCTGTGCGTGAGCTCCGGCGCCACATGGAGCGAGCCGGGCGAGAGGAGAAGGGGACGATACCGGCCGTCTCAGGCCAAGTGCAGACCTGCCGCCGGGTTCCCCCAACTGCCTGTGCTGTGGGCTACCTTCGGCTGCCGTGAGGTGAGGGATTTGGATGCCGATGGGAAGGATGGCTGGTGTAGGTCCGTCAGAGCTCAGAGGAGAACGTCCACTCACAGTGCCATCTTGGACACGCCCCTCACACACTTCCCCTACTTAATCTACTTAATCTCCCTACTTGAGAGCTAGAGCTCTCAACTCAACAGGGAGCATTCGTTTTGTTGATCGTGGCAACCTCTGAACCAAATACCGTAAACCGAAAAAACAAGGCAGACAATGCTGAGCTTACAATCAAACCCGATATGTCTTTATCAAGCAAATACATGATGTATGAAAACTTGGCCAGGCATCTGCCTTGTTGTGAGGAAAGAGAAAATTCACTTTGTGACAAGGTCACCCATTCATCTTAATCCTGGCAAACCATACCCAAGTGCTTGGAGAGAGAGAAGCTGAGAGAGGATCTAAAAGGTGTAGGATACAAAGTTTCTCAAAAATTCTGGGCAATAAAGGCGCTTGCGTTAAGCTAAAAGAGCTAGGGAGCGGCAATGGTTGGGCTGCAATGTCATTAGATACTTCTGGGATATGCTTTGCCTTTAAAGTGATTGAAAAGTCTTGTTTTAAATAAATAAAAAAAATAACAAACATGTTATACTTACCTCCTCTGTACAGTTGGTTTTGCACAGGGCAGCCTGGATCTTCCTCTTCTCGGGTCCCTCTTCGTTGCCCCTGGTCCCTCCCTCCTGTCGAGTGCTCCCACAGAAAGGAGCTTGCTATGGGGGCACTGGAGCTGAGTCACAGCTCCATTTGTCCATTCAGACACAGAGCCCCGACCCGGCCCCACCCCCTCTCTCCCCTGATTGGCTAACTGACTTTGACTGACAGCTGTGGGAACCAATGACGCCGCTGCTGTGTAACAGCCAACAAGGCGGAGAGTCCCAGATGGCTAAGACACTCATGGACATGAAGAGAGATGGGGCTCAGGTAAGTAATTAGGGGGTACTGGGGAGGCCGCTACACACAGGTTTTTTATCTTAATGTATAGAATGCAGAAAGATAAAAAACCTTCTGCCTTTATAATCCCTTTATGTTCAACTTTAAACATCTAAGTACTAGAAAACGCAGTAAAGATATCCCCAGGTGGTAAGCTTCCCAACAGTCAGTTTATCACCTGAACCACACTCATGTTATCTGTCCAAAAGACCAACCATCTGTTTTGCAGTCTTTACCCTGGAGCTCAATGACCACAATGATAATATAATGTTACTGAAACTTTTTCCTATGTAAGGCTCCATTCACACTAGCGCGTTTTTTGATGCATTTTGCAGAAATGCACGGGAATTTTTTAACATGGGTTCCTATGGAACATGTTCACATCAATGCCTTTTTGTTTCTCTGCATTTTTGGAAAGGGTCGGGGACTTTTTTTCATGCAAAAAGCAGCGTTTTGCATGTAATGGATTTCAATGGACAAGCATCAAAAACGCAAGTGCACCGTTTTTGCAGCGTTTTTGATGCGTTTTTGATGCGTTTTTGCCGTTTTTTTTTTTTTTTTTGTTTTTTTTTTAATTTTTTTTTAATTTTTTTTTTTAGACTGTAAAAAAAAACTGTAAAAAAAAAAAAAAAAAAAAAAAAAACGCAAAACGCAAATCGCGGCAAAATCGCGGCAAAAACGCCGCAAAAACGCCGCAAAAACGCTGCTCAAAAACGTGGCAAGCATGAAAAAAAACCTCCAAAAACGCCCAAAAGCAACATGCATAGGTGTGAATCGAGCCTAACAGATCCATTTGAAACCATAAGGCCTGTCAGGGCTCTGCAGACCATTCCCTTTGGGAAAAGGCACCAAAGCCATAGGGGGAGCTTGCGGTATCTATGGTAAAGCTTGAGTTTTGAGTTTGGTGCCTCTTTTCCAACAAGCATTCTCACTGAAAGACTATAGAAAAGATAACCACACCTCCAAATAACGTATGGACCCGAGGAATTCTGACAAAATGATGGGGGGCAGATATACCCTTCATTGCCCAAGACATAGGCCTACAGAAGGCCCAGCCCATGGGGAATACTCGACAAGCAAATACTTGGTGACCCAGCAATAACTGATGCTGTTTCAGCTGGAACTTTTTGGCATCCTTAGCCAGTTGAAGAAGGGACAAAAGCCTGGCCAGTTTGTCATTAGGCAACCGGAAGGCCATCTGAACAGTATTAAATTAACTTCGCAACAAGGCTAGCACATGTACAGAGCCCTCTGTCTTGGCTGCAGAAAGCAGAATGCCAAGCTGCACACAGTGTATGCTGGAAGGAGGAAATGAGCTGTTGACATTGGTCACTACATGACCAATGAATAACAAAATTGCTCACATGCAGTACATTAACAAATGTAGGCCAGAAACCTGTCCCACTACTCACTCAAGGAAATTACAGAACAGTTAAAAAGAAGCTGCACAGCCCATTGTTAGGAACATGTCAACAAAACAACTCCCTTGGAAGTGGCAGCCTAAAAAAAATGAAAACATTTACAGTGTACGGGAAGGAGGCGGAAGTTTTGAGCTGCACCTGCAGATCTAAACAGGTGCAGGGCTTTGTCAAAGAAGGCATATTGGAGCCGGGATTCTTCTTTATCAATGCCATCATTAACTGGTGAGCCTAAAGGCTAGGAAATGTAGTGTAGAAGTCAAAATTGGCCCTCTTACTTTTTGGGGACCATACCAAGTAGAGAAACCCCCAGGTTGTGGTATCAGGGAAATCAAATGGACCAGCCATTTGTCCCAATTCCAGCTCCTTCTGCAGCTTTTCAGTTATCACGGTCTCAAACTGTGCAGCAGCTTTTAAACTGACTGACATGTTAAGCTCTTCTAATAGTTTAAAGGGGATCTATAATCCACGATCAAAGCTCCCGCCAGGAAAAACCCCAGTGGCTGTGGGCAGAGGAACAGGGAGCATAAGAGAGTGGGGAGCTAGCACCATCAGTGTCAGTTGCCCAGATATCAGTGGCAGCCCTGTCACATCTACCTAAAGCCTGGGTCAGTCTGGGACTCAGGTGGGAAGGCCGGCGAGATTGCCTCCTTACCCTAGAAGACCTAGGCCTTGTAGTAGGAGCCTCAGCTGTAGGAAAGGCAGAAATGGAGGAGAGCTCGGAGGACCGGTGAGATGCCAAGCCACCTGACCTTTTTCAAGAACCTCCATGACCCTGGAGATGAGGAATTCAAGTTTACCTCAGTGTAGACTTTTAGGAGTTGTTTACACTTGCTTCAAAATGTGGCACTTGACACCCCCATTTTTAAAGCACTCTGAATGCCAATGAAAGCACCTTTCACTCAATAAAATGGTTAGCTTACAGTCCTGTTTACACTTAAGCGTTTGCTTTGTTTTGCTTTGCTTCAAAAATTATACAACCATGTTTCATTCTTGGTGCTTCAAAGCATCTGCAAAGCCTTTACAAAAGTCTATTACAAAGCTTGCTAGCACCTGCAGCATTTGAGGGGCTTTAATTCAGAGTTAGTTTTGCTGTGTTTTGGAGGTATTGAAATATATCCCAGGATGCACTGGGAACCAGCAAATGAACCAGAAAGACATCATCAGTAGTCACTTCCAGTTCTTTTGTATATATTTGTATGTATTCTGAGAGTGTCTGCTGCAGACTTCATATCTGGTGTGCAGCATGGAGCCATGCACGGAGCAGCATGGGGTCTGGACCAGAGCGGGGCAACTAAAAGACAGCACACGTGGTCCACAACATGTAAATGCTATAGTGGAATGTGAGTAGGGACCTGAGAGATAGGACTGAGCAGCAGAGGATCAGCAGAGCTGGGGGACCAGAGCTAGAGAAACTAGCAGATGCCAACTGTGGTGAGCAGCATGTGAATAGTATAGCAGAAGGTGAGTGGGGACTGGAAAGTGAGGAAGATCAGCAAGCCAGAGGATCAGCAGAGCTTGGAATTTCTACTGAGTGGGAAATAAGCAAAGTTGGGGATTACTACTGAGTGGGGGATCAGCAGAGCTGGAGTTTACTACTGAGCAGGGGATCAGCAGAGCTAGGGGTACTACTGAGTGGGACAGCAGAAGAGCTGGGGGCACTGTTGAACCAGGGATCTGCTAAACAAGGATACTAATGAGCTGGGGATCTACTGAGCAGGGATACTAATAATCTGGAGATCTGATAAACGGGGGTACTAATAATTTAGGAATCTGCTGAATGGGAGTACTAATGAACTGGGGTTATTACTGAGTTGGGGATACTACTAAACCAGGGTTCTACTGAGCCTTTAAAATAAATAGAAAAACAGAACACTCACGGCATTTGCCAAGCTTCATTAAAGCTTAAAAAAAAAAATCGCAGAAGCTTTAGGCACTGTTAAAGCATGTTGAAGTGATAGGCAGAAGAAGCATAGCCAAAGCTATTTTGGCTGCACTTCTCCTGGGGATCACAGTGTGCATGAGCGGGGGCATGGCTAACCACTGAGTAAGATGGACGTCTGACTCCACAGCTCCTGCACCGACCGGCTCCTATCACTTACCCACAGCTATCCTGATCCCTCTCAACAACCATCCGGACCTTCAACACACAGGATTACATCCTCAGAATGTCATATCCGACCCGCAAGAGGAAAGAATTCAGGCAGCCTAAGAAACTGACAGATTTCTTCTTTATGCCGAAAATCCAAGATGACGGCCGCAGCTCTCCACACGAACCTGCTACAGCCTACACAGATCTCCCTGATGCTGATGGACTAGAAATATCAGCACAGAATGACTCCCTGGGTGCCTCTCCTTCCTCCCTGCCATCATCTGCCAGCAACAGCCCAGCTAAGTCGAGGATGCGACTGGATTCTGCCAGCACAAGCCCTGAGGTGAGCCCTGCTTTAGATCACAGCTCAATCCATCCCTTATAGCAGCCTTCCCCACATCAAATCAGCCTGTACTGGATACTACTATGAAGGAGATGCTCATCTCACTTCAAAGCTCCCTGCACAATGGCATTTCCACCATGTTTAATAAGTTCTCCTCACAAATGCATTACATGGAGCAGAGAGTGTGCAATATTGAAACCCAAATAGGAGAGATGACTGAAACAGTGAATGATCTTGTGGATGCACATGATCACACTCATGAAGAACAACAGTGGATGAGAGCCAAAATGGCGGACCTCGAGGACAGGTCTTGACTTAATAATGTAAAGCTTAGGGGGGTACCTAAAACAGTCATGCCACAGGATCTCAATGCATACGCCAGAAATCTGATTTCCACCCTATTACCAGAACTTTCTCCCATGGAAACTATTGTGGACCGTGTCCACCGCTTACCCAAGTCCTCTCTCCTCCCTGCAGAGGTCCCCCGCAATGTTTTAATGAGGGTGCACTTTTATCACGCCAAAGACCAACTCCTATTCTAAGCTAGATCCCTGGGCAGCCTCCCAGCTCCATACACCAATCTCCAACTGTATGCGGATATCTCCCAACATCCCCGCCAACTGAGGAAACAACTGAACACCATTACTAAGCCACTCAATAATTACAAGATCCCCTACCAATGGGGTTCCCCACCAAAATTATGGTCACTAAAAATGGTGTCAAACACAACATATCCACAGTTGAAGAAGGTCTTAAACTCCTACACATTTGGGGAATCATTCCTGACCAAAACGGGTCAACGCAACCCAACCGCAAGGAGAACACTCACACTTACAAGGCTAATCTCCAAGCTGGTAAACGCTAAACATTGTTAGGATAGCGGAATCATTAGCTAGTTCACACGCCGCACATCTGGTCGGTGCCTTGCTCGTTGCAAATCGTTCCACAAACTTTTACCCCGTTGATATACAGTAATCCCAGACACAGCAGACTGCTGCTTTTTGCTGTTCTTGTTCCCTTCTTTTCCCTTTTCCTGCTCAATATCTGATTATCTAACGTTTCAAGTTTACAGTTCCATCTTTATCCTCACTTTCTCTCCGAAGAGCATCTGAAGAACACAACTCCAACATCGTTCAACGTCTGAACCTACAGAGAAACCGTATACCTTCATCCAACCGGGAGTAAACACCACACTTGACATAACATCTCCTACAAAATACCTAAGATGCCTACATTTTTTCACTCAACTCTAAAGGGCTGAATCACCCTGCCGCCAAAAGAGCTTCCCTATGGCACTCAGCACATGAATCTAACAGTGACATTCTGTCAGGTCACCTGAGACCAGGTGACAGATGCACTCTGTAGGAGTCAGAAGTGCACCGCTAAGGTAGTGGACCCTAGGACTGACTGCTGTGGATTGAACCCTGGAAGGTTCAGGAAGCAGGTCTACAGGATAACTAACATGGATCCCAGTGGGAGCTAGAGCATAGATTCCCCATGGTGTCTAAGAGCCAGCAGATGTTCACCAGAGCCTCTAGTGGTGAGGATGGACTGCTCTGCAGTCTGGCTCCAGGTCACAGCCCCCAGGATCTCACAGCTCACGCTCACCGTAGACTACAGGAGAAGAGGAAGGAGGCAGCAGGCTGGAACAACAGGGAAGTAAGGGGTAAGCCAAAGGTCAGGGCGACTAGCAGAAAAGGATAAACAAAACACGCCAAAGGTCAGGGTAACAAGCAGACAGGGAGAGTCGAGAACAGGCCAAAGCCGGTAACAGGAATCAGACGTAGGAAACACAGCAAGTACACACGGAGGCTAACACACAATGGTTGATCAGCACTGCTGGCTTGCAGTGCACAGGAATATATAGGGTTCCCTGATAGGGCCTGGGGTGGGGCCATGCTTAGAGGAGAGGTTAAAAAACCAGTCAGGTGAGAGGCAGCTGGTCTTTAGAGATGAACACATGGAGACAGGTAAGCTGACAGAAAACTCTATTGCATAACCATGACACATTGTCTGCATACAAGAGAACCACTTCAAAACCAACGCAGAACCCCAATGCTCCAACAGTGTGCATGAGCCGGTGATGTCACAGACTAAAGAAATTGTGAATATCTCCTGAAGGGTGCATGTCTAGGAGATATTCACAGTACCTACTGGTGAGCTTTATTATAAGCTTACCTATAGGTATAAGTGACCAAGTGGTGTTTAATACTACTTTAATAGAGTTCAGGATCTGCCCTCACACTCAATGCCTAGGTAGCCAATCACCTTAGAGCAGGCATATCCAAAGTCCGGTTAGTGTTTGGCTGAAGCCATTTATTATCAATTAGCTGTGTTTACTCTTTTTAAATCATAATGACAACAGAAACTACCTAAATGACCCAGATCAAAAGTTTAAATACCCTGGTGATTTTGGCCTGATAACATGCACACAAGTTGATACAAAGGGGTTTGAATGGCTATTAACGGTAACCATCCTCACCTTTGATCTGTTTGCTTGTAACTAGTGTTGTGTGTATAAAAGGTCAATGAGTTTCTGGACCCCTGACAGACTCTTGCATCTTTCATCCAGTGAATACAGTACTCTCTGAAAACCACACAATGTGGTGTGCCGTTTTCAAGATGCACAATAAGGAGGCACTTGAAGAAAGATGGGCTGCATGGTCGAGTTGCCAGAAGAAAGCCATTACTACACAAATGCCACAAAGTATCCTGCTTACAATATGCCAAACAGCACAGAGATAAGCCTCAAACCTTCTGGCACAAAGTCATTTGGAGTAATGACACCAAAATTAAGCTTTTTGGCCACAACCATAAACGATTCATTTGGAGAGGAGTCAACAAGGCCTATGATAAAAGGTACACCATTCCTACTGTGAAACACGGAGGTGGATCGCTGATGTTTTGGGGATGTGTACAGGAAATTTGATCAAAATTGAGGGTAAGATGAATGCAGTATGTTATCAAAAAATAATGGAGGAACATTTGCATTCATCAGCCAGGAAGCTGCACATGGGACGTACTTGGACATTCCAACATGACAATGATCCAAAACACAAGGCCAAGTTGACCTGTCATTGTCTACAGCAGAATAAAGTGAAGGTTCTGGAGTGGTCATCTCAGTCTCCTGACTTCAATATCATTGAGTCACTCTGGGGAGATCTCAGACATGCAGTTCATGCAAGACAGCCCAAGAATTTACAGGAACTGGAGGCTTTTTGAAAGAGGAATGGGCAGCTTTACCATCTGAAAAGATAAAGAGCCTCATCCGCAAATACAACAAATGACTTCAAGCTGTCATTGATGTTAAAGGGGACAATACACGGTATTAAGAACAGGGGTATGTAAACTTTTGATCAGGCTTATTTGGGTAGCTTCTGTTGTCATTATGATTTAAAAAGAGTAAACACAGTTGATTGATAATAAATGGCTTCAGCCAAACACTAACCATGAGTGAAAGAAAAGTTTTTGTGATTTGTCATTCATATTCTCTGAATAGCCAAGAAATCATAAATTCTGCCAGGGTATGTAAACTTGTGAGCACAAATGTATATATCTTTTGTGGCCCCCAGATATATACCGTGTTTATCGGCGCTGCCTTGGAGGGGACAGGGAGGGGGTGGGACAAGTGCCATCAGATTACACACACAGGAGAATCTCCTGTTTACTCGGCGGCGTCTGTAATAGGAAGTCCCGTCTCCTGGGCTGGCATTGGACGACTGTTCTGTCTATCATAGGAGGTGGGACTTTGTATTAAAGAGGCCGCCGAGTAAACAGGAGATTCTCCTGTATGTAATCTGTTGGCGCTCATCCCGCCCCTCCTTCTCCCCTCTAAAGGCTGCAGATGGGCATTGATCAGGCTACACTGATGGCAATGGTAAGGCTGCATTCATGGCAATAGTAATGCTGCAGATGGGCACTGATTAGGCTTCATTGATGGCCACTGACCCTTTATTTTGCTTCACAGTTCTTTATTTAAAAGTTACGTTTTTTTCCTAAAACTTCCCCCCCTGAGGTTGCGTTCATGGCAATGGTGAGGCTGCATTCATGGCAATGGTGAGGCTGCATTCATGGCAACGGTGAGGCTGCATTGATTGCAATGGTAAGGCTGCATTGATTGCAATGGTAAGGCTGCATTCATGGCGATGGTGAGGCTGCAGATGGGCACTGATTAGGCTGCATTGATGGGCACTGACCCTTATTTTGCTTCAGTTCTTTATTTAAAAGTTTTTTCCTGAAATTTCCCTCTTAAAGTGAAGGTGCGTGTTATACGCCGATAAATACAGGTATATCCAAATAACACGCCCAAGCTCATCCTTAGTCCTGAGCGGCGCTCATCTTTAGTCCTGAGCAGCTCTCAGGGATTCGTTGGGGCCACAAAAGATATATATATATCCAAATAATACACCTGAGCTCATCTTTTCACAACACATAGCCACAAAGGCAAGAGAATTATTGTTGGGCAGTGTATTAGTGCTCGGACGAACACACTTAGACCGAATTTTAATGGTTTAAAGAATGTCAGGCAAAATGGTTGGCCCTCATGCATGTTCACGTCATCAAATCTGGCCCTCTTTGAAAAAAGTTTGGACACCCCTGCCTTAGAGCTACTTTAGTTTGTTCCCTAAATCCATGTCCAACAACTGAGCCATGCTCACATCAGTCAAGGCTCCCCTATGGGTTCAAGGGGCCTTTATTTGTGCATTTTGGTGTGGTGTGTTATGAAATTGCAGGACTTTTTTTTGTGCATTCCAAATGAAAGGGTTGCCCAAGGACCCTTCATATGCATGTTCTTTCTGGTTCTGTCTGTCAGTTTTTTAGACAATTGGCGGATGTAAACAGACGTATGGAAGAAGGTGGGGAGAAGATGTTGACTCTAACGACGAAGCTTGAGGACAACGCATCCCTTAACTGGAGGTGCCACACTTTAGTTCAGCTTTAAGATAACAAAGTTATACATATATTGTTGACAAATATTGTTTTCTTTTGATAATATTATCTTTAGAAAAGCAGATAAAAAGTATAATTATAATTTAATATATAATATAATTTTATTTGTTCTGTTTATAATGACGGTGGTGTATTTATAAATAAAATTACAAACAAAAAAAGGTGAAATAATTTTATTTGTGCTGCAGTAAAAAGGTAAACAAACAGAATGAATGAATAAAGAAAGAATCTAATAGCTATGAGCAGAATGGGAGTAAGGAGTTGATTAATCACTTGCCGACCCTATAACCTAGACACACGATGGCCATCTGGGGAGCTACAGTTCATTGAGGGAACCATGAATGCCAACATGTACTGTGACAAACTGAAGCAGAGCATGATCCCCCTCCCTTCGGAGACTGGGCCACAGGGCAGTATTCCAGCATGATAATGACCACAAATACACCTCCAAGACGACCACTGCCTTGCTAAAGAAGCTAAGGGTAAAGGTGATGGACTGGCCAAGCATGTCTCCAGACCTAAGACCCTCCATGTCCAAGAGAGTTAAGGCAGTGCTGGAAAATAATGGTGGCCACACAATATATTGACACTTTGGGCCAATTTGGACATTTTCACTTAGGGGTGTACTCACTTTTGTTGCCAGCGGTTTGGACATTAATGGCTGTGTGTTGAGTTATTTTGAGGGGACAGCAAATTTACACTGTTATACAAGCTGTACACTTACTGCTTTACATTGTAGCAAAGTGTAATTTCTTCAGTGTTGTCACATGAAAAGGTATAATAAAATATTTACATAAATGTGAGGGGTGTACTCACTTTTGGGAGATACTGTATGTCCCATAGTTTGTAGACACTATAACTTTTGCGTAATCCAATCAATGCACACCTTTTGGGATTTTTTTTAGACAAAAATATGTAGCAGAATACATATAGATCTAAATTTATTAAGAAATTAGAATTTTTTACATTTTTTTTTTTTATTGGATATGTTTTATAGCAGAAAGTTAAGGCTCTTCAGGTAGCCCGACTGGCTATCTCACAAATGTACGCCTCACGCTGTTGCTGCAGGTGTGCCTGGATATGCACCTGGGATTCCCCTCTCAGGCAGGATGTCCCTCGATCAGCCGTGGATATCTGGAAGGACGGTATGCCAACCCGGGTGTTAACACCTCTGCCCAGGTCTGGTCTTCTTTTCTGCCTCGTGGTGTATGAGCCCTTAGCAGACAGAATAGTGTAATTTCCTTTCTTTAATCCTGAGGGCAGCTGGTCTGTGTAGTTCTGTCCCCATAGGAATCTATGGGGCCGTTATGTAATGAGGACTACATGTCCCAACATTAATTGCTGCAGTACTTCTTGAGTGTCATTGGTTCCCTCCACCTGCCAATGAGGATGCAGGGGAGTTAGCAGAGTGAGCTGCTCTGTCTGTGTGTCTCTCACACACAGAGGGAGGAGAGGGAGGGGGAATTCCCCCGAAGGAGCTGACAGGCTGTGTCTCCATTGTGAGAGCCTATGTGCCTGTGTTAAGCCTGGCGGCAGCCAGAGGAGGATGCTGGCCTGCGGGGCACCCGCTATATATAGATAAGTGACTCTGAAAGCTTTGAATCTAGAGACAGCCAAGTAATTAGTATTTTAAAAGGTCATTAATGGCAGCCCACTTCTTTCTCCTGCTGCAGGTTTCTTTGAAAGTGATCCCGTGGGTCAATTAAAGGGGTTGTCAACCCTTGTGTTTTTTCACCTTAATGCATCCTATGCATTAAGGTGAAAAAACTTCTGTCAGTCACCGGCCCCCCAGCCCCCCTGTTTTACTTACCTGAGCCCTGGAATTTCCAATAATGAGGACGCGCTCTCTGCCCAGGGGTTCTCGGCACTTGATTGGATAGATTGATAGCAGCCATTGGCTCCCGCTGCTGTCAATCAAATCCAATGACGCGGGCGCCGGGGCGGGGCCGAGTCCGGCATTCGTGTCTGAAGGCAAATGCTGGACTCGGGAGTGCGTCCGCAAGGTAACCCCCTCGGGAGAGCGCTTCTCCTAAGGGGTTATCTGATGTGGGGAGGAGCTGTGAGAGCCGCCGAGGGACCCCAGAAGTCGAGGATCGGGGCCACTCTGTGGAAAGCGAGCTGCACAGTGGAGGTAAGTATGTTTGTTATTTAAAAAAAACAAAGCTTTACAATCACTTTAAAAATTCAAACGTCTGTTCCTTGTAATACAAGAGCTCTTGTATTAAAAGGAACATAAATTGTATAGGAATACTGTTTAGTCACTATATATCTATTTAGTCACTATAGTTTTGTGATGAATATTTGTAGCCAGTAAGGCCCGGTTTACATCCCAGGGTGACTTCAGCACGACTTGCATATGACTTCTTTAACAGAAGTCAATGCAAGTTCTGCTGAAGTCGAACCAAAAGTAATGCAGGAAACCTTTTTCTAAGTCAGAGCGACTCAAGTCGCTCCTATTAGAACAAATCCATAGCACTTAATGGGCTGCAACTTGTAATGCAAAGTCAGAGCACATGTCCCACCAGTGTGAACCGGGTCTTAAACAAAAGCAACAAAATGGCACAAATAGGGGTACTGGACTGTGGTTAACAATTCACAAAATGTCCATGAATAGGAGAAGTCCATATGTAAGAAGGCTCACTGTCATGGCAGCTCAGTCTAGGAGCAAGAAGCAGCTCTATAAGGGTACAAGTAGAGAGACACTACTAAGTGTAACAATGTAGTAACTTTAATAGAGGTAAAAGAATGTTTCTCACAAAAAGAGTAAAAACTCAAGCATGTAGCACTGTTATATGGTCCTTGCCAACATGATTCACGGTCTTAATTCATCTGGGGATGAAGGGCTGGGGCCCCAACTGACCCCAACTGTCAGAAGCACCGGAGGCTGTCAGGGCTTTCTAAGTCTGGGAAATGCAGGGCCTGGTGGACATGGCATCACACCAGACGTGATGCAGCATGTGGTGACGAGTTTGCGGAGCATGCGCTCCTGCTTCAGGCCATGTGGGCGCCATGTTTGAGTATGGCTTTTATTGACAATCAAGGTGGCGGCAGACAACAAGGCCCAGCAGCAGCTGGCTGAACATCAATTAAAACAATAATAACAAATACAAAAGCAATACAAAATGGAGCAAATGTAAGAATAATGAAAATAAGAATAAACATGTATAGGGAATATAAGATATGAAAACAAGAGGTGTAAAGGAACCTACATGTTTAAAATTGATAATTATCTATATATACCCCCATATATAGAGAGAAAAATGATATATATCAAAATAAAAAGATAAAAAATATTATATATATATATATATATATATACACAGAATATCTCACAAAAGTGAGTACACCCCTCACATTTGTATAAATATTTTATTATATCTTTTCATGTGACAACACTGAAGAAATGACACTTTGCTGTAATGTAAAGTAGTGAGTGTACAGCTTGTATAACAGTGTATATTGGCTGTCCCCTCAAAATAACTCAACACACAGCCATTATTGTCTAAACCGCTGGCAACAAAACTGAGTACACCCCTGAGTGAAAATGTCCAAATTGGGCCCAAAGTGTCAATATTTGTGTAGCCACCATTATTTTCCAGCACTGCCTTAACCCTCTTGGGCATGGAGTACACCAGAGCTTCACAGGTTGCCACTGGAGTCCTCTTCCACTCCTCCATGAGGACATCACGGAGCTGGTGGATGTTAGAGACCTTGCTCTCCTCCACCTTCCATTTGAGGATGCCCCACAGATGCTCAATAGGGTTTAGGTCTGGAGACATGCTTGGCCAGTCCATCACCTTTACTCTCAGCTTCTGTAGCAAGGCAGTGGTTGTCTTGGAGGTGTGTTTGGGATTGTTATGTTGGAATACTGCCCGGGGGCCCAGTCTCCAAAGGGAGGGGATCATGCTCTGCTTCAGTATGTCACAGTACATGTTGGCATTCATGGTTCCCTCAATGAACTGTAGCTCCCCAGTGCCGGCAGCACTCATGCAGATCCAGACCATGACACTCCAACCACCATGCTTGACTGTAGGCAAAACACACTTGTCTTTGTACTCCTCATCTGGTTGCGGCCACACACGCTTGACACCATCTGAACCGAATAAGTTTATTTTTGTCTCATCTGACCACAGGACATGGTTCCAGTAATCCATGTCCTTTGTCTGCTTGTCTTCAGCAAACTGTTTGCGGGCTTTCTTGTGCATCATCTTTAGAAAAGGCTTCCTTCTGGGACAGCCATGCAGACCACTTTGATGCAGTGTGCAGCATATGGTCTGAGCACTGACAGGCTGACCCCGCCCCCCCTTTCAACCTCTGCAGCAATGTTGGCAGCACTCATACGTCTATTTCCCAAAGACAACCTCTGCATATGACGCTGAGCATGTGCACTCAACTTCTTTGGCTGACCATGGCGAGGCCTGTTCTGAGTGGAACCTATCCTGTTAAACCGCTGTATGGTCTTGGCCACCGTGCTGCAGCTTGGTTACACCTGAGACCTTGTAACACTAACAAGTAACATGACACCAGGGAGGGAAAATGGCTAATTGGGCCCAAGTTTGACATTTTCACTTAGGGGTGTACTTACTTTTGTTGCCCGCTGTTTAGACATTAATGGCTGTGTTGAGTTCTTTTGAGGGGACTGCAAATTTACACTGTTATACAAGCTGTGGACTCACTATTTTACATTGTAGCAAAGTGTAATTTCTTCAGTGTTGTCACATGAAAATATATAATAAAATATTTACAAAAATGTGAGGGGTGTACTCATTTTTGTGAGATACTGTATATATATATATATATATATATATATATATATATATATATATATATATACACAGTATATATAAATATGCACACATAAAAACTATATATACAAATAAAAAGGAAACGTGTTTATCTTAGAAGTTCCTTATACCAATAATGACTAGAAATCTTGTATGAGATTACTAAGATGGTACATACAATTAGAAAATCTGGCTACAGACTTTAAGGGTCCCATACAATGAAAAATGTGTACCTAAATAAAAGATATGTATAAAACCATTAATTTGTACACACATACGTTATAACCTAATCCCTTAAGGTGGACATCTATATTCACCTATTCATTATATGAGGACAGACATTCTGTCATACACATAAGGTACTCATTTCTCTCCTCTTTTAATGAACAGCTGAATATAGATGTCCACATTATGGGATTTTGTATAACTGCCAAAATGCTGCTGCCCCTAGATGCACTGGCAGTGGGTTTTTTTTACTGGCTCCCACTCACACCAGAAACTGTGCATAGCTGCGTGTTTTTTTTTTTTTTAAATCAAATATTTTTTTTATTTCTTCAACAGTTCCGTATAGCTACTATTTTTCCATATTGGAGTATATGACGTATATCCTCAGTAATTCTCCTCATTTCCTGCCATACCTTATCAAATAATATTCCCGTAAAAAATCCTTTATCAGACAATTGATTTCTCGACTCTAATAGGGAAATTAATGGGTAGGCTTCATAAACTGATAGTAACAGCCTCTGTATAGGATCAGAGTCTGATGCTGTTGTCCAACCATAAAAATGTTGTAATTGAGAGGCTAGAAAATAATTTTTGGGATGGGGGATCGCCAGTCCACCTTCTTCTTTGGTTAGCATTAATGTGGTTAACTTTATACGTGGTTGCTTTTTCCTCCAAATCAGCTCTCTAAATAGAGATTCTATTTTTCTAAACCAAGGTACTGTAATCCACATAGGTGAATTATTAAACACATAAAGTAGTTGTGGGGTCAAAATCATTTTGATAAGATTTGCTCTACCTATCACCGTCAGGGGTAACTTACACCAGCTATGGCTTTTATCCTTAAATTTTTTTAATAGAGGTTTCAAGTTTAAGTTAATATAGTCTTTTACATCCCGAGAGATCTCTATCCCCAGATATTTCACTAATAATAATTTGAATTTTGGAGGCTTGATTTAATAGAGGGGTTTTTAACTCATCTAGGGGTAATAATATGGATTTATCCCAATTAATCTGGAAACCCAAAAATAGCCCAAATATGGAGACAAGGCTCATAAGTTCCATTAATGAGTTTGAGGTGTCCCCCAGGAAAATAAGAGCATCATCTGCATAGAGGACTATTTTATCCTCTCTTCCTGGCCGACGGAATCCTATTATTTCTGTTGATTGTCTAATGGCAAGGGCAAGAGGCTCCACTGCTATAGCAAACAATAATGGGGACAGGGGCAGCCCTGCCTTGTCCCTCTTGATAGGGTAAACGGACTGGATAGTGTATTATTAATTCTTACCCTTGCTTTAGGGTCCCTATATAGTATTTTGACCCATTTTAGAAATCCTGGGCCTATACCAAATGCTTCCAATACAGCCCATAGTTATTCCCACTCCACCATATCAAAGGCTTTTTGGGCATCTAAACACAATATTGCTCTAGATCTCATATTTTCCATAGGTAATTGCAAGTTCAAGAATAACCTGCGAATGTTTGTTGATGCAGCTCTCTTTGGAATAAAACCCATTTGATCCTCATGTATCAAACTGTTAATGTAATTTGATAACCTGTTTGCAAGAACCCTAGCCAGAATCTTGACCTTTGAGGTGAGGAGAGATATAGGGCTATAAGACTCAGGTAACATTGGGTCCTTTCCCTGTTTAGGAATCACTATTATTATCGTTTCCTGCATTGATTCTGGAAGTTTTTGTTTTTTAAACGCGGCGTTTAGTACCTCTAAAAGTTCTGGTAGCAGAATCTTATCACATTTTTTTATTATCTCTAGTCTAGTCTATCCATCCCTGGTGCTTTATTATTATGTGTTTGTGTAACTGCAAGTCTTAACTCTCCCAGGGATATAGGACTATTGAGAGATTCTCTATCCTCTGTTTTAAGTTTTGGGAGAACCAATTTATCCAAAAATTGTTTGGCTTGGTTCATTGACTTTGACGCCTTTGATAAAGTGAGGCGTAGAAGTCAACAAATATCTTCTGGATGCTACCCGTATCATGCATCACAACTCCTTCCGGGTCTTTGACCGCTGCAATAGTTATCAGGCCATCTTGTGCCCGAGCTATCACCGCCAACATATGACCCACCTGTTCCCCTATCTCATAATGTTTTTGCTTTTGAAAAAATCTGCTATTTTCTGCTTTAGTTAAGGCTAAAGTTTTATAAATTTCCTGGGCCTCCTGCCATGCTGACCGCTTTTCTTCTATGGGATCCATAATGTAATCCTGCTCTGTTTGAGTTACCTTTTGCATTACTTCTTCCTCTGGCCTCCTAGATGAACTCTTAATTTTATTAATTTCTTTAATCATTATTCTCTGCATAAATGCCTTCATAGTATCCCAAACAACTAATAAAGATTTCGAGTTTTTATTTATTTTTTTTTAATTCGATCAGCTGTAGATCTAACTTGTGTTCCTCTGTCATTAATAATAGCCATTGTGGATTAATTTTCCAAGGAAGAGAGAGTGTCTGTCCCTCAAACTGTATGCTCATTATAAGTGGGAAATGATTGGAAAGCCCCCTAGGACCATATTGAATTGCCTTTACCCAAGGGAGAAAGTTATCATTTCCCAGAGCCAGATCTATTCTTGACAGAGAGCCATATGTGCTCGAGCAACATGAGTATTCTCTTCTTAATGGGTATCTAATTCTCCACAAATCTATTAACCCCATCTCTTGCAGTTGTCCAACAAACCTTGTTCTCTTCATTTTTTGTTTACCTTTTTTGAAGCTATACCTATCTTCCTCCTCATTCATTATGTTATTAAAATCTCCCATTACTAGGGTTGGTAAGTTCGGCCATTGTGCCATTTTACCAAAAACATATTTCAACACCTCATCATTATAAGGGGGGGGGGGGGGAATATAGGTATTAACCAACAAAAAGTTTTGGTCATTTAATTAACATCGTAGCAAAATGTAACAGCCTTCTGGGTCTAGAAAACTCTTTGCATGAGAACCGTACAGAGCAAGAGATCAGGATACTAACACCTCGTGAATAAGTAGTATATACAGCATGGAATTGATACGGAAATCTTGAAATTTCAAAAAGCATCATGTCCTTTTGCTCAAGATGGGTCTCCTGCAAAAATATTATTTCGGGTTTGTAGAACTCAATTGACTCAAAAACTGCCTGTCTCTTCCTCCTCTCTCCCAACCCCCTCACATTCCATGACAACACCGTTATTTTCCTATTCATTATTTCAGTCCACCCAAAGGTATTGAACTAGAACTGCAGTAGACCACACAAGATATCCATAGGCCTAAAAAAAAAAAAAAAATCTCTCTCAAATAAGACCATGGCAAAGAGGGTCCCGACAGAATACTAGGAATTAGAGAGAGAGAGAGAGAGAGAGAGAGAGAGAGAGCGCACGGGGCCAAAAAATAAACACAAACACTAAAAAAAAAAAAAAGGAACCTCCCCAAACCCAATTCCCCCCCTCTTAAGCGCCCAAACATTCCTGGGAATATCCACCACCCATCCTGGTTGGTAGTGACCTCAACCCCTTACTAAAGTCCACCCGGGACTCATACAAGGGGTCTATCTAGTGGCCCTAAAGCAGTTACAAGTGTTATGCTTGTGCCTAAACGAAAAAAAAGGAATAAATTGTCCACCGTTCCAATATTCAGGTATATGTTTACAAAGGTGGGAAGGAGAGATAGAGAGAAAAAAAAAAAAAATCGAGAAAGTTCAACAAGTTGATTAACATTCAGGAAGTCTTTTTGTTCTCCTTTGTATGTCTCTCATCCAACCAAGCGTTAACCAATCTTGAAAGAAAAAAACATTTTCTCCATCCATAATTCTCAACTTAGCTGGAAATAACATTGAATATGTTTTCTGTTTTAATCGCAGGCTGCGCTTTATCTCTTTAAATTTTGCTCATTTCTTCTGTACTTCCATCGAAAAATCTGGAAAGAAGGAGATCTTATTACCATTATATTCAATATTTCCTATTTGACGTGCTTTGGAAAGAATTAAATCTCTATCTCTGTAATTTAAAGCGGGGGTCCACCTAAACCGCCAAAAAAAAAAATATTAAAAGCCAGCAGCTACAAATACTGCAGCTGCTGACTTTTAATACATGGCCACTTACCTGTCCCAGGGTCCAGCGATGTCGGCAGGCGACGCAGAGAACCCGCTCGGTTCTCGGCAGCTGCCGCCGCCATCCTGGGTGAGGGAATCAGGAAGTGAAGCATTGCGGCTTCACTTCCCGGTTCCCTACTGCGCATGCGCGAGTCGCGCTGTGCATCGTAACTGGTCCCCGCTATCTCCTGGGAGCTGTGTGTTTCCCAGGAGACAGCGTGGACTGACAGGAAGAGGCATAGACTCCCATGGGAGTCTATGCCAGAAGTGGGTGCAAATACCTGTCTTAGACAGGTATCTGCACCCCCCTCCCCCCTGAAAGGTGCCAAATGTGACACCGGAGGGGGGGAGGGTTCCGAAAAACGGAAGTTCCATTTTTGTGTGGAACTCCGCTTTAACATCTTAATAATAATCACTGTTCTGGGTTTGCTTGAGGAGGGAATTGGGTGGCTGGGAATGCGATGGGCCCTTTCAATTGTATAAAGCTTTGAAAAACCCTCCATGCCCAATGTATCCATTATCCATTTTTCAAAAAAAAAAACGGTCGTTGATTGACCTTCTTCATGTCCGGGAAAGCCCAAGATATGGACGTTGTTACGTCTTTGCCTATTTTCCAAATTTTTCACTTGATCCTTTACTTGAATTTTGGTTTGTTGAAGTTCCCTTTTTAAAAAAGGCAAGGCATCCTCTGTTGTACTGACCCTATTTTCCAGGTCCGTTTCACGTTCACAAATTTTTTGATTTTCTTGTCTTACAACCGTAATATCCCTTTTTAAATCCAACATTTGATTTGTTAGAGATAATAAAGAGTTATTGCATGCCTGTATAGCAGAAAAAACATCACTCAATGTTGGTTCCTTTATTGTAATTTTGCCCATATTGCTGCTGTATTGATTTAAGCTTCCAGCGGCTTTATTCCCTCCTATACTCTGTTGGTCGCATTGGAGTGATATCTCCGATATACATATTCCCTCCATACCCCAGGATACCTGGGGACCCCTTGGGGGCTTCGTTTCATTAAGGTCCTCCTGTATATTATCCTTTGAGATCAAGTCTTTTTCATCCCTGGGTCCCAACCTTGACATACTGCGGGTTTCAGGCATCACCTTTGTCATATCCTCTCCGACACCTTTTTTAAGGATATCCAGCATTTGTATTTTATTTATACTCCCAACGCTTTCCTGGAATTGATCTTCCCCCACATGCATTTTCTTTTCATCTTTTTTTCCCTCCTTCCCTCTTTTGCTTGTTATCTTTCGAATTAATACTTTCACCTTCTCCTCTTAGTTTAAGTCAAATACTAAGCGCAACTCTATTTTTCCCTAGTTCTACCCTGAGATCAGGCTGTTTTTTTTTTTTTTTTTTTAAAGTAATACCCGTTCAGTGATACTTTCAATATAGTATTCAAAATTCCATATTCAGTTCTGTATACAGTATTGATATATATTTTTTTCTATTTTTAATAATCACTACTCAGCACTGTACAATGTTCATAAGCAATGACTGTTCGGTATTCAATGTTCGGCTTTCAGTATACGTTATTCAGTGTACAGGGCTCTACACAGTAATTATAACCGTACGTTATTCACTGGAGTATTCCATCATCCACACACAACTTAATATTCCTTAACCGTGTCCTGTTCAGTCTCCAATGTTCAGTACTCAACACGGTAATCTGAAATAATCTCAATTTAGTATTCAGTACTTAGCACACTGTCCATCCAGCTATATTCAGAGCTCCGTACCACACTCATTTATAATATAGTTTTGGTGTTCAGTTATCCATCACAATGTATAATGTCGTATAATGTCAGTGCCAGTTCTGAATTCACTATTTAGAAAACCGTATCAACCTCACTAATGGGTTTATTTCAATATTCAGTGTTCTTTATCCCGCACAGTATTTAGTGTCCATGCCAGAACAATTTTTATTGTTTGACGGGATGTTCAGTGCAAACAAAAACCAATCAGCTTCAACAGTTTATATAATTAAAGCCTGTTAGCATATTAACAGTGGATTCCTCAAAGGTTTTCTCTTAACCTGTGTTAGGCTAGCCATACATTATACAATTTTCTTGTGCAACTTTGGTTTAGATTTACCAAAACCATATAATAGGAGGTCAAACCTAAACACTTTCAATTTGTATGCAATCAGGCAGGCCCTTCTACTACATAGTTGAAGGTAAATCTAAAGAAAATTGAATAAGAAAATTGTATGGTGTATGGCCAGCTTAAGTCCTTGGTAAGGTCCCTGGGAATTTTAGACTGCATCCATTCAAACTGTTTTGAAACAAGTTTATACAAACAGCAACCCACAGCCTATTAACACACCATTCTGTGGGTAGATACAGATATATAGCTTACCAACTTCTTAGCCCGTGCCCGGGTGCCAGAGTCCTCCACATAGGCCAGCAAACTGGCAGGCAAATATAATGAAAGCGAATATCCAGAAACAGATTGCAAAAATATAGCATGAAACCTTAAATGCAACTATATAATGTAAGACCACGGTTCTGAACTTCTATGTTCTTAAAGCGGTTGTATACCTATTTTTTAAACTTTTACCTACAGGTAAGCCTATAATAAGGCTTACCTGTAGGTAAAAAAAATATCTCCTAAACCTGTACGGTTTAGGAGATATTCCCCTCGCAATGAGCCGCTGACTGCAGCGGCGCATGCGCGCAGGGGATTCTCAGCTGAAAGCCCGGCAGCCGCCGGACCTTGCCGGAAAAAAATTCTCCCCCACGCGCGCGGGAGTGATGATACCCAGAAGACATGCCAAGGGGAAATGTCAGCTCCCTCGGCGTGGACTGGGTGAGATGCCGGCACCTTGTTCTAAGGTAAGTATCTCATAATGAGCTAGTATATGGTGCATACTAGCTCATTATGCCTTTTCCCTTACAGGTGTAGGGAAAAAAAAAAGTCAGCGGGTTTACTACCGCTTTAAATAGTGCAGGATTGTTATGTAGACAGAGTTGTTACTGTGCCATATAAAATGCAGTCCAATATGATATGATACTTTTGTACTATATAGTTCTTACATTCCTGAGTAGCTTTCTGGATAGCAGTAAATGATAATATAATGATAGTATAGACAGAATACACTGATAACGTTTGTAAAGTAGTATACTCAGTCTGTAGTGTACTGTGAGCTGTGCAAGTCTCTGACTTTCACTCCCTGAATCTGATCCTCCAGACACTGCTTTGTTTGTTTAACACAAGCAGACTCTCATGCTGACACATGAGCCGACTAATTAGGCAGGTAGACGAATGGCTCCTCTCCTCACTTCTCCCCCTCCTCCTGACTTTCAGAAATCAACTTCTGACAACTTCAACAATGGCTTCAATTTCCAGCATAGGATTATAAAAAAGTCTCTGATGTTGTGGAGATATGGAGGACACGGGGGGGGGGGGGCAAGTAAGTAAAGAGCAAATAAAAAGCACACTGCACAGGACACAAAGCATGGAGCTTACAGTCAATTTCAATTTCTGCAGTTAGCTGCATGTTTACATGTATTTGAAGCACGCTTGATGTGCGCTTGATGCATCCCTGATTGCGTTTTGTGCTGCGTTTAGCACTGCATTTGTAGTGCATTTTCTATACCCAATAAGGAGATAGTATGTGACCGGTCTAAACTATGTGGCATGTTCACCAATGCCAGGAGTCTGGCGGACAAGATGGGAGAACTAGAACTACTGTTGTATGAGGAGGATTTAGATTTTGTAGCAGTTACAGAGACTTGGTTTGACAGCTCTCATGATTGGCTGGCAACCATTCAATGGTATTCCCTATATCGGAGGGATAGAGAGGGTAATAAAGGGGGAGGGGTATGCCTGTATATAAAAAATTATGTACAAGTGAATGTTAGAGATGACAACACTAAGGGAGCAAGGGAGGAGGTGGAAGCCAAAGGACAAAGTATACAGCCCCACCATCACAGGACAGAGTATACAGCCCCAGCTTCACGGGACAGAGTATACAACCCCAGCATCATGGGACAGGGTATACAACCCCAGCATCACAGGACAGAGTATACAGCTCAGCATCACAGGACAGAGTTTACAGCTCAGCATTACAGGACAAAGTATACAGCTCAGCATTACAGGACAACATATACAGCCCCAGCATCACAAGACAAAGTATACAGCCCCAGAATTACAGGACAAAGTATACAGCCCCAGCATCACAGGACAGAGTATACAACCTCAGCATCACGGGACAGAGTATACAGCTCAGCATCACAGGACAGAGTTTAGAGCTCAGCATCACAGGACAGAGTATACAGCTCAGGATCACAGGACAGAGTATACAGCTCAGCATCACAGGACAGAGTATACAGCCCCAGTGTCAGGGCTGGTTTAGCCCTTCCTTCTCTGAGCTGGCTGCTCAGCTGTCAGCTAATTGCCAGCTCTCATCTCTCTCCACAGTTAACCAGCTGTTGTGGATCTGCTCGTCAGTTTCGCCAACTTAAAGATCTCCAGCTCACTTCATTCCTGCCTTAGCCTTGGTCACATCACAAGAAACCATCTCCTGCGTTCCTGTTTAAAGACTGGCTTTGCTAACATCCCTTCTGGCTCCTTATCCTGCTTGCTGTTCCTCTACTTGGATCCCTGACTTCTGGCCTGGCTGATTACCCGATCTGGTTACTGAACTCTGGTTTGTCTGACTACCCGATCTGGTTACTGGACTCTGGCTATGCTTTGACTACGCTTACTCTATTTACCTTTTTATTTTTATTAATAAACAAGTGTGATTTTACTGTTCTACTGTCTCGGTCTGGTTCATGGTTTCTGTCACCCAGCATCACAGGACAGAGTACATACCTCCGAACTTTAGAACTTGAGGCTGATGTAAACATGCGGCATGTTACGCCAAAAAGTGGGTGTGGCCAGACTGTTATCAGTGGAAGGGGCTTAAGGGGCATGGTTAAACAAAACCAATCCCCCCTACCACCATCCCTCTCCCCATCATTACACAGGGCCCCTTCCTCAACACTACCCCCCATTGTTACACAGGACCCCCTCCCTCATACTAAACCCATCATTAAACACAGAGAGGTTATTTGTTTAGGGTGGATAGGCAAGGAGGGGGGTGTTTAGGGTGGAGAGGCAGGGATGGGGAGGGTTTAGGGTGGAGAGGCAGGAAGAGGGGTTATTGTTTAGCATGGAGAGGCAGGGACGGGGGTTATTGTTAAGGGTGGAGAGGCAGGGAGGGTGTTTAGGATGGAGAGGCAGGGAGGGGAGGTGTTTAGGGTGGAGAGGCAGTGAGGGGGGTGTTTAGGGTGGAGATGCAGGGAGGGGGGTGTTTAGGGTGGAGCAGCAGGGAGGGGGTGTTTAGGGTGGAGATGTAGGGAGGGGGGTGTTTAGGGTGGAGAGGCAAGGAGGGGGTGTTTAGGGTGGAGATGCAGGGGGGTGTTTAGGGTGGGGATGCAGGGAGGGGGGTGTTTAGGGTGGAGATGCAGGGAGGGGGTGTTTTGGGTGGTGAGGCAGGGAGGGGGGTGTTTAGGGTGGAGATGCAGGGAGGGGGTGTTTAGGGTGGAGCTGCAGGGGAATGTTTAGGGTGGAGAGGCAAGGAGGGGGTGTTTAGGGTGGAGAGGCAAGGAGGGGGGTGTTTAGGGTGGAGATGCATGGAGGGGGGGTGTTTAGGGTGGAGAGTCGGGGGGGTGTATATGGTGGAGAGGCAAGGAGGGGGTGTTTAGGGTGGAGAGGCAAGGAGGGGGTGTTTAGGGTGGAGAGGCAGGGAGGGGGGTTTTTAGGGTGGAGATGCAGGGAGGGCGGGTGTTTAGGGTGGAGATGCTGGGAGGGGGGTGTTTAGGGTGGAGATGCAGGGAGGGGGTTTTTAGGGTGGAGATGCAGGGAGGGGGTGTTTAGGGTGGAGATGCAGGGAGGGGGTGTTTAGGGTGAAGATGCAGGGGGGTGTTTAGGGTGGAGAGGCAAGGAGGGGGTGTTTAGGGTGGAGATGCAAGGAGGGGGGTGTTTAGGGTGGAGATGCAGGGAGGGGGGTGTTTAGGGTGGAGATCCAGGGAGGGGGGGTGTTTAGGGTGGAGATGTGGGGGGGGGTTTAGGATGGAGGGGCAAGGAGGGGGTGTTTAGGGTGGAGAAACCCCACAGCTGCCAGTCACTGCCACGCACCACAACACTCAGCAGCCCCACCCTCCCCCTCCATGAAGGTCTGCAGAAAAGTGATCAGAGGTGGGGGAGGGGGGCCAGGCTCACGGCAAGACACAGTACTCAGTGGGTGGAACAGTCACTCAGTTTGTCGCTCTGCAGAGGCGTCCGAGGAGGGGGAAGCATGATGCCAGGAGAGAGAGACATGCAGGGAGGGGGAGCAATGCGAGAAGGTCAGCTGTTGCAATCCTCTCCGATCCCCACTCTTACCTGGTGCTCTGGTACACTGCCACTGCCAGCTGTGTGTTCATCCGCTGCATGTGATCTGCTCCCCGCCTCACACTTTCATAGGGTCCCGGACAGTTGCAATTACATCTCCACACTCCTGCTCCAGAAGTTCCAGTGAGCCAGCTGGGAAACTGGAAGTGACGCGACAGTGCCGAAAAAGCACCACCCAATCACCCTTCGGTCCCGGCCAATAAAAAAGACAGGACAGGAGCCAGGGAAAAATCAGTGGAGAGTGGGAGTGTGTGCGGGCGCACAGCTTGTGCCCTGCACACGCCCTAAACACGGGCAAATCAACTTTCCAGCTTGCAATCAGCTGATTGCAAGCTGGGAAGCTTCCCATAGACTGCTGTGTGTCCGGCGCCTGGACACAAAGTGACCATCTTTTTTTAAAAAAAAATTTTTTGTCAAAAGCTAGGGGGGCGACCCCCGGGTACCCCCTATGGACGGGCCGCCACTGGGTCAGATGGTAAATGCACCTAGAAACAAAGCGTTACTAGACCTACTGATTACCAACAATACAGACCTGATCACGGATGTGGAAATATGGGGCAATTTAGGAAACAGCGATCACAGGTCAATTTGTTTTAGTATAAATCACACAAATAGGATCACGGATGTGGAAATACGGGGCAATTTAGGAAACAGCGATCACAGGTCAATTTGTTTTAGTATAAATCACACAAATAGGATACATAAGGGAAATACAAAGACACTGAATTTCAAAAGAGCCAACTTCCCTAAACTACGATCCTTGCTAGAAGATAATAATTGGGATAAAATCTTAGGAACAAAGAACACGGAGGAAAAATGGGTATGCTTTAAGAGCATATTAAATAAGGGCATTAGCCAGTGCATCCCAACGGGAAATAAATTTAAAAGAGCTAATAAAAGTCCTGGGTGGCTTAACTCCAACGTAAAAATGCATATAAAAGCAAAGGAGAAGGTCTTCAAAAAATACAAGGCTGAGGGTTCATCATCAGCATTCCAACTTTACAAAGAATGCAACACGAAATGTAAGGATGCAATCAGGGCAGCTAAGATAGAACACGAAAGGCACATAGCGGAGGAGAGTAAAAAAAATCCCAAGAAATTCTTTAAGTACATAAATAGTTAGAAAAGGAGGTCAGATCATATTGGTCCCATAAAGAATGATGAAGGGAATCTGGTTACTAAGGATGGAGAGATGGTGACGTTATTACATTTATTCCTCTCATTAGTCTTCACAAAGGAATCGGGGGCTTCAGTAACCAAAACTGCAATGTTTATCCTCATGAAATGTCACAGGAAGCACCTTCATGGTTAACAGAGGACAGAATTAGAATTAGACTTGAAAAACTTAACATTAATAAATCACCAGGACCAGATGGCTTGCACCTGAGGGTCCTTAAGGAACTCAGTCAAGTAATTGCCAGACCATTGTTCCTAATTTTTACGAACAGTCTACTGACTGAAATGGTACCAACTGATTGGAGAAAAGCCAATGTAGCACCAATATTTAAAAAAGGGCCAAGATACATTCCTGGGAGTTGCAGACCAGTTAGACTAACATCAATTGTATGCAAGCTCTTGGAGCGGATGATAAGGGACTATATACAAGATTTTACTAATGAGAATGGTATCAGCAGTAATCAACATGGATTCATGAATAATCGTTCTTGCCAAACCAATCTATTAACCTTTTATGAGGAGGTGAGCTGCCATATAGATAAAGGAAGGCCCGTAGACTGGATTTTGTGAAAGCATTTGATACAGTTCCCCATAAACGTGTACTGTACAAAGTAAGGTCCATTGGCATGGACCATAGGGTAAGTACATGGATTGAAAACTGGCTACAGGGGAGGGTTCAGAGGGTAGTATTAAATGGGGAGTACTCGGACAGGTCCGGGGTGGAAAGTGGGGTCCCCCAGGGTTCTGTCCTGGGACCATCGCTATTTAATTTATTCATAAATGAACTGGAAAATGGGATAAACAGCGCAATCTCTGTATTTGCGGATGATACTAAGCTAAGCAGGGCAATAACTTCTCCGCAGGATGTGGAAACCTTGCAAGAATATCTAAACAAATTAATGGGGTGGGAAACTACATGGCAAATGAGGTTTAATGTAGAAAAATGTAAAATAATGCATTTGGGTTGCAAAAATATGAATGCAATTTATTTACTAGGGAGAGAACCTCTGGGGGAATCTAGAATGGAAAATGACCTGGGGGTCCTAGTAGATATAATAAAAAAAAAAAAAATATATATATATATATATATATATATATATATATATATATATATATATATATATATATATATATATAAGATCCTGTGAGCCTCCTCTGATTATAAATTGCCTAAATGGCACCGTGAAACAGCTGCAAGCGTTAAACACGTCTCATAAAAACATGCAGATAAAAGCAGAAATAAATATATATGCTGCGCTTTCAAATATTCAAATATACTCTTCACATTATATATATATATATGTGATAACCAAAGTGCAAATATGCGTGTGAATCACACACCGTGATACATCCAGTAACTAATGACTGTAAAAAGTGACAATAGTGCAACAAATACCGTATTTATCAGCTTAAACTTATAACACGCACTTTTTTCCCCTGAAAACAGAGGGTAAATCATGCCTGCGTGTTATACGCCGATATTTTTTTTTTCCAATGGGGGGGTGGGGATCGGGCGGCCCGCCTCATTGGGAGGGTGCCGGGCCGGCCGCCCCGCCCTTCCTGGCCCTGGTTCCGAAAATAAGACTGCCAGCCCCCTCCCACACACCGCCCCCCGCCGCGTCACCCCCAATGCCTGTACCTGTAAACAAGAGCCTAAGCAACGCCGCTCGTTTTGGCCGCTCTCCTCCTCCCGCTCCGCCTCCTCCTCGATTGTAGATTTTGATTGGAGGAGGCGGCTTCTGTGTGCCTCAATTGAGCTCTCTCGTGGATGCGGTCATGTGACTCTCCTCTGCTCATTGATGGTCACATGACCCCTCTCCTCCCGCTCCGCCTCCTCCTCGATTGTAGCTTTTGATTGGAGGAGGAGAGCGGTCATGTGACCATCAATGAAACAGAAGACAGGAGTCACATGACTGGCTCCACGAGAGAGCGGCGTTATTTGAGGTACACAGAAGCCCCGATCCACAATGAGCGTGACACAGGAGGAGCTTCTCAACCCCTAAAGGTATGCTGGCAGCGCTGTCCCAGGAGGCTTGTACTGTGCAGGGATGCTGTGTGCTGTGCAGGGATGTTGTGTGCTGTGCAGGGGGTCCATGTGCTGTGCAAAATTTTTTTTCCCGAAACTTCCCTCTTAAAATCAGGGTGTGTGTTATACACCAGTGCGTGTTATACGCAGATAAATACGGTAGTTGTGAATACTTAAAAATGAACATATAAATGAAAATAAATAATCACACTAGTACGAAGTGCTATAACATGCATCCATATGGTGATAGATTGTATCAAAATTACTGTTCATAAAAACATATAGTGTTCATAAAATCATATAGTGTTCGTAAAGTCATATAATGTTTTTAAAATCATATAGTGGACACAATCCACTAAAACATATAGATGAATAAAAAGTGCTTCTATGTGCATATGTGTAATCCAATTATTTCAATTCAAAAGTGCTTCTAAAGTCCATGCGATTTGGAAACTTCTGCGTAGATAATCCAAAACAAGCCGCAGTGATCCATGTGATTTGGAAACTGCAGTGTAGATAATCCAAAGCAAGCCAGTGATCACACTCAGGTGCTCCCCCCTAGGTATTAAATGCTCACCTTTGAGCGTGTGACTTTGCACTTAAGCTTAGTCAATACACGCATGTGAACCACCTCTGGGGCTCTGCAGTTTTAACCAGACTCCTGGACCCGTCAGCACTATACTTCAGTTGAGTAAAAAAGGATTGGATGGTGTAATAACGTTTTAACAATTTATTAATCACATAAAACCCCCCTATGAGGTACTCACATAGTATAGGTGCATCAGTGCGCCACTCTACATCAGGCAAACAGCATGTAAAGATACCGGATCGGTATTGGGATGGTATGGGGTTCTTTCCTGACAGATCACCTGCTGAATGTCCCTCCTGTCCCCTCCCCTTTGCCTGATATAGAGTGGCGCACTGATGCACCTATACTATGTGAGTACCCCATAGGTGGGTTTTATGTGATTAATAAACTGTTAAAACGTTATTACATCATCCAATCCTTTTTTACTCAACTGAGGTACAGCACTGATGGGTTCAGGAGTCTGGTTAAAACTGCAGAGCACCAGAGGTGGTTCACATGCGTGTATTGACTAGGCTTAAGTGCAAAGTCACACGCTCAAAGGTGAGCGTTTAATACCTAGGGGGGAGCACCTGAGTGTGATCACTGTGGCTTGCTTTGGATTATCTACACAGCAGTTTCCAAATTACATGGACTTTAGAAGCACTTTTGAATTGAAATAATTGGATGACACATATACACATAGAAGCACTTTTTATTCATCTATATGTTTTAGTGGATTGTGTCCACTACATGATTTTATGAACACTATGGGGTTTATTTACTAAAGGTAAATCCACTTTGCACTACAAGTGCACTTGGAAGTGCAGTCACTGTGAATCCGAGGGGGACATGCAATAAAAAACAGCATTTTGCTTGCACATGATTGTATGATAGAATCAGCAGAGATTCCCCTAATTTCAGATCTTCCCCTCAGATTTACAGTGACTGCACTTCCAAGTGCACTTGTAGTGCAAAGTGGGTTTGCCTTTAGTAAATAACCCCCTATATGACTTTATGAACACTATATGATTTTATGAACACTATGGGGTTGATTTACTAAAGGCAAATCCACTTTGCACTACAAGTGCATTTGGAAGTGCAGTCGCTGTAGTTCTGAGGGGAAGATCTGAAATTAGGGGAAGCTCTGCTGATTTTATCATCCAATCATGTGCAAGCTAAAATGCTGTTTTTTATTTTCCTTGCATGTCCCCCTCAGATCTACAGCGACTGCACTTCCAAGTGCAATTGTAGTGCAAAATGGATTTGCCTTTAGTAAATAACCCCCTATATGTTTTTATGAACAGTAATTTTGATACAATCTATCACCATATGGATGCACGTTATAGCACTCCGTACTAGTGTGATTATTTATTTTCATTTATATGTTCATTTTTAAGTATTCATAACTATTTGTTGCACTATTGTCATTTTTTACAGTCACTAGTTACTGGATGTATCACGATGTGTGATTCACACGCATATTTGCACTTTGGTTATCACATGTATATAATGTGAAGAGTATATTTGAAAGCGCAGCATATATATTTATTTCTGGTCCTAGTAGATGGTAGATGACAGGCTCAGCAATTACATGCAATGCCAAGCTGCTGCAAGCAAAGCAAACAGAATATTGGCATGCAATAAAAAGATTAACTCCACAGATAAAATAATTCTCCCACTCTACAAGACTCTGGTCTGGCCACACCTGGAGTATGCTGTCCAGTTCTGGGCACCAGTCCTCAGGAAGGATGTGCTGGAACTGGAGAGAGTCCAGAGAAGGGCAACTAAACTAATAAAGGGACTGGAGGACCTTAGTTATGAGGATAGGTTACGAGCACTGAACTTGTTCTCTCTGGAGAGGAGATGCTTGAGAAGGGATATGATTTCAATGTACAAATACCGTACTGGTGACCCCACGATAGGGATCAAACTTTTCCACAAAAGGGAATTTTATAAGACATGTGGCCATTCACTAAAACTAGAAGAAAAGCGGTTTAACCTTAAACTGCGTAGAGGGTTCTTTACTGTAAGAGCGGTTAGGATGTGGAATTCTCTTCCACAGGCAGTGGTTTCAGCGGGGAGCATCGATAATTTCAAAAAACAATTAGATATGCACCTGAACGACCACAACATACAGGAATTTACAATGTAATACTGACATAAAATCACACCCATAGGTTGGACTTGATGGACTTGTGTCTTTTTTTCAACCTACTATGTAACTATACCTTTTTAAGCTTGGTTTTCTTGGCTAGGGGTGCAGTGCAGTACATTTGAAGCACGTGTATAGCGTATTACCTGTATTTGCGGTGCAGAAAAATGGAGCATGCTCTACTTTTTTTTAACTGCTCTGAACTGCACTGCAATGAGGGGAAATATGCCCATAGGATTACCTTGATTTTGGGCTGTTTATGCAATTGGACTGCAGTTCAAAATGCATCCAACTGCAGCCAACTGCAACCAACTGCATTTGGTGTGAAAGAGCCCTAGAAGTTCCTCCCGCTAAACTAAATGTCTATAGGGTTGATTTACTAATGGCAAATAGACTGCGCAAGTGCAGTTGCTCCAGGACTTAGTAAATGAGGTAAAGCAGAGATATGCAATTAGCGGACCTCCAGCTGTTGCAGAACTACAAGTCCCATGAGGCATAGCAAGACTCTGACAGCCACAAGGATGACACCCAGAGGCAGAGGCATGATGGGACTTGTAGTTTTGCAACAGCTGGAGGTCTGCTAATTGCATTTCCCTGCAGTAAAGCTTCACTCTGCAAGGAATACCCAATCGTGTCCAAGGAAAATAAAAAAACAGCACTTTTGCTTGCACATGATTGGATGATAGAAGTCATCAGAGCTTCTGCTCATTTACTAAGCATTGGAGCAACTAGTGCAAGTGCACATTGCAAAGTGCACAGTTTATTTGTCTTTGGTAAATCAACCCCAATGTGTGCATGGACACATAGGCTAACATGCAGGGGAATTTAGAGGCAGGTAAAAAAAATGTCTGACTCACCTAGGAACAGCTGCAAAAGCATCCTGTGTGCATGAGGCATAATAGTGCTGCTAGTGTTATATTCTGATACAAATATTTTTTTTTCCTACTTTGGCGCTAAAAACACAAATCATAAAAAATGGCCATAAGCTGGCCATACGCAGTGAGAATTTCATTCAGTGGGGGGCCCTGCTAGCCCTGATCCATTTCACAAAAGTTGTTTCATTTTTCAGACCTCTCTGAAATACAGTGCTTAACGCACCTAAACACGTGTAAATGTGTGTAAATGTTTTTAAATGCATCAAGAGTTATTTCTGCCACAACACTGCTGTTCCTGAATAATACAGTGCCTTGCAAAAGTATTCACCCTCCTTGGCTTTTTACCTATTTTGCCTATAAAGATTTGTTTACCTATTTTGTTACATTACAGCCTTTGTTTTTTTTAATCTGAATTATGTGTGATGGATCAGAACACAATAGTCTAAGTTGGTGAAGTAAAATTAGAAAAATATATACAAAAAACTATTTTTCAGAAATAAAAAACTGATAAGTGGCATGTGCGTATGTATTCACCCCCTTTGTTATGAAGACCATAAAAAGCTCTGGTGCAACCAATTACCTTCAGAAGTCACATAATTAGTGAAATGATGTCCACCTGTGTGCAATCTAATGTCACATGATCTGTCATTACATATACACACCTTTTTGAAAGGCCCCATAGGCTGCAACACCTAAGCAAGAGGCACCACTAACCAAACACTGCCATGAAGACCAAGGAACTCTCCAAACAAGTAAGGGACAATGTTGTTGAGAAGTACAAGTCAGGGTTAGGTTATAAAAAAAAATATCCAAATCGTTAATGATCCCTAGGAGCACCATCAAATCTATCATAACCAAATGGAAAGAGCATGGCACAACAGCAAACCTGCCAAGAGACGGCCGCACACCAAAACTCACGGACCGAGCAAGGAGGGCATTAATCAGAGAGGCAGCACAGAGACCTAAGGTAACCCTGGAGGAGCTGCAGAGTTCCACAGCAGAGACTAGAGTATTTGTACATAGGATGACAATATGCCGTACGCTCTATAGAGTTGGCTTTATGGCAGAGTGGCCAGAAGAAAGCCATTACTTTCAGCAAAAAACAAAATGATATGTTTTGAGTTTGCGAAAAGGCATGTGCGAGACTCCCAAAATGTATGGAGGAAGGTGCTCTGGTCTGATGAGACCAAAATTGAACTTTTTGGCTATCATAGAAAACGCTATGTCTGGTGCAAACCCAACACATCAAATCACCCAAAGAACACCATCCCCACAGTAAAACATGGTTGGTGGCAGCATCATGCTGTGGGGATGTTTTTTAGCATTCGGGACTGGGAAACTGGCAGGGCCAGACTTACCATTGGGCTTGACTGGGCTCAAGCCCATGGGCCCCGCCCAATAGGGGGCCCCACCCATTTACATTTTAAATATCTTCATATATCTTCAGCTATATCGGATGAAACTGCGGTGACTCACACTGGTCCTCACTTGGCTGCAGTGCTGCTCTGCTCGAGTCTCTCTCTCTGTCTCATCAGCCGATCAGCAGCGCAGAGACAGAGACTCTAATGTGTAATTACACAAGACGGACCGGGAGGAGCCTGGAGGTGGGTGTAGCTGCGCCGTTGGCTTGGCAACCCTGCACTCATTGCTAGCACCTGGGCCGCCTGGTGTCTAGCAACGAGTGACGTCATTGAGTCAGTCACGTCAGGCTCGGAGTCTCAGACTCTGAGCTGACGTGACCGTGACAGGAGCTGCCTGGAGCGGAGGAGCCTGCCTAAGTGTAGTATCTGTCTTTCCCGGGCTGATAGACAGTTGTTGCTGCAGTCTGGCGCTGTGTGGAGTACCAGTCAACATTTTATTCTATTTAAAGTAATGTATAGAAGGTAGGGCCTGAAAGTGACTCAAGCCCAGGGGCCCCCACTACCCTAAGTCCTCCCCTGGAAACTGGTCAGGGTTGAGGGAAAAATGGATGGTGCTAAATACAGGGATATTCTTGAGCAAAACCTGTACCACTCTGTGTATGATTTGAGGCTAGGATGGAGGTTCACCTTCCAGCAGGACAATGACCCCAAACACTGCTAAAGCAACACTTGAGTGGTTTAAGGGGAAACATGTAAATGTGTTGGAATGGCCTAGTCAAAGCCCAGACTGCAATCCAATAGAAAATCTGTGGTCAGATTTAAAGATTGCTGCTTACAAGCGCAAACCATTCAACTTGAAGGAGCTGGGGCAGTTTTGCCAGGAGGAATGGGCAAAAATCCCAGTGGTAAGATGTGGCAAGCTCATAGAAAGTGACTTGGAGCTATGATAGCTGCAAAAGGTGGCTCTACAAAGTATTGACTTTAGGGGGGTGAATAGTTATGCACATTGACTTTTTCTGTTATTTTGTCCTATTTGTTGTTTGCTTCACAATAAAAAAAAAACATCTTCAAAGTTGTGGGCATGTTCTGTAAATTCAATTATGCAAATCCTCAAACAATCCATGTTAATTCCAGCAACAAAACACAAAAAATGCCAAGGGGGTGAATACTTTTGCAAGGCACTGCATATTAACATTCTGGCCAATGAAATGAATTAACACTCAAGCGCTTAACACGCGAAAATGCGTTTACAAAATGTGGCTATAGGCACAGTTATGATGTTGCTTTTCTCTTGCCATGAGTAAGGCACTCAGGAGGGCTGGGCAAACACCCAGTGTGCATGAGGCCTTAAAACTAAACCCAGTAATATGAGAATAGTACATTTGCCCCCCCCCACATACATACATACATTTTCTTTTTACATTAAAATACTCTATCTTTTTGGCTAATCTGTATACCATGGACACATGATAAACTGCAGGGTCTGCCTGATTTTTGACTTTTCAGGTAGGAGGAGATTTCCACTATAGCCTGTGTCCTCATGCTGTTATGGGAGGCGGATAATCCATCAATCAAGATGTGGCATCCCACCCACTGTGTTCTTTTTTAGTTACTGGGCATGGAGGAGGAGGGAGGGACTGGGCTGTCATTTAAGATCTGTATACACGCCCACATGTGTGATGTCAATATCATGTGACCTGGCCAGCTCTGATAAACAAGGAAATGTTCACTCCAGCAATAGAGACCAAACTGAGCATGTGCAGCAGTACTACCCTCACTGTGTCTTATCTGGCCTTCTACACATAAATACTACATTTAGACAAGTCCCTGAGTCAGGAGTTATGTTTAACAACATAGGAAGGACAGACAACTTCTATACATGAAGTGGCATGTTTGGGATGCAAACCCAGAAACTCAGTGCTGGTAGACAGAAATGATAACCTCTAAGCCACTGAGCTGTCACATGTGGAACCGTCTTACACATAAATACTGCATTACTTTGGACTTATATGTGGTGGAATTACATTAGCCATGAGTTATTCTTCTTGATTTATTCAGTGGTATTTGGTGGTTCTTGGTGTGTGAGAGTGTAGAATAGTGAGGTTACCCTCTGAATTTTGAGAATGCCATTTTTATTTCTGATGTTGGTACACATATCACATTTTCTGGCCTCAAATTATGATTATTTGGAAATAATAAAAACACACAAAATTGAGACTCATTTTAAATTTGCATCAGCAATGGTATTGTGTGTGGTTTGTAAAGACACCTGTGTGAGTTTGGGTAAAGATTTTTGTGAGATGGACAGCAATAAGTGAAAGTGACAGAGAAAAATATATTTTACCAAAACATCAAAACATTACACATTCTAATATTCTTAAAAACATAATAGAGGAAACCGAAGCAACATTGTTGCAAAGACAATTTCTTTGAGAGAAAGATACATTTCATCTCAACATAAAAATATTTATTTGGGGAAGTTATAATTGTACCATTAGAATCAATGGCTGAAACTTGCATTGGGCTACATAACTCTCATTTTCACTCCCCAAAAAAATGCTTTTTAACCCAGCGCTCATTTTGGTATTTAATATAACTCTTGGTAAAAAAAGCCAAGGGAGTGAAAATGAGAGTTGTTTGCGGGTCTGAGCATGCTCAGTTGTGGTGGCACCTAGTTGTAAAGAGACGGGGAATTTATCTCTTCTCAGTGTAGAAATCACTTTTTCACAATATCTTTAAACAATATACAGCATATTTCAGTACCATTTAGGCAATTATATCATGCTCTAAACATTATTTCCATGTGCGATAGTCGTGGTCCTAACAAGAGTCATGGTTTGGGTGCAATTTGTTTTCAGGGAGCTATAGTAATTTAATTTTTGAGAGTATTTTTTGCACCAGCGCTATAGTGAATACCGTTTTAGCGATAATTAGCGTGCACCGCTATAGAAAATAACCCCCTTAGCCTCCAATGATATAAATGCACATCAATCACAATGACCAGTTGCTCAACAATCTTTACATGCTGCACTCCTGTTGCCAAACAGCAGATCCCTGGAGCTGTGGTATTGTAAACACACCACAATGGGAAAAAAACAAAGAAAAAACTGCGCTAACCCCTCATGATGTGTGATAGGGTGTATGTGAAGGGACACCAAATTGAAAAGTAAGCTCAACAAGCTCGTTAAGTTTTGCAAAACGTAAAAAAAAAAAAAAAAAAAAAAAGTGGAAGCAACTGGAAGCGGTTTGGGCATCTCTTCTTTGCTTCTATGTCTGTGACTTGAGTTGTGGCAACCCCCTCCCTCTCCACGTATGCCTGCGGCATATTGAGTGATGTCCTGATGCTGGGTGGCTATCTGGATTCAAGGTCCTGCAAATACCTGGTTTGCCTGCCATCTGCCACGTGAACAGAGGGTTGCTCCAATACCTGCTGGTTATCGGGTCCTTGGTTCATTTACGAGCTTGTTGAGCTTACTATCTGGTAAGCATGAATTCTTAAAGGTGGAGGATCACTGCAAGGGGTGTTTTTCCCACTTTCCATTTTCATTCACTGATCCCTATGAAAAGCTATCGGGGACTCTTCCCATCTCTTTAGAAGATTTCCTTTCCGGTCCTGGGACTTTTGTTGTTTATATAGTTATTTTTCACTATTTTGTGCTTTTGGCACCTTTTTGATTCATATGCACTTATTATGGACTGTTAATAATTGATTTTGTTGTGATAATCCATTTTTGTATCATCTATATATATTTTCATATTCAATTTGGTGTCCCTTCACATACACCCTATCACACATCATGAGTGGTTAGCGCAGTTATTTCTTTGTTTTTTTCCCATTGTTGTGTATATTGCACATTTGAACTGCAGCTCTTGTTGGTTTTTTCTAGCGCAGTGTTTTTTTGGTTTTATAATTGTAAACACACCGCCAAGAGTCCTGGGTGACGCCATTGACCATGGGACATCACGTTGTTGTGATTAATGATGGCTTTGCATTATTGGTTGCCATGATTGATGAAGTGTTTACATTGCTGGAGATCATGATTGCTGGAGAACTGATTTATATTAGGGGATATCATTGTTTTGTGTGTATGTTTGTGTTTTATTTCAATAAAGGACTTTTTCAAGGTATATGTGGGTGCTTATTTACTTTTAATTGTTTTTAGGAGTGGGTTAAGGGCAGAGTTGGTGCATTTTGGTGCCCCCCCCCCCATATGTCATACACTTTATTTGTGCTCTATTAACCTATGGTGGTTGTAGTGCTTAAAGTGTGTGTTTAACACACAGAAAAAATAGAAAAACACCAAAACAGTCAGAGACTGCATACAAGGCAGACTGGACGATCAGAGACTGCATGCATGGCACACAGGGTGGTCAGAGCTTGCATGCATGGCACACGGGGCAGTCAAAGCTTGCATGCATGGCACACGGGGCGGTCAGAGCTTGCATGCATGGAACACGGGGTGGTCAAAGCTTGCATGCATGGCACACGGGATGATCAGAGATTGCATACATCACACAAAGGATGATCAGATATGGCATACATGACACAAGAGATTGTCAGAGATTGCATACATGGCACAAGAGATGGTCATAGACTGCATACACGGCACAAGAGATTGTCAGAGACTGCATACATGGCACAAGAGATTGCCAGAGACTGCATATATGGCACAAGGGATGGTCAGAGACTGCCTACATGGCACAAGGGATGGTCAGAGACTGCTTACATGGTACAAGAGATGGTCAGACTGCATACATGGCAAAAGAGATGATCAGACTGCATACATGGGACAAGAGATGATCAGAGACTGCATACATGGCACAAGAGATTGCTTGCATGGCTCACGGGATGGTCAGTGATTGCATACATGGCACAAGGGATGGTCAGAGACTGCTTACATGGCACAAGAGATGATCAGACTGCTTACATGGCACAAGAGATGATCAGACTGCATACATGGCACAAGAGATGATCAGAGACTGCATACATGGCACAAGAGATTGCTTGCATGGCTCACAGGATGGTCAGAGATTGCATACATGGCACACAGGATGGTCAGGGATTGCATGCCTGGCATATGGGATGGTCACAGATTGCATGCCTGGCACATGGGACGGTCAGAGATTGCATGCATGGCACACGGAACGGTCAGAGATTGCATGCATGGCACACGGAACGGTCAGAGATTGCATGCATGACACAAGGGCAGGACTGGTACAATAATATACACAGCTTGCTTGCCTCACCTTCCACAGAGATGGAAAAGAGAAATCTTCATCTGTGACTGTGCTGTACCACCATGTCACTCACGCTCCTCCTGGGCCTTCTGCTGATCTTGGCCACTCCCTCTGGTCTCACTCAGTTTTAGGCTCATCCCCGGGCTCCCTCTCTTTTTACATACTCTGTGTGCTGCTGAAATCAAGGCTTTCGTTACCCTCTCAGCTACCGCCCAGGTGGGAGGGAATTTTTTTCATGATCTAGGCAGTGATCCTCGCCTCAAGGGCTGAAGAGAGGGGGAGTAGTCTTTGAGTGTATTGCAGTCTCGCTCTGTGCTGCAGCTGGCAGAGGAGGAGTGCAGTAGGCAGGGCCAGGACTATAGTAAGGAGATGCGGAGGTGGTGAAGTAAACAGCACCTGGCCGTGGCTGTGCTGCGCCACCTACTGTCAGTGTACTGAGCTGGGCTGGGTACATGTGCCGTGCGAGCAGGGCTGGCCGCCAGCATAAGCAACTTTTGGGGAACCCCTGACTTTGGCGTCCCCCTCTCCTGTCGCCCTCGGGCAGCCGCCTTGGCTGCCTTATTCTGGCGCCGGCCCTGGTTAGGGGTATTAATGATAGTTTCCAGATTCCAAGTTACCCCATATTAACCCCACCTCCTTCTTGGAGCATCAGAAGTTCTTGTCCCTCAAAATTGGGACAAGAGTGTTTTGCAAGGTTTGGGGGGCTTTGCTGTCTTGCAAGGTGTCCTCCCAATGCTGAAAGGCATTTGGCCTGGTCTTGTACAGGAAGGGCAGGCTGCACGTTCACTGCCTCCCTTTCCTGACCACCAAGGTTGCATGCCTGGATAAGAGTCTGATTAAAATAAATCTATTTTAATAAATGTGTACTTCCCCGCACCACCATTCTGTACTAGATTGGGCCACATGCCTTTTAATATTGGGGGCACCTTGCAAAGGGATGCCAGCAAAGCCTCCCCTTATTGTAAGACCCCCCACACGCAAAATCTGGAAGCCCAATTTATATTATTGTGGTGCCAAAATATCCACCTCCTCCCAGGAGCATAAGCACAGCTGTACATTACCACTTACCCTTCCCACAAAGAATTAAGAGCCCTTTCACACTGCTAGAGCAGCCGCATTAGCGGTAAAGCGCTGCTAGTTTTAGCACCACCTTACCGCTGTTATAGCAGCGCTTTTAACCCCTCTAGTGGGATGAGGAAAGGGTTAAAACTGCCCGCAAAGTGCTGCTGCCAAATCGCTTCAGCAGAGCTGTCCATTGATTTCAATAATAGGGGCAGTTTAGGAGTGGTGTATATAAGCGCACCGCCTCAGTGTGAAAGCACTCGGGCTTTCACACTAGGGAGGCTTGAGAGGCATTTTATAGGCACTATTTTTAGCGCTAAAACACCTGAAAAGCAGGAATTCTGGCAGGCGAACCGCTGTACTTGTTCGGCTGGTCCGCACATACGAATGAGCTTGGTTTGCCTTGAACTCATGCTTGAGCCAAACCTAAAACCTGCATCTCATCCCTAGTGCCAATTGTTTTTTTAACTGGAAAAAAATTTCCAATTGTTTTCAGTAGGATAAAATATGTGTCAATTGTTGGTGTCAGTAGAATATTAAAATAAGTGCCCTTCAAAGTCAGTGTGATAAAATAAATGGCAGCCATTGGCAAAAGTGGGATTAAATAAGCTCCATCTTCTGTGTTCATCTAAGAAAAAAAAGTGCCAAATGTTTGGGTTAGTGGGATATTAAGATAAGTGGCAACTGGTTTCAATAGGGAAAATCAGTGCTAATCACAGGTGTCATTAGAGTAAAATAAACGTCCATTGTTGGTGTAATTTGGATACTAAAATAGGTGCCAACTATTATGTCAGTGGGATAAAATAATTGCCTATCATTGGTTTCAGTGGGATAAAATTAGTACCAGTCGGTGTCAGTAGGATAAAATAAATGCCAACCATTAGTGTCAGTACGATAATATAATTGCCATATGTTAGTGTCAGAGAAATAAAATAAGTATCAAGCATTGGTGTCAGTAAAATATTAAAATAAGTGCTAATTGTTGGTGCCAACAGATTTAAATAAACCCTGTATCATTGGTGTCAAGTGGCAACAAAATAAACCTGAAATTGTTGGTGTCAGTGGAAGCAACCATAAAGAAGCATTGATGTTCAGTGGTTACTAAAGTGTTATATGTATGAGCTGCCTCTGCTGATGATGGGACTAACAGTCACAACTTCAGTACCTTGTACCCTGCCCCCCTCTGCCTAATGCCAAGTGTCCTGGATCTTGATGCATGACAGCTTGCAGGCTGCAGGCATTGCATGCAATGTCCAAAATTTAGGACTGTACCAAAGTACCTATCCAAGACACTTGGTGACTATGTATGTTGTATGTCAGCTCCTGCTTTGCAATGCTACATA
The DNA here is from genome assembly GCF_042186555.1 of Aquarana catesbeiana. Classification (NCBI taxonomy): domain Eukaryota; kingdom Metazoa; phylum Chordata; class Amphibia; order Anura; family Ranidae; genus Aquarana; species Aquarana catesbeiana. The sequence goes on from NC_133330.1 coordinate 91,785,375, forward strand.
TTGGTTTGCTTTACTACTTTTTGCAGTGACAGTCTATGGGTTCTATTTCTAAAAAAAATAAAAAAATAAAAAAATAAAATTTGCATAGCAGTTCAAAACTGTGTGCCCAACCCTAAATTACTGTGGATATAAATTATATTTATGTAATGAATGTAAACAGCACTAAAAAAGTGTTTCACACTCACAACAAACTTACATGAATATGAGAGACATACAGTGAAAAAAATAATTATTTGGTCTCCTGCAGATTTTGTACGTTTGTACGCCCACTTACAAAGAAATGAAGGGTCTAAAATTTTTATCATAGGTGAATTTTAAATTATAGAGACAAAATATCAACCAAAAATCCAGAAAAAAACACATAAAACAAATGCTATAAATTAAGTTGCAGTTCAGTGAGTAAAATAAGTATTTGATCCCCAAGCAAAACATGACTTACAGGGGCGTAACTAGAAATCACATAGCAAAATGTTGTATGGGCTACCCCCCTGCAAATAGCCCCCACACAAAAAAATGGCGGGGCCTAAATTAAATAATGGGCGTGGCTTAAAGGGCATGGCTCAAAGGGGGTGTGGTTCGAGTCTGAGATGAATGAGGGGTGGAGGAAGGAAAGAAAGAAAGAAAGAAAGAAAGAAAGAAAGAAAGAAAGAAAGAAAGAAAGAAAGAAAGAAAGAAAGAAAGAAAGAAAGAAAGAAAGAAAGAAAGAGAGGGATGGAGGGACAACAGGCCCAGATCCTACACCACAATAGCAATATATGTATTCCAGAAAGTTTAACAATCAACAGATAAAGATACTCCAAACACCTGGTGTTAGCGCTTCAATCATCATGGCACCATGGTTGTTATGGTGTCAGGATGATTAAAGCGCATTATTTCTATTATTACATTGTAATATAAAATGAAATAGTTCAACTCACCATAATGCAGAATCAGTGGGAGCCCCGAGTGTTTCGCCTGCCACCAGATGCCATCAGGTGTCCCCAGCAGAGTCCAACCTTATATCAGGTATTCCCAGCAGAATCCGTCCTTACATCAGGTGTCCACAGTAGTGTCCCTCCTTACATCAGGCATTCCCAGTAGAGTCCCTCCTTACATCAGGCATTGCCAGTAGAGTCCCTCCTTACATGAGGTGCCCCCAGTAGAGTCCCTCCTTACATCAGGCATTCCCAGTGGATTCCCTCCTTAAATCAGCTCTCCCCAGTTACCAGTGGCGTCACTAGGGTTGGTGTCACCCGGTGCCGAAAAACATTGCATTACCCCCCTCCCCCCATAGTCCTCCCTCAGTACAGACCCTCCTCCATCAGTATAGACCCTCCTCCATCATTACAGACTCCCCTAAACAAACCAGCCCCATTTGTACAGATCCCCATCAGGACAACTCAACCCCCTCCATCTGTACAGACCCCCTCCAGGAGTACAGACCCCCCAGGACAATTCACCCCCCCAGAAGTACAGACCCCCAGGACAATTTACCCCCCAGAAGTACAGACCCCCCAGGAGCATTCACCCCCCCAGGAGTACAGACCCCCCCAGGACAAGTCACCCCCCAAGGACAATTCACCCCCCCAGAAGTACAGACCCCCCCCAGGAGAATTCACCCCCCCCAGGAGAACTGCACCTCCCCATTCATTCACCTGGGCATGCAGCCGCCCAGAGAGTTACTTGCTCAGACTGTCACTGACTCTCCGGGCGGCACGATGTGATAGGAGACAGCCAGTGAGAGAGACAGTTGAGTCTCAGTCAGACGGTGATAGCGTGGTGCCGGGACCCAGGACTCTCCATCAGGCCTCGGCGCCACTCAGGACTCACTGTGCTCATCTCTGCACCTTTTACAGAACCAGGAGGCGGAGCCTGGGTGGCAAGATGGAGCTCCATTTCTATTGTAGCCGCTTTCATTGCCACCCGGGCTCCGCCTCTTGGTTCTTCCTTAAAGCGGAGTTCCACCCTAAAGTGGAACTTCCACTCATCGGATTCCTCCCCCCCTCCGCTGCCACAATTGACACCTTTCAGGGGGGAGGGGGATGCAGATACCTGTCTAATACAGGTATCTGCAGCCACCTCCGGGCTTAGACAGCCGCAGAATATCCGCAGATGGCCGCCCCCCCCCCCCCCGTTGTATTCTGGGAAACACACAGTTCCCAGCACACAACGGGGACCAGTGCAGAGGCGCAGCGCGACTCGCGCATGCGCAGTAGGGAACCGGGCAGTGAAGCCGCAGCGCTTCACTTCCTGTTTCCCTGACCGAGGATGGCGGCGGGGGCAGCCGAGAGCTGAGCGATTGATCGGCTTCGGCTGCCGACATCGCTGGACCCTGGGACAGGTAAGTGTCCATTTATTAAAAGTCAGCAGCTGCAGTATTTGTAGCTGCTGGCTTTTAATATTTTTTTTTAAAGTGCAGCTCCTCTTTAACTGGTTTTCTGTAAAATGGCAATGGAGACAGAAATGACCAGTGCCACAGACCTCTAGCGGCGGCAAGGAAAAAATAAAGTTGGCAAGTACAGTATGCATTCCTCATCCTCCCTGGGCCTCACTCGGCTGTGGACCCCATAGTGCCCGCGTGGGTTGCTATGGCAGTGGTTCTGCCACTGATGACTTGATGGAGAAACCCTTGTTGGCAAGCACAGAGGTAAGATGTTTCTTGGAGTTGGTGACCAGGTTTTCACACATCTCAGGAGGGATTTTGGTCCACTCTTCCTTGCAGATGTTCTCTAAATACATACTGTTAGTGGGCCCTGAAGACAGGGTTGATGACCACGGATTTAGATGTTCATTAGCATGACTGTACATGTGCCTTCTTGAGGAGGGGGATTCGCTGTGTTTGGAGGAAGAAAAATGCCAACTATGACCCTAAGAACAAAATCCCTACAGTCAAGGACGGAGGTGGAAACATTATGCTTTGGGGCTGTTTCTCTGCTAAAGGTACAGACTGACTTTGCCGCATTGAGGGGCCAATGGATGGGGCCATGTATTGTAAAGTCTTGGATAAGAACCTTCTTTCCTCAGCCAGAACACTGAAGATGGGTCATTGATGGGTCTTTCAGCATGACAATGACCCAAAACATACCACCATGACAACAAAGGAGTGGCTCAAGAAGAAGCACATTAAGGTCATAGAGTGGCCTAGCCAGTCTCCAGCCCTTAATCCTATAGAAAATTTATGGAGGGAGCTGAATCTTCAAGTTGCCAAGCAACAGCCAAGAAACCTTAAGGATTTAGAGAAGATCTGTAAAGAAGAGTGGACCAAAATCCCTCCTGAGATGTATGCAAACCTGGTCACTTACTACAAGAAACATGTTGCCTCTGTGCTTGCCAACAAGGGTTTCTCCACCAAGTACTAAGTCATGTTTCGCTTGGGGATCAAATACTTATTTTATTTACTGAACTGCAACTCAATTTATAACATTTGTATCATGTATTTTTTTCTGTATTTTTGGTTGATATTCTGTCTCTGTGTCAGGGCTGGGTTCAGCCCTTCCTTCTCAAAGCTGGCTGCTCAGCTGTCAGCTAATTACCAGCTCCTATCTCTCCACAGTGACTCACCTGTTGATGATATCCTGCTCGTCAGTCCTGCCTATTTAAGCCGTCCAGTCCAGATGATCTCTGCCTTCGCCTTGGTCACATCTCTAGAGACGCTCTCCTGTGTTCCTGTTAAAGACTTGCTTGGCTGACATTCCTTCTGGCTCCAGATCCTGCTTGCTGTTCTACTACGCTCTTCTCTGGCTCCCTGACGTTTTGGCTTGTCTGACTATCCGTTCATGAACTCTGGCTATGTTTTGATTACGTTCACTCTGTTTACATTTTTTTATTATTAAACAATTGTGATTTAACTGTACTTCGGTCTCAGTCTGATTCATGGTTTCTGACACTCTATCATTTAAAATACACATATGATAAAAATTATAGACCCTTCATTTCTTTGTAAGTGGGCAAACTTACAAAATCTGGTGGTTGTGGGGGTATGTGGGCGGGGGGGCTTATCAGAATCTGGGAGCCCCCTTTAACAAGGGGACCCCCAGATCCCGACCCCCACATGTGAATTGGTACCCCTATCATTTCACAAAAAAATTGTCAAAAATGGTAAAAAAGACAAGATACAGCTTGGGACAAGTCCTTTATTAAAAAATGAAAAAATAAAAATGTCCCGCGATGTAAATCCACGCCACCCGATGACCAAAGAATTAAAAAAGCCGCAACCATTCCGGCTCCATGGGAGGCTCCCGCCGACTGACGCTTGTACAATGTACCCCTTTACCAATTCATACGCCATTTTTTTTAAAAATTTGGTGCAGGGTTCCCCTCAATTTCCATTTCAGACCTGAAGGGCCTGGTATGGATTTTGGGGGGAACCCCATGCAATTTTTTTTTTTTTTTAAATTGGGTTCCCCTTAATATTCATACCCAAAGGGCCTGGTAATGGACTGGGGGAGGGGGGCATGCTCTTTTTTTTCAGTGAGTTTTATCTATATTGCCGAGACCCGACAATTCATTAGACACCCCTCAGGTAAGATATTTAAAGGAGTATTTCATTTTTATTGTTTCACTTTAAGCATTAAAAAAAATCACTGCTCCCGAAAAAACGGACGTTTTTAAGAAAAATGTTTGCATTGATACATGTCCCCTGGGGCAGGACCCGGGTCCCCAAACACTTTTTATGATGATAACTTGCATAACTTGCATATAAGCCTTTAAAATTAGCACTTTTGATTTTTCATGTTAGTGTCCCATAGACTTTAACGATGTTCCGGCGGCTTTCGAATTTGCCCCGAACACTGCATATTGTTCGCTGCTTGCAGAAAATCCGAACAACCAAAGTTCGGCCCGAACTTATGCTTGGGCCGAACCGTTCACCCATCCCTACTTCAGACCCTACACTTTCCTACATATCCTCTCTTTTGCCAAGTAAGAATAGCAGTGAGACATTTCTGCACGACTGTTGTACCTAATGTTCATGGCCAACATTGGAGACGACAGATTTTCTTTCAACAGAAAACATGTCTATTTGAATAACACTAACATGGGGTCTGGTACTTTGGCCCAATTCCTCTAGTTATAACAGAGGTCCCTTCATCAGGCACATATATTATTATCCACCCTTTGCCCAATGTAAGCACTTATTTAGTTTTTTTTTCCACTGAATATATTTTACCATCAATTGAGGTGAGGTTTACCCTTTTAAAGCTGACCAAAGATATCAGAAAATGATCCAACCTTCTCACAATGTAATTTGTCCTAGCTTCTCTAAGAATGGTCTAGTCCCATGAGTTCTTTTGAAAGTAGAGGATACTTTAATGAGAACATAGACAGTGCTGTTGTTTGCTTATCTGCGATCGGGCAAGAGGGTTCATTTGCTAGGCTATAATGAGCACTGCTTGCCATATAATCAATATCTTCTGCAATGGGAGGTAAATGTATCAATCACATGACTGAAGGTACCAAGAACAAATGTGTATTATTGATATACTGTACAGTAAATGATAGCAAACTGAGCCTAGGTTTTTCTAAACTGTTCAAATTCCCTCCCTGTGCCCCCAGTACGTTAATTCAGGACTGTAATGCCCCGTACACACGATCGGATTTTCCAACAACAAATGTTGGATGTGAGCTTGTTGGCAGAAAGTCCGACCGTGTGTATGCTCCATCGAACATTTGTTGACGGACTTTCCGCCAACAAATGTTGGCTAGCAGGTTCTCAGATTTTCCGCCAACAGATATTTGCTGTCGGACTATCCGATCATGCATACAAAAGTCCGTCAGACAAAAGTCCACGCATGCTCGGAATCATGTACGAGCCGGAAGCGCTCAGTCTTGTAACACTAGCGTTTGTAATGGAGATATCACGTATGTCTTGTACGTCACTATGTTCGTAATTGTTGGCCAAAATTTGTGTGACCGTGTGTGTGCAAGACAAGTTGCAGCCAACATCCTTTGAACAAAAATCCACGGTTTTGTTGTCGGAAAGTCCGATTGTGTGTACGGGGCATTAGAGACTGTCTTATTGCCACCCAATACACCCAAAAATGTCTCCAAATGTCTCCAGCTAAAAACTGTCATTCAATATCTATTAGGGATGAACACCCCCCGGTTCAGTTCGCACCAGAACCTGCGAACTGACCAAAAATTTGCGCAAACTTTAGAACCCCATTGAAGTCTATGGGACTCGAACGTTCAAAATCAAAATTTTAAAGGCTAATTTTAAAGGCTAATTTGCATGGTATTGTCCTAAAAAGGGTTTGGGGACCCGGGTCCTGCCCCAGGGGACATGTATCAATGCAAAAAAAGTTATAAAAACGGTAGTTTTTTCAGGAGCAATGATTTTAATGATGCTTAAAGTGAAAAAAAAAGTGAAATATTCCTTTAAATATCGTACCTGGGGGTGTCTATAGTATGCCTGTAAAGTGGCACGTGTTTCCCATGCTTAGAACAGTCTCTGCACAAAATGAAATTTTTAAGGGAATAAAAGTCATTTAAAACTGCTTACGGCTTTAATGTAATGTCAGGTCCCGGTACCATGGATGAAAATCAGTGAGACAAATGGCATGGGTACCCCCCCCCCCCCCCGTACATTCCCAGGCCCTTTGGGTCTTGTATGGATATTAAGGTATTAAGGGGAGAACCCAAAGGTAAGGTGCAAAAGGAAAGGTGTGGGGCCACCAGGCGCTATATACTCTGAACAGCAGCATACAGGTGGTACAAACAAGACAGGGACTGTAGGTTTGTTGTTAAGTAGAATCTGTTTGTAATTTTGAACTGGTACATTTTAACGTGTTTAGCTCCGGCAAAAAAATCTATTTTAAGCTTTTTGGAAAACATAGGGAAGGGTTATCACCCCTGTGACATTTGTTTTGCTGACTGTGCTCCTCTTCAGAAGATTTCACCTACTTTTTGTACCAATGACAAATGTTTTTGACAACTTTTTGTCCCAATAACTCTTACAGCAGAGAATTTCCCTTCCTAGGGGTAGATTTCATCTCACTTCCTGTTGTCTCCTTCCATTTGCAAGTAGGAGTCATTTGTAAGTTGGATGTTTGAAAGTAGGGGCCTGCCCTATATACGCTGCAGATATTGGGGCCTTAGGTGTTGGTGTTGCCACAACACTGTAAGCCCTCACAGTTACTCTTGGTGGGCGCAGGAACAGGCTCTGCTGTAAAATATTAGATCAAGAATTGTAATTACATGTCCCTGTTGAACAGGGGCAGAAAAATTGGGCCTTAGGCACTGGTGCCACAGCACTGCAACCCCTCACAGATACTCTAGTTGGAGTAGAGAGTCGGAATCGCCTTCCTTGAGAAAAAGTGGCGTTTGGGTACCTGGCACTGAGGAACCGCACATTCCACAAACTCACGGAAGGGGGCAGAGTCTACCAACTGAAAAGGTAGCAGTTGAAGTGCTAGCAATTTTGCCAAGCTAGCATTCAGCTTCACCTGGGATGCATATATATACACAATACACTGTAAGTGTAGCTAACTGACTGACTGTCCTGCCTAATCTATCTAACTTAAATCAAATGACACTGTCTCTCTGTCTCTCAACGCTGGAACACACTACACAGGGCCGACGTGCAGGCGGCCTTATATAGTGTGGGGCGTGTACTAAACCCCCTGAGCCATAATTGGCCAAAGCCACCCTGGCTTTGGCCAATTACAGCTCTCTGTACAGACGGCGCTGTGATTGGCCAAGCATGCGGGTCATAGTGCATGCTTGGCCAATCATCAGCCAGCAATGCACTGCGATGCTGCAGTGAATTATGGGCTGTGACGCGCCACTCGAATTTGGCGCGAACGGCCCATATCGTTCGCAATTTGGCGAACGACCGAACAGACGATGTTCGAGTCGAACATGGGTTCGACTCGAACACGAAGCTCATCCCTAATATCTATGTAACACCTTCATCCCTGTGGACGGATCTGCTACTTCTCACCACTTTATACAGTGATAACAAGCATCTCTTCTCAACAATGTTTAGCTACACTGCACTGTACTGTACTATCTTCTCTAGATAATAAAACTTTACTCTTGTTACAGCGTTTTACTGTTTTCTTCTTAGGTGATTTGTTCGTTAATGGAGTTTAATGACTATAACAATTACTCTTTGAAGAAACCTAATGAGTCCCGTAGGCACAATCAAAAGAAACAAGTAAAGTAAATGTTTTTTTGTTTTTTTTAAAAAGTAAATGTGTTATAACAAAACAGTAAGAAAAACTATTAGCATAAACTATGAAATCCTATGATGTCAAATTTCCATGTATTCAGGACTAAAAAATCAACTAATGAGAACAAGATAAAACAAACCTCTAACTATTCTGTATCTTACATATTTAGTTTTTTTTTATGTGTGTGCTGGTGAAGAACACTTGCTTATATGGTAATGATGCAATCCATCTTATTACTCCAGCACACTCAAACATTTGATGATTTGATGAATGTCATTTGAAAGAACTTCACAATTTTACTTGCTTATAACATTCCATTTTGGAATGAATGGAGTTTCCTGAACAAAAAACACATACACTATTAGTAATGCATCTGAGAACAACTTTCCATCCTGCTCTTTTGAAATTTCTTGTTACTGTATTCAAAAATGAACATCGATTTGACCCCACTAATAATTCGAAAATCGAAAATATTAAACAAAAACATTTTTAATGAAATGTATTTAGTGTACGACCAACTTAGGGCTGGACTGACATGTAACAATTTTTGTATGAATGAAAAAAACTCTGCAAATGCTCCATGGAAAAATCTTTGTTTATGAACTACAGTTATGTGTACTATGTTATTATTTTATGACTATTATTATTATTATATGGTGACCATTGTTCCTGACCATTTGCACTTTGTGTCTTAGCAGCAAATGTCAGGGCAGCTTCACACCTGTGTAATACGTCAACACGCATAGAATAAAGTGTGTTACATTGCATGTTAATAAGTGTTGTACTCATTTTGAATGGGCTGCCAGCTCATCCCAGTGCACAGGAAACCACACCTGATAATTTTTTCAGGATGCACCGCTCACCAGTGCACAGTAGTTCATTACCATGTTTTACAACATGCTACAAAACAGGTGCAGTACTTAAAACGGAGCGCTACCCAAAAGGTGAAGCTCCGCTTGTTTGCTTCCTCCTCCTTCTGGTACCACATTTGGCACCTTTTGGGGGGGAGGCGGAGCGGGTACCTGTTTTCAATAGGTACCTGTCCCTACTTCCAGGAGACCTCGCCGCAGGAAGTTTGGCCCCCTCCTCCTTCCTCCGCCACCAGGCCAGTTAGAAATCGCAGCCCTTCGGCTTCACTGCCAGTTTCCCTTACCATGAATGGCGGTGGCAGCACCGGAGAGCCGATCGGACAATCAGCTGGGGTGCCGACACTGCAGGATCCCTGGACAGGTAAGTGTCTTAATATTAAAAGTCAGAAGCTACAGTATTTGTAGCTGCTGACTTTTAATTTTTTTGTGGGGGTACTGGACCTCCTCTTTAGGCTGGGTTTACAATATTGCGAATTGGATGTGGGGATTTGGACTATAACTATATGTCCCAAAATTCACTTTGTTGGACGCACAGATATGTTGTTAGTGATTGCACTAATCACCAAGAAGGGACAAGTGATGTCTAGAAACACTGAAAGGTACAGTGTTTTCTGCTGACAGTCCATATCGCTACATCTGAAATCTTCCTGAGTCCCTACACTAACTGAATGGCTGAGATACTTAATTATATTATGCATAAAGAAAAATTAGTGGCTAATGACTGAGACACCAAAAAAAGTTTTCGTAATGTCCGGTCAACATGGATGGTATAAAAAGAATTACAACAATTTAAAGAGTTCTTGACCCATGTAAATGCAAATGAGACCAACATGGACTTAAGCCAGCCATAGACGGATTGAAAGTTGTCCTGTTTGACCAGAACTGGACGAATTTTGATCCATCTATGGGGAGGCTGGGTGTGGTGAAGTTGTGCTGATTGTTAATACAGTGTAGTAAGATTGGACTGACAATTCTGACATCTGTCAGTAGGACTTAAAAAGAATAAACTGCTAGGTTGGTATCATTAGAAAATGTGTGCTGTTATCTTTACAGGGGATACAGGGGATGGTTTGTTAATAATACCAAACAGTGATTTGTGCTTACTTTACGTTATCAAATTTGCCATAGGTTACTTTATCATATTTTCATTGACAGTTCTGATGGCACCAACAAAGTCTTTCTATAAAAGGAATATCAAATACACCCGCTCAACCTTCATACTGTGCCTGTAATGTGATGGGGAGCAGCATGAAGGATGTCACAAAGAACTGAAAATTTTAGCTGTGCTGAACTGCCACTAAACGGCAGTATGTAATGAGGGGGCGGGGTCATGCAGGTTGCAAGAAAGAAAATCGCTAGATTCCCCCATCAAGACAGTCAGTTTTGATGAGGGAATCCCTCCCGTGGAGCTATTGTGTTCTCCTGGCGGGGGGGGGGGGGAGCGGTGGGCGCGGAGAGCCGTCCCTGCTGGGAAAACACAGCGAATGTTGCTAGTGGCTCTAGCCATTGGAAATAATTGCATGTATAAATCCAACATGTTGGTTGTACCCAAGATGATCGATGGATCGATTTGGGTACAATCAGCCTGCCTATAGATGGTTCCAATCTCGACTGGTCCCTGCTGAAGCGGTTGAGATTCTAATCATCTAAGGCCAACTTAACTGACATTGATACTAATTTAAAAATTGCTTTAAAAAAAATCCTACTCAAAATATGCTGACCCTGACCTTTGACCCAATATTTGACACTTACCTTGACCCTAACACTGACCTAGATTAAGCCTTGATCTAGCTAGTTATTTATTTTTTAATTTGTATTTTTTTTTTTTTTTTTTACACCCTTATGTTTACTTTATTCTCACACTTCAAGAAGAGAAAGATACAATGTATCTTTCTCTCCATTTAGAGGAGAAAAAAACATATGAGCAGGCTGCACAGTGACAGATCAGGTGAACGGGAACCAGGGCTCTTGGTAAGAGCCTGGTCTCTGTGATGGAAGCTCTCCGTTGATCTCCACTGAGCCAGCGGATGACAGGTCCCTCTCTGCTCACTGAGCGGAGAGGGGCTTGTCAGGCGCTGCTGCTGCCTATGGAGGGATCAGATGAAAACGGACTGCGTGTCCGTTTTCGTCAGATCTCACCCGATTCGATCCGCCAACGACGGATCCGGACATAGGGCCATCTGTCTGCTTTTAGCGGATCGGACGGGGTCGGATGTCAGCAGACATGTCGCTAACATGGCCAACAGGCTAACATGGAGCGCCCGTTCAGGTCCGCCGTCAAAACTGACAGGCGGACCTAAACGGTCCGATCGTGTGAAAGGGGCCTAAGGCGGCTGCCTAAACAGCCTTATGCTGGTGCCGACCCTTGTCTTGCTGCAACAATTATATGATTCCTATTGTATAGCTGTTTTACAGAAATATCTATAATTCTCATCAGCAGCCTCTCCACTCCCACTAGGTCTTAACTGATGTCCAGGAAAATCACCCCCGACAGATTTATTGCAGTACATAAAGACATTTTTGGAAAAATCTTATCCGGCTTTCAATGACTCAAGACAACCTGCCACCAACAGTTTCTATGGAAACCATAAAACAGTGGAACGCATAGGTGGTAAAGGGCAGCTTTTAGTTTAATGGCAGAATTTTAGGTTGGATTCAAGAGGCTGCACAGGGACTGATTTGATAACTAAAAAATGAACTTGAAGACACCACAAGGTTCTTTAACATATTAATCATACTTTACATTTGACTTTATCATATTTTCAATGACAGTCAAAAACAAAGGTGTTTGTATACAAGGATATCAAATACACCCACAAAGTTAATGCTCTAATTTTTTACATGCTGCAATAGTCATAAGGCTCCTATTGTATAGCTGCTTTACAGAAATGACTGAAGTTCACATATCATTGTCACATTACATGAACTAAAACGCTGCCCAAACTTTTTTTCTACAGAGTGGGAAAAGGGTAGAACCTGGGTCAGGTTTCTATATGTGATCTATATCCCAATTAGGAAGATCTTCAAACACTTTCTGTCACAACACTTTTTCACCTCTTCTCTTGTGCTGTCCCCAACAGTAATGCCCCGTACACACGGTCGGATTTTCCGAAGGAAAATGTGTGATAGGACATTGTTGTCGGAAATTCCGACCGTGTGTAGGCTCCATCACACATTTTCCATCGGATTTTCCGACACACAAAGTTTGAGAGCAGGATATAAAATTTTCCGACAACAAAATCCGTTGTCGGAAATTCCGATCGTGTGTACACAAATCCGACGGACAAAGTGCCACGCATGCTCAGAATAAATAAAGAGATGAAAGCTATTGGCCACTGCCCCGTTTATTGTCCCAACGTACGTGTTTTACGTCACCGCGTTTAGAAGGATCTGATTTTCCGACAACTTTGTGTGACCGTGTGTATGCAAGACAAGTTTGAGCCAACATCCGTCGGAAAAAATCCTAGGATTTTGTTGTCGGAATGTCCGAACAAAGTCCGACCGTGTGTACAGGGCATAAGGCTGCTTGCATATGGGAGTAAAAAAAGCCATGTTTTTTACGAATCTGTAATCAAATGCATTGTTGTCTATAACACAATGCACACTGATGTGTAAAGATTAGGGATGGTCCCGATGTTCAAGTCAAACTTAATTATGGGGCATCGCAGTGAATTGACAGCTGCTGATTGGCCAAAGCATGCACCTGAACTGCATGCTTTGGCCAATACAGTGCGATCTGCTGTGAGAGCCATGATTGGCCTCAGGCAGGGTGCCTGTGGCCAATCATGGCTCAAGGGGTAAGTCCACACTATATAAGGCTGCTTACACAGCTGCCGTATATAGTATTTATGAATGGGGATTAGGCAGGGTATTTAGTGTAGTGTATTGTGCAGTCAGTCAGCTTAGTGTATATAACAGCGTAAGGCAGAGTATATAGGACAGTGTAGTGTAGAGTATATAACAGTGTAAGGCAACGTATATAACAGTGTACTGCAGTGCAGAGTATATAGCACAATGTAGGGCAGAGTATAAAACACAGCGTACTGCGGAGTATATAGCACAGTTTAGGGCAGAGTATATAGCACAGTGTAGGGCAGAGTATATAGCACAGTGTACTGTGGAGTATATAGTACAGTTTAGGGCAGAGTAAATAACACAGTGTATATATAATACAGTTCAGAATATATAGTGCAGTCCATATAGTATATATAAGGCAGTTCAGAGTATAAAGTGCAGTCCGTATAGTATATATACTGCAGTTGAGAGTATATAGTGCAGTCTGTATAATATATATATATAGAGAGAGAGAGAGAGAGAGAGAGCAGTTCAGAGTATATAGTGCAGTCAGTGTAGTATATATAATACAGTGCAGAGTATATAATTGTCAGAAACCATGAATCAGACTGAGACAGAAGTACAGTTAAATCACACTTGTTTAATAATAATAATAATAAAAAAGAAAAAAGGTAAACAGAGTAAACATAGTCAAAACATAGCCAGAGTTCAGGAACTGGAACGGATAGTCAGACAAGCCAAAATGTCAGGGAGCCAGAGAGGAGCATAGTAGAACAGCAAGCAGGATCTGGAGCCAGAAGGAATGTCAGCCAAGCAAGTCTTTAACAGGAACACAGGAGAGCGTCTCTAGAGATGTGACCAAGGCGAAGGCAGAAATCATCTGGACTGGGCGGCTTAAGTAGGTAGGACTGACCAGCAGGATATCATCAACACATGAGTCACTTTGGAGAGATAGGAGCTGGCAATTAGCCAACAGAGGAGTGTCCAGCTTTAAGAAGGAAGGGCTGAGCCCAGCCCTGACAATAATACAGTGTATTGAAGTGGTTAAGGGGAACCCTATGACAGAATTAAGGAAAAAAACGGCATGGGGTCCCCCCCTAAAATCCACACCAGGACCTTTGGGTCTGGCATAAATTTTAAGGGGAACTCCATACCAAAATTTTAAAGAAAATTGGCGTGGGGTCCCCCCTGAACCATACCAGGCCACATGCTCTAAGCATGAGGAGGATGTTGATGGGGACAAGAGCCTCTTCCCGACAGCCCTGGCCATTGGTTGCCGAGGTCTGCGGGCGGGGAGCTTATCGGAATCTGGAAGCCCCCATTAACAAGGGGGCCCCCTCCCCCTATGTGAATGGGTATCAGGTACATTGTACCCCTACCCATTCACCAATAAAAAGTGTCAAAAAGTAAAAGCCACAACAGACAGATTTTGACAATTTCTTTATTAAAAAAGAAAAAAAATGTGTCCCGCGATGTCCATTCATCTTCAATCAAAAAGGAGTTCCCCTAGCGGACTTTAAAGGCACATTTTTTAAGAAAATATTTTAAAAAAAGGTATGTAAAGTAGATAACAGTTTATTAGTTACAAAAAATAATCAAGTGAATCACATAGTTACAAAGTTAAAAACAAGGAATGCGTTTCCATAAATATAGAAGTTGATACCAATACATGTGCACCCGACGCGTTTCGGAGTTACTTATGCCTCCTTCTTCAGGGGTGATTGTAGGGTTTGCAACAAGAATTTTATTGGTATCTACGGATATAGGTTGTGCATTCCAGGACGAATTAAAAGAAACATAGATATGTTGACGCACTGCCCATCGGACACGCTCCCTGGTCGTGGTGTGTAGAACTTTAGTGAAGTATAGCAGGAGTATTCACATAGCCACTGTCAAGGTGGAAGTAGAGACGTATAAATATATAGGGTGGTTTTATTCTTCCTTCCAGTAGGAAGAAAGGCCCAAGGTTAGCGGGCATATGACAGTTTAGATCTGAGGTCACACTGGGGCCAAATGTGTATCCTGGTCCGCCTACAATAATGGGGGGCAGTAACTGGTGGTAAATATGGATCAGATGTGGTTCAGAAAGCAAGTGTCACAGCACCTCGCACCAAGAGCGTCCTGTCTGCTGCAGACAGGACGCTCTTGGTGCGAGGTGCTGTGACACTTGCTTTCTGAACCACATCTGATCCATATTTACCACCAGTTACTGCCCCCCATTATTGTAGGCGGACCAGGATACACATTTGGCCCCAGTGTGACCTCAGATCTAAACTGTCATATGCCCGCTAACCTTGGGCCTTTCTTCCTACTGGAAGGAAGAATAAAACCACCCTATATATTTATACGTCTCTACTTCCACCTTGACAGTGGCTATGTGAATACTCCTGCTATACTTCACTAAAGTTCTACACACCACGACCAGGGAGCGTGTCCGATGGGCAGTGCATCAACATATCTATGTTTCTTTTAATTCGTCCTGGAATGCACAACCTATATCCGTAGATACCAATAAAATTCTTGTTGCAAACCCTACAATCACCCCTGAAGAAGGAGGCATAAGTAACTCCGAAACGCGTCGGGTGCACATGTATTGGTATCAACTTCTATATTTATGGAAACGCATTCCTTGTTTTTAACTTTGTAACTATGTGATTCACTTGATTATTTTTTGTAACTAACAAACTGTTATCTACTTTACATACCTTTTTTTTAAAATATTTTCTTAAAAAATGTGCCTTTAAAGTCCGCTAGGGGAACTCCTTTTTGCTCTAAACTCGAATTTAGGATGTGGCACAATAAGTAGATAATTGATCGATCAAATATTTTATTCATCTTCAATCACGCCGCCCGATGAACCTGAAAAATAGAAAAAAAGCTCTGCCTCGATGGGAGGCCTCCCGCTGACTGCTGTCTCTTGGCTGTGACAGCTGTTATATAGGCAAGGGTGGGGCCACCTGGTGACGTAACCGAGTGACCCCACCCCCTTCTGACGTCATGTGACATTAGAGGGGGGCTGGGTCATTCGGTTACGTCAGCAGGTGGCCCTGCCCAAGCCTATATAACAGCTGTCACAGCGAAAAGACAGCAGTCACCGGGAGGCCTCCCATGGAGGCGTTTTTTTTTCTTTTTTTTTTTCTATTTTTTGGGTCCGTCGGGCAGCGTAATTGAAGATGAATGTATTGCGGGACACTTTTTAAAAAAACAAATTTTAATAAAGGAATTGTCAAAATCGATGATAAAAAGGTAAACCCCACTAGTGAACTAAAAAACCAATTGTAAAAGAGCAGCAGCGGCTCAACTGTAAGATACATACACAAATGCGAAAACGAAAGCGAAAAGGTGAAAACGAACTGTGCAAATGATCATATGAACAGTTACACAAATGAAAACACCAAAGAGCAAAATAAATTGAAATGTGTGAATCACTCTTCCAAGTGTGTGGATCACTTTTTAGGATGCAGGATGACACCATATTGTGACGAAACGCGTTGAGGGGACGGGACATGCTGACGTCACCGTGTTGCTGCGAACCCGCATGGACAGGCATTTACCCTGTTTCCCCGAAAATAAGACCTAGCTTGATTGTCGGTGATGGCTGCAATATAAGCCCTACCCCCCAAATAAGCCCTACTTAAAGTCCTTGTAGGTCTTATTTTCAGGGTAGGGCTTATTTTTGGGGAAACAGGGTAGGGCTTATTTGGGGGGTAGGGCTTATATTGCAGCTATCACTGACAATCACGCTAGGTCTTATTTTCGGGGAAACAGGGTACTATAGCCGGGCAGGTTTTTTTCCACATGCTGTATTTTAAACTTCTTAAGTAGGTGCATTACTTTTTATTTAATAAACTGGTCCATTGGTTTTACGCTATGGCGAGTCTGTTTCTCTCCTTGTGTTATCTTGAGTACTATCAATGACTGAGATTGACCTCACGGGGATTCGCCTTCACGTTCAGTTCCATCAGTTTGGCTCCATTGTAAGTGGCCCCTGGATGAGAGCTGCAGTTTGATTTCTAATGAAGAGTAAAGGCCCAGGCTGGGTTATTAGCCGCAAGCGCTATACAGCTTACTGTCTGGTAAGCGTGAAATTTATGTGGTGGAGGGATTGTCCTGTTTGTGAGTCACTGTCACATTGAGAATATTCTGAGGAGTGATCTATTCATTTTGAAGAGTGATTCACACTATTGTGCTGATTACATGTGTGGGTACTTTGAAAAGTGATTCACATGCTTTGAAGAGTGAAACATAGAAATGTCACATTTTTGCAAATAATTGTGATAATTGTATTTGAGTGGATTCCAGATAGAGGTTCATACACTAACTAAGGTGATTCACAGTCTCATCTCATAACTTTCTTTTTTTATTTATATATTTTATATATATCATCCTTATATGGTTTATATGTACATCAGCACTTTTGTTAGTGTTTCCCACAATTGCCTAATCTATTTTTTATTATCCTTATCTTATCATTATCCTTCATATATTCAATTGTGTTATTATCACTAGATGACTCTGAAAAGTGATCCACACACTTTGAAGAGTGATTTTTACATCTCGGTTTATTTTGCACTTTGGTGTTTTGGTTCTGTTCATTCATGTAACTGTTCATATGATCATTAGTGCAGCTCATTTTAACCCCCTAATCGCAATTGGCAAAAACTGTCTGTTGTGGTTTTCACTTTTTGACACTTTTTTGGTGAATGAGTAGGGGTACAATGTACCCGATACCCATTCACATGGGGGTGTGGGATCTGGGGGCCTGTTAAAGGGGGCTGCCAGATTACGATAAGCCTCCCGCCCGCAGACCCCGTCAACCAATGGCCACGGTTGTCAGGAAGAGGCTCTTGTCCCCAAGGGTTTCCAAAGTGCCCTCCCCATGTTGAGGCCATGTGGCCTGGTATGGTCCAGGAGGGGGGGCGCTTGCTCATCCCCCCTATCCTGATCTCCAGGCCACATGCTCGGATAAGGGTCTGGTATGGATTTTGGAGGGACCCCAACGCCAATTTTTTTATAAAATGTTAGTGTGGAGTTCCCCTTAAAATCCATACCGGACCTGAAGGGCCTAGTATGGACTATGGAAGGGGGGGGGAATAACTGGACACTGTTTTTTTTCCTTAATTTTTCATCTATATTGCCGGGAGATGGCAATACATTACAGCTGCGCACAGATGAGGCACTTTACAGGCAGACTAAGGGGACCCCCAGGCACGATATTTAAAGGCATCTTTCATTTTTATTGTTTCACTTTAAGCATTATTAAAATCACTGCGCCTGAAAAAATTGTCGTTTTAAAAACTTTTTTTTTTTGCATTGTTACATATGTCCCCTAGGGCAGTACCTGGGTCTCCATACACTTTTTATGGCAATAACTTGCATACAGTATAAGCCTTTAAAATTAGCACTTTTGAATTTTCATGTTCATGTCCTCACTTTAATAGGGTTTGCATGTTCGCTAGAACTTTTTGCCTGTTCTCGGTGTTCTGGTGCGAACTGAACTGGGAGGGGGGGATGTTTGGCCCATCCCTAGTAAAGATCAGTACAGCAGCACTGAGTACAGAGTCGGTAAAAAAAAATAGAAATGTTTACATTTATCTACAGTATTTAGTACATGCACACGAGGATACAGCCATATAGGTGTAAAATAGAATACTGGCTGAATATAAATTTTTGGGTTCCCTCCCACTACCTTCTCACTATTTTTGTGGCCTCCTCCAATAGGGCGTTCTACATCCATAGCAAAAGATAGTTGTCTGCACTAATGAGAAACATTTGTCAGCATTGTGGGCACCAGGACTTGCAGGAGGAGACTGAGGACAGTGAGAGCTGCAGAGGGTAAGCAATGTGGAGGCCAAGACAATCAGGAGGTGCTGAGACTGGGGAGAGAGCAGGAGGTGCGGAGATCGGGGAGTGAGTAGGAGGGGCTGAGACCAGGGAGAGAGCGGGAGGTGCTGACAGCGGGAGACAGCAATGCCCTCCATTGGGTATCAATGTCTGTGCCCACTGTTCCTCCCCAATGATCACTGTCTATACCCCTTCCACCTGTGATCAGTTTATATGCTCCCCCATCAGTGTCTGTATCGCCCCCACCCCATGACTTTCGCCCCCACCCTTTGTGGTCAAAGTCATGGGGGCATGGACACTGATTACCAAGGGGGTGGTGGACATGCGCAGACATTGACCACCAAGGTGGTGCGGCAGCATGGACACTGATCACAAAGGAGGCTGGGGGGGTATGGACACTGACCCCCAAGGAGGTGGGGGGCAGCATTGGCACTGACCACCATGGGGGCAGGGGGGGCATTGACACTGACTACAAAGAATGTGGGGGGGGGGGGGGGGGCATCATGGAATCTTACCACCAGGGAGGTGGGTCTCCTCTTCTCTTCTAGTTCTCTCCGTCGTCTTCTTCACATCCACATGACCAGCAGAATAGTTTTGTTGATGAGCTCAAGAAATTACACACACTTCCCTCTAGAACACTCCCAAGAGCAGAAAGCAGCAACATGCAAGGAATTGGGTGTCAATCAATTTGAATAATATTATAAGGAATGCAAAACAGAACACTCTGGGAGCTAGAAGAGGATTTTACACAAGTATACTCTTACATTAATGCCCTGTACACACGGTCGGATTTTCCGATGGACAATGTTCGATCGGAGCGTGTTGTCGGAAATTCCGACCGTGTGTGGGCGCCATCGGACATTTTCCATCGGATTTTCCGACACACAAAGTTGGAGAGCAGGAGATAAAATTTTCCGACAACAAAATTCGATTGCGTCAATTCCGACCGTGTGTGGCCTGTTCCGACGCACAAAGTGCCACGCATGCTCAGAAGAAATTCCGAGATGGGACAGCTCGTTCTGGTAAACGTAGCGTTCGCAATGGATACAGCACTTTCGTCACGCTGCAATGTTCAAAATGGTTTAATACAGCGCACTCTCTTCTTCTTTATAATGTGACAAGAATTAAGTAGTTTTGCTGCTCATATTCACACACACGTCTCACAAAGTTTTATTTGTGTTTTTTTAGTGGGATTCCCTGAATATATTGTTATTAGTTGTCACATCTGACAGTTTTATATTTTTTATTTTTTATTTTTTTGGATTTTAAGCCTTTTTTTTTCTTTAATGTTTGGATTTTTTCCAAGGCTGATCTTTGTTCAATGTTATTTTTATTTTTACTCCAGAATATTTTTGGGTGTGTTTTGTGTGTCAAGTTACCCCAACACCATTGATATCTTTTATTATTTAATCTCAAGGAGATTGTTTGGTGTTGGTGTCCCTTGTTCATTTCACATTGTATATTTGAAATGTACCTGAATCCTCACAAACCAACTGTCCTTTTTGAAGTAAAATACATAGGAGAGTATAATTCAAAACAAAAATCCTTTATTAAGGGATCAGAACCAAACAAAGAGGAAGGCAACACTGGATCAACAGGAGAAATTAACGAAGCCTGGGACCCCCACGGCAGACATCAATTCTTTAACATCAAAATTGGTGGCCTGAGTCCATATCTAAGGGAGGACAGTCTGGTCCAGAATTCGCAGAGATCCGGATAGCAGCAGATGACATCTGTGTCCCCAGGCTGTGGTACCACAAGAGGCTGCATCTTTTGGCCGACCAGACTGAACCCAGGGCAATCACTGTCTGGTCTTCCTTCCACGCTTCCTTCCGGGCTGTGGCTGTGCAGTTGGAGATGTGGCAGGAGGAGGAGTAGGACCTGGAGGAGGAGGAGGACTGGGGGGACCTGGAGGAGGACTGGGGGGACCTGGAGGAGGACTGGGAGGACCTGGAGGAGAGGGAGGAGGAGGAGGAGGACCTGCAGGAGGAGGAGGAGGACCAACGCGAAGGTGTGTCTGAGGTGTAATTTGGCCCCTCATACCTTTCTCCAGAGCCTCCGATATGAGGGCCTCACACAAGACTTTTTGGCCCTCCTCCATCCTCTGCATTTTATAGGCTATGAAGGCAGCAATGTTCTCCTCCATGGTGTGGGGTGCTCCCAGGACCTCTGTAGCCCTCCAAAAGAATGCTATAGCAGCCTCCTCTAGGGTACTCCTCCTACTGCCACTTTCTCTTTTCAGGGGGGGTGGAGGGACCTGCAGATCAGCCAGCCGGCTCGGCCCGGCCACCTCCTGCCTGGGACTTCCCTGTGTATGATAAAGGGACATGGTTGTAATGTTTTGCATCATCAATCACAATCCTAAATTAGTACTCCCAACTAACATCTAGTTAACATCATTGATTGGACAAGCAGAAATATTTAGAGTAATGCTATACCTGGCTCAAGCTGGGCTCCTCCACATATCGCCTGGAAGGCCCAGGTTGGGTGTCAGAAGCCTCAGCCGGGGGGGAAGGAAGCGTGAAAGGAAGACTGGAGAGGGATGGCCTGGGTTCAGTCTGGCCTGCCAGAAAGTGCAACCTTTCGTAGTACAACATCCTGGGGACATAGATGTCATCTGCTGCTCCGGATCTCTGTGAATCCAGGACTTTCTTGCGCTCCCTCAGATATGTGCTCCTCAGGCCACCAATGAAGATCTTTAAATAGGTGATGTCTGCCGTGGGGATCACCTGCTTCAAAATTTCACACAATTGCTCCAGTGCTGCCTTCCTCTTTGCTTGGTTCTTGAAATGGGGGTGGGTAATCTCCCACAGACAGGGCAGCTCACTTAGCATCTCTACGAATACTGACATGAAGTCATTGTCTTTCATTAAGATATCCATGTTCACTGCAAGACACAACACAAGACAAAGCCTAATGTCAGACAAAACTCTCCTAATCTTGTTACAATATAGGCCTCAATCTAGAAGCAGTATAGGCACAAGTTTGTCTCTTACCTTCGTTCTTACGATCGGCGCGTCCAATGCTCCTTCCTCCGCTCACAGATCGTACGTAATACGCACGAGTGTTACGCTTTATACACACTGCGCATGCGTGTAACTCCGCCCACCCCTGACGTTCTTTCTAGTCTATTCCCCGCCCCTTTTCGTTCGGCGCAGTGGGGGAAGAGCACATGGCGGAGTTACAGCAGGTGCATGCTAATTCTAGCAACGAGGAGGAGGAGGAGGAAAGCCTGGATCCAGGCACGTCCCGATCCAGAAGGAGACGTTTTAAGGCCACAAATATGTCCTTTGGGGAGATGTTGGAGATGGTCGACATCATGAGGAAGTCCGACTATGACGGAAAATATGGGCCTTACCCCCACCCCAACATCCGAAAGTCAAAAATCATTGCTAAAGTGATCAAAAGCCTTCACAGGATATTCAGGGTACGAAGATCTAAAGATCAGCTCAGGAAGCGGTGGTCGGACCTGAAGTTGAGAGAGCCAGAGCAGTACCGAAAGATCCGGAGAGTGCTGCAAAAAAGTAAGTAGTTGTGCTGTGTTCCTATTCTTTCTGTCTTTATTCCGTTCGTTCTGCTCCATATGCTTTTATTAATTGTAACGTTTAAAAGGGCAACTTTAATGTTCATGGGCCCATTATTCGTTCGTATCAAACATTTTTCTTTCGGCCTCTAGAACACCATTGTTTAGGCCATATGCATTTTCACACATTTTTTGGGGCCTACTTGGATGCCAAATATTTGTTTGTGTAGATGGGTTTGTTACTAGAATGAAATGCCAACTAGATTGTGTGTAAGGAGAGGACACTGAGCAGCTGTTTTCACATCTGGACACTGGAGCACTAGTGTGGGACCCCAGAACACCATTTTTATTAGGGGGGCCACACAGGTGCTCCAGTGTATACTATAGGGGGGTCTCCATCTGTGAAGCTTGTACTAAACAGGTAAAGTATTGCAGCTTGACAAAGGCCAATAAAAAAAATACATCTTGGAACTCTGCTAAAATAGACAATTGTACCCCACTTCCAAGCAATGTTTCCTATTTCTAGTTCTGCCATCAAATATCTGTGTGCTAAGTATACCATTTTTGTTTTACATAGGGGAGAAAAGACTCGGAGGACACCCCTCATCCCAGGAGAACACAGACCCCCCACCTATGGAAGAAGGTGAAATACCACCAACACAAGAAGAAGAGCAGGAGGAAGAAGAAGATGTGGTGGAGATTGGCACCACAACAGGTGAGTGTCTGCGACCACAGGCTCAGGTAAAAGAGATGGATGGTGGCAGATTTTTGAGACCTTTTTTTTGTTCTTTATCTCTTTTTATCGTGATGAGAGGGATAGAGAACGTTTCACATCTGAAAGTGCCCAGATACTGATCGGGGAGATCATGGGGTGTAATCTCGAATTGCACAACATACAGCAACAAATCAGTGATGTTATTAAAAAAAATAATAACATCATTGATGTTTTGGGGCGAATTTAAACCCCACAAAATCACCTGTTTTATTGTGGTCCAATCTTCTTAAATTTTTTTCAATGTTTAGAAAAGCCAAATTTGGAGGATGCACACAGTGTGCCAACATGTGCTATCTGCCATCACGGGAGATCAATGGACGCGTTTTGGGGGTGCAACCCCTTCCTCAATTATAAAGTCGCGTTGAGGAAGGGCTTGCTCCCCCAAAACACGTCCCTTGATCCCTCCTGATGGCAGATAGCACATGTTGACATTCGTAAATTGGTGTGCATCTTCCAAATTTGGCTTTTCCAGGGGTGATTTCCACCCATCTGAACGCTATATCAAACCCAGTTCCTAAATACTGATGTCTGATATAGCCTTCAGGTTTTCCCATATGTGAACTTTGTAAGTTCAAGTTTTTTGGCTTTCTTGTTGGTTTTACACAGGCCTGTTTTATCTGAAATGGATATTTCGATTTTTGATAATGCTACTGCAAAAATTGTTATACAACAAACATGTTGGTTTGTTTTAAAAACCTTTCGTAAATGCACATGTGATTGTGCAGGTATAAAAAAGCGGCTTACTCAAGAATGTGTGGATTATTGTCTCAACACTACAACACTTTTGGGGTGATGTAATTGCTGTTTTATGCAAAAATGGGGGTTATTTCCTAAGGGCAAATACACTTTGCACTACAAGTGCAGGTTCAGTGTAGTTGCAAGTGCACTTGTAGTGAAATGTGTTTTTGCATTTAGGAAGTACCAGCCAACACTGTTTTTTATAAGGTTACCCAATCACGACATTTTCTGCACTCAACACATTTCTGTCAGGGTCAGCTAAAACAAACACAAGCAGTAAATGTCCACAAAGAATTTCTTTTGGTTGTTTTTTATTTGAAAAAGGTTTCACAGATTGTCTGGCATATTGATAGCTCCCCTACCCGCAAAGAACTCCAGATATCGTAACCGGACATCACGGCACTCAGGAAGGGCAAGCCAGGACGGCCACTTTCAAGCGCCGTCAGTGTTGATGGATTTGGGATTCCGGCCTCAGGCCCAACTGAGCCAGCATAGTTGGCTGAATGTTTTCTTAAAAAATTATGGAGAACACAGCAGGCAAGTATTATATGGTTCAGTTTATACTCCGCCATATGGATGGGTGTCAGAAATAATCGGAACCGGCTGGCCAGGATTCCAAATGTGTTCTCCACCACTCTTCGGGCTCTGGCCAGCCGGTAATTAAAAACCCTCTGTTCCGGGGTGAGGGTCCTCATCGGGAATGGCCGCATCAGGTGGTCCCCCAGCGCAAATGCTTCATCAGCAACGAACACAAATGGGAGACCTTCAACATTGTCCTCTGGAGGTGGCAAGTCCAAGCTGCCATTCTGGAGACGACTGTAGAACTCCGTCTGGGCGATGACTCCACCATCGGACATCCGGCCATTCTTCCCCACGTCCACATACAGGAACTCGTAATTAGCCGACACCACCGCCAACATCACTATACTATTAAACCCCTTGTAATTATAATAGTACGACCCCGAGTTGGGTGGTGGGACGATGTGGACGTGTTTCCCATCAATTGCCCCTCCGCAGTTAGGAAAGTCCCACCGCTGGGCAAAGTGGGAGGCCAAAGTCTGCCATTCCTGTGGCGTTGAAGGAAACTGTTGAGGAAAAAACAATAAACAAACAACAAACTATTTTTTCACAGAAACATGGCAAGCAGATTATACACAAACATTATGGGGCAACCTCCAGATAGCATTTATTAAGGGGAATTTAACAACAACAAAGTATAAGGTACACCTATTTTCCGACAACAAAATCCGTTGTCGGAAATTCCGACCGTGTGTACACAAATCCGACGGACAAAGTGCCACGCATGCTCAGAATAAATAAAGAGATGAAAGCTATTGGCCACTGCCCCGTTTATAGTCCCGACGTACGTGTTTTACGTCACCGCGTTCAGAACGATCAGATTTTCCGACAACTTTGTGTGACCGTGTGTATGCAAGACAAGTTTGAGCCAACATCCGTCGGAAAAAATCCTAGGATTTTGTTGTCGGAATGTCCGAACAAAGTCCGACCGTGTGTACGGGGCATTATTCCTTTCTGACTGGTTCAGTGATGACCTTTATCTAACACAGAAGACTGAGGACATTCTGTGAGTTGGGCTTTCTTGAATTAGCCTCCACTAATTACAATAGCAGATTCAATTGGTGCTGTTTTGTTGCTGATTTTTGCAATAACTAACAATTTTAATGAAATGTTTTGCCTAGCATAGCATTTTGTGATCTGCACCTTCCTAAATACGTTCCTCTACCAAATACATATATATATATATTTTTGTTTCTCTTCAAAGGGCTTTCTTTCCAAATCTCTTGCAAAAATTAATAAAATGGGTATATAGAAGGTATTTGACTTGTTTAATTAAACATGGTATATGATGTTAGCAGCATTTGAAGACAGAAATATGCAAGTAACCATTGCTTGTTTCTCAAGATGCAGGCTCTTTGGATTAGTTATCCAGATCCTATATTCATTTCTTCACTACAGAGGGTCACTAACCTGGATTCAGTATAGAGACTACACAAATAACACAGGTTACATGTTTATTCATAGTCAGTGACTTACTAGGTAGTAGAGCTGCACAATTAATCGTTAAGAATCAAAATCGCGATCTTTTTCTCTTCGCAATCTTCAAAACAGCATGTCGCGATACAAGTGCAGAGAGTTCTCATAGCTGGGAAAGAAAAAAAAAGAAAAAATCTGGGCAGCCTGCCAAGTTTAATCACAACATAAATAAGTAGAAACAAAGTATCTTTTCGTTCTTTTATGAAAGGAAAGCACTGGACATGTAAATAAAGGAAGTTAACCATTTAAAGACCAAACCTTTTCTGACATTTGTTGATTACAAGTGAAAATCATTATTTTCTGCTAGTGCATGGGTGGCACTGTCTCTGCAAGCAGCACATGCGTTACGGCATTGGCAGCATGGGTGGCACTGGCTGCAGCCCATTATGGCACTGGTGACATGGGTGGCACTGTCTGCAGTACATTATGGCATTGGTGGCATGGGTGGCACTGGCTGCAGCCCATTATGGCACTGGCGACATGGGTGGCACTGTCTGCAGCACATTATGGCATTGGCGGCATGGGTGGCACTGGCATTATGGCACTGGTGACATGGGTGGCACTGTCTGCAGTACATTATGGCATTGGTGGTGGCATGGGTGGCATTTGCTGCAGGCAGCACATGTTTTATAGGCCTTAACGGATGTGCTGCCTGCAGACACAATGCCACCCATGCCGCCAATGCCATAATATGCTGCAGCCAATGCCACCCATGCCGCCAATGCCATCATATATAGATGCTGCTGTAGTATTAGTAGATCTTGAATCATCACCCCTCTCTCCCCAAGCAAGCACACACCTGTGTTAGCCGGGCCCAGGAGTCACTTGCTCTTTGATGCTGCTGCTGCCTGGACTGGAGTGTCAGTCAGTATCACAAGCAATTTCAGTCAGTCTGTCTGCTGCTTCCTTCTTTTCTTCTGCCACTGCCGCCGCCGTTCGTCTCACGGCTTCTTCTCTCAGGCAGTGGGGTCACAATAGGTCACAGATTAGGTATGTACAATGCTTCTTTCATCACAGGGTACAACCACTGACCCCCCCCCCCCCCCCCCCCCACACACACACACACACACACACACACACCCACCCCCACCAGAGCCACATTAAACAGGGAGCAAATGGATGGGAAGTGTCTAAATAGAACTGGAGGACATAAGCAGTACTGAAGGAAAAGAATGAAATACTGCAAACAAGCTCAATATTTGATTAAACTAATGCCATCTGAAATGGAACCTTTGAGAACAGAGCTTGAGAACTGCTATCATTGACTTGTTTCTAAAGGTGCAGGCTGCTGATCTGGTCCTGGCTTCACTATTTAGTAAACTACTTACCTGGCATAAGCAAGCAGGACATGTTTGGACTAAAGGGGGAAACCTGGATCAGCATTGCAGGTCTTTAAAAACAAGTCAGTGAAAGCAGCTCTCATATTTCATCTTTTCACAAGCTAATATAAAAAAAAAAACTGGTAATAAGCAATGTATTATGCACTGTCCGTGGTGCTGATGGCACTGTCAGCTTACATTCACTTTTTGGAAAAAAAGATAAAAAAACAGCAAAAATCGGTTTTCACAATCAGTCTTGTTATTATTGTTAGTATATGCTGCTGATTGTTATACAATAAAGTCAAAGAGGATTGTAGACAGACTTTGGAACCTCTTGGTTCCTGGATTTGATTGCGGGTGGATAGGAACGCAGCTGTAGCGTAGGTAGAGTTCTCTTTCTTTGTGTCAAGAAAAGATTTTCACACTTCAGTCATGGGGATTTATATGAGATCCTGATTGGAGAATGATTTTAAGACAGATTTATTCTGATAAACTGTCTATATGTACAATGTTTACCATAAAGGGTTTTTATACCTAATAAGCTATTGTACTGAGTAATGTTAGCAGAGAACCTGGAAAATCACCTCCCCAGAGTTCCTTGACTGGGATTCTCCTTACCTACCAGCCAGGCAGAGAAGGAAATGTATGCTTCTTGTAAGATAGCCTGGTTGTACCTCAGGATTGATGATACATTTACTGAATGTTAAAGGAAAATACCAGCCAAAATGAAAAATTAGGAGTATATTTATAAAGCAGTAAAAACATTCACTGCGGATGAATCTTTATTTATGATTTACCCGCAGTGAATGTTTGGTAAATGTCACATTTTCTGCTTATAATGGGCTTAACCGTAAAAAGACGGAAAAATACAATGTTTAGTTATAGCTAAACTCAAAGCTCCTTTCTTGTTGTTTATTTGGGGTCCTGTTTGGCTACTTGTTTGTAATACAGGAAAGATGTTCTCAAACACAGCTACAGGGTTTTTTTTTTTTTTTGCTGTCTCTCACACATACACAGCCAACTGTTTCAAATGGTCAATGCAAACTTTAGACAAGATATAGCCTCCAACCAGATTCACATCTCTCTTGGACATTTGAATCTAATTAGTGATACATCAAACAGAGGACAGACACCATGCAATGCATATTTCATGAAGGAGACACACCCACGGAATATGTAAGGTGTCAAGCCAACCCAAGAAAATACTGTTGGCTGAAAAATGGTAGTTAAAGAAAGTTTTATAAAGTGGACGCCATTTAGCAGCATATGTCTCATATATTTCAAAAGAAAAACACTCCCTGAGTGGATAATATTATTTGCAGGTGGTCAGGTTCTTCAGGCCAGTTATGGGAAGAGGGTACTTCAGGTATGCTCTGTAGGAAAATTGTACAGATTGACAGAGTGGGAAACAGAGAACAAAGCTCACGCTGTGGCTTAATATACTAAACACACACCACTATGTACCCCAAATGCATGCAAAACATCACACCAAGAACATAGCACTAATCATCCTAATACTCTGAAAGCAAACATGTGGCAAGACCATGAAAACACCAATCGTTGCCCCATGGCAATATATGCACATAAGTATCCTGAGGATACTACCGCTAATAAAGTAGATAGTAAAGTAGATGATCAATCCAGGGCACTGTTAGCTTTTCACTTTTCACACTTAAAAACTCAGCCAACAACTATTTTGTTCACCCGTGCGCTTGCTCAAGGGATCAAGATAGTGTAGCACTACCCCCATAGGGGCATGAAAATGCACGTGTTCTCCACTGCTGCACATCCAGGCACACAACAGCTTCAGCTTTTATCTGAACACAGTGAACAGTCCTTAAGCTTTGTTTTGTGTTTTTATTAGGGGGTGACAACTTAGATGGGGATAGGATTTATGGGATGCCCAACCAGATAGAAACAAAACCAAAAACAACTCCCTCCATATTTACAGCTCCAATTGATTCTCCTTTATTCTGTACAACTCCAACTGATTCCTCATCTTTGGTCTGTACAGTTCTGAGAGATTCCTCCTTTAGTAACTAACAGTCTCTGTTAGATCAGTAACAGCCCCTTACAGGCTAGTGTAGCAGAATCTCTAACCTCTTCCAGTCTAATAAGAACCTTTGAGGCCACAGACCGCTTACATCCTTCAATATGTAGTGGGTTGTGAGGCATAGTGGGTGCAAAGATGGTCAAAGTCATTGGGCGCCAGACACTTCTTGGATGCAAAAGAGGTTTTATTTCTTTTAACAGTCCTTTTTATATTTTGCAAGGGAAAGAGGGTTAGGGCCAGGATACCCTTAAGTGGTTTAAATTTCAATAGGCAGACTCCGAGACTTCAATAGGAAGACAGCCGTACAGGGAAAGGCCCCAGCAAGGTGTCACTTCTGCATGTGCAGGTTTGCTGTCTCCTATGGCAACAGTATTTAACAGTTCCTAACGCAAAGTTCAACAGTTCTCTCAGCCTCACTACAATGTCCACTTGTAGCTCTTCAGCCCCTTGAACTCCCAGGCTCTCAATGGACTCTCTGATTCACTGACTCTGAATCCCATGAGCTCCTCAAGGCTTTTGCGGTGGTATCTCCCTCCAGCATCACCCATGCTTCCCTGCTGGGTCCCTAGCTTGGCACTCCAGATACCTTTCAAGCTTCACCCCTGCTGACCGGCTTGGTCCCTGGCTTGACACACAAGGCTGCTCTGCAAGCGTCACCTCCGCTGGTTGGGTCCCTGACTTGATCACCGCCTGAAGTTTCCAGATTCTCCACCGTGCCCGTTCGGTGAGAATTTTACTCCGGTACTTGCTTCAGTTACTCACTGTGGTCCCTGGTAAAGGTGGTTGGTCCCTTAGTGGCAACAGCTTCCCTTCTACCCCCGACCATGACAGATTCACCGGAATCGTCACTTCTGGTTGGACTACAAGCTGCAATCCCAACCCTACGCTACCCTCTTACTTCTAGGTAGGCCCTCACACGGCCTGGCAGCCAGATACCTCTGAGATAGGCCCAATCTCTGGCCTAGCAGCCCTTGGCAGGTGACACACATCCACCTAGATGGCAGTATGGGTGGCACAGAACATAGATCACCTGACCCCCTCCCCCCCCCGAATATATAGGTTCTCCCAGCAGGCTAAGGGATTCAAGAAAACCTTTGCCCATTGGCTGAAATATCCCATATACCCATAACTTGACCTAGAAATGTCCTTCTCACATCTAATGTCACCAATTGCCCGGCCACCTAGTGGCAGAAGAGAAAAAGTACAACAAGGTCAAACTTAGGGAAAAAGCAATGGATCTCTAACAACTATCCACAGTAGCTACTCCTGACAAGGAATTTGGTGAGAAGCTCCCTGACTAAACCCCAGGGCGCTACACTGGGAACTCTCAGTCCCGTAGAAAATAGCACAATGTGTTGTAAGCTGCATCATGGAGTACCTCCAACTCCCACTGCCTCTCAAGGAAGACTCCTTCCAAGCTTCTCTTGTTGTCAGGATCCTTCCAGGCCAGCACCTGAGCCCTGGCCAGAGGCAGAGCACCACCCCCCCAGACTAGGGGGTTTGCCTCAAGGGCCACCGACAGTCTCCTCAGCACTGCATCTCCATCTTCCACCTGAATCCTTTGCTGGCATGACTCATCCATATTTAAGGGTTAACTTAGTCCCCTGCCAGGCCCACTGCCTGGGGATTGGCTAAGTTCCCCTAAATATGCAGAACAACCCTCCTAGCCTCTGCCTTCCAGCTTCCAGAATGTTCTCCCACTTTCCAGAACCAGGGAGAGGCACTAGAGAGCTGCCTGCATGAGTCACCCAGCCATGAACTCCAGTAAACCCTGACCTGTCATCAGGCACATTTTCAGAAACATGAACCGTTTACAATATTTACTGTAACTAATCTGACCATTAACAAAATGTCTGTAATACACACTGTCACACACACAATTCTTCAAAGAAACAGGGATTCTTTACATGGCATATTGGATATATATATATGGCATAGTGCATTAGAAATACTCATAATGATTTTAAAATATTATTTAATAAAATAAAAGGAAAAATGGTGCAAACTACGGAAAATGGATATTACAAAATAGACAAGATTAGCAATAGAAAAGTACATTGGAATAACAAAGAAATAGTATTTAACACGATTCTGGTGTTTGGAATCAAGCAGGGAACCAAGAATTTAGAGCCTTTGGGCTCTCAAGAAATAAGACTCTTGGCAGATGTTTTTCGTTTGATGGTAAAAGAGAGCTCGAGATTGCTGATGCAGTCCTCTTTTCTGGACGGACAAGACCAAACAATAGGTCTAAGGAGTCTAGGGCTGCAACTGACAATTATTTTCAGAATCATATAGTTGGTCGATTAGTGTTTTGATTGATCGATAAATCGGATAAAAACTTCAAAATAAGTGTGGTGTGCAATTTCGTTAATATGTAAGGTTTTAAAAAAATTTATTCTTGAATATCAATATGCAGTGGTAAATAACCAGCTATATGGTTAGGGAACAAAATTCATTCTCAGAATAACAGAAGAAAAATTGTATATATATATATATATATATATATATATATATATATATATATATATATATATATATATATATATATATCTATATATACACACACACAGTATCTCACAAAAGTGAGTACACCCCTCACATTTTTGTAAATATTTTATATCTTTTAATGTGACAACACTGAATAAATTACACTTTGCTACAATGTAAAGTAGTGAGTGTGCAGCTTGTATAACAGTGTAAATTTGCTGTCCCCTCAAAATAACTCAACACACGGCCATTAATGTCTAAACCGCTGGAAACAAAAGTGAGTACACCCCTGAATGAAAATGTCTAAATTGGGCCCAAAGTGTCAATATTTTGTGTGGCCACCATTATTTTCCAGCACTGCCTCAACCCTCTTGGGCATGGAGTTCACCAGAGCTTCACAGGTTGCCACTGGAGTCCTCTTCCACTCCGCCATGACAACATCATGGAGCTGGTGGATGTTAGAGACCTTGCGCTCCTCCACCTTATATTTGAGGATGCCCCACAGATGCTCAATAGGGGTTAGGTCTGGGGACACGCTTGGCCAGTCCATCACCTTTCCCCTCAGCTTCTTTAGCAAGGCAGTGGTCATCTTGGAGGTGTGTTTGGGGTCGTTATCTTTTTGGAATACTGCCCTGCAGCCCAATCTCCGAAGGGAGGGGATCATGCTCTGCTTCAGTATGTCACTGTACATGTTGGCATTCATGGTCCCCCCAATGATTTGTAGCTCCCCAGTGTCGGCAGCACCCATGCAGCCCCAGACCATGACACTCCCACCACCATGCTTGACTGTAGGCAAGAAAAACTTGTCTTTGTACTCCTCACCTGGTTGTCGCCACATATGCTTGACACCATCTGAGTCAAATAAGTTTATCTTGGTCTCATCAGACCACAGGACATGGTTCCAGTAATCCATGTCCTCAGTCTGCTTGTCTTCAGCAAAATGTTTGTGGGCTTTCTTGTGCATCATCTTTAGAAGAGGCTTCCTTTTGGGACGACAGCCATGCAGACCAACTTGATGCAGTGTGCGGCGTATGGTCTGGGCACTGACAGGCTGACCATCCACCCCTTCAACCTCTGCAGCAATGCTGGCAGCACTCATACGTCTATTTCCAAAAGACAACCTCTGCATATGAGGCTAATCTGACTCCGATTGTTGTGAAGCGATTTATCCCTTGTGAGACCTCTATGCCTGGCCTGTATAAGATATAATCACCGAGGACAATCCTCATCAGATAGCTTGAACTCACCAAATACCGATTTCGTCCACAAAGGTGTTTTTGTTCCTGAACATCAGATTACAGCAGATGACAGGATACATACAGATGAGTAGGTTGTGGTATTTATGTGGCCAAAAGATGATATTGTCTGTAGCTTACTATGCAGAATTAGGACAAGAACAAGGTGCGCCAGACTCAGTGTAGTATTTAGGTATTCATTTTCCGGTTTCCGTTTGTCACGGAGAACTTCAGCGTGCTGGTTATTCAAGCCCCCCGGACATCCATAGAGGCTTCACCGCTGCTCCATCTCCTAGCGGCTTACCACCTACACCATTGGAACCAAGCCAGCCCCCCACCACATGGACTGCATCAACGGACCGCAGAGTGACCCCGCACCCCGGACCCCATACTTATGTGCCTGATATCATTATCCTTTTGTGAGTAGCCATTTGGCTTGTTTTTCTTATTAAATGAATACCTAAATACTACACTGAGTCTGGCGCGCCTTGTTCTTGTCCTAATTTTGTCTTCCAGAATTGTGCTTCTACTCTCAAGGCTCCTGCCGCCAGTGTAAACTGGAACTTATACTGGAACTGTTTATACTTGAACTGACTTTTTTTGTAAACATCCCCTTTTGCTTTTCACTTTCCCCTCATATTTATTGTATTTTATCTGGGACCTCCTAAACATTTAAACATTTATATAGCCACTACCCAGTTGATTCTTGCGCCATCTCCCTCTTTTTTTTTCTACTACTATGAAAAATACATGTGGCTTGTTAGCTGCATCCATGACACATGGAAGTACAATCAAAAGAAAAAGGGTAGAGCATTACATACAAAGGAAGTGTGTCATAACATAAGGGAAAAAGAACACTGGAAACAAGTGCATTACCACAAAAGGCCACTAGATGACAGCATGTGAACTAAATATAAATGTCCATAGAAAATGGTTAGGAAAACAGTCTATATAAATTCTATGCGTTGGGGCAGTACAGAGGCTGAGCACGTGCACTCAACTTCTTTGGTCGACCATGGCGGGGCTTGTTCTGAGTGGAACCTGTCCTGTGAAACCGCTGTATGGTCTTGGCCACCGTGCTGAAGCTCAGTTTCAGGATCTTGGCAATCTTTTTATAGCCTAGGCCATCTTTATGTAGAGCAACAATTCTTTTTTTCAGATCCTCAGAGAGTTCTTTGCCATAAGGTGCCATGTTGAACTTCCAGTGACCAATATGAAAGAGCGATAGCACCAAATTTAACACACCTGCTCCCCATTCGCACTTGAGACCTTGTAACACTAACAAGTCACATGACACCGGGGAAGGAAAATGGCTAATTGGGCCCAATTGGACATTTTCACTTAGGGGTGTACTCACTTTTGTTGCCAGCGGTTTAGACATTAATGGCTGTGTGTTGAGTTATTTTGAGAGGACACTGTTATACAAGCTGTACACTCACTACTTTACATTGTAGCAAAGTGTATATTCTTCAGTGTTGTCACATGAAAAGGTATATATATATATATATATATATATATATATATATATATATATATACAGTCAAAGGTATATATATATATATATATATATATATATATATATACAGTCAGGTCCATAAATATTGGGACATTGATACAATTCTAATCTTTTTGGCTTTATACACCACCACAATGGATTTGAAATGAAACGAACAAGATGTGCTTTAACTGCAGACTTTTAGCTTTAATTTGAGGGTATTTACATCCAAATCAGGTGAATGGTGTAGGAATTACAACAGTTTGTATATGTGCCTCCCACTTTTTAAGGGACCAAAAGTAATGGGAAAGATTAACAATCATCCATCAAACTTTCACTTTTTAATACTTGGTTGCAAATCCTTTGCAGTCAATTACAGCCTGAAATCTGAAATGCGTAGACATCACCAGATGCTGGGTTTCATCCCTGGTGATGCTCTGCCAGGCCTCTACTGCAACTGTCTTCAGTTCCTGCTTGTTCTTGGGGCATTTTCCCTTCAGTTTTGTCTTCAGCAAGTGAAATTCATGCTAAATCGGATTCAGGTCAGGTGATTGACTTGCCCATTGCATAACATTCCACTTCTTTCCTTTAAACTCTTTGGTTGCTTTCGCAGTATGCTTCGGGTCATTGTCCATCTGCACAGTGAAGCGCCGTCCAATGAGTTCTGAAGCATTTTGCTGAATATGAGCAGATAATATTGCCCGAAACATTTCAGAATTCATCCTACTGCTTTTGCCAGCAGTCATATCATCAATAAATACAAGAGAACCAGTTCCATTGGCAGCCATACACACATAGGGCAGCCCATTCACTTGATTGTATAGGGATTGTTTTCACATATACATTCACATTTAGGGATTTACATATATATTCACATATAGGGATTGTACATAACGTATACAGCAGAGCTGAAGTAAGCCCTATAAAGTGAATAATAAACACAATAGTATGAAAAAAGGGAAATCAAGAAGAGGAAGACAAAAAAAAAAGGAGGGGAAGAAGCTCCCCTTAGTCAGCTTCTTCTACGTACCCTGGTCTCTTCCTCTCTCCTCAGGTCCCCACCTGAGGCCTCCACATGGCCACATGTACCTAGGCAAGATACAGAGCTCTGTGCGCACTAAGAATAAATACAGTCTCCTAACCTCTCTCTGGGATGTATCAATATTTATGCTGCTATCTGCATAGCTCCACACCTAACGTACAGAAACTTGTATTGAATTTTATTGAGATGTTATGTGATAGACCAACACAAAGTAGCACATAATTGTGAAGTGGAAGGAAAATGATGAATGGTTTTCCAAATTTTTTACAAATAAATATGTGAAATGTATGACATGCAATACTTTGTCGAACCACTTTTCGCTGCAAGTCTTTTTGGGGATGTCTCTAACAGCTTTGCACATCTAGTCACTTCAGCCCGGACCATAATGCTGCCTAAGGACCAGAGGACTTTTTCCAATTTGGCACTGCGTCGCTTGAACTGCTAATTGCGCGGTCATGCAATGCTGTACCCAAACGAAATTTGCGTCCTTTTCTTCCCACAAATAGAGCTTTCTTTTGATGGTATTTGATCACCTCTGCGGTTTTTATTTTTTGCGCTATAAACGGAAAAATACCGAAAATTTTGAAAAAAAGTGATATTTTCTACTTTTTGTTATAAAAAAAATCCAATAAACTCAATTTTAGTCATACATTTAGGCCAAAATGTATTCGGCCACATGTCTTTCGTAAAAAAAATGTCAATAAGCGTATATTTATTGGTTTGCGCAAAAGTTATAGCGTCTACAAGCTAGGGTACATTTTCTGGAATTTACACAGCTTTTAGTTTATGACTGCCTATGTCATTTCTTGAGGTGCTAAAATGGCAGGGCAGTACAAACCCCCCCCCCAAATGACCCCATTTTGGAAAGTAGACACCCCAAGGAAATTGCTGAGAGGCATGTTGAGCCTATTGAATATTCATTTTTTTTGTCCCAAGTGATTGAATAATAACAAAAAAAAAAAAAATTACAAAAAGTTGTCACTAAATGATATATTGCTCACACAGGCCATGGGCATATGTGGAATTGCACCCCAAAATACATTCAGCTGCTTCTCCTGAGTACGGGGATACCACATGTGTGGGACTTTTTGGGAGCCTAGCCGCGTACGGGGCCCCGAAAACCAATCACCGCCTTCAGGATTTCTAAGGGCGTAAATTTTTGATTTCACTCCTCACTACCTATCACAGTTTTGAAGGCCATGAAATGCCCAGATGGCACAAAACCCCCCCAAATGACCCCATTTTGGAAAGTAGACACCCCAAGCTATTTGCTGAGAGGCATGTTGAGTCCATGGAATATTTTATATTTTGACACAAGTTGCGGGAAAGTGACACATTTTTTTTTTTCTTGCACAAAATTGTCACTAAATGATATATTGCTCACACAGGCCATGGGCATATGTGGAATTGCACCCCAAAATACATTTAGCTGCTTCTCCTGAGTATGGGGATACCACATGTGTGGGAATTTTTGGGAGCCTAGCTGCGTACGGGGCACCGAAAACCAATCACCGCTTTCAGGATTTCTAAGGGTGTAAATTTTTGATTTCACTCTTCACTGCCTATCACAGTTTCGGAGGCCATGGAATGGCCAGGTGGCACAAACCCCCCCAAATGACCCCATTTTGGAAAGTAGACACCCCAAGCTATTTGCTGAGAGGCATGGTGAGTATTTTGCAGCTCTCATTTGTTTTTAAAAATGAAGAAAGACAAGAAAAAACTTTTTTTTTTCTTTTTTCAAATTTCAAAACTTTGTGACAAAAATTGAGGTCTGCAAAATACTCACTATACCTCTCAGCAAATAGCTTGGGGTGTCTACTTTCCAAAATGGGGTAATTTGGGGGGGTTTTGTGCCACCTGGGCATTCCATGGCCTCCGAAACTGTGATAGGCAGTGAAGAGAGAAATCAAAACTTTACGCCCTTAGAAAGCCTAAAGGCAGTGCTTGGTTTTCGGGGTCCCGTACGCGGCTAGGCTCCCAAAAAGTCTCACACATGTGGTATCCCCATACTAAGGAGAAGCAACAGAATGTATTTTGGGGTGTAATTTCACATATTCCCATGGCATGTTTGAGCAATATATCATTTAGAGACAACTTTGTGCACAAAAAAAAAAAAAAAAATTGTCTCTTTCCCGCAACTTGTGTCACAATATAAAATATTCCATGGACTCGACATGACTCTCAGCAAATAGCTTGGGGTATCTACTTTCCATAATGGGGTCATTTGGGGGGGTTTTGAACTGTCCTGGCATTTTATGCACAACATTTAGAAGCTTATGTCACACATCACCCACTCTTCTAACCACTTGAAGACAAAGCCCTTTCTGACACTTATTGTTTACTTGAAAAAATTATTTTTTTTTGCAAGAAAATTACTTTGAACCCCCAAACATTATATATTTTTTTAAAGCAAATGCCCTACAGATTAAAATGGTGTGTGTTTCATTTTTTTTTTTCACACAGTATTTGCGCAGCGATTTTTCAAACGCATTTTTTGGGGAAAAAACACACTTTTTAAAATTTTAATGCACTAAAACACACTATATTGCCCAAATGTTTGATGAAATAAAAAAGATGATCTTAGGCCGAGTACATGGATACCAAACATGACATGCTTTAAAATTGCGCACAAACGTGCAGTGGCGACAAACTAAATACATTTTTAAAAGCCTTTAAATGCCTTTACAGGTTACCACTTTAGATTTACAGAGGAGGTCTACTGCTAAAATTACTGCCCTCGATCTGACGTTCGTGGTGACACCTCACATGCATGGTGCAATTGCTGTTTACATTTGACGCCAGACCGACGCTTGCGTTCGCCTTTGCGCGAGAGCAGGGGGGGACAGGGGTGCTTTTTTTTTTTTTTTCTTTATTATTTTTTTGCTTTTTTATCTTATTTTTAAACTGTTCCTTTCATTTTTTTTAAATCATTTTTATTGTTATCTCAGGGAATGTAAATATCCCCCATGATAGCAATAGGTAGTGACAGGTACTCTTTTTTGAAAAAATTGGGGTCTATTAGACCCTAGATCTCTCCTCTGCCCT
This sequence comes from Aquarana catesbeiana, assembly GCF_042186555.1. Classification (NCBI taxonomy): domain Eukaryota; kingdom Metazoa; phylum Chordata; class Amphibia; order Anura; family Ranidae; genus Aquarana; species Aquarana catesbeiana. The sequence goes on from NC_133330.1 coordinate 91,823,800, forward strand.
CAAAGCATCTGACCACACCAAGATCGGTGTGATAAAATGCTTTCCCAATTTCCCAATGGCGCTGTTTACATCTGGCGAAATCTAAGTCATTAAATGCTCGTAGCTTCCGGTTTCTTAGGCCATAGAGATGTTTGGAGCCACTCTGGTCTCTGATCAGCTCTATGGTCAGCTGGCTGAATCACCGGCTGCATTCTCAGGTTCCCTGTTGAGACAGGAGAGCCAGAGAAAAACACGGAAGACGATGGTGGGGGGGGCATTCCCTCCCACTGCTTGTAAAAGCAGTCTAGAGGCTAATTAGCCACTAGGATTGCTTTTACATGAAAGCCGACCGCTGGCTGAAAAGAATGATACCAAGATGATACCTAAACCTGCAGTCATCATTCTGGTATAACCACTCAAAGTCGTGAATGGCGTACCTGAAGACAAAAAAATGGTTAACAATAAAACACAGTAAACGGTAAAGTATAAAAAATTGCATACCTGAAAAGCAAACATGATAAAACATAATAACAATAAAACATTGCAGAATAGAATACAATAAAAAAGAGCAGAACAATAGAGAGAGAATAGAGAGAGAGAGAACAATAAAACAACAACTATTTTTTTTTATTTTATATATATATATATATTTTTTTTTTACACTTTTTTTTGTAACTAACTTTTATAACTGTAACCGGTTCCAGGTTCGGGTCTCTCAAAATGCGATGGCATCTTGGGAGACCCTGTGAAAGTGTGCCTAGTCTGTGCAATGCTGTACCCTAAGCTAATACTCAACTAGTGCATGGTAGCGTTCAAAACATTCACCAATGCAAAGACCAGGATTATCAGGACAGGAGGGACAATAATAGCGGGTGTCACGCCTATATCCGCGCTTGCTGCAGACACAACATCTTTTTTGGGGGGGTTCGCTGGGTAGGGATACTCGGGAGGACATAAAGAAAATGCCTCTCATGCAGCCGACTGCATTTGGTTGGGGATGTGAATGGGGGAAGTACGGGCGCTGCAGAAGTGGTGGGTTCCCAATTAGGATTGGCGAATGCAGCAGGAAGGGCACTATGGGCACGACGGGCCTGTGTTTGTCTTCTTCTTAGTGGCAGCGGGACACTACTTGTGCTTGCCACCTCACCAGCTTGAACTGCATTTATGGGACTCGCCACGTCACCAAGTGTTACTGCAGTGCTGGTTTGACTAAGACCGGGGTGTACTAGGCCACTGGTGCTTGCCAGTTCACCAAAACGCTGCCAAAAAAACTGTTAGCGTTCGCAGGGATCAGGCCTGACTCTGCGAACGCTACAGTTATGCGTTTAGTGTTTTGTAAGTGACAGTGATCGATCGATACTGCACTTGGGTGGGCTGGGCTGGGCTGGGCCGGGCGGAGGGGCAAAACGCAGGTGCTAGCAGGTATCTGGGCTGATCCCCCTAACACTGCGTTTTTGGGAACCCTAAACTGCTGGGGATGCTAGTATAGATCTGATCGGATCAGATATTGATCCGATCAGATACTATACCACTAAGGGAGGTGTACGGTGCGTGCGTGGGTGTTAGCGGTACTGGCGCTAATCTGACGCTGCCTGGGGCTGGTGCTTGCCAGTTCACCAAAATGCTACCAAAAAAACTGTTAGCGATCGCAGGGATCAGACCTGACTCTGCGAACGCTGCAGTTATGTGTTTAGTGTTTTGTAAGTGACAGTGATCGATCGATACTGCACTTGGGTGGGCTGGGCTGGGCTGGGCCAGGCGGAGGGGCAAAACGCAGATGCTAGCAGGTATCTGGGCTGATCCCGCTAACACTGCATTTTTGGGAACCCTAAACTGCTGGGGACGCTAGTATAGATCTGATCGGATTAGATATTGATCCGTTCAGATACTATACCACTAAGGGAGGCGTATGCTGCGTGCGTGGGTGTTAGCGGTACTGGCGCTAATCTGACGCTGCCTGGGGCGACGCATATCACCGCCGGGCGATCAGGGGGCTAAACCTTTATTCGGTAATAAACGGCGGGTGCCCTGACACTATAAAAAATAAACGAACTAACCAGCGTCACCCGTAATGGTTATACGGTGATCAGTGGTGAAAGGGTTAACTAGGGGCAATCAAGGGGTTAAAACATTTATTAGATAGTATACGGGGGTGCCTGACGCTATAAAACGCTGACGGCGAACCTAAATATTTACATCCCTAACTAGCGTCACCAGCGACACTAATACAGCGATCAGAAAAATGATCGCTTAGCGACACTGGCGACAGGGGGTGATCAAGGGGTTAAAACTTTATTAGGGGGGGTTAGGGGGGTATCCTAGACCTAAAGGGGGCTAATACTAACTGCCCTACCACAGTAACTGTCACAAACTGACACCATGCAGTAATCAGAAAAAAAAAACAAACAAAAAACTGCTTGGTGTCAGTGTGACAGGGGGGGGGGGGAGGGGTGATTGGGGGGTGATCGGGGGGCGATCGGGGGGGGATCGGGGGTGTTTTGTGTGCCTGGCATGTTCTACTGTGAGGTGTAGTGTTTGTGCACTCACATTGATGTCTTCTCTCCTCGGGGCCGGAATGGAAAATACCGAGCCGAGGAGAGATGACATGATTTCCTTTGCTGCTGTTTAGCATACAGCAGCAAAGGAATGTTCTGATTGGCCGGCGGCAATCGCGAGGGGGGGGGCCACGAACGGATGGCCTCCCCCTCACCTCTGATCGCCGGGGGACAAAAGAGGACCGCCTCGGGCACCGGCACCGGGGGGGGTCCGATCGGACCCCCCACCCGCGGGAGGCAGATCACGTGTATGTACGTGATTCTGCCTGCCCATGCCGCCTTGCCGACGTACATCAGTGTGAGGTGGTCCTCAAGTGGCTGGAGAATGACATTTTTGCCCATTCTTCTGTGCAAAATAGCTCAAGCTCTGTCAGATTGGATGGAGAGCATCTGTGAACAACAATTTTCAAGTCTTGCCACAGATTCTCAATTGGATTTAGATCTGGACTTTGACTGGGCCATTCTAACACATGAATATGCTTTGATCTAAACCATTCCATTGTAGCTCTGGCTGTATGTTTAGGGTCGTTGTCCTGCTGAACCTCTGCCCAGTCTCAAGTCTCTTGCAGACTCTAACAGGTTTTCTTCTAAGATTGCCCTGTATTCGGCTCCATTCATCTTCCCATCAACTCTGACCAGCTTTCCTGTCCCTTCTGAAGAAAAGCATCCCCACAACATGATGCTGCCACCACCATGTTTCACGGTGGGGATGGTGTGTTCAGGGTGATGTGCAGTGTTAGTTTTCCGCCACACATAGTGTTTTGCTTTTAGACCAAAAAGTTCAATTTTGGTTTCATCTGACCAGAGCACCTTCTTCCACATGTTTGCTGTGTCCCAACATGGCTTTTTGCAAACAGGACTTTCTTATGGCTTTCTTTCAACAATGGCTTTCTTCTTGCCACTCTTCCATAAAGGCCAGATTTGTATAGTGCACGACTAATAGTTGTCCTGTGGACAAATTCTCCTACCTGAGCTATGGATCCCTGCAGCTCCTCCAGAGTTACCATGGGCCTCTTGGCTGCTTCTCTGATGAATGTTCTTCTTGCCCGGCCTGTCAGTTTAGGTGGCTGGCCATGTCTTGGTAGGTTTGCAGTTGTGCCATACTCTTTTAATTTATGGATGATGAATTGAACAGATGTTCAAAGCTTGGGATATTTTTTTTATAACCTAACCCTGCTTTAACCACAGCCCCGGTAGATTTGGCTGCTCAATAACCAGGCCATTTTTTTAGATTAGGAACTGTGTCGATTTAACTGACAATTGCGCAGTCGTGCGATGCTGTACCTAAACAAAATTGACGTCCTTTTTTCCCACAAATAGAGCTTTCTTTTAGTGGTATTTGATCATCTCTGCGGTTTTTATTTTTTGCGCTATAAACATTTAAAGAGCGACAATTTTGAAAAAAAAAACACAATATTTTGTACTTCTTTTTGCTATAAAAAATATCCCCTTTTTTTTTTTTTTTTTAAAGCACGTTTTTTTCCTCAGTTTAGGCCGATATGTATTCTTCTACATATTTTTAGTAATAAAAAAGTTATAGCATTTACAAAATAGAATCTAGAAAATCTACAAAAAAAACAACCCCATACCATAATCCCCCACCACTAAATGATTTGGACCATTGTCCAATAAACATGACCTAATAAGTTGTTAGCTTGAACTAACAGATATTAATTGATGTAATTAATTTCCACACATGCTTTCCAATGCCATGAAAAAGGGATCTGGTTTTATATCCCAAGCCTGTATATTTCTGTTGTGATGAGATATGTAAAAGCCTCATTAGCAGATCTGTGGTTGTCAGTGGTCTGCTATGTCATGTTATGGCAGAATTATCAATGGCCATTTCTGAAGTGAAATAGAAGTTCTTTTGAGATTCCCAGCCCCTTTGAAATATATTTACTCAATTTAAATGGCTTGCACTGTATGTTGTAATGGAATTCAAGATGTCTGTGGGCCGGTGGTGCAAATTTCCGACAGACCCTAAAGACAAAGATTTTAGACTCAACTTAAGCAGAATAAGGATACCACTCTATTTTCGTATTCGGTTTTTGAGGTGCCTACAACCTCATTACTGTCACAAGTGGTGAATCCTATGAGGGGCAATGCTGTTAATAAATTCAGATCTTTAAAAGAGATAATAGGTAAGATGTTTTTTTTTAAAAAAGACATGGGAAGCTGTGCACTGTCATGGGGAACATGCCCCAATATATAAAGTAGTACAAATATTAGCAAGCGTCAGGAAAGTTTAAATGTGCAAGACTAGGCAAAAATGTATCATAGAGACACAGGGAACAGTCAGGTGAGTTTCTACACAAATCAGTGACAAATGACAAATCAGACACGTGTTTCCATACAAGAATTATGAGCATCAGCCTGCAGATTCCAGAGCTGTGTAAAATCAGCCAGTGGCTGTATTGATTTAATCATGAGGAACAGGCCTAACCAATGTATGCCAACTTTTATTTTTAATATGGAGATTGGGGGAGTGTGGGTAACGTGAGCAATAGAATGTGAGGTGGTTTTGGTGCACACCATTTTTGCATTAACTTTGTTTTTTGTTTTGTTTTTCTTTCAAACAATGCAGCAAATTCCCAGAACTGATGGTCAAAAAAAAAAAAAAACACCCCATGAAACAAAAAGCCCACTTTTTTTTTAAAGTAAAGCCTTGCAAAGCTAAACAATAACATAAAATAGCCATCTGATCAACAACTAAATAAAGTTAAAAAACATCAACAATAACAAAAAAGGCAAAGGGCCCGAAGAGCTAGCTAAAACCCCTAAACCCCCTTCAGGCCTGCTAGCAATAGTTTAATGACCTTGCAAACTATTATGGCTTAAAAAATGTGTCCCAGGGAATCCAAACAAAAAATGCACAGGACTGCAAATTTAAAACTAACAGGAATCGCTGTGAAAACAAGGCCAGGGCAAATCTGAACCATAACTGTAGCTAGTTGTTTGGTTTCACTTGTCCAGAATGGCTCTTTAAAAACTTACCTGGAGATACAATTATATGCTTTTTGTAAAGTATAGCATGAATACTAGACAAACAAGGAGATAAATGTAGCTTTTACTACCACAGGAGCTGCTGGAAATTGACCAGGTTTTTTCCCAGTGCATTGACCCACAGGCAAGCACACAATCACAGTCACTGTTCTCCTCAAAAAACAGTCTAGGGGTGTTCTTTTTGATGTTTTTATTTTTGGAGTAACTGGGATAGGGTTGAGGGAATTGAGTGGAATACTCCAAAAAGAGAACTTTATACAAATTGAGGACAGTAAACCTTTCTGAAAAGCTGAAGCAGAAGTCCTTGCTTACAGCTTACTGTTCACATGGCTTTGTGGTGGAAACGATTAAATGCAGACTTCCTTCTTTAGAACAAAATTAGTAGAGTCCCTTCACATAGAATCAGATAGACTGAGCTCTTCAGAACAGTAGCTGGTGTCTCCTTTAGCAAACACACAGCAGAATCTCTAGCACATTAGGGGAGCCAGTAGCCCAAAAGTCCATTAAGATCTTTCACAGCAGTCGGTACTCACAAAATGTCCAGGGACAGTTGGTTGCCTCCTTCTAACTTCCACGTGACATCTTTCTCCAGTGATATCAGACTAGATCTTCAGCAAACAGTCCCTCAGTCAGCTCTCTTTAGCTTCAGCTTGCAGGCCCTCGGGTCGCACACCTGAAGCCTTGCAAACAGCAAGCAGCGTTGCCCTGAAGTGCAGCAACCCTTCAGGCTGGACTGATCCTTTGCTGGTAAAGACCCGGAAGCTCAGAGTCCCACAGTATTTATGCAAACACCCAGTAGCCTTCAGGGCCCTGCTCCCTTGGATAGACCAGAACTGCATAAATATTTACACTGCTATTTGCATAGCTCCACACCTATGTTCCAGAGAATTCTACAGCTCAGAAGGAGCAATCAGACTAGCATCAGCAACACTGAACTGACCTAATTAATCATCTGCACTAATTACAGTGAGCGCAGCTAGATTTGCCTGTCACAACAAATGCAGCCACACTGGTTACAGTGAGGCAAGCTAAATTTACCAAACAAAAAATACACAGGCCCGCTGGACACAGTGAGCCAGTACTAAATTTAACAAATTTTAGCACCTATCTAGGAGGATGCTACATTCACCCCATGCCAAAAATAGGCCATGTCCTCATTGGCTTGAGCTTAAAGTGGAGGTCTGCCCACCCCTGCAAAAATTAAAAGCCAGCAGCTACACATACTGCAGCCGCTGACTTTTAATTTTAGGACACTTACCTGTCCTGGAGTCCAGCGATGTCGGCACCGCAGCTGATGTTTCTATCAGCTGTCGGGTGCTGCCATTGCCATTAAGGGAAGCCGTTGGTGAAGCATTATGGCTTCACGCTGGGTCCCTACTGCACATGCACGAGGCACCGATGCGCTCTCCTACTGGCCCGGCAGTGGTGGAAGGAGAAGGGAGGAGGAGGGAGTTGAGCTGCTGACGGAATGCGCAGCAGCTCGGACCCCACAAGTGGGGATAGGGTACCTGTCAAAGAGAGGTATCTGCTCCCCCCTCCCCCCGAAAGGTGCCAAATGTGGTATCGGAAGGGGGGAGGAGACAAATGAGCGGAAGTTCCAGTTTTGGGTGGAACTCCGATTTAAGGCTCCTAACAAATACTTTATACAAAAATAGGATGAAGTATGCCACAAAGTTTGAGTGGAAAAGGGAGGTTAACAATTAACAAATGCCATCTGGTATTCCGCATAGGAAGAGAACATAAAACTAGGTAAGAAGATTTTTCACTCACACTATAATGCATTAATATGTTTTTTCCTCTCTACCTTTTTTATGTCACCTGTGGACACACTTTAAGATGTTCACACTGACCGCTGCAAAAAATAGCAGGTATAGAATTACTTTGGTCCCTTCTTCTTATATAATAGTGATTAAATAAAGGCTTGAAAGTTCCAAGCTGGTACTTGCGTCATCCTGTGCAACAAAGCTCTAACCTTTAATTTCTGACAGAACATCTCCTAGGTAACTTAAAGTGTATCCACAGCTAAACTATGTTTTTCTTGGCTTGTATAAAGTAGGCATAGGTTAGCACACCTTACAGATTTGTATTGCTGTGTCTCTGTTGGGGTATTTACACTCTATTTGTCCTAATAAGCTTTGTCACCCGGACTGAAAGTGAGGGAAAATCCAAAATGTTGAGTTGGTTGTAAAAGGAAGAGGACTAGAGAGTAAGTCTACCAATGGGGACATGTGTTGCAGTGGCAACTGTCTAAAATAAAAATGTCATTATTGAAGAGGATTCCTCTTGCTTCCTGTTGTTTTTATGGGACCTTAAGTAATGGGAAACCTTCACAATGGAATGCAGATGGCAAAAATCAAAACTAACAGTGACTTTAACTTTTCTACGGTATATTCTATCAAAAAATCGTTTTGGTTGTAGATATACTTAAAGAGGTTCTCCAGTCATTTCTTTAACGACTTCAATACTGGGCACCCCCCCTACCTCCCCCCCTTCCTGCGCAGGTAAAATTTTGAGCTTTCAGCGCTGTCGCACTTTGAATGACAATTGCGCAGTCATGCAACGCTGTACCCAAATTACATTTTTATATATTTTTTTGACAGATAGAGCTTTCTTTTGGTGGTATTTAATTTTATTTTTTCCTAAAAAAAAACAAAAAAGACAAATCTTGAAAAAAAAAAAAAAGTTTCTTAGTTTCTGTTAGAAAATTTTGTAAATAAGTACTTTTTCTCCTTCACTGATATGTCCTGATGAGGCTGCACTGAAGGGCACTGATGAGGTGGCACTGATGAGGAGGCACTAATATGCAGCACTGATGGGCACTGATAGGTGGCACTGATGAGCAGACACTGATGGGCACTGAAAGGTAGCACTGACTGGTATCACTGATGGACACTGATTGGCATCACTGATGGGTACTGATTGGCATCACTGATGGGCATTGACTGACATCACTGGTGGGTACTGTTGGGGCTGCACTGGTAATTAGTGCCCTGATTATATGTGCAGGTCTCCCCTGTGAGCAAATGCCGCTGATGGGCTCTCTTCTCCTCACATGCTGTCAGTGTGAGGAGAGGAATGCCGATAACTGGCATTTCCTTGTTTACATGTGATCAGATGTGATTGGACACAGCTGATCACATGGGTAAAGAGCCTCGTCATCGACTCTTTACCAAGATCGGGGATGCGGCGTGTCCCAGGGACACAACGTGCCACCGATTGCCCCACTTTGCAGGGAGAGTGGGACAACGTCATGTGACGACGTCCCAGAATGACAGAGCCACCTTGCACCCGTCATTTTATTATATGTCTGGTGTCTGGCAGGAGGCGGTTAAACATTTTAAGTCAGCAGCTACAAACACTATAAATGCTAACTTTAAATAAGCAGACACTCACGTGTCCAAGGATACAACGCTATCCTCACCCAGGCCAGTTTCTTCACCGGTCTTTGGTCCCCAGGGCCAGCATGTTAATTGTGAGCTTCACATCCTGCTGCCTGCTGCTCATGCGTTTTCTTGGCTGCGCTTTGTGAATGATTCTGCAGCCTTCTGGGACCTATGAAATGTCCCAGAAGGTTGTGGGCATTGTAGGAGAGCAGGAGAATGAGAACTGGTGCCTGTCAAAACTAGGTAACCCCCCAAAAAAATATTCCAAATATGGCAGAGGAGGGGGGGGAGCGGAACTTTCCCTTTTGGGTGAAGTTCCATTCTTACTACTGCCCCTATATACCTGTACTGTAAAGTCCTCTGCAGGACCTACAACAAATATACAGTATGTTAATAAAAAAAAATAATAATTTATGAGGGGCTGCAAACTTGTAGTCAAACCTCATGTGACTTTTTCAATGCAACAATGCCTTAGAATACACATTGTTAACTAACAAATCCAAGGGGTCCTAGGTGACAGCCATCTACAAGATAAACTAAATTGTTTTAAATATAAGGAAGAGTAAAATAAACTAGGTCAGAAGTTTTTTTTTTCTTTTTTACTTTCGCGCTAATGCATAAATAGAACTTTCCTCTCTATCTCTCGCACATCACATGTGGTCACATTTTTAAATGTTTACATTGACCACTGTAGAAATAGCCGGTGCAGGGCGTACTCTCGCTTTGGTCTCTTCCTGCGTATGTGGTGTATCTGATGAAAATTTATGATATGTTTTCAGTGAAAATGATCTATGCATTCAGCAATAACAACTAGCATTATGCTTTATATGCATGTGAAATGACAGCATTACAAACACTAAACATTTAAAGTAGATAATGATGTTCAAATGATTGTGCCTCTTGTGCAGTTCTCTGCTGCGTTGTGCATTTTACCCATTGATACAGTGCATTCAGAAAGTATTCACAGCGCTTCAATTTTTTCACATTTTGTTATGTTACAGCCTTATTCCAAAATGGATTAAATTCATTATTTTCCTTAAAATTCTACAAACAATACCCCATAATGACAACATGAAAGAAGCTTGTTTGAAATCTTTGCAAATTTATTAAAAATAAAAAAGGAAAAAATCATATACGTAAGTATTTACAGCCTTTGCCATGACACTCAAAATTGAGCTTGCGTGCATCCTGTTTCCAGTGATCACCCTTGAGATGTTTCTACAACTTGATTAGAGTTCACCTGTGGTAAATTCAGTTGATTGGACACGATTTGCAAAGGCACACACCTGTCTATATAAGGTCCCACAGTTAACAGTGCATGTCAGAGCACACACCAAGCCATGAAGTCCAAGGAATTGTCTGTAGACCTCCGAGACAGGATTGTATCATTTCACAGATCTGGGGAATGGTACAAAAAAATGTCTGCAGCTTTGAAGGTGCCAATGAGCACAGTGACCTACATCATCCATAAATGAAAGAAGTTTGGAACCAGCAGGACTCTTCCTAGAGCGGGACACCTTGCCAAACTCAGCGATCAGGGGGAGGAGAGCTTTAGTCAGGGAGGTGACCAAGAACCTGATGGTCACTCTGAAAGAGCTCCAGAATTCCTCTGTGGAGAGAGGAGAACCTTCCAAAAGAACAAGCCACTCCTCTGTAAAAGGAACATCCCAGCCCACCTGGAGTTTGCCAAAAGGCACCCGAAGGACTCTCAGACCTTGAAAAACAATATTCTCTGGTCTTATGAAACAATATAATGGCAAGAGTCATGTCTGGAGGAAACCAGACACTGCTCATCACCTGGCCAAAACAATCCCTACAGTGAAGCATGGTGGTGGCAGCATCATGCTGTGGAGATGTTTTTCAGTGGCAGGAACTGGGAGACTAGTCAGGATCAAGGGAAAGATGAATGCAGCAATGTACAGCAAATTTTGGGCTGAATTCAGACCGGAAACGGACCAAAAGACGCACAGGACCCCTATGTAAATTTGCACCAGAGCTGCAGCGGACATATGTGAACCGGCTCCATAGAGAGCCGGTCACAATCTCACACCATGCGAACTGGATGCGGGGAAACCCACATCCAATTTGCATAGGTGTGAACCTGGCCTTAAAGATAATTACATAAACAGTATATAAAATCAGATGCAGTTTACATGACAGAGAGCTGTTGAAACAGTGAGCATACAACTTGGATGAATACAAAAATGGCCCCAGGGCCCCAGATAAAACTGCATCTGATTTTATATCCAGTTTATGTAATTATCCTTTAATCTGTTCCAAATAAAATATACTTTTTACTTATCATGTCAGTTGTGGATGCCCTAGAAAGTCCCAATTACAGGGGGTTTTTTTGGTTCAATGAGTGGGTTAACAACCACTTTAGGACCAAACTGATCTAAATAAAACTGTAGCATCCTCTAGTGTCCTAGAAGTGTAAATAGGTCAGTGCAGGAGAGAGTTTTATAGTCGAGGTCACAAGACATGGTTGATGCAGGAGGAGAGTTTCGTAGTCGAGGTCACAAGCCAAGGTCGATGCAGGAGGAAAGTTTTGTAGTCGGGGTCACAAGCCAAAGTCGTTTCCAGACAGCGGTAGCAGTAGCTCAAGTAGTGTGCAGGATCAGACTGCAGTAATGTGGCAACAGGAAGTGCAGAGGCAAGGCTTAAATAGGAAGTTCATGGGATTAGCAAGGAGTTCTAGGTACAAAAGCAATCAAGACACAAGGCAGGGTTGTCCAATCGATCAGGCAGGATTGTCCAATAGATCAGGCAGAGAGCTGTCCAGCATCCCAGATAGCCCAGTGAGAAGAATCAATTCCAGACACAGAAGAGGTTCCAGGTTTGAGCCCAGGTCCTGACACTAAGAGTGGACAGTGCATGATCCCACATGTGAAGCGTCTGCTGGGTAAGGTTAATGGGGATTGAAGTGCTCCTGAAGTGCAGGAGAAGTCCAGTGATTTCATCCAGCGGGATCGTCTGAAACAGGTATAAAAAGTGAGGGATTATATCCATCTTGAGGTCATTGACCCTACCGAGCCATGAGAGATGTTTGGTTGCCTAAGAAGTTAAATCTGCCTATGGAGTAGTGGGAAAACGTTTAAGTGTGACACCTGCTTTAGAACTTCAATCCCAAGGTACCGAATAGAAAAGGAACATGTCTTAAAAGGGAAATCTGTTGAGAGCTGCTTTACAGCCACTTGCTGTGAAGAGATATTGAGCTGTTCCAACTTATTGTAGTTAACCTTTAAGTTGCTGACTTTGCATTATTTCTGAAATTTTAAATGAAGGGGGCCCTCCGAAATCCCCATGATGTTTGCGTTCTGCCTCAAGGCTATAGCCAGGTGTTCCATTGTGAGAACGTACAAGAGGGGTGACAGAGGGCAGCCCTGACAGGTTCCAATATTGATGGGAAACGTATCCTGGCCGATGACGATGAGTAAAGGGACATGATCCAAGATAATATATAATGAGACAAATCTTTTAATTGATTGGCTTTACAACTTTGTTGTATACAGCATGTTAATTATTATTTGTTATTCTCTTCTTTGGGTTCCTTGAGTAATACTTCCAACTCCTTTGAAACGTCAGTGTCCACCTTTACGTTATGCTATCAATACCTTTCTACACATTGTCAGAAGCCCAGGGATGCAACCAAGGCAAAATTTAAATTTTTTTTACATCAGAGAATCATGTGCAGATAACACCAAGAGAATGATTGGTGTCAGTCCTCACAGTGTTATACATTATACATGCAAAATTTGTGATTCCAGAATGTGGTATGGCTGATGCGATCTGTGAGAATCGTATTGTTCTGTAACACCACATACAGCCAAAAAGCATCTCCCAAGCTTGTGATTGAAATAATGATTGATGCTTTTCCCATGTCACCTTCAAAGCTTCATAAAAAGGAGATCCCATTACTGTACAATATTTTTTTTTTTTTTTTGCATTAGTACATGTCCTCCATGGCAGTGCCCAGCTTTAAGACAATCCCTTTCCTATTAGCCATAAAAAAGACCATACATTTTTTAAGATTTGCTCCCCCATAGTCTTCAACAAAGTTCAGATTGATATTCACAACTTTACAATGGGTTTGACAAACGATCTGTGAACTGAACCCAGGCCAATTTACTCATCCCTATATATTTCTTGTTTGCGTATTTGCACGAAGGGCACCTGATTAGACCCAAGTGCCTCCAGTTTAAGAGCCCTCTCTAAACAAAAATGGTGTATCCTTCACTGCTTCCAGGAAAACTGGGATCCCTTTTGCTGTGTTTGCAAAGGTCTATTGTTACTATCTAATCGCAATATAATATACTCTGCGACAACTTTAACAATCATATGTCACAGCATGCATTCAAACTGTGATTATGTGTTATTTATTTACTACTTCGAAAAAGAAAAATATATTTTTTTACGCATTATAAAAACATACTAGTATGTATTATTAGGTTAACATAGGGCATGACCATACAGCTACCCATGCCGTTGATCTTCTGTGATACCTTACCCGGGAATACCGCTATCAGCGGTAATAAGGTATATCGGGACTCAATGATCTATGATACATGCTTATATTATTTTGATACATTGTAAGTGTACATCTATATGGGATCACTTTGTTTTTTAAATAAAAGTATTTTAATTTACTGGGTAACGCTATGGGCACTTCTATTTCTTCTCTCGTTATGAGGTTAATTTAGATGGAAGTATGCAGAGTGTGCTGACAGCTATCCAAATATCCATTGACGGGTCCAGTCCTATTTGAGTGAACTAAGTCCGTCGATATTAAACCAGTGAAAGGCACGCTGTTAACCCATCACCTTCTGGTAAGTGAATTACCTATAGGGGATTCCCATAAAAGCAATGTGGTGAAGGATTTATCTGGGATTTTGATCAGCAGAGAGTTGGTGTTCAACATTCTTTATAAACGGATCAGCTAACACCCCACACCCTGCTGTACACAATTAAGACACAAGTGGAACTTTTCATCTTTATTTGTATTTTATTTCACATATGAACTTCTTAAGTGCTGCTAATGTTTAAAAGACTTTGTTTTTTTTAACATATTTTTTGATACAGTTTACATTTTTATAGTAGCAGCTATATATATATATATATATATATATATATATATATATATATATATATATATATTTTTTTTTTTATTTATCATATTTTTTTTTTTGCATGAGCGCTGAGGGAGAAACGCTTTGTATCTGTTTATTTCTCATTGTTTGTGAAGGTGTAAAATAACATTGCGTGTTTTATTACATGTATCAGTATCAGTGCCAGGATAAGGTAATTCACTGCCCAGGGCAAAGATGCCAAACTGTGTCCCCCCCAGGAAGAGCAGGGAGTAAGACTAAAAGCGGCTGGTGCAGCATGCCATGCTATTTACAGTATGTACACAGACAAAAACAAAAGCAGAGAAGCGCCTTTAAGTGCAATAAGACTTTGTATTTTAAAAGACCCCACAACAGGGTTACTTATAATAGATAGGTAAACAACAGGCACATCAATATGTGTAGGTTCGGAACGCCAGTGAGAGCGGGCCATGGGAGCTGCTGGTACCGCCGGATGGAATGTGACAGAAGTCTCCCTGTGGAGGAGGATACCGGCCGAAGTCCTTCCAGAAGCGGTTGGGCAGCCAGGAGCAGAATGACGCAGACAGGGCTCAGGACCAGAATGCATCATGTTTTGGAACATGCACTATAACACATAGGGGCATGCACGATCCCTTCTCAAGCAAATAACAACACCTAATGATATGGTATATATATACACACCAGGCGGCCGAAAGTTGCCTGCCAGCTAGTGGAGAGGACTGAGCAAGGCATGTACATTAAAGTGGTTGTACACCCTGTACAACCACTTTTACCTACAGGTAAGCCTATTTTAAGGCTTACCTGTAGGCAGGGGTGTCGCTAGGGGGTGGCTATTGGGGCTATAGCCCCGAATCTGGGGCCCATAGCCCCAAGTCTCTTGCCACAGGGTCCCTGCCTAACCAGCGGGTTGCGGCCTCCTGGTGGCAGGAGACGTGGCAAGTGACAATCTGCAAATGGTGGCAGGTGACGTGGCAAGTGACAATCCACATCTGCTGCCAGGTGAAAGTGGCAAGTGACAATCCACATCTGGTGGCAGGTGACGATGGTAAGTACCACGTTGCATTTGGTGACAGGCAAGGTGGCAAGTGACATGCTGCATTTGGTAGCAGGAGATATGGCAGTGACACACCCAGGGCTCCCACTGATTCTACATTATAGTGAGTTGAACCACTTCATTATATATTAGAATGTAACAATAGAAACAATGCACTTCAATCACCCTGACACCATATCAACCATGGTGCAATGATGATTGAAGCGCCAACACCAGCCATTGCCCGCAAAAAATTGCTTATCACCGGAATGCCCCCCCCACGGGCCGGCAAAAAGGTTGGTGACCACTGCTATGGGCTCTAGCCCCAGGTCTTTTGCAGACCTAGCAACGCCCCTGCCTGTAGGTGCTTTAAATATCTCCTAAATCTCCAGTGTTCAGGAGATATTTACAAAAAAGCTGACTATGGCGCATGCGCACTTTAGAAAGAGCACATTGTGCCGTTTCTAATAGAGGTCATGCCGTGACTGGCGGCTCCCATGCGCATGCGCGGGAGTGACATCACGCGACTCCATCCAGTCACAGAGCTGAGGTTCGTGGCCCCAGAAGGAAGAGGGGTGAAGATGGACGCTCGCTGCTAGTGGGGACAGCAGTGACATCGCAGGCTTCGGTTTCAGGTAAGTGGCAAATAATGGGCTACTATGTGATGCATAGTAGTCCATTATGCTTTACCTTTGCAGGGAAATAAAGAGGAAGTAAAACCCACCAGGGTTTACTTCCTCTTTAGAAACACTGGTAAATCTTGTGACACATTTAAATACATAATAATAGATGATAAAGGATATATTAGATAGACATGTGTACAAAAAAAATCATTACTTGGGGTTTCATGGGATAAAAAGATAAAAACATAAAACTGTACCTTTATAAAGGGAAGGGGGGGAGGGGTTAGAACAGAGAGGGGAAGGTTATATGTAAATATATACAAATACAGTAGATATGCTGTTTCTACCAGCTCATCAGGATACCCTTTTTCTGAATTTTTTTGTTTAAGAAGGTGACTTTGTGGCAATAATCAGAATCACTGGTGCAATTTTGTGTTAGCCAGCAGAACTGTCCCTTCAGGATGTTACTAACCCATCTGGGGTGGTGGCAGCTGGTATAGTGCAAAAAAGAATTGCCAGCGGTTGGTTTTGTATAATCTTTAGCCTGAATGGTGGAGCCCGTATGGTAAAGTTCTAGGTCTAGAAAGGCTAAAGAATGGTTGTTATGGACAGATGTAAAGGAAAGGCCTAGGGGTTGTTGTTGCAGTATCTGACAAAATCCTCCACCTGGGATGGAGTACCATCCCAGATGATAAGGATGTAATCGATAAAGCAACCATAAAAAACAATATTGGCATTAAAGTGGTTGTTATTAGGGATGGGTGAACAGTTCGGCCCGAACTTTCGCTGTTCGGATGTTCGACGAACAGCAGAACACCATTTGTTCGCCCTCCCGAACCAACCACAATGCATTGCGGCGCTGAACAGTGTATTGCAAGCCCTGATTGGCTGAAGCAGTGAAAGCTTTAGCCAATCAGGGCACAGAGCACTGTCAGAGTCATCATTGGACATTGTCATCATGACTTTATCCATTCATGGCTCATTCCTGCCCCACAGTATAAAAGTATTCTTTCAATGGCAGCCATTTTCAGTGTGATTTTAGTGTGGAGAGAGATACAACAGGGCTCTGTTCAGTGCTATTAGTTAGTTAGTGTGCTATACTGTGCTATTTTGCTTCAATTGTCAGTGTAAAATATTTGTTTAGTGTCAGTCTAGGGATAGTGTCAGTGTAGTGAGGAAGACCATCATTCAGCTTTGCATAGTGTGCAGCTAGCGTAGGGACAGGTCAGATAGCTTCACTGTAGTGTAGTGAGACCGTGTCATTCATACATACATTAGTGTAGAGTGGGGACAGCTCATATAGTTTCAGTGTAGTGTAGTGAGACCGTGTCAGTAAATTGCATTACTGTCAGTTTAGTTTTAATTACACCGTCTATTTAATTGCATTACTGTCAGTTTAACGCCATTTACTTCTGTGTGCGTTACTGCCAGTTTAATGCAAAATAATTTTGCGTGCGTTACTGCCAGTTTATCGCCATATAGTTCTGTGTGTGTTACTGCCAGTTTAACGCCATATAGTTCTGTGTGCGTTACTGCCAGTTTAACGCCATTTACTTTTGTGTGCGTTACTGCCAGTTTAACGCCATATAGTTTGTATGCGTTACTGCCAGTTTAACGCCATAAAATTCTGTGCGTCACTGTACGTTTGGCGCATTATATTGCAGTATATTATAGTGTATCCATGGAGTGTGTCTGTGTAGTGTGAGTACTCAAATTTAAGTGCACCAAACACCACTTTACATAGATTAAAGTGCATCTACATATAGATTTCCACTTCTTCTTTACATTTGCTTATAAGCACCGCCCCCTCCCAATAATGTCTGGGAGGACAACAAGGAGAGGCAGATGTTCCCTTGGCACTGTATGGGGACAGCAACAAATGTGTTCACAGGCAAAGGTGGACGTGGTGGTCATCAGTCCTCAGGCAAAGCATAATTACCTCTGTTTAGTGAGTTTGCCCAACTAAACCTTCCTCATCCTCCTCATCCTATGTCACCAAGCAGAGACAAGTGTGCAGTCCCCTGCAGTTGCCAGAGTGGATAAACCTGCCTCCTTGTCCACAAAGAGTAATTTTTCTGCACCTGTTTGACAGGTGCATAACATTGCAATTTTTTTACAGCAAGGCCAATTCTTGCTTTCATCAAAATTACCTCTGTAGGTTTACGGTGGGAAGGCGCCACCGACACCCAAAGACCAATTTTTTTTTACCCACCCGTTACTTCTATCCAAAGTCAAAGTGACACCAGAATGTATCCAGAAAATCTCTAATCTTGTTCCCAGTGCACTACATTGTGGCATCATCATACAGACTGGCTCACCAAATAAGCAAAATAAAGGCAGCTTGCAGGGAAAATGACATTTTTTTTGGCTTTATAAATGCAATTATTGCTGCAGCAGATTCT
Organism: Aquarana catesbeiana; assembly: GCF_042186555.1. Classification (NCBI taxonomy): domain Eukaryota; kingdom Metazoa; phylum Chordata; class Amphibia; order Anura; family Ranidae; genus Aquarana; species Aquarana catesbeiana. Next base: position 91,841,886 of record NC_133330.1, read on the forward strand.
AGACATGGTACAGATCTGCCACTTTACAGGTAGACTAGGGGGACCCCCCAAGCACTATATTGGAATGAATTTTTCATTTTATGCTTTCACTTTAAAAATAAAAAAAATCACTGCTCATTTAAAAATTATGTTTTTCATAAACTTTATTTTTTATTGATGCATGTCCCCTAGGGCAGGACCCGGACCCCTATAACCATTGTATGCACAATTACTTGCATATAAGCCTTCAAAATGGGCACTTTTGATTTTTGACGTTCAGGTCCCATTAACTTTAATAAGGTTAGTTATTCGGGTCCAAACTTTCGCAGTGTTCGAAAGTTCTGGTGCGAACCGAACATGGGCCCGTTCGGCCCATCCCTAGTTGTTATGCCAGATGTGTTTTTTCCTCCCAAAAAGCCATGGTCAAGTTGGCATTAGAGGGTGAAAAATTTGCACCCATAGCAGTGCCATGTATCTGCAGGTAGTAATCATCATCAAAGGTGAAATAGTTGTGTTTCAGACAAAAGGATGTGGCTTCCAGGACAAACGTGGTCTGTGTTGAATGCGACTAGGAGTCTTGAAACAAAAAATGTTGTATAGCAGTAGGGCCAACCTGATGGGGGATGGACATGTACAGGGCCGTCTTTCATTTTGATTGGGCTCTGGGCAAACATTTTCTTGGGGCCCCCCCTCCATTCTGAGACATACAAGAAATAGACTCAAAATCAGTTTACTGCAGCAGATCACGCAGCGATTGCAATTGTTTGCCAGAGGATACAGCCTATCTTTACCGCTCACTGGCTGGTTGCTAGAGGTTACAACACATAATTTCTGCTTGCTGATTGGTTGCTAGAGGTTACTGCACATTATTAGTACTCACTGATTGGTTGCTAGGGGTTACAGCACATCATTACCACTTACTGATTGGTTGCTAGAGATTAAAGCAGATCACTACAGTTTGCTGATTGTTTGCTACAGATTAATGCACATCATTACCACTCACTGAGCAGTGGAGCAATTCCAAATAATTGATCATGTAAAGCAGCACATTAATACACATACTACAGGAGAGGGTCAGAGAGTGCAAACATAATACAGGAGATTACCAGAGACTGCGGACATACTGCAGGAGACAATCAGAGACTGCGGACATACTGCAGGAGACAATCAGAGACTGCGGACATACTGCAGATTACCAGAGACTGCGGACATACTGCAGGAGATTACCAAAGACTGCGGACATACTGCAGGAGATTACCAAAGACTGCGGACATACTGCAGGAGACAGAGTTATTTATTACATATAAAATGACATGACATGATTATCCAATTCTTTCTCCCTTTTAAAAAAAAAAATGTTTATGTCATTTTATATGTAATAAATAACTTTTTTAGAATTTTATATAAGTTTTATGTTGTTGTGTATCAGCACCGAGAAAGTCCACCATACCTAACTGGGCGGGAATTATTTGTAGGGTTAGCCTCAGCAACTACCCTTCTAGTCCCACAATCCCCTATTTCTCTCCCTTTAGATTGTAAAGTGCTGCACAACCCGTTGGCACTATATAAATCCTGTATAATAACATTAATGAAAAAACTACAAGTACTGTTTTCCGCTGCGATCACGCTCCTCAGCACACAGTTCATTCATTCTTCCTCTAGTTTTGTAACAGAAAGCACAAACGCGTATACGGGCAGAGCGCAAGAGGAAGACAGGAGCCTGACATTGCACTTTCAATCAGCAGATCGCAGGTGCAATGCTCTGCAGGTTCCAGTTAAAAAAAAAAAGCACATTTTGTTTTACCTGAAAAAATATGACCATTTATTTTTTTTGAAAGGTGAACTTTCCCTTTAAGATCTTTGATTCAGTCATGTGACTGTTGTGAATGTACTATATATATATATATAATAAATTATTAGCACTATATATGCACCTCAAATAATCGGGATCGTTATCCTGGTGGAATCTACCCCACCTCCCAGCCAATTACAGCCAAGTCACAGGCAGCTTGCGAATGCTGTCTACTTCAGCCCTATTTCTGATTGGACTCCTGCCATCTATGAGAGTCTGTCTTCATTAAAAGCCAGTATAGAGGGGGTGGGGCCGGGAGCTCCACTGACACTTCCACTCCGATCACTGGCTCTCACTGCAGCCGCTCTGTTCTGAGCATACAGGCTGCATGGGGCGGGGTCAGAGCATCAGTGGAGCTCCCGGCCCGCCCCCTCTCTGCTGGCTAGCATGGGAATACAGCCTCCTGTGTCCTCTGTGCACTCTGCAAAGCCATCATGGGGGCACGAATTCACGGGTAGTGCGGGCCCCCCAACAAAGATTGGGCCCAGGGCAGGTGCCCCGTTTGCCCTGCGCTAAAGATGGCCCTGGACGTGTATAAAGAATTCACGTCCAAAGAGACCCAAAGGTAATGGCTCTCCCAGGAAAATGGACTAAGGAGTTCCAGGAGGTGGACCCCATCTCTAATATATGAGTGTTGTTCTTGTGCTAGCAGTTGAAGAAATCAATATACTGAGAAAAAACGCTAGTAATGCTGTCTATGGCGACAACTATGGGTCTTCCTGGAGGGTTGGTTTGATGTTTGTGTACTTTGGGCAGATGGTAAAAGTATGGTGTTTTTGGAAATTCCTTATGGAGAAAGGAAGCCTCATATTTATCAATCACTCCATCAGCCAAAGCTGGGGAGACCAGTTGTTCTTCTTCTGCCTTAAATTTACGTAATGGGTCTTTGGTTAATTTCAGGCAAGTATGAGTTTCTGATAGTAATCTTAGTGCTTCTGTATATTAATTGGACAGCCCGTCCATAGGGGGCGCCGCCCCCCAAAGCTAGTCAGAAAAAAAAAAAGGCCCTTTAAGTGCACTGTGTTTGGGCGCCGGACACAGTGCAATATGAGAAGCGTGACATCTATGCAATCATGTGATTTCCCCGGATGTCTTATGTCTCTTCTCTCCCTGCCTGCTCTTTCTGTGCCCTCTTCATTCAGATCCAGCCACTGCTGAAACTGACATGCAGGGATGGAGGTGAGTGGAGCTGATCTTGTAAAACTTTGTTTGGGGAGGGAAGCTGGTAGCCTGTAAGGAGGATGATTGTGTGCAGGGCATAAGAAAGATGACAAAAAAGGTCAGAAGAAACAGTGAGTGTATGGGGTAATCAGCCAAGACCCCCACAGATTACAGACATCTCTCAAGGCATCACATCATACATAGGCATCCCCAAGGCATGCAGTGTATCCAGATAATCTGAAGTTAATTTATGGCAATGCCATTTAACTCTGTGTTGTTCAAGCTCTGTACAATGAAAAGTGTAAACTGAGCACATAAATTAAACACTCTGAACAGTTACAGAATAACAATCCTCAGTTAAGCAGAGCAGAGCTATTTGCATGGAAGCACAATTAATTATGGTGGGGGCACAGTGGTCCTGTGCTTGTAGAATGGATGGAGGAGGCTGTTCTGTAGTTCAAATCCAGGTCCTCAGTTGGAGAACAGTGCAGCCTGAGACTGACTCAGTCTGGGCATCTGATTGCTCCATGGTCTGTCAGCACTGGAAAACACATTGCATCATGGCTTACCACACATGTCATTGCTGAGTGCTGGTGTGGAGGTGTGCCTCTATACCCACCCAGGACTAATAGGTAGGTAGGTGGAGGTATTAGACCCAGGTCTAATACCTATAATAGCTGCCGAATAGATTGCTTCCTTCTGAAAAAAAGGTGATATTCATGTTGGCATCATGATGGCCCCTGAGTGTGTGTCATATTGTTGTGTGTATATCCCCTTAGGGTGTCTCTCAGTATATTCCATAATATATTCCCCTATTATGGAATATATATTAAAGACACCCTAAAGCGGAGTTCCGCTTAAAAAAAAATAAAGTTGACTTTTTGACTTTTAATAATCGGACACTTACCTGTACCAGGGTCCAGCAATGCGGGGAAACGAAGCCCCGCTCGTCTCCCCCTCCTCTCTGCGACGCCGGCATCATCACTGTGGGCGCCCAGCTGTGGCTTCACAGCCGGACACCAACTGCGCGAGCCGCACAGCGCAGCGCGACGTGACTGAGTAGACTGCTATGGGAGGGGGCAGAATCTTCCCTACAGCAGCTATTACAGGCTCTTCTGTATCTGACAGTAGTGATGCCACCGTCACCCCTGTCAGGCAGACAGCAGAGAATGAAGCAGCGCACTCCACCTTCACATAGACATTGTTTGGGGCAGCTGCCCTTCCTGCTCCCCAACTTTCCCTCTTCATTCACAAAAGTATGTTGAAATTGTTACAAGTGTAACAAAGTATATTCTGTGATCTTTACACTGTTTATGTTTTTAACTTTGTTTAAAATGAGATGTTAATCAGGCCAGCTGTACAAAAAAATTGTGTCAACAGCCTAATGCAGGAGAGGAGAAAATAGAGGGGGAATCTAGTTGGTGGCTACAGATAAACAGACAGAGACACCTCTTCCTTCAGTCATAATCATAAAGGAACAATCATCATAACACACCTGGCTCATTATTCAAAAGATTGGGGCTGATCCATTAAAAGTGGATAAAAGAAAATGTTTGCAATAATGGGATTGATCGCAATAGCAACCAATTAGGTTTCCCCATTTACTTAATGGAAAGATTAAAAAAGAATTCCCTTTATTTTTGCAAAGAATAAAGCCTAGTACACACTGGGCAAATCGGTTGGTTCAATAGAAACCATCTGACATTCGGCTTCTGTTGAAGGGGCATAACTAAAAACGGTCTGCCTATTGGCTCCCAATTATCGCTCTTAGCCAATGGCTGAGAGTGTTGACTGGAGTGTTCTGGCAGGGGGCCCTTCCCCTTGTTGGGACACAATAAAACAGCAAGGGAGATCTTTCACATACCTGATCCTAAGCCAATATGCATAGAGGGGCTCCGCTTGCGGCTGGGTGGGGTATACCTCTGAAAGTGCCACAGAAGGTATACGGCCCAAAGAAGCATGGGTTGCTGACAGGATCTGGATGGGTCCAGAAGAGAGTCAGCTTGTGAGGACTGCCAGGGCGTGGTCAGGGCTGTCTTTAATACTGATTGGACCCTGGGCAAAAATTTTCTTGGGGGTTCCGCCATGCAGTTTTGCTCTCCACCTGTTCTGAGACATACAATAAATAGCAGCTAGACTCAAAATCAGTTTACTGAATCAGATCAGACAGCAATTGCGATTCGTCACCAGAGGTTACAGTGTATCATTACGGCTCACTGACTGGTTGCTAGAGGTTACACCAAACATTTTGGCTCACTGATTAGTTGCTAGAGGTTACAACACATGACTTCTGCTTGTTGATTGGTTGCTAGAGATTACTGTACATCAATACTGCTCACTGATTGTTTACTACACATCATTACTGCCTACTGATTGGTTGCTAGAGGTTACAGCACATCATCTCCTCACTGCCTGCACATCATGGACAGGACCTTGCTCACCTGTGCACCCCAAACTGTAATTCCTTCTCTGCCTACCTCTGCACACCCCACACTACCCTCCCCCTCACTAATTTTCTTACCTTTGTGGAACAGGCTGATGTTATGCTTAATGACCACAGTTGTAGGCAGGACTTTCATGCATGCCCCTTTATCTCCCCAGTCGGTAGCATTCAGTATAGGTGATGGTGGATATGACCTCGGGGGCATGATATACATATGAATACCACCTCTGTTTACGTAGAATGCTGCCGATCCGCCACTATTTACATATGAATGCCACTGCTATTTGCATATCAATGCCAGTATTTGCATGTAAACACAGGGTCTGCAGGTGAGTCACCTGTGCACATGAATAGGGCAGAGATTAATAACAGAACTTCACACTGAGATATTAGGATACAGCATGGGACTTAAACCTCAAGGGATGAGGGAATTTAAACTGGGATAGTTGGCAAGTATGAGGCAGCTGCTTTGGGCCCCACAACAATGACAGAGCCCAGGGCAGCTGCCCCTTTTGCCCTGCCTTAAAGATGGCCCTGGGCGTGGTGGTGCACAGGCAGCCAGGAACTCCCCGCTGTGCTTGGAATAAACCGTGCTTCAGAGGACAGCAGTGAACACCCGGCTGAGGGTCAAACACAGGAACACCCTGCTGAGGGTCAAACACAGGATGGCAAGTGCAAGTCATAAACTGGTAACCAAGCAGAAACAAAGTCCGTATAGCAAGACGGGGTCATGCACGAGTAATCAGGCAGAGGCAAAACCTATATAGCAAGCCGGGGACATGCACAGGTAATCAGGCAGAGGCAAAGTCCATATAGCAAGACGGGGTCATGCACGGGTAAACAGGCAGAAGGAAGGTCAAGGAGCAAGCCCAGGGATGAGCCAGGAGAGGAGGTCACCAGGCCTGGAATGAGCCGGGTCAATGAACAGAAGATCCAAGTAATAACTCAGAGGTACAGGTAGCTGACGACAATCCAGCAACTCGGTTCAGACTGAGGCAGTCCTTTATAGGCAAGCAGGGAGATCCATCTGTCACATGATGCGCCTATGGTGCCCATTTCTTCTATTGGCAAGATTGCCAATACTTCCACAGCCACTTCCCTGACAAGATCGAGGTACTAACATCGGATTGTTAGTACAGTGGCTCCTCCTGAGCTGTCAGTTCTTTTTCGTTCAGCCGTGCTGTGTTGAGAAAAAAAACCCAAAAAACTACTGGTGTATACTAGGCTTAAGGCCCAGTGTAGTTCACCACTTCAGCCCCAGAAGAATTTACCCCCTTCCTGACCAGAGCACTTTTTGCGATACAGCACTGCGTTGCTTTAACTGACAATTGTGTGGTCATGCGACATTGCACCCGAACAAAATTGACATCCTTTTTTCCCCACAAGTAGAGCTTTCTTTTGGTTGTATTTGATCACCTCTGCGGTTTTTATTTTTTGTGCTATAAACAAAAAAAGAGCGACAATTTTGAAAACAAAGCAATATATTTTACTTTTTGCTATAATAAATATCAAAAAATATATAAAAAAACTAATTTCTTCCTCAGTTTAGGCCAATATGTATTCTTCTACATATTTTTGGTAAAAAAAAAAAAGAAAATCGCAATAAGCGTATATTGATTGGTTTGCACAAAAGTTATAGCGTCTACAAAATAGGGGATAGTTTTATGGCATTTTTATCATTCATTTTTTTTTATTCGTAATTGCGACAATCTGTGATTTTTATCGTGACTGCGACATTGCAGTGGACACATCGGACACTTTTGACACTATTTTGGGACCAGTGACATTTATACAGCGATCAGTGCTATAAAAATGCACTTACTGTGTAAATGACACTGGCAGGGAAGGGGTTAAACACTAGGGGGCGATGAAGGGGTTAAGTGTGTCCTAGGGAGTGATTCTAACTGTGGGGGGGATGGGCTCACTACAACATGACAGAGATCACTGCTCCCGATGACAGGGAGCAGTAGCTCCCTGTCATGTTGATAGGCAGAACAGGGAAATGCCTTGTTTACATAGATCGCAGGCCCCTGGCAGACATCGAGTTAACGGGATCCACGGGTACACTCACGAAATACGCCGGCGGCAAATGCACGCCCACTAAGCTGCGTCTTAAAGGGGACATACAGGTACGCCCATTTGCCCAGCCGTGCCATTGTGCCGACGTACATCATCGTGCGCTGGTCGGCAAGGGGTTAAACAAAAATTCAGTGTAGTATGTATAAATAGTATGTGTATATAGCCTGTGAAAAAAATATTCACGTCTCCTGTTACAGGTGTGAAAAATAGTTAAAAATGTTGATCAAACTAGGTTGTACATGTTGTTCGAAACTCAAGAGAGGAAATAACACGCTAATGCACAAGTGGAAGTAAGAAGCAATGTTATATTGTGTTACATAAATAGAAAAAGTGAAATAAACCATAGCCTGCCACTGCAAAGCAAACAAAAGCACTAAGTAAAATATATAGTCAGTTTGGCAGTCTGTTCAAGCCCTCATCATCACCCTCACAGGCAATCCTGCGAAAATCACCCCCCAATTCACACTTCTGGGTCTGGGGATAGAAACATGGGGGACCCCATACAACTTCATCCTCACCCACATTTTAATTGCAACCAGACTCTCAATAACAAGGAACTGGAACAATATTTCTTCACCCTCTCCACAGCTGGTCCATTAAATCCATACCTCCCAACTGTCCCTGATTTGGAGGGACTGTACCTTATTTGGAACAATGTCCCTCTGTCCCTCATTCCTCCTTATTTGTCCCTCATTTTGGTCTGATCTATATAGATGTATATAAAATGCACTTTTTAGCTATCAAAAAGTGTTTCCCAGTGCTAAACCTTTCATCTGATTTCTAAATTGCTGCATTTGCAAATTCCAAAAGCCAATATGAAGGAATAGCAGTGGTAAAAAAGCACTTGTGGGTTTAACCAATCTTGTTTTTTTGTACAATTCTCCTTTAAGGGGGCGTGGTAAGGGGTGTGTCCTATGCCTGCATACTTTTGCCGATAGGTGTCCCTCATTCCCAGCTCAAAAAGTTGAGAGGTATGCAAATTCTCAACCAACATCTCCAGATAGAACTTATGTTCGCCAAGGCAAGCTTGGCAGACCAAACGCCCCACACTGCATCAAATTGGAAGGAAGCCTCTTCTAAAGATGATGCACAAGAAAGCCCACAAACAATTTGCTGAAGACAAGCAGACTAAGGACATGGATTACTGGAACCATGTATTGTGGTCTGATGAAACCAAGATGAACTTGTTCAGATGGTGTTAAGCATGTGTGGCGGCAACCAGGTGAGGAGTACATAGTACATAGCATAGTGGTGGTAGTGTCAAGGTCTGGGGCTGCATGAGTGCTGCCGGAACTGAGGAGCTACAGTTCATTGAGGGAACCATGAATGCCAACATGTACTGTGACATACTGAAGCAGAGCATGATCCCCTCCCTTTGAAGACTGGGCCGCAGGGCAGTATTCCAATATGATAAGTACCCCAAACACATTTCCAAGATGACCACTGCCTTGCTAAAGAAGCTGAGGGTAAAGGTGATAGACTGGCCAAGCATGTCTCCAGACCTAAACCCTATTGAGCATATGTGGGGCATCCTCAAATGGAAGGTGGAGGAGCTCAAGGTCTCTAACATCCACCAGCTCCATGATGTTGTCATGGAGGAGTGGAAGATGACTCCAGTGACAACCTGTGAAGCTCTGGTGAACTCCATGCCCAAGAAGGTTAAGGCAGTTCTGGAAAATAATGGTGGCCACACAAAATATTGACGCTTTGGGCCCAATTTTGAAATTTTCACTTAGGTTTGTACTCACTGTTGTTGCCAGCGGTTTAGACATTAATGGCTGTGTGTTGAGATATTTTAGGGGACAGCAAATTTGCACCGTTATACTGTACATTCACTACTTTACATTGTAGCAAAGTGTAATTTCTTCAGTGTTGTCACATGAAAAGATACAATAAAATATTTACAAAAATATGAGGGGTGTACTCACTTTTGTGAGATACTGTATATCTATCTTTCTACTGTATATTAAGTTGCCCTATGCTCTCATGTGAGTGAATACTAGCAATAAACCTTAATAATGCAAAATTATATATATATATATATATATATATATATATATATATATATATATATATTTATATATATAAAGTGACTCCGTACATAAATACAAATGGATTAATTGATTAGATCATGTTTTAAATAGTCCACTGTTTTAACTACTTCCCACCCGGCCAATGTACATAAACGGCTGGGTGGGCGCTCTCTCCTTCTGAGTGGACGTTCAGGAATGTCCCTCAGAAGGAGCGGGATCGCGCGCGCGTGCCCGCGCAGCGGCGCGATCCCGATGTGCTCGTGTCACCCGGACACGGCGCATCTCGGATCGGCAGGAGGGCTCTGTGATTGGCCCTCCTGATCACATGTGGGCTGTGTCCAATCACAGCCGTCATGTGATGTAAACACAGCCGGTTGCTAGGCGATCAGCTCTCCTCTCCTCACACGGAAGTTGTCGCTGAGGAGAGGAGAGGGGATCGCTGCAGCCGGCTGATGATCAGTGAGTATGAGCTGTTTTTTACAGTTTTTTACTCACTGATCACCAACCTAGTGTCAACACACATGTCCCCATACAATGTAAAACACACACATGTCCCCACATAATGTAAAACACACATGTCCACACACAATGTCCCCAAAACACATGTCCCCAAAACACATATCCCCAAAACACGTCCTCAAATAATAAAAAAAGCTGTCCCCCACATATGTCCCACTAAAATCACATGTCCCAATGGTAATCTGCACACATATGTACCTGATCACCTGCGCACATCTGTACATGATCATTTGTGTACATATGTCCGTGATCACACAAACCAATTATTATACACTTAACAGGATTTTTTTAATCAAAAACATGTAGCAGAATACATTTTGGCTTAAATTTATGACAAAATTCGATTTTATTGGATTTCTTTTAAAACAGAAAGAAGAAAATATTGTTTTTTTTCCAAATTACTGCTATTTTTGCGCTTATATCGCAAAAAAAAAAAATGGAGTCGTGAATAAATACCACCAAAAGAAAGCTCTATTTGTGCAAACAAAATGATGAAAAATTTCATTTGGGTACAGCGTAGCATGACTAATTGTCATTAAAAGTGCGAGAGCGCTGAAAGCTGAAAATTGGTCTGGGAAGGAAGGGGGCAAAAGTGCCCAGTATTGAGGTGGTTAAGGTAATTTTCAAACGTGAAATTAACACACGATACACCCAAGAGTCATGGTTAAAAGAGATAAAGACCTTCACCTCTGCACACACTGCCGCTTACCGACTCCAAATGATCTCCTATTACAGGAGATCACACTCGCTTATGGCTTAATACCCAGCCCGGTCCTTTTGAGAGATGGAACTCTCAATAGCAGCCTGTCACTCCGGGACCTGCGTGAAACGCGGTGGCGTCAGCATGTCGCTCCTCCCTGGGAGGACGCAGGTCCCGGAGTGACCGGCTCATTTATCCTGTAATCTCTTATTGTTTTAACTGTAAGTGCAATACTTTCTTATTTAAATAAAGTAAAGGATTAGGATTTTACACTATGGAAGCTTTTATGTCTTTTTGGGGATCAATGGGCAACACGTGCCTCTGAAAGATTACATTCTGTGAAGACGCTGGGATCACCGTTCCATCTCTCAAAAGGCCCGGGCTTGGTATAATATATATTATATTTTATTCTATTTTGTTCTATTGTTTTTCTATGCTATTCTTCTCTATTATTTTCTAATCTAATCTTTTCTATTCAAATTTGAAATAATTCTATACCAACTTTGAATTTCGGAAGTCATCTTTCGAAATTTGAATTTCGTATAGAATGAATTTGAATAGAAAAGATTAGAATAGAATAGAAAATAATAGAAAAGAATAGCATAGAAAAACAATAGAACAGAATAGAAGAAAATATAATAGAATATTCTATTCTAATCTTTTCATTCTATACGAAATTCGAATTTCGGAAGATGTATATATATATATATATATATATATATATATATATATATATATATATATATATATATATATATATATATATATAAAACCATTTTCCGAAATTCAAATTTCATATGAAATGAATTCTAATAGAAAAGATTAAGTAGAATATGTAAATAAAAGAGGGGAAAGGGGATTGGGACTTTGAATGAAGCACGTAGGTATGAAGAATTCAGTTTATTATATAAATTAACATACAACGCATAATCATGTGTAAGTGTATATCCAATACATTTGTAACAACTGGTACAATTTAAAAAATGTATATCTATACATACAATGCAGACAGGTTGCCACATCAATATAAATGATTAATATCAAAAATTATACATACTGACAGATATCATAGGGACTATGCATTTCGTAGATTGATCCACTCTTCAGGAGCATGCAAGTGAGTTCAATAGTAGAATAGTAGAAAAGAAAAGAAAAGAATAGACTAGAAAAACAATAGAATAGGATAGAATAAAATATTATATTATATTTTATTCTATTCTATTGTTTTTCTATCTTATTATTTTCTATTTTTTTCTATTCTAATCTTTTCTATTCAAATTCATTCTATACAAAATTCGAATTTCGGAAAATGGTTATATTGTCAGAAATCATGAATCAGACTGAGACAGAATTAAAGTTAAATCACACTTGTTTAATAATAATAAAAAAAGGTAAACAGAATAAATGTAGTCAAAACTAGGGATGGGCTAGCTGTTCGTGTTGAACATCGGCTGTTCGAACGTTCAACGAAGATTGAACATTATGGGCCGTTCGCGCCAAATTCGTGCGGGGCGTCAATGCCCATAATGCACTGCGTTATCGCAGTGCATTGCTGGCTGATGATTGGCCAAGCATGCACTATGACCCGTATGCTTTGGCCAATCACAGCGCCATCAGCGAAGAGAGCCATAATTGGCCAAAGGCAGGATGCCTTTGGCCAATTATAGCTCAGGGGGTTAAGTCCACGCCCCACACTATATAAGCCTGCCTGCACGTCAGCCGTGTGTAGTGTGTTGGTGGCGTTGTTAAGAGAGAGACTGAGAGAGACAGAGAGAGGCAGAGAGAGAGTGTCATTTCATTTCGTTTGAGCAGGCAGATGATTCAGTTAGCTGCAGTGTATTTCATATATATATATGTAGCAATAACTCTCGGTGGAGCTGCTGGTTTAAAGCGGGCTGTTACCGTCACCTTCGTTACCTCTATTTCACCAGAACCGGGTCAAGGGTCCCGTTGAGTTTAATATCAGACACTGTAGGCACCGGACACTTGAGTATCTTTTCCAATGCTTTAATAAACGTAAATTGAAGGAAGTAGCAGGAAAGAGGTAGAAAAAGAGTTGCAGGGAAGTTCAAATACCTTTTCTTAGTTCAGTATTAGGAATTGAAAGCTTATAGATGAATGTACTCTCTTTTTAGAGTTGAATCTTTGCCTGCCTGGATAGGTTTCTCTCACTAAACTAGCAGCCAGTACGCAGCACGAACGAAAGTCTCTGCCACAGACTTGATTTCAACAAAACCCATACGATCCTCTGCCACAGGATGTAATGGTTTACGATGAACAGCAAACACAGCACTAGAACCTTTAAGCCAACCCGGCAGTACTATGCGGTAGAATTACTTTAGGATGCGTCCTCCAACCAGGCCCCTCTCCAGACCAGCACTCTGCATGATCCTTCCATGACGGGTCCTCCCCTGGGATCTTCTCAGTTGTCCAGCTTCTTCCCGTAGGACAGACAGCCCAGGACCATTCCTTTGCCGCTGTGGTAGGCCCGAGACAGGCTTCTGGGCCCACCCACACGCTGCAGCGACGTGGGCCTCCAGATCGGAGGACCACGAGGTAGTACTCCTAGCACATACCTGTCGGCCAGGAGGGCCAGCAGGTGGAACGAAAACGAACCCTAAAACATGGCGTCTGTCCCATAAATAGCCTCTCCCAGAATGCAACTCGGAGGACCACCTCCACCGAGTTATCTCCGGGACAGAGGAGCACTCATACGCTTCAACGTGTTGCCTTTCTAACACCGACCCATGGTGACAACGACACCTACAGGCACAGTGTGAAACTACATGCAACTCAGCCAAGCTGGAACAGAGGCAAATCTGACTATGTATAAACAGATAACCCACTAAATTTACCTATAAGCAGAAAATCTACCAGCGCTACATACTCCCCCCACTACAATAGACGTTGTCCTCAACGTCTGTCAGAATAACTCCCAAGCCTGAGAGTAGGTATTTGAACTTAAAACTTGGATGAAGGGGAAGAAAAGACAGTATAGAAATATCACAGCTTTAACATTTCTAAAACAACACCTTTACATCCGTAAAAGGAAACACATTTAGAACTGTTACAAGTCCCACTATCTATCTAGCTGAAAAGCCTAACAGCTTGATAGGAGATCCAATTGTTCCTGAAAAAAAACAAAGTTAGACACACACTAAATATGTACAGTACCTTCACTAAACAGTTTAGGAGCAAAGTCTCATTCCAAAAGAAGAATGACACTCTCTTCCTGTATATGTTTTCCTTTTAATGAAACGAACTAACTTGAAAAGTCCATCCCTATTTTTAAGTAAATCACATCATTTCAATAAAGAAAATCCAGCTAGCAAAGAGTCTTTGGATTTAGAAATGCTGAGATGAACATTATCTCTTGACCACGAAGATCTCTAAACACTGACACTCTCTAACTATACACCCCAAAGTTCTTTGTTCATAATCACCAATAAAACCGAGGATCTGGCAATGTCAGTTTCTTTCCCAGTTTATCCACTGTAGTGATAAAGTACACAATATCATCTTTTCCAGGTCTGCAAATGACCACTTTGTCAGCATAGATGTGCCGACCATAGTTCCAGTGTAGGAAACATCCACTGAAACGTTCATCCATGGCAACAGAATATCCAGTTTTCCGAAAAGGTTTTGGCACAGACAAATAGTCCCAAACAGCTTCACTGTACCACAGTTCCCGGTTGGCCTCAATTTCCTGCATAATATCCTGAGTAACGTAGGAAAACTCCAGACCATATTCCGTGGCAACACGTTTGGTAAGCACTCTCTGTAAACGTGCAAGTTTAGGCAAAGATCTATTTTTTCCCAAACCAGGAGGCACACAAGAGTTCGGTGATTTACTCACCATAGACCCGACGGGTGTCGGAAGCAAATAAGCAACTTTAGACAATGTCTCTTTGGTAGTACTGTGCTGCTCCACACAAGGCGATGTCTTCCCAGAATCCATGGCTGTCCACTCTGAGGAAGTCAAGGCAGAAGCAACATCTTCGCCCTGGGCCCACAATAGTTCCCGTGACATTGTCTCAAACAAATCATCATCACCGGAAAAATCTGACATGGAATCTATCTCTGAGTCTCTCAACTCTTCTGCTGGCAAATATTTACAAAGAGTCGCAGATATGTCCTCCTTTGATCTCTCACCCGTTCCTGACGTGGACTTCTCCGGATCCATGTATTTCTCCGCCCCTCTGGTTCGGGTAGTCTCTGGGGTAGGCCTTGACCACGGCCGCGGGCAGCCTTCACATATCCCACCTTCCTCTGGACCGGTGCAACGGGGATAGGTGTAGTAGACGTGGAAATAAAAGTGATGTCCGCTGATGAAGTAGTGACAGCGGTATCTTCCTCAGGAACACTCTCGGTAGTAACAGGCGAAATCACGGCCTGTTGTTCTCCAACAGCAATGGTAGCAGCTTCCACTGTGGCAATACCTGTAGCCCAGTCCACACTATAAGCATGGGGCGACATGGTAGGTTGCTCCACTATGAACAAATATTCTCCGCACTGCAAACAATGAACAAATGGACGGAGATGTATGGCCAGTCCTTCACACTTGGGGCAAAGCATGCCCAGCCCTTCAATATCTCCAACTGTGTAGAGAACAAACCTCCCCTGCGGTTTCAGACGAATGCCGGTATCTGTCAGCAGCGTCCCGGTCAGCATAGCACCCGCAGCGGTACTCGTAGGGAACATCTTAGGTCCCATAATTGGCGGTATCAATGGAAAAGAAGACATGGCTGCACTCTGATCTTCTCAGCACGATCACGAGGCCTCTCTTCTCCTCTGGCGCCAAACACACACACATGCGTCCCACGCGGCAACAAGTAGGTTAGGCTCCTCCCACTTGTTCTTCTGATCATGTAGCTCCCGGGCTTTTACTTCTCACCCACAGCCTACGCAGTCAGAAACAAAGTCCTGCACTTTAACCCCTTCTTCTCCCCAAAAATTGACAGAGTCCAGAAACTTATTCCAACGTAAACTCCCGGTGAAATACTTCTCAGGGTTGCGGGAGGTTGACGGCTAACAATCCCAGATGAGCCCCCACATGTAGCAATAACTCTCGGTGGAGCTGCTGGTTTAAAGCGGCTGTTATCGTCACCTTCGTTACCTCTATTTCACCAGAACGGGGTCTAGGGTCCCGTTGAGTTTAATACCAGATAGTAGGCACCGGACACTTGAGTATCTTTTCCAATGCTTTAATAAACGTAAATTGAAGGAAGTAGCAGGAAACAGGTAGAAGAAGAGTTGCAGGGAAGTTCAAATACCTTTTCTTAGTGTAGTATTAGGAATTGAAAGCTTATAGATGAAAACAAACAGTGGCCAAGGCATGGAAATCTCCTACATTGGTACTAACAGAAACAATTCACAGAATGAATAATACAATGTCCCATGCTAAGATGGTAGCCATCGATCAAAATCAAATTCCAAAATTTGAAAAACTTTGGCATCCTTGGATAAAACAACAGTTCCTGTCAAACTTCAATGACTCTGTCCTGTTGTCATGGTAACAGATTAAATGACTTACAGAGACACCCATTCTAAGGCTTCAAAGAGAACTAAAAAGAATAATAAACTGACGAGCGGGACAACCTTGTGGACCATACCTCTACCTTTCAACCCTTTTTCTTCTTTCTCTTTCCTTTTCTCCACCTTACGATTAAAGCTCATTATCAGAATTTATTTGACCTATATACACTCTACTTGTAAACAATATGTATAGTAGGTATAAATCATTTAAATACCTACAAAAGTAACTAAGGAAATGATATATATCTTTAATTTAGGTTTACGTGAACCCAATGTTTAATATTTGAAATTTCATGATATTTACCTATATAAACCCTACTGTAAAACAATGAGCTTACTTTATAGATCCTTGTAAACTTACTTTATGTATCTTTATAACATTGTATACTCAATAAACTTCTTTTGACACGAGGACCACGAGGTAGTACTCCTAGCACATACCTGTCGGCCAGGAGGGCCAGCAGGTGGAACGAAAACGAACCCTAAAACATGGCGTCTGTCCCATAAATACCCTCTCCCAGAATGCAACTCGGAGGATCACCTCCACCGAGTTATCTCCAGGACAGAGGAGCACTCATACGCTTCAACGTGTTGCCTTTCCAACACGACCCATGATGACAACGACACCTACAGGCACAGTGTGAAACTACTTGCAACTCAGCCAAGCTGGAACAGAGGCAAATCTGACTATGTATAAACAGATAACCCACTAAATTTACCTATAAGCAGTAGATTGAAAATCTACCAGCGCTACATATATATACAGTGGGGACGGAAAGTATTCAGACCCCCTTAAATTTTTCACTCTTTGTTATATTGCAGCCATTTGCTAAAATCATTTAAGTTCATTTTTTTTCCTCATTAATGTACACACAGCACCCCGTATTGACAGAAAAACAGAACTGTTGACATTTTTGCAGATTTATTAAAAAAGAAAAACTGAAATATCACATGGTCCTAAGTATTCAGACCTTTTGCTGTGACACTCATATATTTAACTCAGGTGCTGTCCATTTCTTCTGATCATCCTTGAGATGGTTCTACACCTTCATTTGAGTCCAGCTGTGTTTGATTAAACTGATTGGACTTGATTAGGAAAGCCACACACCTGTCTATACAAGACCTTACAGCTCACAGTGCATGTCAGAGCAAATGAGAATCATGAGGTCAAAGGAACTGCCTGAAGAGCTCAGAGACAGAATTGTGGCAAAGCACAGATCTGGCCAAGGTTGCAAAAAAATTTCTGCTGCACTTAAGGTTCCTAAGAGCACAGTGCCCTAGAAAATACAGGCTCCCAATCACAAAATGTTAAATTAACCTTAGATATCTAAGTGAAGAGCAGAGCACAAACCAACTGAGTTTTGAGACTTCATATTGAATATTATGAGGGTCCCATCCCCTCTTACCTTTTTTAACCTCTTGCTGACCATATACTGTATATATACTGTGGCTCTCCTGTGGAGGATCACATACCTGTACGTGATCCTGCACTTCCGGGTCCGGGGCAGGCATGCCCGCCGCCAGTGACCCGATCCCACTGTAATTGGACACATTTGAAGCCAATCAGCAGGTCCAGCAGACTCTATGTCCGCTGGGACCCGCCAATCGTTTGGGACAGAAGCAAAATGGCGGTCTGCGCATGTAAACAAGGTAGACTGCCGATCTGCCAGTAGGGAAGGTAGTTATCCTGTGTTTATGCAAGCAGGGACCTGGATCTCTGCCTTCCTATAGTACAAGTACTTCCCCCACAGTGAGTAAGCACATTTTAGGCACACATTTAACCATTTGATTGCCCCTGATGTTAACCCCTTCCCAGCCAGTGTCATTAGTACAGTGACAGTGCATATTTTTATCACTGATCACTGTATTAGTGTCACTTGTCTCCAAAAAAAGTGCCAAAAGTGTCACTTAGTGTCCAATTTGTCTGCTTCAATATCGCAGTCCCGCTGTAAGTTGCAGATCGCCACCATTATTATAAAAAAATAAATTCCATAAATACATCCCATAGTTTATAGGCACTATAACTTTTGCGCAAACCGATCAATATACACTTATTGTTTTTTTTTTTTACCAAAAATATGTAGCAGAATACATATTGGGCTAAATTGATGAAGAAATTTGATTTTTTACATTTTTTTGTTTATTGGGTATGTTTTATAGCAGAAAGTAACAAATATCTTTTTTTTTTTTTTATTTCAAAATGGTCACTCTTTTTTGGTTTATAGTGTAAAAAAATAAAAAAACGCAGAGGTGATCAAATACCACCAAAAGAAAGCTCTATTTGTGGGAAAGGAAAAAGGACATCAGTTTTATTTGGGTACAGCGTCGCCTGACCATGCGATTGTCAGTGGAAGTGGTTAAGACGTACAATGTCCTAATTACCAGTTACCAGCTTCAGTTAAGTTGTCTATAGATTAAAGTATGTAATAATTGATTTTGTTCTTATTTTAACAGGCCAGTTCCAGATCCAAGCCCATAGGACAGATAAACATTATATATTTGTATTGTACCATTTTAGTATTGTTTTTGTAAATGTTCTCTTTCATATTATTATAAATGTTTTTTTTTTATGTTTTGTTAAATGTTCAATGTAATAATAAAAAATAACTGTTTGTAAGATGTAATATAGTGTTATATATGGATTTTATTCAAATATTTTGTAGCACACCCCCTAAGGAGCTGCAAGTAGAAAGGGATCCCCCACCCTGCACATTCAGGCGCAGCGCATTTTTCAAAGCACACTTGAGTCAGGAAACAGTCCAGTGCTTTATTTTTGCTTTTGATTTTTTTTTCGTTTTATTGAGGGGAATAAACTTGGATGCCCACTTGACTTGTCTTCAGGGACACCTAAATATATACTGTCTCTATGTACAATTTCTATATACACCCCACTTCTGCCTCCTGCACAAACTTGCTTGCAGAACAAAAATCACCGATCCAGCTGGAACACTGTTTGGGTGCGATCTGACAGGGCACTCTGTCAGATGTAGCAAAAGCCCATTACAAGCAGGGGCCGTGTGCCGCTTTGGTGTGTAGATAAGTATAGACAAAGTGCTCATTGGCTCCTGATGTCCTCACACTTGCTCCCATGCATCCAGGAAGGATTCCTCCATGTGTTGTAGAGGGTCCCCCCAGTACCCAAGCCCCAGAACCGAGGTCACCGCCCCTGACTAGGGAGCTATCCTCAAGGATCCGCCGACAGCCTCCTTAGCATTTTATGTCTCCAGCTTCCACCTGAACTCTGCTGCCCCTGCTGGGCTGACTCTGAGTATTTATGAGGTGGCCTGCCCCCTGCAAACCCATCCTGTTGTAAATTGTCAGGGCCCTCATAAATACTCCAAGCAGTTCCTCCTAACATTCCTCCCATTCTTCTGGGAGTTTTTCAAAAGTTCCAGAAAGGGGAGGTACGAGAGATGCTGCCTGCTGAGTCATCCCAGCCTCCCTGAGTCACTCACCCTGACCCAGATTCAAAACACACAGGCTTTGCTGCCTGCCAAGCCTGAATTTATCTACACAACATAAAAAAAAACTATTTACACTTCTAGGACACTAGAGGGCGCTACAGTTTTATTTAGATCAGTTTGGCCTTTAAAGTGGTTCTTAACCCACTCATTGAACCAAAAAAGCCCCTCTAATTGGGACTTTCTAGGACATCCACAACTGACATAATAAGTAAAAAGTATATTTTATTTGGAACAGATTAAAAGATAATTACATAAACCGGATGTAAAATCAGACGCAGTTTCATCTGAGACCCTGGGGCCATTTTTGTCTTCATCCAAGTTGTATTCTGACTGTTTCAACAGCTCTCTGTCATGTAAACTGCATCTGATTTTATATCCTGTTTATGTAATTATCTTTAAGGCCGAGTTCACACCTATGCATATTTTTCCCCACATCCAATTCACATGGTAGGAGATTGTGACCAGCTCTCTATGGAGCTGGTTCACATATCTCCGCTGCGGCTCTGGTGCGAATTTGCACAGGAGCCCTGTGCGTCTGTTGGTTCCTTTCAAGTCCAAAATCAGCCCAAAATTCAGGCTGAAATCTCGGACCTGAAACGGTGAATGAGGATACACCAGACCCCTGCTGTTAGCTACATGTGGCAATAGTGTGAACCCAGCCTTAATCTGTTCCAAATAAAATATACTTTTTACTTATCATGTCAGTAGAAACTCCCAATTAAAGTTTTTTTTTGGTTTTGTGCACTATACTAGGGATGTGGGCTTTCCACTTCTCCCCTTAGCAATAAATCTCCTAATTAACCACTCATTTAACTTGATAGAATCCTGTGTGTTTGGTAATGCTGTGTGCTCCTGTCTCTATGATTTATAAAATAAAATGCAGTATATACCGTATTTCAGAGGGCCGTTCGGCCAGCTCTCTCCTCTCCCCATCTGACAGCTGCAGCAGGCAGGGCCGAGATTCCTCCGCTGACCTCAAGAATCTTGGCCCTGCCTGCTGCAGCTGTCAGATGGGGAGAGGAGAGAGCTGGCCGAACAGCGCTCTGAAATACGGTATATACTGCATTTTATTTCATAAATCACAGAGACAGGAGCACAGAGCATTACCAAACACACAGCATTCGATAAGTTCTTTCAACAGCAGGAGGGGAGGCGGGCACTTGACACAGAGCAGACAGGTGGGGGAGAGGACAGAGGAGAGACAGGAGAGCTTCTGATGGAGTCATGTAAACTGACCACAGTGTCAGGGCTCAGCAGCCATGATATACTGTGGTCAGTATACAGAGGGGAGGGCAGAAACTGACAGGATCAGCCAGGTACTTCAGGTGTTACAGGGGGCCAAATGACACAGCACAAGCACTGTGCTGTATAACATGCTTTAAGGGAACAGGATCTTTTTTTTTCTTTTTTAGGGTAATAAATGCTTTAATGCACTATTCAGTGAATTGAGGTAAATTATTAGGGAAATGGTAAAATTTAGGCCAAAAAAGCTTAACTAGAAATATTTGAATGGGAGATTCTTTTTCTACTTTAGCCACTTTGGCTTAGATTTTTGCAATTCTCCTGACAATTCACCTCTCTTCACTTTTTAGTGAATAGACCCTATAAAAACTAAGACTTATGTAACTCTTGCTATAGACTTGCGGGGCTCTTGCTATAGACTTGCGGGGCTCTTGCTATAGACTTGCAGCAATCTTGCTATAGACTTGCAGCAATCTTGATATAGACTTGCAGAGCTCTTGCTGTAGACTCACCACTGCAACTTTGCTTGTCACGCAAGTTTGCTACAAATTGGAAAAGTGTCAATTAGAACTTGTGCTTCAAGTGCACAACCAGTGAAAATGTGCAGCAAGCTAACAAGACTGATGCCCCGTACACACGGTCGGATTTTCCGATGGAAAATGTCCTATCGGAGCGTGTTGTCGGAAATTCCGACCGTGTGTGGGCTCCATCGGACATTTTCCATCGGATTTTCCGACACACAAAGTTGGAGAGCAGGAGATAAAATTTTCCGACAACAAAATTCGTTGTCGGAAATTCCGATCGTGTGTACACAAATCCGACGGACAAAGTGCCACGCATGCTCAGAATAAATAAAGAGATGAAAGCTATTGGCCACTGCCCCGTTTATAGTCCCGACGTACGTGTTTTACGTCACCGCGTTTAGAACGATCGGATTTTCCGAGAACTTTGTGTGACCGTGTGTATGCAAGACAAGTTTGAGCCAACATCCGTCGGAAAAAATCCTAGGATTTTGTTGTCGGAATGTCCGAACAAAGTCCGACCGTGTGTACGGGGCATGAGATTTCAACACTGCCACAAATTTGTGGCAAGTTATCCTTGCTATCTGGGATTTATGCTAACAGCTTCTGAATGTACTAGCCATAGTGGGCAGATGTGCCTAGGTCCTTGGATGGTTTGTCTTATTCTTATTCTGTCTACAGTTTCCAATTGGGGCTATAGCTAGAGATGGGGCTCTTACCTGGTATCTAGTGTTTTATAATTAATTTAGGAAAAATTTCATGCCAAATCTTTCAAATGCAAATAAATGCAATAACATACCTCCTTGCATCCAGTCTGTGCATAGAGTATGACCATTTGCTGACTTGACAAAATCCACAGGCACCCTTAAAAGTTGTTGTAAAGTCTAATGGCTTTTCACCTTAATGCATTCTATGCATTAAGGTGAAAAACCTTCTGTGCATCAGCTGCCCCCCAAACCCCTCTGTTTCTTACCCGAACCAGATCGTTCCAGGGATAAGCACGAGCCCAGCAGCTCCAGCTCTGTCTCAGGTCCCCATTGGATAGATTGATATCAGCAGGAGCCATTGGTGGGGCCAAGTCCTGTTGTCTGCAGGGCCGTCTTTTCGCATGGGCATGCTGGGCAGTTGCCCGGGGGCCCCACCTGCCCAGTGACCCCAGCCAGGGCTGGACTGGCCTACCGGGATACCGGGAAATTCCCCAGTAGACCGCCTGCCCTGGGGCCTCTTTGAGTTGCAGCTGCAGCGCTCCGCTCTTTCACTCTCTCCTCCTGTGTATCACGGAGCTGGCTGGGTCTGTGTTCGGCGGCCGCGCTGTAACAAGGTCCCACCCCCCCTAGGCCGGGTCGTGTAATAGTAGATTGAATCAATGTTCCGCCTATCACACGAGCCAGTCTAGGGGGACGGGACCTTGTTACAGCGCGGCCGCCAAACACAGACCCAGCCAGCTCCGTGATACATAGGAGGAGATGCCCGCTGTGTATGTGTTACCAGGCGATGCTGAGTCTGTATTAATTGGCACAGTGATGCTGCATTCATGGGCACAGTGATGCTGCTTTCATGGGCACAGTGAGGGTGCAATTGTGGGCACAGTGAGACTGCATTCATGGGCACAATGAGGCTGTAATGGTGGGTACAGTAAGGGTGCAATGGTGGGCACAGTGAAGCTGCAAAGGTGGGCACAGTGAGGCTGTATTCAAGGGCACAGTGAGGCTGCAATGGTGGGCACAGTGAGGCTGCATTCATGGGCACATTGAGGCTGCAATGGTGGGTACATTGAGGCTGCATTCACGGGCACAGTGATGCTGCATTCACGGGCACAGTGAGGCTGCAATGGTGAGCACAGTGAGGCTTCATTCATAGACACAGTGAGGCTGCATTTGATAGGCACAGTGAGGCTGCATTCACAGGCACAGTGAGGCTGCATTCATGGGCACAGTAAAGCTGCATTTGATGGGCAATCGTGCGTGATTGTGTAGACAGGGCCCCTGCACTGGGGCCCTGTATTTCCCGGGGGCCTATAATGATCTTAAGATGGCACTGGCTGTCTGTGTCAATGGACACAGCAGCGGGACTCGTGAGCGCGCCGTATGGGTTCCCCCCATGGAGAGCGGCTCTCCGTGGGGGAACCCAATGAAGAGGAGGAGCCAGGAGCCCTGCCAGGGCACCCCAGAATAGGGGGACCAGGGCTGCTCTGTGGAAAACCCTTAAACAGAGCAGCTAAGTATGACATGTTTGTTACTTAAAAAAAACAAAACCTTTACAATCACTTTAAAGCTTCAACAAAATGTTAAAGCGGTATTAAACCCAAAAGCAAACATTGCTTATATTGCAGCTTACCAATTCTTACATCTGGTGTCTGCATACATTTCTTTTAAAGGCTTTCTTTCCTTTATTTTTACCTGGTGATCTTGCCAATAAGTCTGTTGTTTTTCAAGAGAACAAGCTGTCCTACAGATGTAGCAGCTACGAGTGTTGAGAAAGGCCATTTACTACTGATGTGGATGCTTTCAATGATCAGTTTTTATTTATTCATATAAAACCTTTATCCCAAAAGGAAAAAAAAACACAATTGTTTTAACTGCTTGTGTAACTACAGTGTGAGCTGGTGTTTGTCTTTCATTTGTTAGTCTAATCTAAATCTGCTAGTGCATCTAACACTCCCATCCACCTAGATTGACAATGTTGCTGCCCAAATGTGCCCCCTGTGCTCCTTCTTCCAGAGTTGGGTCACTTTAATACAGGTGTGTTACTGGCCAGATCATCAGGTGAAAATAGAGGGAAAAAAGCCTAATCTGATGAATGGGAAGCATTACATTTTTTGTTTTAGGTTTAAAACCGCTTTAAAGTTAAACCTAGTGCAAGTTTACTTCAGATAAGTGTAGTACATACTGTAGGATGTTTTTCTAGCCTTTTGAGGTGTAATGCCCCGTACACACGATCGGACTCAGTGGATTTTTGTTCGAAGGCTGTTGGTTCCAACTTGTCTTGCATACACACGGTCACGCAAATGTTGGCCAAGAATTACAAACGTAGTGACGTACAAGACGTACGTGATATCTCCATTACAAACGCTAGTTTTACAAGACCGAGCGCTTCCGGCTCCTACTTGTTTCTGAGCATGCGTGGAATTTTGTGCAATGGACTTGTGTACACACGATCAGAAAGTCCGACAACAAACATGTGTTTGCGGAAAATTTGAGAACCTGCTAGCCAACATTTGTTGGTGGAAAGTCTGACAACAAATGTCCAATGGAGCATACACACGGTCGGACTTACCGCCAACAAGCTCACATCCAACATTTCCCATCGGAAAATCCGATCGTGTGTATGCGGCATAAGAAAACAATGAGATACCGAAACCCATTATTTAGCTGGAAAGTAGAACTAAACTGAACAGTAGAGTGAAGGGCTGGGAGTGTCTAGATGGAGACTGTAATAACTAGCACCAAACAGGAGGGGGAGATAGAAATAAACAAGAGAAAAGACAGGCTGCTGTTGCAGCACAGTTAATATGTTTGAAATGCCTGAAAATTAGAAGTCTTTGTATGTTAGCCAGTCACAAACAATTTCATTAAATGTAATGAGCAAGGTTAAGTTTGCATTGGCATTAAAAGCCGGCATTGAGAGGTGTTAAAAACACCCCTCAAACACCTATGCACATGATACTATAGACAGCACACACTATCAAAACATAAAGCAGTAGTGTCGCTTCAAAATTGAAGCCTCATGTTAAATCAAGAGGGGTTTGAAGACTTTCAACTTCTCCCATCCAAGTCTATGGTAACGCTCAGCAAATGTTCTGGCAGGCGGTTTCGCGGGGCATTAAGATTAGTTCATTTACTGTAATGCAATAGGCATTTGTGTTTAAACGTGCTATAATGCTCATAAAATGCTTCAAAACTGCCCATAGGGCGTTTGGGGAGCATTTTTAACTCATTATTAAGCCTGGGTTCACACTATTACGAACACAGACATCGCATGTGATTCGAACCGTATTGCTGTGCAGATCACAATACGCTGCCTGTGCGATGCAAATTCCATTATACAGTTTGCATGGCTGAACTTGCATTGGATTTGCACGAAAAAGGTGCAGGAACCTTTTTTTTTTTACACACTGGAATCGGATCGCATGGGTGTGAACACCCATGTGATCCAATTCCTGCCTGAATTCACAGTTCGCATTGCGATCCGATCTGGGGGTGTCATTAACTTTGTATTGACACCAACAGCAGTTCGCAGAGGGCAGTGTGAACTTCCTGCGAGGAAGATGCGATGCAGGAACCCGCACTGGAATTGCGCTGGTTACCGCATCACAATAGTGTGAACCCAGGGTAACGCTTCCATATTAAAGCTATAGGAGCGTTTGCTAAAGTGTAAGTCCACCCTAACACTAAAATCCCTGCATCTACAGACATCCACAATCTAAGACTAACCTATCTAGCCCTGTAAAGAAGAAATCACTATACATTTTTTAAGTCGATCTGATTTTCAGCGGCGGAAGCTCTGCAGAGGACACAGCCGACAACGGCTGTGAAATGAATGGGAAGTGACATCACCCATAGACTATGGGGCTTCCGTTGTAGGATGTGTACTCTGCACCCACCTCCACAGTGAAGCCGCAGCTGACAGCTCAACGCGGGATCGGGTCGGATCGGCTTCAAAAAAGGTATGTACTTTATACTCATTTCTTTTTTACAGGGCTAGGTTGGTTAGTGTTAGATTGTGGATGTCCATAGATATAGAGATTTTAGTGTTAGGGTTGACTTCTACTTTAAGCGTTAGAAATTTAGTCAAGTGTGAACAAGCCCTTATAAGAGCAATGTTCCGATAATCATCCTTCTAGTGTTTAACCACTTACCGACCGCCGCATGACGATGTATGTCCAAACTTTGAACGGGGATATCGTTGTTATGGCAGCAGCTAGCTGCCATAACTCCGGTATCCCCGTTTTTGTGCGGCAGCCGGCTTTCAGATAAAAGTGGTCCCTGCAGCGGATTCGCCGCGAGATCACTTTTATCGGTGGTGGGAGAGGGCCCCCCCATCCCGCTGTGATCCGGTGCCCTCCGCCGCTTACCGGAGCCGTCGGTAGCGGCGGAGGCGATCGCATCTGTCTCCGTCCTGTGTCTGGAGACTAGTGAGGCTAAGATGGCGCCCACTCGTCTCCATAACACTGCTGGGCGGAAGCTACGTCAAAACGTCACTTCCGTCCACGCCTCTTAAAGGCACATTTTTTCAAATGTCATTTTTTTAAATGACTTTTTTTTTACCGCATTTTAGTGTAAATATGAGATCTGAGGTCTTTTTGACCCCAGATCTCATATTTAAGAGGTCCTGTCATGCTTTTTTCTATTACAAGGGATGTTTACATTCCTTGTAATAGGAATAAAAGTGAAACCATTTAAAAAAAAAAAAACAGTGTAAAAATAAATAAAATATTGTAAAATAAATAATAAAAATTAAAAAAAAAATTTTTAAAACCCCCTATCCCGACGAGCTCGCACGCAGAAGCGAACGCATACGTGAGTAGCGCCCGCATATGAAAACGGTGGTCAAACCACACATGTGAGGTATCGCCGCGACCGGTAGAGCGAGAGCAATAATTCTAGCCCTAGACCTCCTCTGTACCGCGAAATATGCAACCTGTGGAATTTTTTAAACGTCGCCTATGGAGATTTTTGAGGGTAAAATTTTGACGCCATTCCACAAGTGGGCGCAATTTTCAAGCGTGACATGTTGGGTCTCAGTTTACTTGGCGTAACATTATATTTCACAATATAAAAAAAATTGGGCTAACTTTACTGTTGTCTTATTTTTTTATTCAAAAAAGTGAATTTTTTCCAAAAAAAAGTGCAATTTTAAGACCGCTGCGCAAATGTGCAAAAGTGCAAAAAAAAGTATTGCAATGACCGCCATTTTATTCTCTAGGGTGTTAGAAGAAAAACCATATATAATGTTTGGGGGTTCTAAGTAATTTTCTAGCAAAAAAAAACTGTTTTAAACATGTAAACACCTAAAATCCAAAACGAGGCTGGTCCTTAAGTGGTTAATTTTGGTTTAGCTGTAGTTATAAAACACTGCAGATGCAACAGCAGGGGCATGCACTTGGCTATTCTAAAATTGTGCCTTAAAGTTTTACTTTTATTACATGTATCATTTTCTAATGTATTATTCTATGTAAGAGGTAAATAACATTATTGAGTGGGGTTAAGGCTAATACTTTTGAGAAAAGAAATACTGTAAGCATGCCTGTAATATAAAATACATTTTGATATTTTTTTAATTACTACATCTCTGGCTATTCAGTTTTCACATGCCTGCCAGTACCGCAGCTTTGTAAAATCAGCCAAATGAGTCATCATGACTGAACCCTGGTTCTGTACCAATGTCAAACCAAAGCATCAGTATAAAAACGAATTACGGCATATAAGTCATCACACCTCCAGAATGAGAGTGTAATCCATTTTTCTGTATTGTGGCACTAGCCTTGAATGCACACAGACTGTATACACATTGACTTACACATAGTTACATAGTTAGTCAGGTTGAAAAAAAGATACAGGCCCACCTAGTTCAACCAATAAATACAAATAAATAAATAAATCATACAATCCCATATACACAATCCTTTAGCCAGGGTTGATCCAGAGGAAGGTGAAAAACCCCAACAAAGCATGATCCAATTTGCTACAGCAGGGGAAAACAATTCCTTCCTTATTCCCCCGAGAGGCAGATTTTCCCTGGATCAACTTTACCTACAACTGTTAGAACAGTTATATTATGTACCATAAGGAAATAATCCAGGCCTTTTTTAAAGCAATCTACTGAGCTGATCAGAACCACCTCTGGAGGGAGTCTATTCCACATTTTCACAGCTCTTATGCCCCGTACACAAGGTCTGCTTTTCCGACGGAAAATGTTCGATGGGAGCCTTTTGTCGGAAATTCCGACTGTGTGTAGGCTCCATCAGACAGTTTCCATCGGAACTTCCGTCGCACAAAATTTGAGATCTGGTTCTCAAACAACATCCGTTTGCGTAAATTCTGATCGTGTGTACACAATTTCGATGCACAAAGTGCCACGCATGCTCAGAATAAATTCAGAGATGGAAGCGCTTGGTCTGGTAAAACTACCGTTCGTAATGGAGATAGCACATTCGTCACGCTGCAATTTGTAAAATAGTTTAATGCAGCGCATTCTCTTCTTCTTTAGAATGCTAGAAGAATGAAGTTGTTTAGCTGCTCATATTCACACAGAGTTCTCACAAACTGTTTTCTTTATTATTTCTCGTGATCTCATGAATAATATTAATTTTGTTTTTTGTCACATCTCCATAATAATGTTTTTTTTTTGTGTTTTTTTTTATCAAGATCTGTTTTTTTTTCTAGTGCTCTCCATAATATTATTTCTCATTTTGTGTGTCAAGTTACCACAACACCATTATTATTATTATTATCTTGTATTTTTTTACCTCAAGGAGGTTGGTTGGTGTCCCTTGTTAATCTGACCTTGTATTTTTGAAATGTGCTTGCCTATTCACAAACAAACTGTCCTTTTTGAACTATAACACTTAGCCAAGTATTTGTGAAAAAGAAATAGCCATTAATTCTGGGTCATAACAAAATAAAGAGGAAGGCAACTTTGGAGAAACTGCTGAGATTTGCGAAGCCTTTTACCCCAGGGCACACATCAATTTTTTTACAGTCAAAATTGGTGGCCTGAGGATTCCATATATTAGTGAGCACAATCCGGTCCAGAACTACAAGAGATTAGGAACAGCAGCAGATGACATATCTGTCCCCAGGCTGTGGTCATACAACAGGCTGCATCTTTTGTGAGACCAGACTGAACCCAGGCCATCACTCTCTTGTCTTCCTTAGACGCTTCCTTCCAGGCTGTGGCTCTGGTGTTGGAGTTGTGGCAGGAGGTGGAGGAGGAGGAAGAGGACCTGGAGGAGGACCATGGTTGAACTCACAAACGTGGCTTTGGCTTGTGAACTCGCCCCTCAACCCCTTATTTAGGGCTTGTAACATAACTTCCTCACATAAGAGGCATTGGCCTTCCTCCATTTCCAGCATTTTGCAGGCTGTCATGTAGTCATAGTCCTCTTGAACACTGGGGGGGTTTCTGAGGGCTGCAGTAGCCTTCATAAATAGGCCAATTGCTGCCTCCTCCAGGTTACTCCTCTTCCTGGTACTTTTTTGTGGAAGGCCGAGGGGAGGAACCTGGGCTTCGGGCAGGCTACTGGGCCCGGCCACCTCCTGGCTGCCACTTACCCCCGCCACCTCCTGGCTGCCACTTTCCACGGCCTCTTCCTTGCTGAGACTTTCCTGTGTATGAAAAAGGGACATAGTTTTAGTTTTTAGTTCATCAATCACACACAATTTTCAGCTCATGACTGTTGAAAATTGAATGTTAATAAATAAAGACTATCATTCTGACCCCAGCATTTTTCATTCTTGTCCTAATCATTTGTGGCCATTACTGTCTATTGATATGTAAAACACTTTGTGAAATAAGAAATTAGGTATCAAAACTGACAAACAGAAATATTTTGAAGAATGCTATACCTGACTCAAGCTGGGCTCCTCCACATGTTGCTGCCTGGAAGGCCCAGGTTGGTCATCGTAAGCCTCAGCTGGGGGGGAAGGAAGCCTTGAAGGAAGACTGGAGAGTGCTGGCCTGGGTTCAGTCTGGCCTGCCAGAAAATGCAGTCTGTCATAGTACCACAGCCTGGGTACATAAATGTCATCTGCTGCAACTCCTGATCTCAGGGAATCCTGGACCTTCTTGCGCTCCCTATCATAAGTGCTCTTCATGCCACCAAGTAGGGCCTTCAAATAGGGGATGTCTGCCGTGGGGATCACCGGCTTCACAAATTCCAGCAATTGATCCAGCGCTGCCTTCCTCTTTGGTTTATTATTATAAAACGGGTGGTTTACCTGCCACAGACAGGGCAGCTCCCTGTACATATCAATGAATATGGGGATAAAGTCCTCATCACCAGCACGCTCCCGTGCGCACGCCCGTGCGTGATGTTCCTGTTTGGCACCAAGGTGCCTTTACCAGTGTGTCAGCTGCACTCATGCAGTGCTGTTTCGTCTGCAGCTCTGCACCTGTGTTCCTGTATCTGCCTGCTGTTTGCTATTACTGTTATCAAACCGGCTACGTCTGACTCTTCTGCTATCGCCAATCCGACCCGGCCTGCCTGACTCTGCTATCTCCTTGTGACCTGTTGCCGA
Source organism: Aquarana catesbeiana (assembly GCF_042186555.1). NCBI lineage: Eukaryota > Metazoa > Chordata > Amphibia > Anura > Ranidae > Aquarana > Aquarana catesbeiana. The sequence continues at coordinate 91,872,653 of NC_133330.1, forward strand.
ACTCCTGCTTGCCTGACTACTCTGTTATTACCCATTTGTAATCATCTGCCTGATCTCCTGCCAAACCGGACTGTCTGACTCTGCCTTTTGCCTGTGCCTTGTGTTGCTGCATCCCGGCCTTCTCATCCAGCTCCAGGTGTTGCTGCTCCAGTATCTCCTACCTGCCAGTCTGCTGATTCTCTTCTGCCTGCCAGCATCTGCAGCTCAACCATCCCTGAAGGATCTCTACTCAGCTCCCGTGCCGGCCTCTGCAAAACCTTCACCAGGCACTCCTACCCACTGTGCTCACGAGACCACTGTTCCCACTCCAGTGGCTCCTGAACCAGCGTTGTAAGAGGGGTCTTCTCCTATCAACTACCAGGTACCTAACAGTACGAACAGCCATGACTGAGCAGGAGAGACCTCCCCTATAAAGGAGATTTGCACGCATCCTGCGGCTCTCACTCAGGCCGTGAAGACCCTGCAGGATAGCTACACCAGATAAAAGAGACAAGTTCTGAACCTTACTGGTCCTGGTAACGTGGCTTCCGCCTCAGCGGCCGCCCCAATGCAGACTGTCTCGTCTCTCTCTGTTGTAATGCTTCCACCTGAGCCAAGGGTCCCCATTCCTGAAAGGTTTTCTGGGGACCGAACCAAGTTTCGAGCTTTTAGCAGCGCCTGTCAGCTTTACTTTGCCCTGCAACCCCGGACCTTTTCTCTTGAGGCCACTAAGGTGGAGTTTGTGATAACCCTCTTACAAGGAGAACCTCAGACCTGGGCTCACCGTCTACTTGAAACAGACTCAGTACAGATCCAGTCCTTGTCTTCCTTCTTCGAGGCTATGGCTCAGCTTTATGAAGATCCTCAGCGGACTGCTACAGCTGAGTCAGCTCTGTTCGCGCTCCAGCAAGGCCGCAGACCGGCCGAGGACTACATCACAGACTTCAGACACTGGAGCGTGGACACTCAATGAAACAATGCAGCCTTACGCCATCAATTCCACATGGGCCTGTCCGAGGGTCTGAAAGATGAGCTTGCTCGGGTTGGTATGCCTGATAGAACTAGTCTAACAATGCAGACACTGTTTTGGCATCTCCCAAATGCACCTTGGTTATCAAGCTTCTATAGGATAAATATTTTATTGCATTTTATGATCGAGAGTGCAGGAACATGAAGGGGAATCTCATATTTATGTACAGGTTTATATATTTTTGTTATATTGATGTTACGTTTCATATTTTTTTGCTTTTCCCCTTCTTTAGAGATTTGTCCACGGGTTAACTCTGCGGCACATTACAATGTATTTGTGGATCGCATGTATTTAGTAGGATTTATTAGAATATTTGATACAAATTATTGCAATCCTAAAACCAGAATTTTATTAAAATGTTAGAGTTCTTTTAACTATACACGTTTTCTTACTAGCAATTCACGCTTTCTGGGTCTCCGAAGGTTAAACATGTAATAGGGGTGGAGCTCTTTTTTCTTTCCTTTTTTTTCTTTTTGCCTTTTACTCTCTGTCAGGTGTTTTAGGTGTTTGTAATTGCTTACCTGCTATATATTCATGTTTAACAGCCTTCAACTTAGCTATGACTAAGCATCAGTTGATGTGAAATGCGTTAGCAGCTATCCCACATTTTCTACTTGTGATGTGACCTGTTTTGCATTTATTTTTTATTACAATAAATGTGCTTTTTTCTACACGGAAGTGCGGCCGTCCAGATTTTTCTTCCTTGTTTTCCAAGATTTGTGCAGAGCCAGCACCTGTGAGGCTGAGTGAGGGCGTTTACTACCAGAGAGGAGTAAGTGTCCTGTGAGTGGATTTTTTTTTCTTCTCCAAGGAGAACCTCAGACCTGGGCTCACCGTCTACTTGAAACAGACTCAGTACAGATCCAGTCCTTGCCTTCCTTCTTTGAGGCTATGGCTCAGCTTTATGAAGATCCTCAGCAGACTGCTACAGCCGAGTCAGCTCTGTTCGCGCTCCAGCAAGGCCGCAGACCGGCCGAGGACTATGTCACGGACTTCAGACGCTGGAGCGCGGACACTCAATGAAACAATGCAGCTTTACGCCATCAATTCCGCATGGGCCTGTCCGAGGGTCTGAAGGATGAGCTTGCTCGGGTTGGTATGCCTGATACCCTTGAGGATCTTATCAACCTGATGATTCAGATTGATCGTCGCCTCCGTGAACGTCGGTCTGAACGTTCTTCCCAGCAGACCCGCCCAGTGTGGATGACCACAAGAGTTCCAGCTCCTGCTTCCCGTTACTCACCCCCAACCCGCTCGAACCCGGTCACCTCAACATCTGATGCCCCCGAACCCATGCAGCTAGGGCTGATGCGATCTACCTTGTCTCCAGAAGAACGAGCATGCCGCCGCCAGCTAAATCTCTGCCTTTACTGTGGTGGAGTAGGCCACTATGTGCACAGCTGCCCGGCTAAGACCCGTAAGTGTCCACTTTCTGTTCCTGCCAGTTTGTCTGCTTTGACCGCTAATGCAACCCAATTTGCTCTCCCTCTTTCGTTACAGCTCCAGGGAAGGACAATTCAAGTCAACACTATCATTGACTCTGGGGCATGCAGTTTCTTTATAGACTCTGTCTTTGCCACCCAACAAGATATTTCCCTTCAGGACAAGACGCATAAACTTTCGGTTTTCTTGGCTGATAGGTCCCACATTAAATCTGGGCAAGTCTCTCAGGAAACCCTTCCTCTGCCTGTCACCAGTTCTTCTCAGCATAAAGAAATTCTAACTTTGGACGTCATCTCTTCCCCACTATTCCCGATTATTCTGGGCATGCCCTGGCTCCAGGCCCATAACCCTCACGTCAATTGGACTACCGGCGAGGTTACGTTTTTGTCTTCCTATTGTCAAGTACATTGCTTACATAAACTCTCCAGACCTCCAGCCACCTTACTATGCATGGACATAGATCAGGACTTACTTCAAACCATACTGGAGCCCTATCAGGAGTTTGTTGATGTGTTCAGTAAAAAGGGAGCAGACTCCCTGCCACCCCATCGCCCTTACGATTGCCCAATTGAGCTTCTTCCTGGGGCCGAAATCCCTTTCGAGCGCATCTTTCCCTTATCTGAAAAAGAGCAAGAAGCACTAAAGTTGTATATTAACGAGAATCTGGAAAAAGGATTTATTCGCCCCTCTACCTCCCCAGCTGGTGCCGGAAAATTTTTTGTCTTTAAAAAAGATCAGACCCTTCGTCCATATGTGGACTATCGGAAGCTAAACAAAATCACGGTTAAGAACCACTACCCGTTGCCCTTGATACCTGAACTGTTTCAAAAGTTGAGATCTGCTGTCATCTTTACCAAGCTGGATTTAAGAGGAGCCTTCAACCTGGTCCGCATTCAGGCCGGGGATGAATGGAAGACGGCTTTCCGGACTCGTTTTGGGCATTATGAGTACTTAGTCATTCCCTTTGGCCTATGTAACGCTCCTGCCACATTTCAGCATCTTATCAACGACGTATTCAGAGACTTTCTAGACATCTTTGTAATCGTCTATTTAGACAATATTTTGATATTCTCTGGGTCACTTAATCAACACCGGAAACATGTTCGCAGAGTCTTGGGCCGTCTTCGTCTGCACGGATTATACGCAAAAGCAGAGAAATGCGAATTTGAGCAAAAGGACATTCAGTTTTTGGGATTAGTGATCTCCCTGACCGGAATCAAAATGGATCCTCAGAAGGTATCGCAATGCTAGACTGGCCAGTTCCCTTTGATAAGAAGGGAGTACAACGCTTCATAGGGTTCGCAAATTTTTACAGAAAATTAATCAAGGGGTTTTCCGCCATAATCTCACCCATTACGCAATTAACCAAACAGAACTGTCGTTTTCACTGGGGCCCGGGGCCCAGGACGCCTTTGAAAAACTTAAAAGGCGTTTCAGCCCCAATTCTCAGTCATCCTGACCCGTCTTTACCTTTTATCCTGGAAGTTGATGCTTCCAAAGTGGCCGTGGGAGCAGTCATCTCACAGCGGCAGGGCAACAAAGACCTAATGCGCCCCGTGGGATTTTTCTCTCGAAAACTCTCTCCGGCTGAACGGAATTATGACGTAGGTGATCGGGAACTACTCGCTAACAGAGGTATCTGTTAGAGGGCGCTGTCCATCCGGTATTAATATATACCGACCACAAAAAATTAAAATACTTGAGATCTGCCAAACTATTGAAACCTCGACAAGCCCGTTGGGCCTTATTCTTTCCACGTTTTTGTTTCCATATCACATACCGGCCAGGAACAAAGAATATCGAACCAGACGCGTTGTCACGCATGTTCGACAACCCTAAAGACTTATCTGTACCTGATACCATTTTGCCTGCAAACAACTTTTTACTCCTTCAGACGGATCTTCTGTCCCTGATCAGGGAGGCATCCCCAGATTCTTCAAGCCTCCAGGGAATCACCTTAACACCTCAAGATGGGTTATTGTGGAGAGGAAGCCAAATCTTTGTTCTGGAAAATGTTCGAGTCAAGGTGCTAACTCTACTTCACGACCATCCACTTGCAGGACATTTTGGGGTCCGTAAAACTCTTGAACTCGTGCAACGCACGTTCCGGTGGCCTAATTTGAAGGAGTTCTGCAGGAAGTATTTCAGTTCTTTCCCTGTCTGCATCCAGAATAGGACCACAAGAAACCGAGCCTGGGGACTGCTAAGACCTCTACCAGTACCCGACAGACCCTGGAGGATAATAGCAATGGACTTCATAGTCGAACTACCATGCTCAGAAGGGTGTTCAGCTATCTTTGTGGTCGTCGACCGCCTGTCTAAAATGGCTGATTTTGTACCCTTGAAGGGAACACCTTCTGCTGTGGAAACGGCCCACATATTCATTAAAGAGATCGTCAGGCTGCACGGAGTCCCTGCAAATATAGTGTCTGACAGGGGGGTGCAGTTCACCTCACGCTTTTGGAGGGCCCTGTGTGAGATTTTGAAAATCGAACTAGCTCTGTCCTCAGCATATCACCCCCAAACTAACGGGCAAACAGGACAAATCAGACTCTAGAGCAGGGGTCTCAAACTGGTGGCCCTCCAGCTGTTGTGAAACTACAAGTCCCATCATGCCTCTGTCTGTGGGAGTCAAGTTTATAACTGTCAGCCTTGCAATGCCTCATGGGACTTGTAGTTTGGCAACAGCTGGAGGGCCGCCAGTTTGAGACCCCTGCTCTAGAGCAATACATTAGATGTTTTACATCTTTTGTACAGGATGATTGGGTGTCCCTGCTGCCCCTAGCAGAATTTGCATATAATAATGCTAGCCATTCTGCCACTGGTCAGTCCCCCTTTTTTGCCAATTATGGTTTTCATTTATCCTTTTTACCTGATTTTCTTCCAGAATCCTCAGTTCCAGCAGTCCAGGACACATTGCAGTTTCTCAGCCACAATAACCGGGTATTACAGGAGGCGGTATTAAGTTGACTTGTCCTTCCAAGAAGTTTGCACCTAAGTTTATTGGTCCTTTTTCGGTTAAAAGGAAAATCAATGAAGTGTCTTATGAACTATGTCTGCCTGATTCCCTTAAAATTCATCCAGTGTTTCATGCAGGGGCGTTGCCAGGTGGCAAAAAGACCAGGGGCTTCAGCCCGAAGTCAGAGCCTGGCATCGGGGGGAGGGGTTGTATGGAGGGAGGCGTTACCTACCTGACACGCACTGACATACACTGACCTACATGACATGTCTGACACATACTAACCTACCTGACACACACTGAAAACATAGTTGCCAACATTGTGAAAAAAAAAATATTAGGGACACTTTTTTGCATGTACGGGGAGCCTTGCTATAATTAGGGGGCGGGCCATTTGTTTGTAGGCGTGACATAGCAAAATAGTAAAATGCGTCGCAAATCGGGCATGGTTTACGCGGAACAGTGGGTGTGGCTTAAATGGGCGTGGCCCAAAAGGGGTGTGGTTAGAGTCTGAGTTGAATGAGGGATGGAAGGAGAAAGAAAGAACAGCAGGCCCAGATCCTACAACACAATAGAAATATGTGTATTTCAGAAAGTTTAACAAATCAGCAGATAAAGATACTCCAAACACCTGGGGTTAGCGCATCAATCATACCGACACCATGGTTGTTATGGTGTCAGGTTGATTGAAGCGCATTATTTCTATTACTACATTGTAATATAAAATCATTCAACTCACCATAATGCAGAATCAGTGGAAGCCCCGAGCGTGTCACTTGCCACGTCGCCTGCCACCAGATGCCATCAGGTGCCTCCCCAGCAGAGTCCGTCCTTGCATCGGGTGCCTCTCTAGCAGAGTCCATCCTTGCATCAGGTGCCTCCCTAGCAGAGTCCGTCCTTGCATCAGGTGCCTCCCTAGCAGAGTCAGTCCTTGCATCAGGTGCCCCCAGCAGCAGTGGCGTAGCGTGGGTTGTCAGGGCCCGGTGCAAGGCAAGAAATTTGCACCCCCTAACCTATGGACTTTTAGCACTCCCCGGGTCCCTTCCCTTCCTACAATAGTACTTACCACAGCCTGATTTCTACACTGACCTACATGATTCCTAGACTGACCATTACACTTACATACCTGTCCACTGCACTGACCTACCTATCCACTACATGGACCATTACACTTACCTACCTGTCCACTGCACTGACCTACCCAATTCCTATACTGACCAGTACATTGACCTACCTGTCCACTACACACTGTCCACTACATTGACCACTACACTACACTGATTACCACTACACAACATTACCACTACCGTGTCCTGAAGATGGTACCTGCGGTGCGTGAGGATGTGGGGCCGACCTAGGACAAGCTGGGGGTTTGAGGAGTCTTCCAAATGGAGCCTTGTGAAAGGGGGGAGCCAGGACCATCAGTGTCCCCAGCCAGCGGAGCCCCGGTCCTTCTATCAGTGTCCCTGCTCGGCGGACACACGGGGCGAAGGGTTGGCGGTGGTGGCGGGTGGGGGCTGATCACTTCCTTGTGTTCAGTGCCGTTTTTAGCCAAAAACATTTCCGATTTTCCCGGGACAAAAGCAAAATCCCAGGAAAATAATCAGGACAAGCTTAAATCGGGACGAGAGTCCCAAAATAAGGATTGTCCTGGGAAAATCGGGACTGTTGGCAACTATGTGACCTACCTACCTGACACACACTGAACTACCTGACACACACTGACCTACCTATTTGACATACACTGACCTACATGACATGCCTGACACATACTAACCTACCTAATACACACTGACCATCCTATCTGACATACACTGACCTACCTATCTGACAGACATACACTGACCTACCTGACACACACTGACCTACCTATCTGACATACACTGACCCACATTGACCTACATGACATGCACTGACCTATCTGGCTGACATACACTGACCTACCTGGCACACACTGACCTACCTGGCTGACATACACTGACCTACCTATCTGACATACACTGACCTACCTGACATACACTGACCTACCTATCTGACATACACCGACCCAAACTGACCTACCTGCTCTACCTGACATACACTGACCTACCTATATGACATACACTGACCTACCTATATGACATACACTGACCTACCTGACACACACTGACCTACCTGGCTGACATACACTGACCTACCTGACACACATACACTGACCTACCTGACACACACTGACCTACCTGACACACACTGACCTACCTGGCTGACATACACTGACCTACCTGACACACACTGACCTACCTGACACACACTGACCTACCTATCTGACATACACTGACCTACCTGTCCTTGCCCCCTTAAAGCCCAAGTTTATTTATTTAAAATTAGCCAAGGGGCAGTCAAATGCAGCCACTGTGCCCGTCAAATGAAGCCACTGTGCCCGTCAATTGCAGCCACTGTGCCCATCAATTGCAGCCACTGTGCCCCGTCATTTGCAGCCACTGTTCCCCCGTCATTTGCAGCCATTGTGCCCCGTCATTTGCAGCCACTGTTCCCCGTCATTTGCAGCCACTGTGCCCCGTCAGTTGCAGCCACTGTGCCCAGTCAATTACAGCCACTGTTCCCCGTCAATTGCAGCCACTGTGCCCCTCAAAAGGGAGAGAGAGAGAGAGAGAGGGAGAGAGAAAGAGAGAGAGAGAGAAAAGAGAGAGAGAGAGAAAAAGAGAGAGAGAAAGAGAGAGAGAGACAGACAGACAGACAGTGACACAAAGTGAGAGAGACACCTTTTTTTTTTTTTTCTTTAATCTTCGTTGTTCTGTCCCAGTCACAGGCAGCCACCATGGCCGTTATCCAGCGTGACTGGAGTTTGAGGGTAAGGGAGAAGGGGGCGTCTCCGCACCATCCTTCTCCTGACCTCCTGCGGTATATCACTCCGCCTGCTGTCAGTCAGTGGGCGGCGCCGCAAACGAAGCACACAGAGTCTGTGTAAACTGCCACCGCTGCTGTCTGCCTGTCTCAGTCTGACGGTGCGACCTATTTTTTTTCCCTTCTCTGACACTCGGGGGACACTCGGGGCTATTGGCCACACATTCGGGGCTTCAGCTTCAATAGCACCATGCTAACAACGCCTCTGGTTTCATGTATCACTATTGAAGCCTGCTGTGCCTGATCCTTTCCCTGATAGGTAGAGAAAATAGAGGCTCCCATCATATCATATAGAGCATGGTGGTCCCATCCCCTTTAGTAGAAATAAAAGTAGTGACCCCCTCTATTGGGACTGGCTTCTGCTGCGGCATATTCAAATGGGAAGCGAGCCATTCACCTTCAGGCATTTATCCAGCGACCACACACTGCACGCCAGACTGTCATACCTATAGGTCTCATCAGAGTGGAACACTGGGACACTGTTTCCTGGGCTATTCAGCCCAACAGCATTGTCTTCAACTAGCTGTCTTGGCCGACCTAATTGGAGTGAACTTAGGGTCACTTCCTGATAGACTTTGCAGATACTGTGCACCTCGAGAACGTACTCAATACTCACAACACTTATAGGTGGCGAGTTGTGTAGCGCTAATATGGACTCATTGGTCCCTAATGCCTACCTTTGACATGGAGTCATCATACTGGAATTTATTTGAATGTTAAAAAACGTTTTGAACTCCCGGCCACTGAGGAAGGCATTGGAACACCTCATACCGGAAACGCGTCGGGCATTTGGGCACTTACTTTGTATGCTAACCATATATATATTTATTGGTTGATTTTTCATGTAGCACATGTAGTGCATCTTTGTCATATGTGTTGTTTATATGCATTTTATTCCATATTATTAAAGAATACCTTTTATACATTTTTGAGTTGGTGGTCTATTTAAAGTCCCAATAGAGGGGATCACTACTTTTCTTTCCCTGATAGGGGTACCAGGGCCCCCGAACCTGTCCTGGTGGATGGAAGTGAGGAGTATGAGGTGGAAGCCATCCTCGATTGCAGGAAAAGACTGGGGCAAGTACAATTTTTAATCAAATGGAAAGGGTATGGTCCAGAAAACAATTCATGGGAACCTGACAGCAATATCCATGCTAAACACTTAATCCGTGCTTATTTTTCATCTCACCCTGAAAAGAAAAGTTACCTGGGCATCCGGAGGCTGCCCGTTGAGAGGGGGCAATGTCAGGGACGTGCTGGTGCCTTTCAGGGGAATATGCGTGCGCGCATGTGCATGCGGGGTCTGTCCAGGGTTATACAGCAGAATTCTCTCACTGGTGTACACCGGCGTGCTCCCATGCACGCGCACTCCCATGCGCGTTAGTGCTGTTTGGCATCAAGGTGCCTTTAAAAGTGTGTCAGCTGCACTCATGCAGTGCTGTTTGTCTGCAGCTCTGCACCTGTGTTCCTGTATCTGCCTGCTGTTTGCTATTACTGTTATCGACCCAGCTACGTCTGACTCCTCTGCTATCTCCAATCCGACCCGGCCTGCCTGACTCTGCTATCTCCTTGTGACCTGTTGCCGAACTCCTGCTTGCCTGACTACTCTGTTATTACACATTTGTAATCATCTGCCTGATCTCCTGCCAAACCGGACTGTCTGACTCTATCTCCTACCTGCCAGTCTGCTGATTCTCTTCTGCCTGCCAGCATCTGCAGCTCAGCCATCCCTGAAGGATCTCTACACAGCTCCAGTGCCGGCCTCTGCAAAACCTTCACCAGGCACTCCTACCCACTGTGCTCACAAGACCACTGTTCCCACTCCAGTGGCTCCTGAACCAGCGTTGTAAGAGGGGTCTTCTCCTACCAGTCGGGCTCAACTTCCAGGTACCTAACAATAATAATAGTTCGCTGAAGAAGAGATCGTCACCTCATGTATCAAATAAATTACATGATTTGCACTATTGAAGAAAATGTCAAAAAGAAAAGCTCATTGGAGAACCTAGGAGACATCTAAAAAAAACCCAGGCAGTAAATCAAAGAAAATCTTCTTTCAGTTTAAGTTCAAAAATTGTTGATAAAATGTTTCTTAAACCATTTCTGGCATATCAATGGCCCCTTACCCGCAAAGTACTCAACATTCTTCTGTCTTACTTCGTGGGCTCTTTGGGGGGCAAGCCAGGACGGCCAGCTTCAAGCGCCATCAGGGTTTCTTCTTGAAGTCCGGGCTCAGGCCCAACTGAGGCCACATAGTTCATTGAATTTATCCTTAAATGGTTGTGTAGAATGCAGCATGCAAGGATTATTTGGTTAAGTTTATATTCCGCTATGTTGATTGGCGTAAGGAATAGGCAGAACCAGCTGGCCATTATCCAAAAAACATTCTAAACCACTCTTCTGGCTCTGGCCAGACGGTAGTTATAAACCCTCTGGTCCGGGGTGAGGGTCCTCATGGCTTTAAAACGGTCGGCTGGTCAGAACGAACTAACAGAAAGCACTGAAAAACAGAAAGGCCGGAGCTGAAAATCAGAAACGAGCAGACAAGAACGCACTGTTAAATCAAATACGTAATAGAAATATGAACCTACAAGCACAAACCGAAGAGCAGTAACGATCGCAAAAGCAGGAGGCTGTCACCAAACTTCTACTAACACGAGATTAGCGGAAGGAGCCCAAAGGGTGGCATACTTGGCATTGAACTTCCTCTTTCTAGTGCCGTCATACGTGTTGTACGTCACCGCGTTCTTGACGTTCGGAATTTCCGACCAACTTTGTGTGACAGTGTGTATGCAAGACAAGTTTGAGCCAACATCCATCGGAAAAAAAACATGGATTTTGTTGTCGGAATGTCCGATCGTGTGTACGAGGCATTACTGTAAAGAAACCTTTCCGTATTTGGAGATGAAATCTTTTTTCCTCTAGACGTAAAGAGTGCCCCCTTGTCCTCTTTGATGACCTTAAAGTGAATAACTTAACACCAAGTTCACTATATGGATCACTTATGTATTTGTACATGTTGATCATATCCCCCCTTAATCTCCTCTTCTCAAGAGAGAATAAATGCAGTTCCTCTAATTTTTCTGCATAGCTGAGCTCCTCCAGTTCACCAATATCATTTTTGAGAACTGGTGCCCAAAACTGAACTGCATATTCCAGATGAGGTCTTACTAATGATTTGTACAGGGGCAAAATGATATCTCTCTTTCTGGAGTCCATACCTCTCTTAATACAAGAAAGGACTTTGCTTGCTTTGGAAACCGCAGCTTGGGATTGCATGCTATTAAGCTTATCATATACCAAAACCCCCAGATCCTTCTCCACTATGCATTCTCCCAGTTGTACCCCCCCCAGGTATGTATGATGCATGCATATTCTTAGCCCCCAAGTGCATAACTTTACATTTATCAACATTAAACCTCATCTGCCACATAGTAAGTAGCCCAATTAGATGCATTGAGGTTGGCTTGTAAATTGGAGACATCCTGTAAGGATGTTATTCCACTGCATAGCTTGGTGTCATCTGCAAAGACAGAAATGGTACTTTTAATCCCAGACCCTATATCATTTAGAAAGATATTAAAAAGTAAGGGTCCCAAGACTAAACCTTGGGGTACACCACTGATAACCTTAGACCATTCAGAGTAAGAATCATTAAAAACTACTCTCTGAATTCTGTCTTTTAGCCAGTTTTCCATCCATTTACAAACCAATCTTTCCAAGGCTATAGACTTTATCTTACACATGAGCCGTGTGTGGGGAACTGTGTCAAACGCTTTTGCAAAATCCAAGTATACCATGTCCACAGCCACTCCTTTGTCCAAGGTTTTACTCATCCTCATAAAAAGAAATCAGATTTGTTTGACAACTTTTGTCTTTCATAAACCCATGCTGTCTGTTACTTAACTGCTTGCCAACCAGCCATCGCCTTTTGGCCACTAGGGGCGCACACACCCGCAGTGTGTGCCCTGAGCCGATGCGAGTGCCCTGCGGGCGCGATGACCGCCGGGCACCCGCGATCGCTCGTGACAGAGCGAAAACCGGGATCTGTGTGTGTAAAACGCACAAATCCCGGTTCTTTCAGGGGAGAGGAGACAGCTTGTGTGTTTATACAAAGTATAAACTTTGTATAATATGTTTATTCAAAGTATCTCTCTCTTCCCCTAGTCAGTCCCATCACCCACAGTTAGAACACACCTAGGTAACACAGTTAACCCCTTGATCGCCAAGTGTAGGAGAGAGATGGAAGGTGCATGATCTGATGCATTGAAAAGGGGGATTAATCCATACAAAAAGTATCTACGTGTTCATAAAACCAGGTTACAAGTATACACATTAAATTAAGAAAATAGACATGCCCATGCAAGGGCAAGTGCTAGAATTTGGCTGACGTGTTTCGAGGAAAACCCTCTTCATCAAAGCCTTGTAGAACGACGAGAGAAGTCTGTATAGTATTGTGGATCGACATACAGGGGAGTGGCTAGTTGGGAGGAGTGTCACAGCTTGCATGCATCTGTTTGAGAACAGGAGGCAGTTGCTTCTGTAAGGGTTCTAGGCTGATGTCTCACATGGATGGAGACAGCTGATATCCTCATTGTAACACAAGACTACTTTCTGATTGGAGCTACCTAGAACCCTTACAGAAGCAACTGCCTCCTGTTCTCAAACAGATGCATGCAGGCTGCATCCTTCTTGTAAACCTGGATGCAGGCACAACCGACAGATAAACATTGAATTGCCATAAGGAACATATGAATCACATATATCTATGACATATAGAGCGCTGGGATGTGGACAAACTTAGAGCATAGGGCAACTCATCACTTACCATGTGACACTCCTCCCAACTAGCCACTCCCCTGTATGTCGATCCACAATACTTTACACACCTCTCTTGACGTTCTACAAGGCTTTGATGAAGAGGGTTTTCCTTGAAACGCGTCAGAATTCTAGCACTTGCCCTTTTCATGGGCATGTCTATTTTCTTAATTTAATGTGTATACTTGTAACTCTTACTCTTACACTTGGCTTACTTCGGACCACCCCTGGTCAGTTTAGGCAGCGGGATTCGCATGATCATCTTTTAATTTATCTTTTCCTTTTGAAAGTACAACCATTTTATATCAACAACGCCTTCACAAGCGCAGGAGAAAATTCTTTCTTTGTTTTGTATTGTCACTAACCCCTCGATCGCCCCCTAGTGTTAACCCCTTCCCTGCCAGTGACATTTATACAGTAATCAGCATTTTTATAGCACCGATCGCTGTATAATTGTCAATGGTCCCAAAAATGTGTAATAAGTGTCCAATTTGTCCGCCGCAATATCGCAGTCCTGATAAAAATCACAGATCGCTGCCATTACTAGTAAAAAGAGAATAATAATAAAATCTTAAATCTAAATCTATCCCCTATTTTGTAGACGCTATAACTTTTGCGTAAACCAATCAATATACGCTTATTGTGATTTTTTTGCCAAAAATATGTAGAAGAATACATATCGGCCTAAACTGAGGAAAAAAATTGTTTTTTTGAAAGCAAATGTGGGATATTTATTATAGCAAAAAGTAAAAGATATTGGGGGGTTATTTACGAAAGGCAAATCCACTTTGCACTACAAGTGCACTGCAAGTCTACTTGGAAGTGCAGTCACTGTAAATCTGAGGGGGACATGCAAGGAAAATAAAAAACAGCATTTTAGCTGCACATGATTGGATTATAAAATCAGCAGAGCTTCCCCTCATTTCAAATCTACCCCTCAGATTTACCCCTCAGATGTTTTTTTCAAAATTGTCGCTCTTCTTTTGTTTATAGTGCAAAAAAAACAAATCGTAAAGGTGATCAAATACCACCAAAAGAAAGCTCTAGTTGTGGGAAAAAAAGGATGATAATTTTGTTTGGGTACAACATCGCGCGACCGCGCAATTGACAGTTAAAGCGACGCAGTGTCGTATCACAAAAAATGGCCTGGTCATTGAGCAGCAAAATCTTCCGGGGCCAAAGTGGTTAAAATATTTTTTTCCAGCAAGAACTCATCTATGTGGTCTTTTATTAAACTCTCCAGTATCTTCCCGACTATAGAAGTTAAACTAACAGGTCTATAGTTACTTAGCAAAGACTTTGTTCTCTTTTTAAATATGGGCACCACAATGGCCCTTTGCAAATCCAGTGGTACCATTCCAGTCATTAACGAGTCCCTAAAAATTAGAAACGTGCATTATACTATATATCCTTACTGCCTTACTATAACGTAACCACAAAATGCACCTAGCAAACTAATGGTCAAGAACAAAGGCTTACTGAACATCCTGCTTACTATTAGGGATGAGCCGAACACCCCCAGGTTCAGTTCGCAGCAGAACATGCGAACAGGCAAAAAATTTGTTCGAACACGTGAACACCGTTAAAGTCTATGGGACACGAACATGAATAATCAAAAGTGCTCATTTTAAAGGCTTATATGCAAGTTATTGTTATTGTTTGGGGACCTGGGTCCTGCCCCAGGGGACATGTATCAATGCAAAAAAAAGTTTTAAAAACTGACGTTTTTTCGGGAGCAGTGATTTTAATAATGAAAGTGAAAAGTGAAACAATAAAAGTGAAATATTCCTTTAAATTACGTACCTGGGGGTGTCTATAGTATGCCTGTATAGTGGCACATGTTTCCCGTGTTTAGAACAGTCCCTGCACAAAATGACATTTCTAAAGGAAAAAAAGTCATTTAAAAGTACTCGTGGCTATAATGAATTGTCGGTCCTGGCAATACAGATAAAAGAAGTCATTTAAAAAAAACGGCATGGGATCCCCCAGTCCATTACCAGTCCCTTTGCGTCTGGTATGAATATTAAGAGGAACCCGAACCAAAATTTAAGAAAAAAAATGCGTAGGGGTCCCCTCAAAATCCATACCAGACCCTTCAGGTAAAACACTCTTTTGCTCTAGCCTGGAGTCTGTACACAGGAGCTGTCATTACCCCCTGTGCTCTTTGCCAGGACAGGAGCCCTATGCTGACTGGCTAATGAAAAACTCAGGGTTTAACCCTGTGCTGCCCTGGGAGCTGGCTGAGACTATAATTAGGAATCCAGTGTTAACTTGTGCTGCCTGCAGGGAAAGAAGCCCCTGATTGGCTAATCAGGATCCCATTGTTTAACCCTGTACTGCCTGTGTGCTATACAGCCCATCTGTTAGGCTAGACAGAACCCCATGGTTTAGCCCCATGCTGCCCTGTAAATGTGGACTAAGATACAGCTGTACTTTAATCAGGACCCCATTGTTAACCCTGTGATGTCCAAATATATATATATACATATTTAATATGTGGCAGAGCGAGGCTCTGTCCCTATGAAATTGGAGGTGAAAGAGACACAGAATTTGCATATCTGCGGACTGCAAGACTACAGAGTGTAGAGTTTAAATGGAGAAAACTGCTCTGTCAGTTTTCTCCATGTTTTGCTAGTTCCGGGTGGGATTCTGTAGTTTGGAGATCCCTGAGAGTCATGGGTGGGATCTCCAACCCTGTGTCTGGGTGTTGAGGATAGCAAGCAGGGTGTGTGCCCAGCTGCACACAGCCCATATAACAAGGGGCTGGTGAGAGCAGAAGGTGGAACAGGGGCGGATCCAGAGCCTAGTCTCGGGAGGGGCACTGGCAGAAAATACACTAACTGACCCCCATGCTACACTAACTGACCCCCATACTACACTAACTGACCACCATGCTACACTAACTGACCACCATACTACACTAACTGACCATTATACTACACTAACTGACGCCCATCCTACACTAACTGACCCCCATGCTACACTAACTGACCACCATACTACACTAACTGACCATTATACTACACTAACTGACCCCCATGCTACACTAACTGACCACCATGCTACACTAACTGACCACCATGCTACACTAACTGACCCCCATACTACACTAACTGACCCCCATACTACACTAACTGACCATTAGACTACACTAACTGACCACCATACTACACTAACTGACCACTATACTACACTAACTGCCCCCCATACTACACTAACTGACCACCATACTACACTAACTGACCCCCATACTACACTAACTGACCACCATACTACACTAACTGACCCCCATACTACACTAACTGACCACCATGCTACACTAACTGACCACCATACTACACTAACTGACCACCATGCTACACTAACTGACCCCCATACTACACTAACTGACCACCATACTACACTAACTGACCCCCATACTACACTAACTGACCACCATGTTACACTAACTGACCCCCATACTACACTAACTGACCCCCATACTACACTAACTGACCACTATACTGCATTAACTGACCACTATACTACACTAACTGACCCCCATACTACACTAACTGACTTTCCCTCTCTCCCCCCGGGCCAGTAACAGGACTGTCACGAGGGAGTCTCACTCACCTTCGTGTCTGGCTGGCCTGCATCAGTCCGGAGAAGGAGAAGACAGCGGCGGCTCACAATGCTTCTCTCCCCCGCGCTGTAGCTGCCATGTTCAGTGTCCGGCTCAGCGCTCTGTGATTGGGCGTATGGGGGTCATGTGCGGGGGCAGGACTTTAGGAGCAATCACGGACAGGCCAGCTCTACGCCTCACGTGACCCCCATATGCTCAATCACAGGGCGCGGGACACTGAACATGGCGGCCGGAGCCCGGGGACACAGGAAGATAAAATTAGGATGAGGCAGCCAGTGACACATACTGGCACCGCCCTAAATGTCACGCCCGGGGCCACGGCACCCCCCACGCTATGATGACTACTGCAAGTTTAAAGAGGAAATCCTTTGTAGAGGAGAGTTCGATCGAATCATGGGCCGCCAGCAATGCTCCAGGATGGGAGAAGTCTCACCAGAAGACCTAGGTTTTGGAAATCCAGAGAAACGCAAGGTTTTCTGTCATGGCCGCTTAGGGAAAGTGGTCAGCCCAGAAAGGAGAGCACATCAGCCTGAATCCTGCATTAGGTATATCCAACCAGATTTGGAGTGCAAGTCTGCTGTTACCCCTAGCAACAGGGATCTTGTGTTACATAGAGGGGTGTCAGTGGGTCCAGAAAGGCTGCAGTAGTTTTCCATGGCCACATGGGGGAGTCAGCCTGTGGAGACACCACACCTGTGAGACAATGCACTCAAGTGAAGGCTATTACACCAGCTGCAGGAACTAGTAAGACTGTTTCAGTTTATAGTACTGAATCCAGTGAAGTGAGAGTATGTCCAGTGGGGAGATCCGCAGTACCAATGGACATAGACTTGCTGCAGTGTGCTACCCAGAGCAGTGGGGAGGCACAGCGTAAAGCCCAACTAGCCGCAGGGCTAAAGACTGGAAAGGAGATGAGGACTATGCATGTGCCTGCTATAATCCAGCAGAGTGCTGGAGAAGTTAAACTAGGAGTGACCAAAACTGTCCTTGTGCCATGTTCCCTAGTGACAGGTGCTGCAAAGTTGCCCAGAGAAATTTCCAAGAAGCCCGCAGTGATGCAGCCAAGAGTTTCCCAGGTCAGCTATTGAGCTGCCCAAGTAGGTAAGAGTGCCCCTTTACAGAGAGCGGTGAGGAGTCACTCAGAGGTTGTGGTGGCTCATAGACAACCCACAAAAGCAGTAGCTATGTCTCCATGTAATGAGAATATTGATGGTCATGCCGACAATAGTGTTGGCCAATGTGATGTTATTGGTGATAATGACATTGAAAAATATGTTTCCTGTAATGTCATGACTGAGTCACACATTAAGAGTGAGTGGGCGCAGCCCCACAACCCTAAGTGTAACCCAGTGGGCAAGGGGTTAATTCAGCCTGCAAAAGCTGAGTTTGCAAAGCTGGTTGTGTCCGTAGCGCCACCAGAGAAAGCTGGTCAAAATGGTGTACTGCACCTGGCTTTAGGTGAGGAAGCATCACCCCAATGCAACATTGGTAAAAGTGTGGTGTCACAAAATGATATGCATAGAAGTGACGAATGTGCAATTGAAGCTAATGAATCCCAGGTTCCTGTGCGGTGTGGACACAACTGCTATGCTAGACAGGGGGATCGCAGATCGGCCGGTGGTTGAGGGTGCCTTGGTCCCTGCAAAGGTTGCTGCCCTCCAGTCTGAAGAAACAGTTCAGGGCACTGGCATCGCAGATGTGTTGTCCACAGCTCCGCTACTAAATAATGTTGAGTGTCAAAGTGATAGTGTGACTTGTAATGACCTGCAGCAGCTCACTGACACTGGTGCAGAAGGGATAAGTGTGAGACATGCGTCTGACAGCGCTCCAGGGGAGCAACAGGCTGTGATGATGGGTACCTTCAAGGAGGTGGAGGTCTCTTCAAATGTCTCACCCTCTCAACCTGCAGTGGATGAGCCCCTCCATGTCTTGGACAGGGGAAAAGACCCTAGAAAGGTCTGGTGTTTAGACATGGGATATTTAGAGATGACAGAAACCTTACTGGAAATGCTGGAGTTGATAAAAACGCACTTACTGTACACTTGGGTCTCTCCACCGCAGTTGGACCAGGTGGTGCTGCGTAGCACCAATGGGTGGAGCCAGGTGGTACAGACGGTGCTGGGAAACCTTGAACAAGAGTGGAATTGGTGGGACCAATGGTTAACCATTGGGCACAGGATCTCCAGATTCACTGTGAGAGTACTTCCAGTTATTGATCAGTATAGAAGGCGCGCAAGAGAACTGTTTGAGATATCAGAGGTCTCTCTGCCTGATGCGGTGACTAGAAATATCTCTGCTGGTGTGGTCCTAGGTGCGGTTGAGCAGTGGTCAGTAGAGGGCGCAGATACTTCTTCACCTGCTAGGCCTCATGAGAAAGAATGGCCAAAAATAGACTCA
The DNA here is from genome assembly GCF_042186555.1 of Aquarana catesbeiana. Taxonomy (NCBI): domain Eukaryota; kingdom Metazoa; phylum Chordata; class Amphibia; order Anura; family Ranidae; genus Aquarana; species Aquarana catesbeiana. The sequence continues at coordinate 91,891,805 of NC_133330.1, forward strand.
GCAGTAGCAGAGATACTTTCTGTCACTGGCCCAGAGGTACAAGTTAAGGTGCCTGGAGACACTGTAGGAGAAAGTGCTAATATTGGTTGCCGTAACAATGTAATGTGTACACCTGGAAAAAGTGGTTTAAGCTTGGGTCAGGGTAGTTTGTTAGAACAGGTACTCATGGAGTGTTGGACAACAGGTGAGGTGGAGCTGTGCTATGGTCCCGTGGGATGTAGTCCCTCACCTGTGTGTAGTCCCTCCTCAGGTCTGGTTCTAACAAACACTGAGTTAGAGAGCACTGATGATATTGAAAGCTGTGATCTCTTAAGGGTTTGTTCTGCAAACAATGATTTGGTTGCCATGGGTAACAAGAGAAACTGTTTTTTGAACCTGAAATACCGATGGTGAAGGGTAAAACGGGTATCTGTAAGTTGAAAGGAGGGCTCAAGGAAGGCAGAGTTCCCCAAAGAAAAGTGAATAAGCCCAGTGACCCCAAAAGAAGAGGAAGGCTGAGTAAAGGAAAATATCGGACCCTGTTAAGATCCAAGGTGCGATGCTCCTGGAAGCACACCTGCAAAAAGGGTTGGGCCTACATGGCTGTCAGCCAGCACAGAGGTGTCCCAACCATGATGATGGGTGCTGGCGTTCCTCCCTCTGGATCGAAACGGGGGGGGGAATATGTGGCAGAGCGAGGCTCTATCCCTATGAAATTGGAGGTAAAAGAGACACAGGGGGTTATTTACGAAAGGCAAATCCACTTTGCACTGCAAGTGCACTTGAAAGTGCACTGAAAGTGCACTTGGAATTGCAGTCACTCTAAATCTAAGGGGTAGATCTGAAATGAGTGGAAGCTCTGCTGATTTTATCATCCAATCATGTGCAAGCTAAAATGCTGTTTTTTATTTTACTTGCATGTCCCCCTCAGATCTACAGCGACTTTACTTCCAAGTGCACTTTCAAGTGCACTTGCAGTGCAAAGTGGATTTTCCTTTAGTAAATAAACCCCACAGTTTGCATATCTGCGGACTGCAAGACTACAGAGTGTAGAGTTTAAATGGAGAAAACTGTTCTGTCAGTTTTCTCCAGGTTTTGCTAGTTCCAGATGGGATTCTGTAGTTTGAAGATCCCTGAGAGTCATGGGTGGGATGGGACCTCCAACCCTGTGTCCTGGTCTTGAGGATAGCAAGCAGGGTGTGTGCCCAGCTGCACACAGCCCATATAGCGAGGGGCTGGTGAGAGCAGAAGGTGGAAGGATGGTAGAGTTGGAGCAGTGGCTCCAGTGAGTGTCTCTGTGTGAAGACAGAAGCTGTGTGCATTGAGGGGCTTGAAGCCTGTGTGCGTTTAGGAATCCTGAGACTGTGTGCATCTAAGACTGTGGGCCTGGAAGAGCTGGTGGTTTGAGGGACCAGTACCAGTAGCAGCAGTGCTGTTGAAGAGTAGCCAGGTGGGCTTGTATTCTCAGTTGTGTCTGAATGACGTTTAAACCCCTGCGTGGGATTCCTGAGTGGACTTTTGTTTTGTTTTTATCATTTAATAAACATGGGCTACAAGGCCCTTAACTATAAATGCCTGTCTGATGTGGACTCACTACATGAAAACGCATCTACCTGTATATATACAGTATCTCACAAAAGTGACACCCTTCACATTCTAAAACAGCACTGAAGAAATTACACTTTGCTACAATGTAAAGTAGTCAGTGTACAGCTTGTATAACATTGTACATTTGCTGTCCCCTCAAAATAACTCAACACGCAGCCGTTAATGTCTAAACCGCTGGCAACAAAAGTGAGTACACCCCTAAGTGAAAATGTCCAAATTGTGCCTAAAGTGTCAATATTTTGTGTGGCCACCATTATTTTCCAGCACTGCCTTAACCCTCTTGGGCATGGAGTTCACCAGAGCTTCACAGGTTGCCACTGGAGTCCTCTTCCACTCCTCCATGACGACATCACAGGGCTGGTGGATGTTAGAGACCTTGCGCATCTTCATCTTCCATTTAAGAATGCCCCACAGATGCTCAATAGGGTTTAGGTCTGGAGACATGTTTGGCCAGTCCCTCACCTTTACCCTCAGCTTCTTTAGCAAGGCAGTGGTCGTCTTGGAGGTGTGTTTGGGGTCGTTATTTTGGAATACTGCCCTGCGGCCCAGTCTCCGAAAGGGATCATGCTGTGCTTCAGTTTGTCACAGTACATGTTGGCATTCATGGTTCTGTCAATGAACTATAGCTCCTCAGTGCCAGCAGCACTCATGCAGCCCCAGACTATGACACTCCCACCACCATGTTTGACTGTAGGCAAGACAAACTTGTCTTAGTACTCCTCACCTGGTTGCCAACACACGCGCTTGACACCATCTGAACCAAATAAATTTATCTTGGTCTCATCAGACTACAGGACATGGTCCCAGTAATCCATGTCCTTAGTCTGCTTGTCTTCAGCAAACTGCTTGTGGGCTTTTTTGTGCATCATCTTTAGAAGAGGTTTCCTTCTGGGACGACATCTTTATGTAGAGCAACAATTCTTTTTTTCATATTCTCAGAGAGTTCTTTGCCATGAGGTGCCATGTTGAACTTCCAGTGACCAGTATGAGATGGTGAGAGTGATAACACCAAATTTAGCACGCCTGTTCCCCATTCACACCTGAGACCTTATAACACTAACGAGTCACATGACACCGGGGAGGGAAAATAGCTAATTGGGCCCATATAGGACATTTTCATTTAGGAGTGTACTCACTTTTGTTGCCAGCGGTTTAGACATTAATGGCTGTGTGTTGAGTTATTTTGAGGGGACAGCAAATTTAGACTGTTATACAAGCTGTACACTCACTACTTTACATTGTAGCAAAGTGTCATTTCTTCAGTGTTTTCACATGAAAAGATAGAATAAACTATGTACAAAAATGTGAGGGGTGTACTCACTTTTGTGAGATACTGTGTATGTGTGTATATATATATATATATATATATATATATATATATATATATATATATATATACACACACACACACACACCCTCACATTTTTGTAAATATTTTTTAAATATATTTTATTCTATCTTTTCATGTGACAACACTGAAGAAATCACAATTTTCTACAATGTAAAGTAGTGAGTGTACAGCTTGTATAACAGTGTATATTATCTGCCCCCTCAAAATAACACACAGCCATTAATGTCTAAACTGCTGGCAACAAAAGTGAGTATACCCCTAAGTGAAAATGTCCAAATTGGGCTCAATTAGCCATTTTCCCTCCCCGGTGTCATGTGACTCGTTAGTGTTACAAGGTCTCAGGTGTGAATGGGGAGCAGGTGTGTTAAATTTGGTGGTATCGCCCTCACTCATACTGGTCACCGGAAGTTCAACATGGAACTTCGAGGCTCTGAAAAACAGAATTGTTGCCCTATGTAAAGATGGCCTAGACTATAAGAAGATTGCCAAGACCCTGAAACTGAGCTGCAGCATGGTGGCCAAGACCATACAGCGGTTTAACAGGACAGGTTCCACTCAAAACAGGCCTCGCCATGGTTGACCAAAGAAGTTGAGTGCATGTGTTCAACGTCATATCCAGAGGTTGTCTTTGAGAAATAGACGTATGAGTGCTGCCAGCATTGCTGCAGAGGTTGAAGGAGTGTAGGGTCCGCCTGTCAGTCCTCAGACCATACGCCACACACTGCATTAAATTGATCTGCATGGCTGTTGTCCCAGAAGGAAGCCTCTTCTAAAGATGATGCACAAGAAAACCCGCAAACAGTTTGCTGAAGACAAGCAGATTAAGGACATGGATTACAGGAACCATGTCCTGTGCTCTGATGAGACCAAGATAAACTTATTTGGTTCAGATGGTGTCAAGCTTGTGTGGCGGCAATCAGGTGAGGAGTACAAAGACAAGTGTGTCTTGCCTACAGTCAAACATGGTGGTGGGAGTGTCATAGTCCGGGGCTGCATCAGTGCTGCCGACACTGGGGAGTTACAGTTCATTGAGGGAACCATGAATGCCAACATGTACTGTGACAAACTGAAGCCTAGCATGATCCCCTCCCTTCGGAGACTGGGCCACAGGGCAGTATTCCAACATAACGGCCCCAAACACACCTCCAAGATGACCACTGCCTTGCTAAAGAAGCTGTGGAGGAGCGCAAGGTCTCTAACATCCACCAGCTCCGTGATGTCATCATGGAGGAGTGGAAGAGGACTCCAGTGGCAACCTGTGAAGCTCTGGTGAACTCCATGCCCAAGAGGGTTAAGGCTGTGCTGGAAAATAATGGTGGCCACACAAAATATTGACACTTTGGGCCCAATTTGAACATTTTCACATTGGGGTGTACTCACTTTGGTTGCCAGCGGTTTAGACATTATTGGCTGTGAGTTATTTTGAGGAGACAGCAAATTTACACTGTTATACAAGCTGTACACTCACTAATTTACATTGTAGCAAAGCGTCATTTCTTGTGTGTTGTCACATGAAAAGATATAATAAAATACTTACAAAAATGTAAGGGGTGTACTTTTGTGAGATACTGTATATATTTATGGTCGATGCCCTTCGACTGAGACAGATCTGAACCACATAAACACTCTGTAACGAGCCCCTGTTCGCTCGGTTCCACTCTCCCGACACTCCTCTGCAGCTATAGAATCAGACTGCAGATCACAACATCTGATGGTTCGGTCATCCGATGCTCTGGGACTAGAACTACAGCTATGTGCCATTTTAATCCAGTTGTGTAGCTCAGAACAAACACCAAGCAGGCTGTATGTAAGTTCAACCAGGAATCTCACTTTTATTGCAAAATACAGGCTCTTTTATACACTAAAAGCGGAGGTGCATACCTCCAGCTCATATTACTCTGAACATACACGTGTGACCAGAAACCTAATTAACATGGGCTAATTAACTAATCCCTTTAGACAGCCTAGATGACTCAGACATGACCTTTAGGCCAGACTGGCCGTCTTGTAGCTCAGAAAACACAATCAACATCGACTCTTCTTCACACAATAGCAGAGTTAATTAACACAAACAACAATGGGGATCTAATGACTCTTAGATCCCATAGTAGACTTATTTACAATACACATTCTAGCAGGCAACAGACAGACCGGTGGCTGGAATTGACATCAGCGTCTCCTAACAGTATTTGTCCCAGCATTATGAATCAGCCACTATTCCAAGCTTCATGACAATACTCCCCCCTGGGAAACAGTCCAACAGCCACAGTGGGACCTCGAACGGGTCAACTCGAGGATGTTGGAAAAGTAGTCTTAAGGTTCCAGGTCCGTCTGCCGGGATAACCCATCCGCATTCCCGTTTTGAGGCCCTGCCGATATTGTATGGTGAAATTGTATGGTTGCAAAGCCAGGCTGCACCTTAGTAATTGGCCGTTCTCTCCCGCCACCCGGTTAAGCCATATCAAAGGATTGTGGTCCATCATGAAGGTAAAAGAGCATCCATACACATATGCTGCAATTTCTTTAAAGCCCAGACTAAGGCCAAACACTCTTTTTCCACGGCAGCATATCCAACTTCATGGGGTAACAACTTGCGGCTGAGATACGCCACCAGGTGCTCTTTCCCGTCATCGCCAACTTGACTTAGTACGGCTCCCAGTCCGAACATGGAGGCATCTGTATGAATGACAAAGCGTTTGTTAGGATCGGGTGCCACCAGTATGGGAGCTTGCGTTAGGGCGGTTTTTAACTGATGAAATGCTGTCTCGCAGTCCGGGGACCACAGGACCTGTCTAGGGAGAATCTTTTTGGTCAGGTCCGTCAGGGGTTTGGCTATGTCACTATAGGGGGTACAAACTTCCTGTAGTACCCTGCTGTCCCTAAAAATGCAAGTACCTTAGTCTTGGTTCTGGGAACTGGCCAGTTTAGGACGGCCTCGATTTTTGTAGGTTCTGGCCTCTGCTTCCCACATCCCACTCTATGTCCCAGATATTGCACCTCAGACATCTGGATATTACATTTGTCTGGCTTCAGGGTCAGGTTAGCGGCTCGGATCCTATCTAGCACTATTCCCAGGCGTCTAAGATGTTCCTCCCATGTCTGGCTATAGATTGCGATGTCATCAAGATATGCGCATGCAAAATCTTGCAGACCATCGAGGAGTTCATATATCATCCGCTGGAAGGTAGCCGGAGCATTCTTCATCCCGAATGGCATTACCCGAATCTGGTAAGGGCCGAACGGGGTGATGAAGGCCGACTTTGGAATTGCTTCCGCTTCCAAGGGAATCTGCCAGTAGCCCTTACATAAGTCAATAGTCGTCAGATAATGTCACTGAGCTATTTTGTCCAGCAATTCGTCCACTTGGGGCATAAGGTAGGCATCTGTCACAGTACAGTCATTCAGTCGCCTATAGTCCACACAAAATCGGGTCGTGCCATCCTGTTTTGTGACTAATACTACAGGGGAAGCCCAGGGGCTTGCCGATGGTTCGATCACCCCTAACTCGAGCATCTCCCTAATCTCCGCTCTCATCCCTTCTTGCACTGCTCCGGGAATCCTATAGGCTGGTTGTCTCAGGGGCTTCTGCCCGGGGGTCTCTACCTTGTGCACAGCTATGTGAGTGTACCCAGGGAGTGCCGAGAACATCTCCTGCCGGTCCTGGAGTAATTCTCTGGCCTGTTCTCGTTCTTGGGATCCTAATCTATCTCCTAGCCGTATATCTTCCACACCCCTGAAACAGTTACTGATTTCAGGAAGCTCCAGCATCGGTAGATATTCAGAGTCCCGGGTGGCAGGAGCGCATATGGCGGCTACGGCCTCAGTCCTCTCATGATAGGCCTTCATCATATTAATGTGGAACGTCCTCTTAATGTTTGTGTCTGCACAGCTGGCAACCACGTAGGTGGTATCGCACAGCTGTTTTACCACCTGATAGGGGCCCTGCCAGGAGGGCTGTAATTTATTTTGCTTCAGGGGTTTTAGTACCAGGACTTTCTCTCCGATATAAAAGGTGCGATTCCGCGCAGACCAATCATACCAAACCTTCTGCTGACTCTGGGGCGATTGCATATTCTCATGGACTAGATCGGTAAGTTCCCGCAGACGCTCCCTGAGTTCCAAGACATAACTAAGGATGGGGAGGCCTTCTGGATCCTCTACCCCCTCCCACTGGGCCCTCACTAGGTCTAAGGGCCCCCTAACCCTTCGCCCATACAACAGCTCAAATGGGGAAAACCCTGTGGACTCTTGGGGTACCTCTCCATAGGCGAACAGTAGATGGGGAAGATATTTCTCCCAATCCTTCCTACTCTCCACGAAGGCCAGAAGCAGCTGCTTCAGGGTCCCGTTAAATCTCTCACACAGCCCGTTAGTCTGAGGGTGGTAGGGGGCACTCTGGAGGGGTTTAATCCCACAGAGACGCCAGAGCTGCTGCGTCAGCTCGGCTGTGAACTGGGTACCCTGATCGGACAATATCTCCTGGGGAAACCCTACCCTAGTGAATACCCGCAGTAAGGCATCTGCTACTGTATCAGCCTGGATATTGGATAAGGGAATGGCCTCCGGGTAGCGGGTGGCGTAATCCACCACCGTAAGAATATACTTCTTCCCAGTGACACTGGGGCGGGCCAGTGGGCCTATAATATCAACTGCTATGTGGCTAAAGGGTTCTCTAATGATCAGCAGGGGTTGCAGCGAGGCTTTTGGGTGATCCCCTGTCTTCCCTACTTTCTGACAAGTCTCACAGGTCCGGCAGTATTCTCGCACCTCAGCATGTAACCTGGGCCAGAAGAACGCATGAGACAACCGACTCCGGGTCTTAGCTATCCCTAAATGTCTGGCTAAGGGGATGTTGTGAGCCAGCTGCAATAGCTCCTCTCTGTATTTCTGGGGTACAACTAGCTGTTTGTGGGGGCCCTGTCGCTTACCGGTACCCATTCCCTTGGTGTAACGATATATAAACCCTCCCTCCCACTCTATTCTGTCTTCCCCCAACCCCCCTGGATCCTTGCCCGCCCTGTCCCGATAACCAGCTAATGTTGGGTCATTCTGAGTCTCTTGCCTAATGTCTGAGGGAGAATCCCAGGACATGGGTTGTCAAATCGGGGTAATGTAGGAGAATTTGGTCTTACCTGGGTCCCCATAGGAGTGGAGTTGCCTTAAAGTTGGCTCTGACGTCGGGTGGCCACGGCCATGGCGGCCTCTGGGGCATATGAGGAAGTCAAATGCCCCAAATTGTTACCCAAAAGTATTTCCGCGGGTAACTCATGTAGTAATCCCACTCGCACTTGTCGCTCCCCTGAGCCCCAATCCAAGAGGACTTGGGTGGTGGATAAACGTAGCACCTTGCCCCCTGCTACCCTGACTGCAACAGTCTGGCCGGTCCAGGCCAACTGGGGAATCATGTGAGGCTGGATGAGGGTAATTGTAGCCCCGGAATCGTGGAGTCCCTGGGCCGGCTGCCCATTAACCCATACTGCCTGACGATGGTGCTGCCGATTATCTCCGGCAGCAGCTTGGACGGGATCAGCCTCAAAAAGTTCGCCAAACTCTTCCTGAACATCTTGATGGTTGGGCTCGTTCTGGAAGCAATGAGTCACTGGTCTGGATGGGTGAGCAGTCTCTCTGTACCTCGTGGATCGGGTAGGACAATATCGCTGCAGATGACCGGTTTGGTTACAGGTATAGCACTTAGGTTCGTTAGGAGGGTTGGGTCGGGTTGGGGTCTAGAGGCAGACCACTGAGGTACTGAAGTTGGGTTAGAGGCTGGTAAACTGGGCCGAGATAGTAGATAGCGCATGCTTTCGCCTGACCTTCGAGAGTCCAGATATTCATCAGCCAAAGTAGCTGCTTGCTGTACAGTCTGTGGTCGCTTATCTCACACCCAATCCCGTACTACCAGAGGGGTGTGGTTAAAGAACTGTTCTAAGAGTACTAGCTGGGTGATGTCCTCTATGGTATAAGCGTGGCTTCCCTGGAACCAGCCCTTAAGGTTCCGCTGCAGACGATGTGCCCACTCCACGTATGTTATGTTGGCTTGTTTCCGGGATTCTCTAAACTTACTCCGACTGGCTTCGGGTGTAATGGCAAATCGGGCTAGCAGAGCTTCTTTACCCGGTCATAATCTTTAGCGTCCTCGTCCTCCAGGGCCTGATACGCATCGGCTGCTCTGCCAGTCAAATTACTCGCCAGTGAGGCAACCCAATCTTGGGACAGTACATTATGTATCTGGCATAGTCTCTCAAAGTCCTGCAGTAACGCTTCAATTTCCTCCTCTCCTTCCTTAAATAGTTTGAACGCCTGAAAGGGCAACTTACGGAAAGGCGCTGTATCTTTAGGTGTTGTCTTCGATTGCCGTATTTCCGCCATCCTCCGCTCATGTTGCCGCTCTAGTTCTCTCTCTTGTTGCTCATCCTGCAGCTGGATATCTCTAATAGCATTCTGTATGGCGGTCTCTGATGGGTTAGCACCATATAATGCCAACTGCTCTCTAACTCGTTGCTGAAACAAGTTTTTAACTGACCGGGGTCCCGCATCACTATCCCTCTGATCCATCTTAGCTAGCTCACTGATCAGGGTGGCCTTGTTCTTTGTCCCACCGGTCCCTCAACGGCTCTCAAGTAAGTCTTTCAGCATGGCTCTCCTGCAGGCTGCATAGCTGGCTATTCACTGTGGTGGTTTGGAGTGTCCCAGTAACTGGAGAGCAAATCCCACCACTGCCAACCAATGTAACGAGCCCCTGCTCGCTCGGTTCTACTCTCCCGACACTCCTCTGCAGCTATAGAATCAGACTGCAGATCACAACATCTGATGGTTCGGTCATCCGATGCTCCAGGACTAGAACTACAGCTATGTGCCGTTCTAATCCAGTTGTGTAGCTCAGAACAAACACCAGGCAGGCTGTATGTAAGTTCAACCAGGAATCTCACTTTTATTGCAAAATACAGGCTCTTTTATACACTAAAAGTGGAGGTGCATACCTCCGGCTCATATTACTCTGAACATACACCTGTGACCATAAACCTAATTAACATGGGCTAATTAACTAAACCCTTTAAACAGCCTAGATGACTCAGACATGACCTTTAAGCCAGACTCTTGTAGCTCAGAAAACACAATCAACATAGACTCTTCTTCACACAATAGCAGAGTTAATTAACACAAACAACAATGGGGATCTAATGACTCTTAGATCCCATAGTAGACTTATTTACAATACACATTCTAGCAGGCAACAGACAGATCGGTGGCTGGAATTGACATCAGCGTCTCCTAACAGTATTTGTCCCAGCATTATGAATCAGCCACTATTCCAAGCTTCATGAAACACTCCACAAGACTTACAACACAACATAGACCTGAGGTGTGCCCAGGTCAGCTGGTCGGTATGCCAAGAAAGGGGGCATACCCAAGATAAATAATAGATGATTGTGGATAGAAATGTGCCCTGAAAAAGGGGAATGGGAGGGAGGGTATTGCATCTGCTTAAATAACCCCCGGACTCCCCCCATAAATTCAGGCCACCATACTGGCCTTCTTATTTATGGTCGAAGCCCTTCGACCGAGACAGATATGAACCACATAAACACGCCACAAGACTTACAACATAGACCTGAGGTATGCCCTGGTTGGCTGGTTGGTATGCCAAGAAAGGGGGCAAAAACTTGGATAGGGGAGTAACTCTTTTATTTGTGTTATGACATTTATTGAGCAAGTTTGGTAAAGGCTTGTGCCATTTCTACCTGAAGGTTCGGAATACAACGAGTGAAGCAGGCGGATTTACACCTGCCCAATTTCTTAATGACATGATCTGGTACTCTGTGCTGAGATGCAGGTGAGGCTGCCCTGATCCAGGAGTGTCCGGTGTACCGGCTGGGGTCAAGGCCTAGGTTAACCAGTAGGATTCTAATGTGCCTGATGAACTGACTGCCACTCAGGGAGCTGGTCGGAAAAGGTAGCAACGGGCTAGAGTTCGATTGGCTGGGTAGGTAAGATAGTAACCGGTCGAGTATCACTACTGGGCAAAGTGTAAATGGAAAATATTACTGCGCTAACTCAAAAAGATATATAAAGTGAAAAGCTGCTACATATATGATGTGATGTTGATTGGTGAATAATGAAAAATGTAGCGCTATAGGGTGAACATATATGACTGTATGCACATAATAAACAATAGTGATAAGGAATCAATCATACAAAAAACTATGAAGAGTGAAAATATAAAAAGTCCAATGAATAGAACGGTCCTAGAAAGGACCGATGTAAGTCCACCACCAGAAAGTGGCTAATCAGGGATGGTGTACACTGGTACTGTCCAGCATGTAGAGCGTCAAGGATGGTACATCTTCAACAAAAAGGAGAAGTAGATCTACTCTTACCGGAACAGGTAGACTCGAATGTCATCGACAACGAGTCAGTAAAGGGAGGATGCCAAAGTCAGCAGATCGACAAATCTCCAAGGAACTGGGGCAGTTGAAGTCCATTTGGATGTCGGCTCTCTGCTTCCCACATTGCCCTTCTCTTTTTTACTCTGTGATCACAGTTTTTATTCTTACCGATGTATGTTGGTTTTTATAATAAAATAACCCACTTTTTTGACTTGCCCATATGGAGCCATTTTTTTCTTTCCATAACCTTCCGGACGAGAGTTCTTTGGCCGCCCAGTCTGGCCTTAAACTCCTGAGTTCCTGCCTTGGCGTTTCCTACGTCCGATTTCTGATCTGGTGGTCACCTGCACATCCCTTGGAGTGGCGTTTTGAGGTCCTTGTTTCATTGGAGATTTGTCAATCTGCCGACTTTGGCATCCTCCCTTTACTGACTTGTTGTCGATGACATTTGAGTCCACCTGTTCCGCTAGCCACTTTCTGGTGGTGGACTTACATCGGTCCTTTCTAGGACCTTTTATATTCATTGGACTTTTTATATTTTCACTCTTCATAGTTTTTTGTATGATTGATTCCTTATCACTACTGGGCACCAGACGTTGTTGATTTGAAAGAACTTGAGTCGACCCCGGGGCCGGCTTGTTCGGTTTTGGAAACTCTGAGGTGAAGAACTAAATGATCTCGAAAGCGAAACAGGTGGTGTCTGCACAGTATCTGGCTGCCGGTGCTCCTAAAGGCAAACTCGCTAAGCCGCAGAAAGCGGTAGAAGGCCAGGTAGATGGCAGCTTGGATGACCAGGCTGGGCAGAACCCCGAACGCGAAACATGAGAGGATGGCAGACATGTCCCTAAAGATGGCACTTGTGATGGGCAAGCGTTTGCCGTTTTTGTATGGGCTGCTGTTTCTGAATGCCAAGTAGGATGGATCTGACTGTATGGGCTGCGAACAATGACGGCTTTCCAGGGTCCTGTAAGGACAAGAAATGCTGGATGCCGGTTAAGTATAGCCTGATGGTGTTATGAGATATGAGAGCCAGCTGCGTGTGGCAATACGATATGAAGGCTAGGATGTGCTTAATGTCACCTGACATTGCTCAGGGGCATGAAGCTAAAAACCTGCAGTAGGCATTCCAAGCAATGCGATAGGCCTTCAGTGTGTTGCTGGACAGCGACTGATTAATGAGCTGGATCGCATTGAGAAGATGTGGCTTTAATCCATTGTCAGCTGTGACCAAGGTGGGATAGGAGTAGTCGCTGGGTCGGCTCCGGGTTTCTGCTGAAAAAATGAAATGAGGTTGAAATGGGACAGTGCGTCTGCTGCGACGTTGCACTTGCCTGGAATATACGTGCAGTGAACATTAAATTGGTGCTGCAGGGACAACTGCACCAGCCTGCGTAGGAAGAACATAATGGGGAGCGACTTGGATCTACCCTTGTTTATAATTTTGGCCGTAGCCAGGTTGCCTGTGGCGAAGACCACCATTTGTCCTGTCCAGGTATGGCCCCAGACCTGAGCTGCTGGCATAATGGGATACAGTTTGAACAGTGATGATGACCAAGGCCCTGCGAACCAGTGATTGCAGTGAAACCTATCGAGGCTGCGGCATCTGTAACTACCTGAGGTGAAAGAGCTGATGCTGATGGGATGAACATAGATTTGATGTTCCAATTTGTAAGGAAGTCATCCCACGTTGTTAAATCCGCTATCGCTGCTGGATCCAGCCTGAGAATTTGATCAGGGTTTTGTACCTGAGAGAGGAAAACCAAGAGACGTGAAATGAAAGACGGCCCCTGAGGGATAATCCTCATGGCAAATATGAGCATCCCTAACAAGGATTGTAGCTGTCTTTTAATACACCCTTGTGAAAGGGTAAAGTCGTGAATGACCAACCTGATTCAGGCTAATTTGTCGGGAGGCAGCCTAGCCTCCCGACAAACTAGATGCCAAGAATCAAGAATGATGCCTAGAAAGTTGATGGAGTATGCTGCGCCTTCCACTTTATGTTCAGCTATGGGCACGTTGAGATTGCCAAACACCACTCTTAGTCTGTCCAGGTTTACCGGGGGCACTCGGGCCAATCGATGAGCAGAAAGTCATTCAGATAATGAATGACCATCTGGTACTGGGCTTGATGCAATAGGATCCAGGTAAGGGACTGTGCGAATATATTGAACAGCCACAGGCTGCTTTTAGAGCCGAAAGTCAACTTGGTGGCAAAGTAATATGAATCTTTCCATTAGATATCGTGCCATCGCCAGAGGGATGGCTCAATGGGCAGCAGTTTAAATGCGTCTGAAATGTCTGCTTTAGACAGCCACGCGCCTGTACCTATGTTAATAATGGCCTGAATAGCTAAGTTGACCGATGCATGCTTCAAGGAGAATTCCTCGGAAGGAATTAAACTCGGGATCTGGGAAGAATGAGTCTTACACTAACCAAAGTTTATTCGAAAACTTGCCATTGACAAGCCCAATAGGGCCGACTCTCCAGGTAGGGAAGGATGGCTGTGTGAAGGGGCCTATGATGAATCCTCAGTCCAGTTTAGCCTGCAATAGTCTTTCTATAGCCTGTTCAATCCCATTGCATCAGCACAATATAATATTTGTTCTGTTCCCTGATGCCATACCTTTATATGCCGTCCCAGCTCCCATGCCATTTGTTGATCCTGGCCCACCATGGGTGATCCTGCCACACCCGAGTTCCATGAGTGGTTCTGTAATTATGGGTGGATGTTATACCACTTCCCCTTAACTTAACCCATATGCTTAATTGTGCAATCAGTCTGACCCATTACTCATTATTTTTATAGGCTTTTGGCCACGATTGCTCCCGATGAGTGGCTACCAACCACGAAACGCGTTGAGCTACTGATGCTATACCCATGCATCTTTTTTTCACAGCAACATCCAGATATGTGCAACATTGTGCCTATCTATGGCCAGACTAGATACTCACTTTTTATCATGTTATCATTCGTTTTTTTAAGTTACTTATATTGAACTATCATGCGATACTGTGCCTTTGCATGTATGTGTGTGTACATATATGTATTGACTCTATATTTATATATATGAAATGTATTAAGACTCATAGTGCTGTGCGTCTTGGTTTGGTTTTTTATTATTATATGGAATAAATTTGATACGAACAATCATTGATTTTTATTGTGCATGCTTCATTTAAAGTCCCAACCCTTCATTTAGTTTCTTATCAGAACCAGGGATGGAGGTAACCTTGACCTTTCTGTCATGGACCTCATTTAAAGTCCCACAGCCTCTCTTTTTTTTATATAAATGCTTCTGAAATGTCTGCTTTAGACAGCCACGTGCCTGTACCTATGTTAATAATGGCCTGAATAGCTAAGTCAACCGATGCATGCTTCAAGGAGAATTCCTCGGAAGGAAATAGACTCGGGATCTGGGAAGAATGAGTCTTACACTAACCAAAGTTTATTCGAAAACTTGCCATCGACAAGCCCAATAGGGCTGACTCTCCAGGTAGGGAAGGATGGCTGTGTGAAGGGGCCTATGATGAATCCTCGGTCCAGTTCAGCCTGCAATAGTCTTTCTATAGCCTGTTCATCAATGTCGGCTGACAGGGGATTCCTGCACTTGTGAGTCAAGTGGGGTAAGGTAATAAGACTGGTGTGGTATCCTGATGTGAACAAGTGTATCAGGAAAATGGCCAGTGAGGGACATCGGACATCTACTCTGCCTAGTCAGGATGTGTTGACCTCTTTAAGATGGCACGTAAACTTCGGTTGTGCCCTGTGGCACGTCGCACAAATGTGAAGCAGCTGGCCTTGGCTATAGTTGCATGAGCCGTAGTTAAAGTTGTTACAGATCCATGCTCCCCCTACTAACAGGACAGGCTGTCCCAACTTGTCCACCTGGCGTGGTAGAGCAGGGGCCGGCAAGCCCTGACCGGTACCAGAGGTGGAGGGGAAGTTGAGGGGGTGTCTAGTGGTTGCACTGGAGCACCAGTTTACCGTATGGGTGGAGGACTGGCAGATAGCACAGAGCAGGGAGCGTAGACCGGCAAAGTGGTGGCAGAAAAGCTCTGTGACAGTTGGTAGTAGTCATAAAACAAATATCCCCCGTACTTATAGCTTACGTCCACCACTGCATGGAGGTATAAGTCCAGCTCTTCCCTCCTGCTGGGGCTGGCTGAGCAAAGGACGTCTCTCAACATCCCGAAAAGCCAAGACAAATTCTGTAATTGTCAGCTTGCGGTTGAGCCTGGGGTCTTTGGACTTAAGGACCACTAAGATCTCCCCCCAGGCGTATGACTTATTCTTGGTCAGGTCATGGACTGATATAAGGAGGGAAGCCAGATTGATACCCATGCCATACAAGATGTCCTTCCTGATGCTCACTTTTGTTGCCAGCGGTTTAGACATTAATGGCTGTGTGTTGAGTTATTTTGAGGGGACAGCAAATTTACACTGTTGTACAAGCTGTACACTCACTACTTTACATTGTAGCAAAGTGTAATTTCTTCATGAAAAGTTAACCCCTATGTATACTGTCTTATATTTTACCACTAATACCCGTAACTTTTGACCCATATTGTAGCCCCTTTTATTGCTACTAAAAATAGTCTGACACCAAAGGTTGGGATAAAACTGTCCGTTTACGGCCCCTTAACGAAAGTGGATGTAAACCCAAAATTTTTATTTTTTTTATCATACTGTAGAGTATAAGATTTGCTATCATTTGAGCCCAGTCTTGCCACACAGAGTTAATCCATCTCTTAGCAATCCCCTTTTATTGTTCAGTGAGACAGTTCTTGACAAACTGAGAAAAACTTTGTCAAATCCTCCCCCTTGCTGTGAGTGACAGGTGATTTACATCTCGTGCATTAGCCATGCAGTATTTTTAAATTCCCTCCCCCACTCCTTTCTTCAGCAGCTCTGATTTGGCTGATTTGGCATGCTGAAGTCATGTGGTTACTTTCCGGTCTTTTCACTGGATGTTAGAGATCATAGCAGAAGTTCAGCAGAAGTTCAGTGTTAGAAATACACAGAGAAAATGCATATTGACAAGGGGAGTGTAGAGGTGGGCGGGGAGTCTACTGACATCACGACTCCACCCACCGAGCTCCAGACAACAGACCCACCCACAGAATATGCAGTTTTTCGGGTCTAATAACAGAGAGAGGGGAGACATTTGACAGGTAAAGATGCATGCAGGAGGCATGTGTATCCTTATAGATAAGCATACATTTTTGAGTTGCCGATCCTTGGAGGCACTACGTATCCAACTCTTTACTTTATATCTGCTTAGCCATTTATGGTACCTGTCGCTTTGCATCCGACTCGGGGATGAACCAACTTTAGCAGATAACCATAAACTCCCAGTTAACCATGTAACTGGCATTCACCGGGGACCCATACCTCAGATGTGTCCCAAACCTTTAATTCCATCATTTTACTTCCAAATGCCTCCAAAGACCCAACCAGCACAGCGCAAAGTGTGAAGCCTCACACCTTTGTGCCCCGCCAACAATGAACAATGCTCGCTGTATTCCCTCCTGTAAACCTAAGGACCACAGGTCCGTACCCACCTCATTAAGGCGAACTCCATCCCTACGGAGATATCTCCATGTCTCGAACGCAAGCTCTTTATGCCTGACCACAGTTTCATAATAAATTCATAATAAATTCAAGAAGATGGAAAAGACTTTCCATAGACACTGGCCAATCTTAAGAGAAGATCCCCACCTCAAAGCTACAGTCAGTGACCATCCCTTGATCATCTATAGACGTGCCAAAAACATCAAAGCTAAAATAGCCCCAAGCAAGATAAAATCATCCCGTCCCACTACTAGTACATACCTAACCTTTTTTAACATCAAAGGCATGTACCAGTGCAAGAAACCTTTATATCTAACGTGCTCATGTTACACATAGACAAAAGGACTTCTTCCGCAAAGGCAAACCGTATTAATACCAGATTTTTTCACACGTTCTTCCGAATATGTAATCTACTGCTTGACCTGCCCATGTGGCCTACTGTGCGGCGGCTGTACGATCAGAACTCTGCGTAAGCGTTGTTAAATCCGATTCAGGGGTCTCCAAACAAGACAAGATGATGAGATAGAGAGTCCAGGTCTTAAGATAAGATAAGTAGGTGCTTTTATTGTATACAAACACTGCAGTGGAGAGACACAACACAGACCAACTTCCATCTCTACCAGACGGAACGAAGCAGGAAGTGTCTCTGCGCTTACATCTGCGGGTTATACAATATATAGTATGAATATGCATGAGCACTAGGCGTGTTATAGGTGTGATCGTATAGTTTAGTCCAATCAGCATTCATATCTTCTTAGTAGCAAGGGAATAGTTAACCAGTTCAGCCCCGGAAGGATTTACCCCCTTCCTGACCAGAGCACTTTTTACAATTTGGCACTGTGTCGCTTTAACTGCTAATTGCACGGTCATGCAATGCTGTACCCAAACGAAATTTGTGTCCTTTTGTTCTCACAAATAGAGCTTTCTTTTGATGGTATTTGATCACCTCTGCGGTTTTTATTTTTTGCGCTATAAAACGGGAAAAAAATGAAAATTTTGAAAAAAAATGAAAATTTAGAAAAAAAACGATATTTTCTACTTTTTGTTATAAAAAAAAATCCAATCAACTCAATTTTAGTCATACATTTAGTCCAAAATGTAGTCAACCACATGTCTTTGGTAATAAAAATGTCAATAAGCGTATATTTATTGGTTTGCGCAAAAGTTATAGCGTCTACAAACTAGGGTACGTTTTCTGGAATTTACACAGCTTTTAGTTTATGACTGCCTATCTCATTTATTGAGGTGCTAAAAGGGCAGGGCAGTACAAAACCCCCCTAAATTACCCCATTTTGGAAAGTAGACACCCTGAGGAAATTGCTGAGAGGCATGTTGAGCCCATTGAATATTAATTTTTTTTGTCCCAAGTGATTGAATAATGACAAAAAAAAAATTTACTAAATGATATATTGCTCACACAGGCCATGGGCATATGTGGAATTGCACCCCAAAGTACATTTAGCTGCTTCTCCTGAGTATGGGGATACCACATGTGTGGGACTTTTTGGGAGCCTAGCCGCGTACGGGGCCCCCGAAAACCAAGCACCGCCTTCAGGATTTCTAAGGGTGTAAATTTTTGATTTCACTCCTCACTACCTATCACAGTTTTGAAGGCCATAAAATGCCAGGGCAGTTCAACCCCCCCTCCCCCAAATGACCCCACTTTGGAAAGTAGACACCCCAAGCTATTTGCTGAGAGGCATGTTGAGTGCATGGAATATTTTATATTTTGCCACAAGTTGCGGGAAAATGACAAACTTTTTTTTTTTGTTGCACAAAGTTGTCACTAAATAATAAATTGCTCAAACATGCCATGGGCATATGTGGAATTACACCCCAAAATACATTCTGCTGCTTCTCCTGAGTATGGGGATACCACACGTTTGGGACTTTTTGGGAGATTAGCTGCATACGGGGCCCCGAAAACCAATCACCGCCTTTAGGATTTCTAAGGGCGTAAATTTTTGATTTCACTCCTCACTACCTATCACAGTTTCGAAGGCCATAAAATGCCAAGATGGCACAAACCCCCCCAAATGACCCCATTTTGGAAAGTAGACACCCCGAGCTATTTGCTGAGAGGCATGGTGAGTATTTTGCAGCTCTCATTTGTTTTTGAAAATGAAGAAAGAAAAGAAAAATGTTTTTTTTTCTTCTTTTTTCAATTTTCAAAACTTTGTGACAAAAAGCGAGGTCTGCAAAATACTCACCATACCTCTCAGCAAATAGCTTGAGGTGTCTACTTTCCAAAATGGGGTCATTTGTGGGGGGGGTTGTGCCATCTGGGCATTCCATGGCCTCCGAAACTGTGATAGGCAGTGAGGAGTGAAATAAAAAATTTACACCCTTAGAAACTCTGAAGGCGGTGCTTGGGTTTTGGGGTCCTGTATGCGGCTAGGCTCCCAAAAAGTCTCATACATGTGGTATCCCCGTACTCAGGAGAAGCAACAGAATGTATTTTGGGGTGTAATTTCACACATTCCCATGGCATGTTTGAGCAATATAACATTTAGTGACAACTTTGTGCAAAAAAAAAAAAAAAAAAAATTGTCTTTTTCCCGCAACTTGTGTCACAATATAAAATATTCCATGGACTCGACATGCCTCTCAGCAAATTGTTTTTAAACTGTTCCTTTCATTTTTTTATTTTTTTTATCATTTTTATTGTTATCTCAGGGAATGTAAATATCCCCTATGATAGCAATAGGTAGTGACAGGTACACTTTTTTGAAAAAAAATGAGGTTTATTAGATCCTAGATCTCTCCTCTGCCCTCAAAAGCATCTGACCACACCAAGATCAGTGTGATAAAAATGCTTTCCCACTTTCCCAATGGCGCTGTTTACAACCGACGAAATCTAAGTCATGAAATGCTCGTAGCTTCCGGTTTCTTAGGCCATAGAGATGATTGGAGCCATTCTGGTCTCTAATCAGCTCTATGGTCAGCTGGCTGAATCACCGGCTGCATTCTCAGGTTCCCTGTTGGGACAGGAGAGCCAGAGAAAAACATGGAAGATGGTGGGAGGGGGGGACATTCCCTCTCACTGCTTGTAAAAGCAGTCTAGAGGCTAATTAGCCACTAGGATTGCTTTTACATGAAAGCCGACCGCTGGCTGAAAAGAATAATACCAAGATGATACCCAAAACCTGCAGGCATCATTCTGGTATAACCACTCAAAGTCCAGCAACATACCAGTTTGTTGCTGGTCCTTGTTGGGCATATATTGTAATCTTATTTTTCATGCAGCCTTTGGGTATGCCCACCATTAGAATAGCTTCCTTCATCCACCCACTTCTAATGATGGGCATACATGCACCATTTATATATGCCGAAGCATGGGGGCATCCGCCCCAAAAGTTAGGAGCAAATTGCTCATCCGCCCCTGCTGCCCCCATGCTTTGGCATATATCACCTCCGACAGTGCTGGAGTCTTTATGTATCGTGGGAGCAAATGCTATGGCTGTCAAGATAAATAAATCCGTGCTGCAGCTGAATGGCGTACCTGAAGACAAAATAATGGTTAACAATAAAACACAGTAAACAGTGTAGTATAAAAAATTGCATACCTGAAAAGCAAACATGATAAAACATAACAACAATAAAACATTGCAGAATAGAATACAGTAAAAAAGATCAGAACAATAGAGAGAGAAGAGAGAGAGAGAGAGAGAGAGAGAGAGAGAGAGAGAGAGAGAGAGAGAGAGAAAGAGAACAATAAAACGACAACTATTTTTGTTTTTTTTTTATTTTATATATTTTTGTTTTTTGTTTGTTTTTTTTTTACACTTTTTTTTGTAACTGTAACTATTATAACTGTAACCGGTTCCAGGTTCGGGTCTCTCAAAATGCAATGGCAACTTGGGAGACCCTGTGAAAATGTGCCTAGTCTGTGCAATGCTGTACCTGACGGCGGTGAGTGCAGCACAGGACTGAACCCTGTGAAAGTGTGCCTAGTCTGTGCAATGCTGTACCGTACGCTAATACTCAACTAGTGCATGGCAGCGTTCAAAACATTCACCAATGCAAAGACCAGGATTGTCAGGACAGGAGGGACAATAATAGCGGGTGTCAGACACAACATCTTATTTGGGGGGGTTTGTTGGGTAGCAGTATTCGGGAGGACATAAAGAAAATGCCTCTCATGCAGCTGACTGCATTTGGTTGGGGATGTGAATGGGGGAAGTATGGGTGCTGCAGAAGTGGTGGGTTCCCAATTAGGATTGGCGAATGCAGCAGGAAGGGCACTATGGGCACAACGGGCCTGTGTTTGTCTTCTTCATGGTGGCAGCGGGACACTACTTGTGCTTGCCACCTCACCAGCTTGAACTGCACTTATGGGACTCGCCACGTCACCAAGTGTTACTGCAGTGCTGATTTGACTATGACCAGGGTGTACTAGGCCGCTGGTGCTTGCCAGTTCACCAAAACTCTACCAAAAAAACTGTTAGCGATCGCAGGGATCAGGCCTGACTCTGCGAACGCTGCAGTTATGTGTTTAGTATTTTGTAAGTGACAGTGATCGATCGATACTGCACTTGGGTGGGCTGAGCGGAGGGGCAAAGAGCAGGTGCTAGCAGGTATCTGGGCTGATCCCGCTAACACTGCATTTTTGGGAACCCTAAACTGCTGGGGACGCTAGTATAGATCTGATCAGATCAGATATTGATCCGTTCAGATACTAACTATACCACTAAAGGAGGCGTACGGTGCGTGCATGGGTGTTAGTGCTACTGGCACTAACCTGACGCTGCCTGGGGCTGGTGTTTGCCAGTTCACCAAAAGGATACCAAAAAAACTTAGTGATCGCAGGGATGAGGCCTGACTCTGCGAACGCTGAAGTTATGTGTTTAGTGCTTTGTAAGTGACAGTGATCGATCGATACTGCAGTTGGGTGGGCTGGGCCAGGCGGAGGGGCAAAACGCAGGTGCTAGCAGGTATCTGGACTGATCCCGCTAACACTGCATTTTTGGGAACCCTAAACTGCTGGGGACGTTAGTATAGATCGGATCGGATCAAATATTGATCCGTTCAGATATTATACCACTAAGGGAGGTGTACGGTGTGTGCATGTGTGGGTGTTAGCAGTACTGGCAGTAACCTGACGCTGCCTGGGGCGACGCAGACCCTATCTGACCCTAAAAGCTAACTTATATCACCGCCGGGCGATCAGGGGGCTAAACCTTTATTAGGTAATAAACGGCGGGTGCCCTGACACTCTAAAATATAAACTAACTAACCAGCGTCACCCGTAACAGTTATACAGTGATCACTGGTGAAGGGGTTAACTAGGGGGCAATCAGGGAGTTAAAACCTTTATTAGGTAGTATATGGGGGTCCCTGGCGCTATAAAACGCTGACGGCGAACCTATATATTCACCTATATTCACTAGCGTCACCAGTGACACCAATAAAGCGATCAGAAAAACAATCGCTTGGTGACACTGGCGACAGGGGGGGGAAGCAAGGGGTTGAAACTTTATTGGGGGGGGTTAGGGGGGTACCCTGGACCTAAAGGGGGCTAACACTAACTGCCCTACCACTTCTAACTGTCACAAACTGACACCAACGCAGTAATCAGAAAAAAAAACTGCTATTGGTGTCACTGTGGGGGGGGGGGGGGTGATTAGGGGGTGATGGGGGGTGAAAAGTGTGTCTAGTGTGTTTTACTGTAAGTGTAGTGTTTTTGCACTTACTCAGATGTCTTCTCTCCTCGGCGCCGGAACGGAAAATACCGACCCGAGGAGAGATGACATCACTTCCTCTGCCGCTGTTTACTATACAGCAGCAGAGGAAGATTCTCATTTGTTGGGAGCGATCGCGAGGGGGTGGCCACGAATGAGTGGTCTCCCCCTCAGCCTGGATCGCTCCCCTAATGATGCTGACCGCCTCAGGCACCAGGTACGTGATTTTGCCTGCCCGTGCCATTCTGCCGCAGTATATCTGCGTTAGGCGGTCGGCAAGTGGTTAAATGGGTGGTTACATCATGTGACTGATAGAAAGTGAAAGAAAACATGTGCTCCGCCATCTTGGTACTGGTTCAGACCAGCTAGATAAGACTTTCCATTTCTCAGAGGAAAGAGGGAGTAAACTGTTGCTTTTTATCTGGTGGTGAAGGTCATCATAGACTGAAAACTCTGTCGAAGAAGAAGCAAGAAAGTGTATTACAATTCTTAAAGCAACAGCGTCTCTCTCTCCTCTTCTACTCATTTCCCTCCTCTTGACCCCTATGGTGGGGTCACTACCATATCTTCTCTACCTAGTATGATACCAGAGGGTCCACAGTACTACTTTACATCTAAGTGGAGCAAAGTTCTTTGTAGGATGTATGTGGATACATAGCTTTTACTCATTCGTATCACCCATCTTGGCATCGTACGAATCTGATAACTCTATCTCTTCCTTGGGGTCATCTTCCTCAGTTCTAACTGCCATTGAAGTAATCCTTGTATTTCACATTTAGCACACCTGGAAAAAAAACAAATAAACAAGCAATCCTATAATGATGATTCCTATGAGGACAAAAAATATCTGTTGAATCCATGAAAATTTATCATTTCTAAACAAAGTATAATCTGGGTTTGTCATATTTCCTATCATAATGTCACATTGTAAACCTCTTTCCCTTACTAAGCAAGGGGATATTCCCAAAGGCCTTAAGTTATATTTAGCATAAAATGTATTTTTACAATAATAGAACATTTGTATTGCTTAACCACTTGACCACTGGGCACTTAAACCCCCTTAATAACCAGACAAATTTTCAGCTTTTGGCGCTCTCACATTTTGAATGACAATTACTCAGTCATGCAACACTCTATCTATATGAAATTTTTGTATTTTTTTTCACACAAATAGAGCTTTCTTTTGGTGGTATTTAATCACCGCTGGGTTCTTTTTTTTTTGCGCTATAAAAGAAAAAAGACCGAAAAATCTGTAAAAAATTGCATTTTTCTTCGTTTCTGTTATAAAATTTTGCAAATTAGTAATTTTTCTTCATATATTTTGGCCAAAATTTATACCGCTACATATCTTTGGTAAAAATAACTCAAATCGGTGTATATTATTTGGTCTTTGTGAAAGTTATAGAGTCCAAAAGCTATGGTGCCAATATCTGAAAATTGATCACACCTGAAGTACTGACGGCCTAATTTCTTGAGACCCTAACATGCCAGAAAAGTACAAATACCCCCCAAATGACCCCCTTTTTGGAAAGAAGGCATAGGCGATGCTTTAAAAATTTTTACTGGTTACATGTTTTGAGTTACAGAGGAGGTCTAGGGCCAAAATTATTGCTCTCGCTCTACCAATCGCAGCAATACCTCACATGGATGGTTTGAACACCATTTTCATATGTGGGCGGGACTTACGTATGCGTTCGCTTCTGCATGCGAGCACACGGGGACAGGGGAGCTTTACATTTTTTTTTTTTTATTGTTCATTTTACTTTATTTAATTTTAGTTTGATGCTTTTTTTGTAAACATCCCTTGTAATAGGAATATGACATGACAGGTCCTCTTTACAGTGAGATATGGGGTCAATAAGACCCCACATCTCACCTCTAGGCTGGGAAGCCTGAAATCAAAAAAAAAAAAAAAAAAAAAAAAAAAAAGATCCTGGCTTCGATCATAGTGGTGAGTCGGTAGAAGCACCGGAGGGCAGAGGGAGGGGGGATGTCCCCTCTCGCCTCCTGTAAGAACGATCAAGCAGTGGAACAGCCACTATGATCATTCTTATGGTGTAGGGAATCGCTGGCTGAAAAAGCTGATATCTGAATGATGCCTGTAGCTGCACCCATCATTCAGATATCCCCGCACAAAGTCAAGAACGTTGTATGACGGCGGGCGGGAAGTGGTTAAAACGCATTTTTTTTTTTTAACACAAAGTTGTCCATTTATACAATATTTCTAACACATAGCATGTACATACCAAAAATGACACCCCAAAATAGATTCTCCTACTCCTCCTGAGTACGGCGATACCACTTGTGTGAGACTTCCACAGCCTGGCCACATACAGAGGCCGAGTACAGCTGAGTATGGCTGAGCATGGCTGAGCATGGCTGGGTATGGCAGGGTATGGCAGGGTATTGCAGGGTATCGCCGAGTATGACTGGGTATGGCAGAGTATGGCTGGGTATCACCGAGTACTGCAGAGTATGGCTGGGTATGGCAGAGTATTGCGGGGTATTGCAGAGTATGGCGGGTTATTGCAGAGTATGGCAGGGTATTGCAGAGTATCGCCAAGTATGACTGGGTATGGCAGAGTATGGCTGGGTATGGCAGAGTATGGCAGAGTATTGTGGGGTATTGCGGAGTATTGCGGGGTATTGCAGAGTATTGCAGGGTATTGCAGGGTATTGCACAGTATTGTGGGGTATTGCAGAGTATTTTGGGGTATTTCAGAATATTGCACAGTATTGCGGGGTATTGCAGAGTATTGTGGGGTGTTGCGGGGTATTGCACAGTATTGTGGGGTATTGCAAAGTATTGCGGGGTATTGCAGAGTATTTTTCGGGATATTGCAGAGTATTTTGGGGTATTACACAGTATTGCGGGGTATTGCAGAGTATTGTGGGGTATTGCAGAGTATTGCACAGTATTGTGGGGTATTGCAGAGTATTGCACAGTATTGTGGGGTATTGCAGGGTATTGCAGAGCATTGAGGAATGGCTGAGCATGGATGGATGGATGGCCGTTGTCACAGAGCAGTGCTGTGGGCACTACACATGCAGCCCACAGCGCTGCTGCCATCCGATCCCTCCCCCTCTCCGCTCACAGTGTACCAATCGGTACACAGAGGGGAGGAGAGGAACCGGCATCATAAGATGACGCCGGTCTGTTTACATGTGATCGCTCCATCATTTGACGGAGCGATCACATGGTAAACGGCCACGATCAGCGGCCATTTACCGGGATCCGTGATGCGCCGGGTCTGCTCTCTGGTGCGCGCCCCAGGGGGCGTGCGAGAGCGGAATTCTGGGAGGACGTCACTGTACACCCTCCCAGAGTTAAAAACCGCCCTGTAGCCGTCATTTGGCAATGGGCCGGTTATTAAGTGGTTAAATTCAAAATGAAAGTAAACGGGTACCAGGTGTGTGCCTTTTATTGAACTGCCATGTTGCCTATGTGAACATATCTAGCAATTACTCAAATTATTCCTTATGCCTGTTAGCATGTTTGATTTGTACAGGTGATTTTCCTCTATAGCCTTGACTGCTAAGATCAAGCAAAGGCATAACAGTAGTTTACTTATCTTTTGAAATTAGCTGTACTTTCTTGCAATGGCTGGTATGTATCCACGTCACTTTACAACTGTAACAGTTGTCAGGAACACTTGGTAGGGTCCTTCAAACTTTGGTCCCAAAGTAAATCATGTGTTCCAGTTACTTGATCTGGAATTGAATGAAAAACAAACTTGTGCATCGCAGTTAGTTGCTTGTATTAGACAATTACATAACAAAACATAATCATTATACATTATAGCAGTCTGATGTGGAATATATAACCATGTCTTAGGTGGGCCCCAAAACAAAATCTCATGAGGGCTCAAGTTCTCTGTCCTAAGTAGGGGTAATCCTGATGTTGTAAAGAAACAGAGGCAACAGTCCTGGCCACTGTTTCTTTACTGACCCTTCCTCCCGTTCCTGCATTAATTTAGCTAGCCTTCCTTGAACTCTGAGGATTATAGGGGCATGGAAGACCTGGTCAATTGCCAAATCCTCGCATGTAATTTGCATGATCTGTCCAGTGAAATGTGTTCCTCTGTCATTCTTTATGGTTTCAGGGACTCCAAAGCTGAATATTACTTCGAAAAGGAGTTTCTTTGCTGTTGTCTTGGCATTTGCTTTAGCCACCACTCAGGCTTCTTCTTATTCCTTTGCAAAATCAGTGATTAGGGTCATGATTGCTTCCATTGGTGTTTCAACAGTCTTCCTGGCAGTATGATCAGACAACTGGTTTCCTTTTTCTTCCATGGGTTGTCCTCCAGTAAGCCTTGACCTTGGGGATGGCTACTTCCTTTGGAAGGGTGACTGCTTCAGAAAGTTCTTGAACATATTTCCAGTTTTGAATTGGTTCTCTTGCAGCAGTTGTGAATCTTCTGTTCTTCCTTATGGGTCCATAATCATAGACTTCGAGAGCATACTTGCTATCAGTGTAGATGTTGACTGGTTGATCCTTTGTGGCCTCACAGACTCTTGTGAGTGCTACCACTTTGGCAACCTGCACTGAAAGTGATGAAGGGAGTAGTTGGGTCTCAATCACTTCCACCAATGTTGTCACCGCATATGCCATTCTTGGGTACCCCATCTTTGTACAGGCGTGAACCCTCTGCAAACAGGATCAGATCAGTACTTTCAAGAGGAGTGTCCTTTACTGGGGAGATTTGCTGCATTTCTTCTTCCATAAGTTTTAAGCAGATGTGGTCACGCTCCCCTCTGAGGTCTTCTTCTCGCTCTAGGAAAAAGCTGGCAGGATTGATTGTAGTACATCTTTTTCACTTTTATTTCTCCTAATTCAAGCAGGATTGCTTCATACTTACTCAGCCTTGTTGATAACAAATGTTTTGTCCTTGCTCTTTCAAGATTTCTTTTGCATATTTCTTCATAACATCCATTCTAAAACATATTGTACAGCACCACTGGCACAGGTTGCAGCTGCAGTTTTCTTTTTGTGTTTTTGCCAAAACATGGATCTTGGTGCATCCACCAACCGGATCTATTTCATACACTGTTTGAAAGGGTTTGCAGTCAACAGGGCAGGATGAGGTTTCACACCATTTAAAAATGCAGGCTATACAGCAAACGTGACAACATACTTCTGGAAAGCGAGCCTCCAGGGAAAGACTGTTCAGACAAATTGGTCACCTCTCTGTTGAACTTAATGCTATAGTACTGGCAGCAGTCCCATCTTTGCCTTCGTCACCATCATTTTCTTCAAGTTGCTGG
This sequence comes from Aquarana catesbeiana, assembly GCF_042186555.1. Classification (NCBI taxonomy): domain Eukaryota; kingdom Metazoa; phylum Chordata; class Amphibia; order Anura; family Ranidae; genus Aquarana; species Aquarana catesbeiana. The sequence goes on from NC_133330.1 coordinate 91,919,648, forward strand.
TCTCTAGCATCAGATGAGCATAAACATTTGCGCCTTCAAACTGGAAAGCAAAGAGTTCTTGGCTCTCTTCATCCAAGGCGACACTGAAGAAAGCATTTGCTAGTTCTACTACGGTGTACACTTGTGTTCCTGTAGGTATGTCATTGAGCAAAGTACTGGGATTTTGGACAACAGGAGTGTCTTCCTCGATGATTTGATTGATGGCCCTTAAATCATGTACCATTCAATATATACTGGCTTTTCTCCCTTTTTGACCTTTTTCTTTACAGGAAACAATGGCGTCTGTGCTCTACTTTCTGTTTTCTTTATGACACCTGCTTCAAATAATTCTTTAATTTGTACTTGTACACCAGCGAGTTGATCTGGTGACAGTGGATACTGTGGTATGTGTGGGATTTGAGCTCCTGCTTTTATTTTGACTTTAACCGGAGGGACTTGTAGAAGTCCTACATCATATTTTCCCTTAGCCCAGAGAATATCAGATATTTAAGCAACAATTTCAGGTGGAATATTACCTCCAATCTCTTGCTCTAATTCAATTGCTGTTAATCCACATTTAATTTCTTCATCTAATTCTCCAACATGTACTTCTATTCCATTGGGTGTATACTGTACACAGGCTTGTAAGTAACTCAGTAGGTCTCTTCCCAATAAGTTGCATGGTACAGTGTCAGAGACAAGCAGCTTATGAAACATATTGTGGCTTCCAATTCCAATTTGTATGGGGGGCGTTTCCTTGAGAGGGATAAATTTCCCTCCCACTCCAACTGCTAGTGGCCCAGATGTAAGGTGGAGTAGAATTCAAAAAACAAAATATAATAATAATACATTTCTACTCTTACATTGTTTTTGAGCCTGCCTCATTTAAAGTCCCACACTCGTTTTGTTTTTTGAACTTAGATTAGGGATGGAGACGCACTACTCCCCCTTCCTTGTGCATTTCATTTAAAGTCCCAGTATATGGAGATATACATCCCCCCCCTCTTGTAGGATGTAAGGGGGATGTCTTTTGGTAGGCGGACTTTTGAACTATAGTCCCGGCAGAGCCAGAATCCACTAAGCATGAAATTTCCTGATCTGTTAGTTGTGGAAAGCATAATGTTACAAAAGTGTCTTTACCATCCGTCTCAGAGATGCACAAATTAACTTCTGTGTGCTCAGAAGTTTCATGTTGCCTTACTAGTCATTTTTCATCATCTCCCTCTTTTTTTTCTGCTTACATCTGTCAGGCAATCATCATTTTCTGGCAAGATGGCCAATTCTGCCACAATTATAGCATTTCCTGGTTTCTTTTTGAGAAGCAGCTCCTTGACCAAAAGCATTCAGCCTTTTCTCTTTTCTTTCTTCTTCCTGAGCCTCAATGCTACTGCACACTTCTCTCAGCAAAGCCCATTCAAAACCTTGTTTCCTTATTATGGTTAGGGATGAGCCGAACACCCCCCTGTTTGGTTCGCACCAGAACATGCGAACAGACAAAAAATTTGTTCGAACACGCAAACACTGTTAAAGTCTATGGGCCTCGAACATGAATAATCAAAAGTGCTAATTTTAAAGGCTTATATGCAAGTTATTGTCATAAAAAGTGTTTGGGAACCTGGGTCCTGCCCCAGGGGACATGGATCAATGCAAAAAAAAGTTTTAAAAAACAGCCGTTTTTTCGGGAGCAGTGATTTTAATAATGCTTAAAGTGAAACAATTAAAGTGTAATATTCCTTTAAATTTTGTACCTGGGGGGTGTCTATAGTATGCCTGTAAAGGGGCGCATGTTTCGCGTGTTTAGAACAGTCTGACAGCAAAATGACATTTCAAAAGGAAAAAAGGTAATTTAAAACTACTCGCAGCTATTAATGAATTGTCGGTCCGACAATACACATAAAAGTTCATTGATAAAAACGGCATGGGATTTCCCCACAGGGGAACCCCGAACAAAATTAAAAAAAAATGGCTTGGGGGTCCCCCTAAATTCCATACCAGGCCCCTCAGGTCTGGTATGGATATTAATGGGAACCCCGCACCAAAATAAAAAAAAAAAAATGGAGTGGGGTCCCCCCAAAAATCCATACCAGGCCCTTATCCGAGCACGCAACCTGGCAGGCCGCTGGAAAAGAGGGGGGGACGAGAGAGCGGCCCCCCTCCTGAACTGTGCCAGGCCACATGCCCTCTACATTGAGAGAGTGCTTTGGGGTCCACCCCAAATCACCTTGTCCCCATGTTGATGGGGACAAGGGTCTCATTCCCATAACCCTTGCCCGGTGGTTGTGGGGGTCTGCGGGCGGGGGGCCTGCAGACCCCCGGGCTTTCAGATTATCGGAATCTGGAAGCCCCCTTTAACAAGGGGACCCCCAGATCCCAGCCCCCCCGTGTGAAATGGTAAGGGGGTACAAAAGTTCCCCTACCATTTCACAAAAAAAGTGTCAAAAATGTTAAGAATGACAAGACAGTTTTTGACAATTCCTTTATTTAAATTCTTCTTCTTTCCATCTTCTTTCTTCTATCTTCTTTCTTTTATCCTCCTTCGGTTTCTTCCTCTATCTTCTTCTTCCTCTGTTCTTCCTCTGATCCTCTGCTTCTTGCTCCAGTGTTCTCGTCCAGCATCTTCCTCCGCGGCTTCTCCTTCCCTTCTTCGTTCTCGGGCTGCTCCGCATCCATGATGGGAGGCTCCTGCTGTGTGACGCTTCTCGTCTTCTGACACTTCTTAAATAATGGAGGGCAGGGCCACCCGGTGACCCCGCCCACCTCTGATGCACAGGGACTTGACGGGGACTTCCTAGTGGCATTCCCCGTAACGCCAAAGCACCCTCCCAATGTTGAGGGCATCTGGCCTAGTACAGTTCAGGAGGGGGGGCGCTCTCTCATCCCCCCCTCTTTTCCTGTGGCCTGCCAGGTTGCGTGCTCGGATAAGGGTGGATTTTTGGGGGGACCCCATGCCATTTTTTTAAAATTTTGGCACGGGGTTCCCCTTAATATCCATATCAGACCTGAAGGGCCTGGTAAGGAATTTAGGGGGACCCCCACGCCATTTTTTTAAAAAGTTTGGTTCAGGGTTCCCCTGTGGGGAAATCCAATGCCGTTTTTATCAATGAACCGTTATGTGTATTGTCAGACCGACAATTCATTAATAGCTGCAAGTGGTTTTAAATGACTTTTTTTCCTTTGAAATGTCATTTTGCTGTCAGACTGTTCTAAACACGGGAAACATGCGCCCCTTTACAGGCATACTATAGACACCCCCCAGGTATGAAATTTAAAGGAATATTACACTTTTATTGTTTCACTTTAAGCATTATTAAAATCACTGCTCCCGAAAAAAACATCAGTTTTTAAAACTTTTTTTTGCATTGATCCATGTCCCCTGGGGCAGGACCCAGGTCCCCAAACACTTTTTATGACAATACCATGCATATAAGCCTTTAAAATTAGCACTTTTGATTTCTCCCATAGACTTTTAAAGGGTGTTCCGCGGCTTTTGAATTTTCTGCGAACACCCCAAATTGTTCGCTGTTCGGCGAACTGGTTAACAGCCGATGTTCTAGTCAAACATGAGTTCGACTCGAACTCGAAGCTCATCCCTAATTATGGTAGTAAAGTTAGTACTCAGTCACATCCATTTTTACTCTGCCATGGACTGGACACAAGTGCAATCCACTTTCAAGTTTCTTTAACCAATTTTTAGTTTTGTTGCCATTAACCATTTCCTTGTTGATTCCTTAAGTCTCATCACATCAGCATTCTTACAGTCTATTCTGAAATCTCCATTCTTTCTCTGTTCCTCTCAGATTTTTCTGTCAGTAAATCACTTACTTGTGAAGATAACATACTTATTTCCTCTTCTAAAGAAACTTGCCTTTCTCTACTTTCATGTTTACTATCTACTTCTTTAAACCATCAATTAACCTTCTGATTTCTCTTGATTTCTCACTTCTGTATTGTTCAATTTTCTCATTTACAATTTTCTACTGTACTTAGATTTTTTAAAAATCTCTGGCTTCAGACAGGACAATCTTTTTAAGAAAATATCTGCAAACCACCTGTCTCTTTTCTACAAATACACAATTTTTAAAAAAGGAATGTGAAGGGGGAGGGGGAGCACCTCAGTGATGCACATATGTTTGGTGGTGGAGGATCATCTTATAGGGTGTGTTTGCCATTTCACTCTTTTTCCTGACCCTCACGGACAACTACCAGAGGATTCCTCTCATCTTTCACTTATGGACTTTATATCACAATCAATATGATTTGATGTGGTTTAGATACACTTTGTGGGTTTATTGTGCACATTAATTTATTGCACACAAGTCATTTTTTGAAATTTCACTTACACGCAGTTCTTTCTTTTTTGTTTTACAATTAATTTTACCTTAATCTCACCATCTCATCAACAGCATAAGACTCCTTCAGCCAATGGACCCCAGACACCGACTAATTACTCGCCACAGAGAGCAGAATAAGTAAGAATAACAGTTTCTTACCGTGGCCACTTGTCTGCTCAATGTGAGTTTCTTGTCTCTCTGGCTGGGAGCCCACTGGACTGTATCCGAGTCGAGGCACCAGCTGTTAAATGCGATTTAGGGGTCTCCAAACAAAACAAGATGATGAGATAGTGAGTCCAGATCTTAAGATAAGATAAGTAGGTGCTTTTATTGTATACAAACACTGCAGTGGAGAGACACACAACACAGACCAACTTCCATCTCTACCAGGCGGAACGAAGCAGGAAGTGTCTCTGCGCTTATATCTACAGGTTATACAATATATACGTATGAATATGCATGAGCACTAGGCGTGTTATAGGTATGGTCGTATAGTTTATTCCAATCAGCATTCATATCTTCTTAGTAGCAAGGGAACAGTTAAATGGGTGGTTACATCATGTGACTGATAGAAACTGAAGACTGGCTCCGCCATCTTGGTACTGGTTCAGACCAGCTAGATAAGACTGTCCATTTCTCGGAGCAAAGAGGGAGTAAACTGTTGCTTTTTATCTGGCGGTGAAGGTCATCATAGACTGAAAACGCTATCTAAGAAGAAGCAAGAAAGTGTATTACAATTCCTAAAGCGACAATCTCTCTCACACATACATTATATATATATATATATATATATATATATATATATATATATATATATATATATATATATATATATATATATATATATATATAAATAATCAGATCCCTATAATTCTACTCAGCATTTTGGAGAACATCATAATCTGGTCAAACAAGGAAACTACAAACATAGTGTCCCTAGACACTTCCTAGAATTTCATGATCAATCATCCTTGGGACTACGGGTTTGGATACTGGAGTCCATTCCGAAAACCTTGCCTCCTGCTGAACGATACAAAAGACTCTGCGAAAGAGAGAATTATTGGATCTATTCCCTGGACAGTTTATCGCCTGGAGGCCTAAATGGAACTATAGAAATTAATACCCTGTTATGATGATAAGCCAACACATTCTTTAGTAATCAGTCATTTCAATCTGTTTGTATTCATCATTGATGATTACTTTGGATAGATGCATGTGCTAATTGCACATTCAATAGAATCATAATATGTGAACTGCAATCATTACCATATGTACGTGGGCATGCGCACGTTTAGTGTGCGTGACCCTTTATATATATGCACACATGTGCTTCTATTGCCAGAGCAATACTTGACATATCCATCAACAGCAAAATCATTCTATTCATCATTTTTTATTTCCTACCTCTTATCTATTATACATGACACCAGTATATTTTCACGTATAGTTATCATCAATATCTTCATTTTCCTTTACTCCGCTTTCACTTTAATTATACAACCACCATTGTCTGATCTGTCCACCCATCCATTTGGCACCTTACTTTGCATCATCTGTGGGATGGACATACCCCAGAAGTTTGATTAGTGATATTCTCACTACTACTAATTTTAATTCTTATTAATTTTATTTTTATTTATTTCATCATTTTTATTAACAACTATTATTAGTTTCCATATTTACATAGCAAAGAATAATAATATCATAGTATTTATATCTAAGATGTACTCTTGAATTCTGGATCTATTTATATATATATATATATATATATATATATATATATATATATATATATATATTCCTCCCCATATAAATTTTCAACATCCACCGTCCACCCCATTCCTCCATTTGATGCATTTCTTTAATCTTATTTGTGTCCTCATAACATAGCTCAGCTATATAGACACACACCATGCTATAACATTAGGCCGGAATCTAGTATCCTTATTACATTCAGAACACCCCGTTCTCTATTTTCCTTCACTTCCACTTTTTTCCTGTATGTATAATGTTGCCATGGTAATGAATCATGTGATTGGAAATCGTGTTGGTATATTATGCCCCAACCAAAGATGGCCACCACTGAAGCTTGAGGAAAGGACACGTATGTCCCGAACGCGATGCACCTCCAGCTGACCCGACCCGGAAGTGATGTTTGTCCTTGTGAGCAGTGTACACCGCTGATTGCAGTTTCGACCACCCGGAAGTCATTGTGAACCAGCAATGTGACTGGACACAGGATAGTACCGCAGAGACACAGCCACCACTACATCCATATCGGACCCCCCCCCCTTCACCCGGTTGTCGGAGTGGATGATACTACATGCCCATTTGTATTACATTTTTGGGAGTGGATTTTAACCTTACTACTTTTATTAACCACTTTACAACCGGCCCATAGCCGAATGACGGCAGCAGGGCGGTTGCTTAACTCTGGGATCACGTCATATGACGTCTTCCCAGAGTTCCCCTCTCACGCGCCCCCTAGGGCGCGCACCTGAACACATCCGTGACCGCCGGGTCCCGAGGACCCGGCGCATCACGGATCCCGGTAAATGGCCGCTGATCGCAGCCGTTTACCATGTGATTGCTCCGTCAAATGACGGAGCGATCACATGTAAACAAACCGGCGTCATCTCATGACGCCGGTTCCTCTCCTCCCCTCCTGTGTACCGATCGGTACACTGTGAGCGGAGAGGGGGGGTGGATGGATGGCAGTAGTGCTGTGGGCTGTATGTGTAGTGCCCACAGCGCTAACCAGTGACATCCAGCCATCCATCCATCCATGCTCAGCCATCCCTAATGCTCTGCAATGCCCTGCAATACTCTGCAATGCCCCAGAATACTGCGCAATACTCTGCAATACTCCACAATACTCCACAATACCCCACAACACTGTGCAATACCCCACAACACTGTGCAATACTCTGCAATACCCTGCAATACCCCGCCATACCCAGCCATACTCTGTGATACCCGGCCATATCCAGTCATACTCGGCGATACCCTGCCATACCCAGCCATGCTCAGCCATACTCGGCGATACCCTGCCATACCCCACCATACTCTGAAATACCCCGCCATGCCCTGCAATACCCCGCCATACCCAGCCATGCCCCGCCATACCCAGCCATACTCTGCAATACCCAGCCATACTCTGCCATACCCAGCCATACTCTGCCATACCCAGCCATACTCTGCCATACCCAGCCATACTCTGCCATACTCTGCAATACTCAGTGATATCCAGCCATACTCTGCCATACCCTGCCATGCTCGGCCATACCCTGCCATGCTCAGCCATACTCAGCCATACTCGGCCTCTGTATGTGGCCAGGCTGTGGAAGTCTCACACATGTGGTATCGCCGTACTCAGGAGGAGTAGGAGAATTTATTTTGGGGTGTCAGTTTTGGTATGTACATGCTATGTGTTAGAAATATTGTATAAATGGACAACTTTGTGTTAAAAAAAAAAAAATGCGTTTTAACCACTTCCCACCCGCCGGCTGTCATACGACGTTCTTGACTTTGTGTGGGGATATCTGAATGATGCCTGCAGCTACAGGCATCATTCAGATATCAGCTTTTTTAGCCGGTGATTCCCTATACCATAAGAATGATCATAGCGGCTGTTCCACTGCTTGATCGTTCTTACGGGAGGCGAGAGGGGACATCCCCCCTCCCGCTACCCTCCGGTGCTTTTACCGACTCACCGCTACGATCAAAGCCAGGATCTTTTTTTTTTATTTTTTTATTTCAGGCTTCCCAGCCTAGAGGTGAGATGTGGGGTCTTATTGAACGCATATGTAAGTCCCGCCCACATATGAAAACGGTGTTCAAACCACACATGTGAGGTATCGATGCGATCGGTAGAGCGAGAGAAATAATTTTGGCCCTAGACCTCCTCTGTAACTCATGTAACATGTAACCAGTAAAAATTTTTAAAGCGTCGCCTATGGGGATTTTTGAGTAGCGAAGTTTGACGCCATTCCACAAACGCGTGCAATTTTGAAAGGTGACTTGTTGGGTATCTATTTACTCGGCATAACTTCATCTTTCATATTATGCAAAAACATTGGGCTAACTTTACTGTTTTGTTTTTTTAAAAGCACAATAAATTATTAAACAATAATAAACACAATAAATTGCATAAAAACACATCTGTTTTGCAACAACATAATAAACAAAATACAAATAGAAAATACATGTGTTAGAAACTCGATAAGGACACCCAAATGTACTCTCTTGCCGCCCCCCCCCCCCCACATGATGCAGAAAAAAAAAGCACTGGACTGCATGTGGTGTGAACTGGCCTTTAAGAAATAAAAGTTATTTAAAAATACTCGCGGCTATAATGAAATGTCAGTCCGGCAATACACATAAAAGTTCATTGGTAAAAACAGCATTAAGAAAAAAAACAAAATTAAGAACAAAATAAAACAAAAAATGGCATGGGGGTCCCCCTCAAAATCAATACCAGGCCCTTCAGGTCTGGCATGGAGTTTAAGGGGAACCCCGCACCAAAATTAAAAAAAAAAAATGGTGAGGGGTCTCCATAAAAATCCATACCAGACCCTTATCCGAGCACGCAACCTGGCAGGCCGCAGGAAAAGAGGGGGGGACGAGCGGCGTCTTCTATCTTCTTCTCCTCGGGCCGCTCCGCACCCATGGCATGGAGGGAGGCTCCCGCTCTTCTCTTCATCTTCTTCATCTTCTTTTCTTCTCTTCTTCTCTTCTTCTCGTCTTCATCTTCTTCTCCGGGCCGCTCCGCATCCATGGTGGCATGGAGGGATGCTCCCTCTGTGTGACGGCATCTCCTCTTCTGACGGTTCTTAAATAACGGGGGACGGGGGTGACCCCGCCCCCCTCTGACGCACGGGACATGACGGGACTTCCCTGTGGCAGTCCCCGTGACGTCAATGATGTGGGGGTCCCCCTGAATTCCATACCAGACCCTTCAGGTCTGGTATGGATTTTAAGGGGAACCCCGCGCCAAAAAAAAAAAACGGCGTGGGGTCCCCCCAAAAATCCATACCAGACCCTTATCCGAGCACGCAACCTGGCAGGCCACATGCCCTCAACATTGGGAGGGTACTTTGGGGTAGCCCCCCAAAACACCTTGTCCCCATGTTGATGAGGACAAGGGCCTCATCCCCACAACCCTGGCCGGTGGTTGTGGGGGTCTGCGGGCGGGGGGCTTATCGGAATCTGGAAGCCCCCTTTAACAAGGGGACCCCCAGATCCCACCCCCCCGTGTGAAATGGTAAGGGGGTACAAAAGTACCCCTACTTTTCACTAAAAAACTGTCAACAATGTTAAAAATGACAAGAGAGTTTTTGACAATTCCTTTATTTAAATGCTTCTTCTTTCTTCTATCTTCCTTCATCTTATTCTTCTTCTTCTGGCTCTTCTGGTTCTTCCTCCGGCGTTCTCATCCAGCATCTCCTCCGCGGCGTCTTCTATCTTCTTCTCCTCGGGCCGCTCCGCACCCATGGCATGGGGGGAGGCTCCCGCTCTTCTCTTCATCTTCTTCTCTTCTTCATCTTCTGCTTCATCTTCTTCTCTTCTTCATTTTCTTCTCCGGGCCGCTCCGCATCCATGCTGGCATGGAGGGAGGCTCCCGCTGTGTGACGGCGTCTCCTCGTCGGACGGTTCTTAAATAACGGGAGGCAGGGCCACCCGGTGACCCTGCCCCCCTCTGACGCACGGTGACTTGACGGGACTTCCCTGTGACGTCACGGGGAATGCAACAGGGAAGTCCCGTCATGTCCCGTGCGTCAGAGGGGGGCGGGGACCTGAAGGGCCTGGTATGGAATTTAGGGGGACCCCCACGTCATTTTTTTTTTAAATTTTGGTTCGGGGTTCCCCTGTGGGGAATTCCCATGCCGTTTTTATCAATTAACTTTTATGTGTATTGTCGGAACGGCAATGCAATAGCCGCGAGTAGTTTTAAATGGCTTTTTTCCTTTCAAATGTCATTTTGCTGTCAGACTGTTCTAAACACGGGAAACATGCGCCCCTTTACAGGAATACTATAGACACCCCCCAGCTACGAAATTTAAAGGGATATTACACTTTTATTGTTTGACTTTAAGCATTATTAAAATCACTGCTCCTGAAAAAACGGCCGTTTTTAAAACTTTTTTTTGCATTGATCCATGTCCCCTGGGGCAGGACCCAGGTCCCTAAACACTTTTTATGACAATAACTTGCATATAAGCCTTTAAAATTAGCACTTTTGATTTCTCCCATAGACTTTTAAAGGGTGTTCCGTGGCATTCGAATTTGCCGCAAACACCCCAAATTGTTCGCTGCTCGGCGAACTTGCGAACAGCCAATGTTCGAGTCGAACATGTGTTCGACTCGAACTCGAAGCTCATCCCTAGTGATTAAATACCACCAAAAGAAAGCTCTATTTGGGAAAAAAAGGATAAAAAATTCATATAGATACAGTGTTGCATGACTGAGTAATTGTCAAAATGTGAGATCACCAAAAGCTGAAAATTGGTCTGATTATTAAGGGGGTTTAAGTGCCCAGTTGTCAAGTAGTTAAATTAGTTTGCTTATTGCACTTAGAGGGTGCTGTTCTTCTGTTCTTTGTCTATTCCAGAGTTTTTGTGCATTCTGAACTTGGAACTGGCAGCCCTCCATGGACAGTTTTTATTATTGTTTTTATCGTTATATTTTGCTTCCTCACATGGACTAATTACTAAAAGAAAACTGATTTACTCTCCCCCTCAACCCACTACCCCCCTCCCCCCCTTCCCCTTTTTTGAGATTGTTGTATCCAGAGTGCGCTGTATTATCCTATTGTTAACCTCCGGCACAACCCTGCTCCAAAACATCCCCGGAATTCCAATCCACCGGATGCTGACTTCTGCTTGTGGGAAACCTAATTGTCGGCCATTTGGCCTGACATCAGCCCTCATTGCCCCCCAATGAACAAAATAATGGCCCAGGATCCAAACAAGGCAAGTATGATCTGAAAGAAAAAGTGAAACATAGCACATACACCCATCACCATCTTACCACCACTTTTACTCAACAGATCATGGAAATAAACACAAAACAAAAAGGGGACACATAACCCCCACCTTCCCTTTTTTTACGTTTTTATTTATTTATTTTTTGTAAAACCAACCAACCCCTATTAAATCAAATGGGGGAGAACGTAAATTTTGAATCTGTCAGATTCCCACCTACCAATACGCTTAACTACCGCGCTGTCAAGACCCCACCGGCCAGCCTCAGTGGCTGCCCCAATCCTAAATGAATGCAATGAAAAAGTACTGGCCTCATCACCAGCAGGGATGGGGCCACAGTCCCCCTGGTCTGTGCACGGATGGAAGCCGGGGGTGGGGATGTGCTGCACTGCTGTCCTGTTGGCAACCTCCCCACCGATGGTGGTGGAGCCGGCAGTGTCTGAGGGTGATAGCCCTAGCCACGCTGAGCCCGAGGGCACCTGGATGGGCTGTAGCACTCCAGCAGGCATGCCCCCCCCATCACACCGCGTCTGCGACCCGCTGGGGACCGCAGCGGCCATCCCCTGCATGGCTGCGAGCTGGCTCTGCAGCCATGCCGTGCCCATAGCCTCTATCATTACCCTGAGTTGCTCAACCATCCTGTCAGCTTCAGCCATCAATCCGCAGAGGAGAGCAGGGGCAGACACATCAGCACACTAGCTTTTCCTACCCTCGTGTGCTGACAGGAAGTCTGCACCTCTGACCTCCTCTCTGCACCGCCACCGCCTCCCCCTCACACTGCTCTGACCAATCACCTGTGAGCTCAAGTTAACTTCAGGAAATAATTTAACCCTCACTAGCCCAGCCTACAGGGTCCCATTTCATGTAGCCCTGCGCTTATTTCTTCTTTTTTTTTTGCTACAGGCTTTTCTGTGTTGTCACATGAAAAGATATAATAAAATATTTACAAAAATGTGAGGGGTTTACTTACTTTTGTGTGAGATTAGATCTATATATATATATATATATATATATATATATATATATATATATATATATATATATATATTATATATATATAGATCTATATATATCTATATAGATCTATATATATAAAAAAGTATCGGTACTCGTTTGCTAAAAAAATGCATCCCTAGTAGGAAGAGAACAGCAAAGGACCATAGAGTAAAATCTCTAAAACTCCTGATTTACTACTTGTAAAGTATACTCACAAGCATCACATATACAGAAAAGCATAAAATGCCAATGCCATTGTACACCTGGGGGGTAATGACATTGCAGGCCGATGGACCCGCCCACTGTGTTTCGTTTGCAAAAGGGAACATCTTCAGGGTACAAATAGAGCTTTCTTTATTCCCTGAAGACATCCTATTTGCAGACGAAATTTGTTGGGAGGGGCCAGCAGCCTGTCACATCATTACTCCCACAGGTGCACAACGGCATCGGCATGTTATGCTTTTCTGTACCTTGTGATGCTTGTGAGTATATTTATAATAAATTGGGAGTTTTAGAGATATTACTCTCTAGTCCTTTGTTGTTATCTTTCCACTAACCTTGAGGAGAGTTAGTGATCCTGTTGAATCATTGATTGATCAGATGTGACTGGAAGGAGGTAGTGAACCCTGGAGTGACCTTATTTGGGTGCCTAAGTGCTATTGATCTCTTGCATTTAGAGATCATTGAGATTATGGGAAAAGATGGCATTTTTGGTTGTATGGTGGCCCGTAAACACTGCATGTTGGATTTATGTACATACTATATATAGAGCTATCCCCACTGGAGTGAATTGGAGCATGCTTTATTGTTTATTTTTTTAATTTTTTGCCTCCCTCTGGATCAACTGTGAGTATGGAATTGTGTATGCGGGGGTTTTCAATATCTTTTTCTTGTTGGCTGAACTAGATGGACTAGTGTCTTTTTTCAACCACATTAACTATATAAAAATACACTGTAGGCTGTCTGCAAGCTATGTTTTACACAAATTTTACTCTTTACTCTAAATAGTGGATGTACACTTAAGTGTATGTAAAAGCATTTTTTTTTTCATTTTGTATAGAGTATGGGGGGGGGGGGGGTTGGATTCCCTGTAAGTTTTTATTGTTGTCTTCTGTATTACTGCTGGGGAGGCGATTAACCCTCACTATTGGTGACCATTGTCTCAGATACATGAATGTATGAGTGACGGGAAATCAAAAATGGTTTGGAATGTCTGAGGAATTTAAGGTAAACCTGTTCTGGTGACAACGGTCTAAAACGGATAAAACCCTCAACTTTTCAGAGGTCTCCTGTTACATACCGGGTAGGGAAGAGCTCAGAGGTTGCGGAGATGTGTCTGAGCCTGCCTGAGCTATCCCACTGGGAAGCTGTCAAAGCTGACAGCCAATCATAGTAGGTAGATAAATTCATCACCCTGCAGCTACAATCATGCAATGGGCGTTGTAAATTTCCAAGGTGATTACACTCAAATGGTGCATGCGACTTCAAGAAAACGTTTTAAGGGAATGGCAGCCCACTTTTATTTAAAGGAAACAGAAAGTTCAAAAACAACAGCAATTTCCCTCGCAGGGGGGTTCCACCTTTACTGTAACATGTTAGTTTAGCCTCCTGACTTACGCAATGGCCACACAGCCGCTTCAGGCCTCACGCCCAGGCCTTAGGTCTGTTCCTCAGACCAGCACAAACTACCCTTCGGTCAAGCTCTCTTGCAGCTTATTAAGGTTCAGCTTCGCGCTGTGCTGTTACGGACTCCATGTGTTTCCTGTAGACAGGTACACTTAAACTGTCACCTGCATCCTCTCTCTCTATTAGAGCAGATGGACGCCCTCCTGACTCCCATACACAGACCTCGTGTCTGTAGAGTGGAGTCCTCCTGGGCCAGACCTTGTGTCTGCGCAGCTGTCTCCAAGCGGGAGCCCTGAGCTCTAAGACCCCTTTCACACTGGGGCCGCGACCTCGTTAGCGCTAAAGCACCATTGGTTATAGCGGTGCTTTAGTGCTGTTTAAGCAGCACTTTTTGGGTGCTAGCGGGGCGCTTTTAACCCCAAAGAAGGGGTTCAAAATTCCCATGTTACGGCACTTCCGAAGCGCTTTTCAAGGGGTTTCAGAAGCACTGCCCATTCATTCCAATGGGCAGGGCATTTTGGGAGCTCTAAATACAGTGCTCCCAAACCGCCCTAAAGATGCTGCTTGCAGGACTTTTTGGAACGTCCAGCAAGCACACCGCCCCAGTGTGAAAAGTCACACTTGAATGAATGGTAGGCGGTCTTCAGGTGCTTAGCAGAGGCTATTTTCAGCGCTAAAGTGCTGATCATTGCTCTGATTACATGTGTAGATGTCCCCCTGCGTGGAGATGCCACTGATCGGCTCTCCTCGCCAAACACTCTGTCAGTGTGAGGCAAGGAGCAACGATTACCGGCATCACCGTGTTTACATGTGACCGGCTGTGATTGGACACAGCCGATCACATGGTTAAAGAGCTGTGGATGCGGCTCTTTACAGAGATCGGGGTTGCGCTGTGTCCTAGCAACACGGCGAGGCCGCGATCACCGCGCTGCGTGCCCCCCGTTCTATGACGCCGTCATTAGACGGTGGGCAGGCGGCAACTGGTTAAAGAAGATGAGAATGTGCACTGCATTTCGACATTTCATCAATTGCCACGTCACGAATGTTAAACCTACATTACGAATAGTAGTTTACAAGACCAAACTCTTCCCGATCGTTCCTTGATTCCGATCATGCGTGTTTGTACTTTCAACTTTTGTGTGACGATTTCCATACTGACCATCCGAAAATCAGATGTTGAGTTCACATCCGACAAAAATTTCATAGCCTGCACATCCAGATTTTGTCTGACGAAAAAGTCAAATCGGCTGTCAAAAGCACCATACTAACGAACCGAAAATCTGCAGACAGCTCATCTTACGAATTTTCCCTTCTGATTTTCGTATTGTGTGTACGAGGCCTAAAGCCTCGTACACACAGTTTGATTGTTGGAAGAGGATTGTCTGTTGACAGACTGTTGTCCTAAATTCTTACTGTTAGTATGCTTCTTTGGACAATTGTTTTCCAATTTTCGGCCAACAAATGTTGGATGGCAGGCTAGTAAATTTTCGGCGGACAATGGCTCCACGTCTGATTTTCGTATGGTCAGTACACAAATCCATCATATAAAAGTCAAAAGTAAAAAACATGCATGCTCGGAATCAATGCTCACCAAACACGAAATTAGCATAAGGGACCCAAAGGGCGGCTCTCAAGAGCTGAAATTCCTCGTAGTACGTCACTACGTTCGTGTTTGTTGCAAGACAATTGTGTAACGTTAGTATGCAAGACAAGATCCTGGCACATGCCCTTTTGACAAAAATCAGACGCTCGGTTGGCCAACAATCGTACCATGTGTACGAGGCTTAACTGGGAAGAATATGAACCCAACCCACAGGTGTGCAATCAGTATGCCTGCCTCTGAAAAAAATCAGGTGTAGATTGCTGATAAACACAGTGACACCGGGTCCACAGTGTGTATACGTGCAGCTGCGGGTTGGGGAATGCCTCCACTTCTTATGATTTGCTGTTGGCCAATGAACCTAAACTTGTCACTGCTGCTGGGTCTCTGCCTGGGACCAGAACAACAATCTCCCTGATGGATCACAGACAGAAAAAAGTCCTTACAGGGGTCTAAACTATTTATTAGGCCCATTGCCCAATTCGTCCAGTCACATGCTAAACAGAGTGGATGGATGGATGGATGGATGGATGGATGGATATCCCATTGCCAGCTACTGTATTCTGACAGCCAGCACCCTCAGCTGTCAGAACATCTGAACAGCACCTGCAGCTTTTTGGCTGATTGCAGTCACTGTTTAGGCTGACTTTTTCTGCCAGTCTCCTTCGATTTCTTAATTCAAGTTTGTCAAGGCAGATAAAGACGGCAGGGCCACCTAAAGCTTGAATTTCCGCCAATTCATAAAAATAGGTCGAAATTTAGGTCATATATGGTCAATTTTTCTCTGTACAAAACTTAAATAAATAAAAAAGTAAATAAGTTTGTAATTTATATATTCTTTGTGTTGCAATGCAAAGTAACACACCTGCTATAAAGGTTACACTTCTTTCCATGGTTATAAACAATCCATTTTAATGTGATCTGTGAGGGTACGTACTAGAAAAATATGTGAAACTTTCCCCTATAGTTTAATACTGACCAATGTACAAAAAAAACACACACAACAGTGTCCCCTTAATCACTTTAATAAAGGTTGTTTATCAAGCTGATTGTCTTGCCTCTTCAATTATAAATATTTCTGTGTTGTGATGTTAGCACAAAGCTTTAGTGTGACAAACTTAATTGGCATAATCAGGCGTAATTACTGTTTTTTTTTTGTATGTATGTATGTGAGCGATCGGGGATTGGATTGTGACTCTGATTATTAATTCGGCGTAGATCTCTTGTTGCTATAGTGATGGAGGGCATGCCCTGGTGGGACTTTAGCTGGATGTAGCCTGTGATTCAAGAGAATGTGAATTTCATAGTAACCATTTAAAACTGCATTGTCCTGTAATTGCGACTAATTTCAGCCAGTGGTGTGCAATGCTCCTCATTTATTTCTCTACAAATGCTTTTAAGTTTGATTGTACTCAATTATTATGATAATGACGCAGGAATATGAAGAGAGTTATGTTTTTGATGGCTTTTTATCAGTTTATAATGCACAGTTGGGCTTACTATTGTGATGGTATGAACATTGTACATATCGTGGAATGTTTATAATATGGAGGCTCAAGATGCTCATTTCAACAAGAGATTCATGCTTATTGACAAAGTGATATTAAAGGGTATATATGGTCAAAATGTAAAATCATATATTCATTTCTAATTTTATTTCAATTATTTCTAGCCTACTCCTATTAATCTGAACAATCTTGAAGTTTGTGGACTTACTTTTGAAGATCTCCATTCATTTACTTCCTGTGAAAAGTATTTGCTATGCTATGTGAGTAGGCACTGCTGTGTCACACATGTCACAGAGCCTGCCTTCTGAACTACAGAAGTGCTGAGAGAAGAAGTATCAGGAGGCCGAGTCAGTACAGGCTTGCAGGCAGCAAGGTACCATGGGATTAGGGTTGCCACCTGTCCGGGATTCACCCGGACAGTACGTGTTTTAATTAATTTTGAACCATGTGTCTGGTTTTCAGTCTCCCTGCATCCCGGACACATAATTCATTCAGATTGGACTGTGGAAGCTGGGGATCGGGGGAAGGAACATAGCTAGTGCTTATCGGAGAGCAGCTGGGGGCTGAGGAAGGAACAGAACTAGTTAAATCAGTCAGCAGAGCACTAAAACTTGTACAAGTTTGTACAAACTCCCGACAACTAAACTATAGTCCCGGTCCCTCTAGTGTATATCAATCCGCCGGGGCATGTAATTGCCAGGAACTGCAGTACAAGGATTACTCCGCCGAGACTATTTGATGATTTTCAGGCACAGGGGAAGTCCATGTGCTGCGGTTCCCGGCAATTACATGCCCGGAGGATTGATGGAGAAGTGAAGGTCTGGAGCGTGACATAAAGATTGCTGCTGCCAGATAAGGATTAACTACTTCTGTTCTTTCCCCAGCCTGATCAGACTCATGTGTCCTGGTAACCTTGTTGTTAGGTTAGGAGGTGAGGAGTTAATGGGGAGTCATTGCCTTGCTTATCTCAGCTGGTAAGAGGAAGAGGAGGAAGTGGGGGTGCATGGTGGATAAAAAAACTGAACTCAGGGGCTGCCTGTGTGCATGTGAACCTGGGGGGGGGGGGCAGGATAGACAAGACTGATGTGCACAGTGACTGTGTGTGGGCCACTGATGGTTACCCTCTGCATTACATATTACCTCTGCCATACTACTGACCTCCGCCTTCTGCTTTTTTTACATGCCCCAGCGGAATGTCGGAACCGCTGCATTCAGGATTACTCCGCTGCTCCCTGATAAGCTTTAACTAGTCCTGCTAAGGTGCCTGAACAACTTCGGCATCTTAGAAAGTTTTAGGGAATGTCCGGTTCACTTTAGGCTGGGCTCACACCTATGCAAATTGAATTTGCATAGCAGGAGAATGTGACCGGCTCTCTATGGAACCGGTTCACATGTCTCCGGGGCGGAGCGCACTGCACTGTGCGTCTTTGGCTCTGTTTCGGGACAGAATTCAGGCATAGATTCACGATTTGTTCCTGAAATGGGGAACAGGGAGCACAGTGTTCTTCTGCGATCCTCAGCCGACTCCAGTGTGAACCAAGCCTAAAGCCAGTGTCGGTACGTCCATAAAGGGCGCAGGAGCGCCGCCCCCTCTCCTGCACCCCTCTATTACCAATATATAGATTCATGCATTGCATGAATCTATCTATGGTTGCTGCTGCCACCCCCCATATTCAGGTGTCCGGCCCCTTGTCGGGCGCCGGGCATTTGAATTACAGCAGCAGGGTGTGTTTTTGGAAGGGCCTGATTAGAGCCATAAGCTCTAATAGGCTTCCAAATTGGTAAACAGCAGGTGCAATGCTGTGCGTTTGCTGTTTACACAGTGTTGTGTTAGGGAAGCAAATAAATCGCTTTGCTAACACTGACCCACCTCTCAGCCAATCAGGATGCTCAGGTCTGGTTACCTGTCACCTGATTGGCTGAAGCGACAGGTGTTGTGATTGGACGCCTATCAGGCATCCAATCATAGCAGAGGACAGGAAGAGGACGGGAGAAGACATCGAGGACTCGGAGGGAGCGTGGAGGGCATCGCTGTGACCCGAGACAGGTAAGTGCCGGGCCCGGGGGCACACTGGCAGCAATTTATGGGGCACAGTAGCGGCAATTGATGGGCACAGTGGCAGCAATTGATGGGGCACAGTAGCGCCAATTGATAGGGCACACTGGCAGCAATTGATGGGCACAGTAGCGGTAATTGATGGGCACAGTAGCTGTGTTTGATGGCACAGTGGCTGCGCTTGATGGCACAGTGGCTGCGCTTGATGGCACAGTAGCTGCGCTTGATGGGCACAGTGGCTGCAATTGATGGTTTTTTTTTTCAGTTTGTTTGCGCCCCCCCCCAAAAAAATTTTGAGCACCAGCCGCCACTGCCTAAAGCCCAAATCCAGCTTCTTTTCTTCCCTGCCCTAATTTTCTTAAAGTCCACCTAAAAAAGTAATGTGCTGTAAATTAGCAATTAAACTGTTCAAGGGAGGCAAAGCACTAACAGCTGATGGCTACATTCACCTTGGCGATTAGGGCTGGTGTGAATAGTAGCAGCAGATATCAAAGATTCCTGTGGCAGCTGTTAGCGAGTAGGTGCGGCAACAGGCCTCCTTCACTATAATGGCATTTCACCAGGGGCCACAGCTATTCGTTCCCCTCTGAATGGCCAATGATCACCTGTGCTGATCGCTGCTGGACGCCAGACTGGCAAAATGTCAATATAGTGAAGGGGGCCAGCAGCCACACTTAACTGCTTAGAGCCACATCAGGGACTGTTACAATTCGCACCAGCCCTAATCACCACTGTGAAAGTAGCCTAAGGCCCCTTTCACACTGATGTGTTTTTACTCTGCAATGGGACGTGTCCACTCTCATACTGGTGCCGTCCACTACTCTACTTCTACCATCCACTGTTTTGCTGACTGACACTGACCACTTTTAAGGTAGGTTAAGTTCATATATTTACAGTGAAATTTGTTTTTTTAATCTAAGAATATTTTATGAATACAAAAATGCTTTTGTTTTATTTAACCATGCCACTATAAGCCTCTCACACTGTTAATGCAATTTGGACACACCTACTATTCGCCATGGCATGCATAGAACGCCGCATTACCACTCCCATTGGGACACCCAACAGTGCCCCAGGTCTTTTACAATCTTATAATGTATACTACAAAAAAAAATTGTGACACTAAAATGTTCGGGTTTGGCTTGAAGAAAAGGTGGCAAATCTACAAGGGATATGTAATCCTTTAGACCCCTTTCACACTGAGGCAGTTTTCAGGCGTTTTAGCACTAGAAATAGCGCCTGTAAAGCGACTGAAAACTGCCTCCCGTTCATTTCAGTGTGACTTTTCACACTGGGGCGGTGCGCTTGCGGGACATTAGGAAAAGTCCTGCAAGCAGTATCTTTGGGACGGTTTGGAAACGCTGCATTTAGTGCTACCAAAACGCCCTACCCATTGGAATGAATGGGCAGCGCTTCCAAATCCCCTGAAAAGCGATTTGGAAGCGGCGCAACATGCGCACTTTTAATCCCTTCTTTGGGGTTAAAAGCGCCCCACCAGAGGCCGAAAAGCTCAGTTTTTAACAGTGCTAAAGCGACGTTAAAACGAGCGGCGCTTTATTCCCAGTGTGAAAGGGGTCTTAGAATTTGAGAGAAAGCAGCAGAGGAGAAGCTGCAAAGCGTGCAGGGAATCCAGTTGTGGAAAGAGCGGGCCAGCAGGTGGTTGTTCATTAATTTTTCTTTACAGTTAGAGCCCTTTCACACTGGGGCGCGGGCCACATTAGCGGTAAAGTGCCAATATTTTTTATGTTGCTTTACCGCTGTTATAGCGGCACTTTTAGGCCGCTGGCATGGTGCTTTTAACGCCGTTAGCGGCCGAGGAAAGGGTAAAAACCTACCCCCAAAGCACTGCTGCCTCAGCGCTTTGCAGGTGCTGCGGCAGTGCTGCCCATTGATTTTAATGGCAGGGGTGGTTTAGGAGCGGACTATACACCCCTCCCGCACCGCCCCAAAGACGCTGCTTGCAGGACTTTTTTTTTTCAGTCCTGCAAGTGCACAGCCCCAGTGGGAAAGTACTCAGGCTTTCACACTGAGGAGGCTTGAGAGGCACTTTACAGGTGCTATTTTTAGCGCTAAAACGCCTGAAAAGCGTCTTCAGTGTGAAAGGGGTCTTATGAAAGCTTGTAAAAGACCCCACAAAACATATATTTGCTGTACAATTAAAAGATGGTGCTGCTGATTGTGTATATCCTTTGATAGTTTAGCAAAGTTATATTCTTGATAAAAAATACACTAAAATCATTATTAGCACAAACAAATACAAAATAACTTTGAAAAATTCCTACTAAAAGATAAAACTGTATATTTTGGCAGTGCCCCTTGCTTACACAGTTTTGGACAAAGGTGAGGTGTATGATCAAACAATTGACATCTGTCAACCTCGGCATGGACCCCTCTGGATATCTCCTACACCTAAATTTGTTGCCCGTACATAGCTTAAAACATGCTGAATGCTTCTCGGGCTTGTATCCCCCACCTATGGAAGTGCGCTACCACCCCAACCTTAAAACATTGGTTCTCTAGGATAGATGAAATTAGGACAATGGAAAACATGACAGCAATTCTCCGTGGGATAGAAGATTAGGTTAGAGATACCTGGCTGCCATGAACGGCCTTTACCTGCACCCCTCATTATACCCATGTTTTCTCTGCATAGTTGAATAGAGTTTAATAGAATCTAACTTACGCAGGTGTGCCGTGACTACCTGTTGCTTTACCTGGAGGACAAGAGACGGGTGTGGAAGGTACTGACTTTCGCCACCCCTTAAATCCTCTCTTCCTTATTTAATTTGAATATCCCTCGTACGTTTTATGTCTTTTCTCCTGTTAATTTTTCCTCCCCTTTTTTTCTTTTTATGACTTTTGTGTTTTTTGTTTTTTTTTTTGTTTTTTTTTTGTTCAGCTGTTAAATCATTGGAAACAGGGAAGAAAGAGGAAAAGGGGAAAAAAACAAAAAACTCATTGTGCAATTTGTGATACCTGTTCCAGATGTACTGGGTAGTTTCCTAGCTTTCTTTACTATGGGGCTCAACAAGCAAACAGGCTTATGTGAAATAATTAGTTAGCTGATGCCCAAAAGTCTATTTCTTATGTTTGGATGTTAGGTTTAACATATTTATGGTATTTTAACCCCGAAACCCAGGTCTGGTGGAGGGTCGTGTTTCATTTCTTTTGACAATGTAATAAACAAAGATTAAAAAAACTTTAAAAAAAACTGAGTTAATAAAATATCAAATATTTGTAAATTTTAAAATGCGCTTTTTTGTGAAGTGGAGAAAATGGAAGGTACGCATAACCGTAAACAGACACCTTACACTAAAAACCTTGCGTTTGGGTAATGCTTATGTGTTATGGTAATTTCATATAACACAGTGCGGTGCTTTGTAGTGAAATTAATTTTCAATGACACCCTTAGGCTGCATTCACACTTAAGTGTTTTGAATCGCAGGTAGATTTGCCGCGAATCTGCTCACAATTTGAAAGCGCCGATGTGTGAATGACAAATCACGGGACTTGTATTTGAGATGCCATTCATTTGAATGACACTTCAAATCGTGGTGCTGGTCTGCCGCAATTGTCGTGCGATAAATCGTGCTGCAATCGCAGCAACACGCATGTCGCCCGAAAGTAGCTCCTGAACATTTTTGGGCGACATGCTTCCCGCGATGTGAGGCAAATCTGCCCACAATTCAAAATGCTGAAGTGTGAATGCAGTCTAATAGATCTTGCTACCATTCCTCAATGCATGTGCATTTCAGTGCACTACAATATGCATAGATGGGAAGCATCTGTGTGTTGCGGTGCGCTGTGTTAAAAAAGAAGTGATATTGCAAGTGTGAAATTAGTCTAACCTCTATGGCAGCACCAATAAAAGGGTTAACTTTACTTTTTATAGCGTTTTTGAATTTTCCATTTTTATTAATTGTTAAGTCCCTGTGTGACAGAATTCGTGGAACCCTATCATGGAGGTTTATGGCTGTTTGGAGATTCATGAAAGGTTGAGATGACCCTGAGATCATCTTTGCACTAAATAGATCCCTGATGCCTCCTCTCTGTGCAGCAAGTTGAAGTCTGGCTCCACTCGCTTAGCTTGGTGCTGGGATACTGAGCATGAATCTGGAAGTGCTCAAGAGTGAGCAACTTCGATTTCAATCAATGCAAAGGAGATCAGTGAATGAGAATTTGCTGATCTCCTCCGCTCAGTAATTTGACTCTGCTTTCCATCCTGATCCAGGCTTGGGACAGTAGTAACATGGTTGTTAGCAAGGACATAAAAAGCAGGATGGCAGCAAGCAACGTGGTTGTGAGCTGATGCAGTCTGATGCGACCAGAGCCTCTATCACTGGAAATGCAGGCCTCTTGAACCCATTGGGAAAGAGAGCCCTGACTGATGGGGGCATAACCAGGGCGGAGTAAGGTGACTCGGGGTCACGGTGGATTGGTGGGGAGACAGGATGGGGTTGGGCCTGAGCTCACTAAGGTGATTGCCCCAGGGGATTCTGGGCCTTTGGTGAAGAAGAGTGGTAAGAACTGGCTGCACCCCACCCTGTCCCTCCAACCATGGACACCGAGCTCCTACTGGCCAGGGTCCGAGAGATGGCTCTTCAGGGTCAGGCTGGGTGGCTTTTCTCCCTCCTGACTCCTGGGGATTCTTCTCCTATTCCCACACCTGATCCCCCTCAGGATGTCCCCCCCAGGGTTAGAAGACGGACTCGTCCGCCTTCCCGCCTCAGTCCCAGTCCCTCTAGGGCCTCTTATTGCTCCCCTTCACATCCTTCTTCTCCCTCTCCCCCTACTTTAGCCCATGCTTCCCGCTCTTCATCGGCGGGGAAGCGCCCTTCCCCTGCCAACTCCCGCCGTCTGTCGGCGCGGCGGAGGTCCCCCACGCAGGCTAAGGCCTCCACTCAGGCCGCCTCGCGCTGTCCCCGCTCACGCAGCCCCCGCTCCAGTGTTCGCCCCCCTCTCTCCCCTGCTATAGTAGACTATGGCCGGGCTGGAGCCGTAGCGCTCCCCGGCCCCCCACCGCATATGACAGCCGCCAGGGTACCTTTGCCTCCCCCCGCGGATGGCGGGGGGGTCCCGGTCGGCCGGCCCGTGCGTTCCTCCGCCCGGAAATCCTCAGGATTGAAGGGGAGGAGGCGGCGGATCGGTTCACCTGCCACCGATGCGTCCTCTGCTGCTGTCTGTCCCGGCCCCTGTGATGATGGCTCCGCCGGGGACTTGGAGCCGGATCGGCTCCACCTGGTGGACATGTCGCTCCCTGCGCCTGACTGGGCGGGAGTTTTAAATCTTCACACACCACTGCTGGATGCTAGGGACTCTGGGCAGCGCAGCAGTGTGGTGTGTGGAGATACACAGAACTGCTCACATCGGTATCCCATTGCGCCCGCCTGGGCGGGCATGCCGTCCACTTTAGGAACGCCACGAGTGCAGGATCTATCCTGCGGAGCTCCCTCTGTGCCCGGCAGGGCAGGGGACAGGTCTCTCCCCTCAACATTGCATGTAGCAGGGTGGGCAACGTGCAGTTAACCCCTCCTCCTCCGACACCCTGTGCCCACCGGCAGCCTCCTGCGCCCCGCAGGGCAGAAGCCAGTCGCGAGCGTTTGACCTCCACCCCGTCGGTGGGGCAAACGCTCCCCTACGTGCCTGTCCGGGCTGGCGGTCCTGATGGGATGCCCGCATCGGTTGCCCATCCTCATCCCCCCGCGCCCGTCAGGGCGGGAGATCTCGGCTCCAGACCCGGGCTGGCGGCAGCATCTGCCCCGGGTCAGACAAGAGGAGCTGGCAGGTGTCCCTGCCGTTGCTCAGCCTCTGTCCGTGGTCAGTCGGATTCGTCCGGGTCCGTGGTTGGACCCCCGCCCTTGGATCTTTCCTTGAGTCGAGACAGCCCGGCAGATTACGGCCTCGTGGGTCATCCGAGTGCAGGCCGCCTACGCTCACAGTCTTCTGGAGTCGTTTCGGAATCGGATCCACCGCCGGGCCCGGCGGCTGGTCGTCCATCACCTGTGATGCCTCCTCGACCAAGTGAATATGACTGCGAGTTAATTTGGGGTAGATCAGCTGACGCTTCCGTATCGGGCCCGGAGGACCGCATAGCGTCGGTTGTAAAGTCAGTTCTCTCCAGTATGGGAGTTTCGGGATCGCCCAGCCCCACCTTTGCTTATGGGGGTGCGTTGTGGGCAGTGGCGCCGACGGGCACCCATTTGATGGAAGAGACGAAAGAGAAGATATGGCGATGCAAATTCGTCGATTTTCTTACCCTCGTTCCGCCGGATAGGGAGACTATTGACAAATCTCGACGGGTTGATGTATCGGCGCAGGGTGACAAACCCAAACAGCTTCCTAGAACGTTCGGGAACTGGCTGCAGAGGTTTTGTGCCTACGCGGGAGTGCTCAGTGAGCGGTTCCCGGAGTTGGCAACTTCGTTATTTTGCTATTTAGACCTTATTTGGGGTGCATACAAGGTTTACGGGGGTCAGTGCTGGTTCCATTATGACACTCAATTTCGGCAGAAAATGGCGGCACGTCGGGAATCTCATTTCGATTGTCAGGATGGTAGCCTGTGGTTGCTGCTTATGTGCCCTCATAGGCCTTCGTCCTTTCAGTCCGCGGTCGGCGCCCCTCAGTCCGGAGCGTAGGCCGCTCCAAAGAAGGGTATCTGCTGGCTTTTCAACGAAAGCCACTGTAAGTGGTACTCCGCCTGTCATTTTCAGGCATGAGTGCTCCAGTTGTGGGGGGGCTCACCCCGCCAGTAGGTGTTTTCGAAAAGGCAAACAATCGCTTCCCAGATCCGGAGCCAAGACTGACCTTCCTAAGCCGGAGGACGCCGGTGAACGTCATAGAGATGCTTCCCTGGCTAGACCGGTACCCCCTTCGTAGAGAGGCCCTGATTCTGCGGGACGGCTTGGACCGTGGATTCTGGATCCCCTTTTCCCCGTCAGACGCCCCAACCATGTCTCCAAATTTGAAATCAGCGGTGGAATTCGAGTCCGTCGTGGCCGAGAAGCTTCAGAGGGAATTGGAATTGGGGCGAATGGCAGGCCCCTTTTGATCTCCCCCCTTTTCACACCTGAGGGTATCCCCCCTCGGTGTGGTCCCAAAAAAGGTGGAGGGAAAATTTCGCCTCATTCATCATCTATCCTACCCTTCTGGCTCTTCGGTGAACGATGGCATCGACAGGGAGGAATCCAGAGTGCACTATGCGTCCTTTGACAGGGCGCTTCAGCTGGTTAGGGCAGCGGGGCAGTCTGCCCTTCTGGCGAAAGCGGACATTGAGTCCGCGTTCCGCCTCCTCCCAGTCCATCCGGACTGTTTCCACCTCCTGGGTTGCTATTTCCAAGGTAGCTATTTTTTCGACATGTGCCTTCCTATGGGTTGTGCCATCTCGTGTTATTTCTTTGAACTATTTAGTAGCTTCCTTGACTGGGTAGTCACCTAGGAGGCGGGTATTCAGTCCCTTCTGCATTATCTCGATGACTTTCTGTTTGTGGGTTCAGTGGGCAGTGGGCAGTGTCTACACCTGCTCACTGTTTTTCAGGATACATGCCGGCTTTTCGCCGTCCCACTGTCCGCTGACAAGATGGAGGGCCCCGTCACAGTCCTGTCGTTTTTAGGTATTGAGATAGACACAGTGGCGATGGTTTTTAGGTTGCCTAGTGACAAGTTGTCCAGGCTTCTCTCGTTGGTTCGCTTGGTGAAAGGGGCAAAGAAATTACAGCTGAAACAGCTACAGTCGTTGCTGGGTCATCTGGTTTTCGCCTGTAGGGTCATCCGGATGGGGAGGGCCTTCTGTAGGCGACTGTCATGGGCCACGAAGGGCATAACTGCCCCTCACCACTACGTCAGGATCACCAAGCCTATGAGGGATGACTTGGGGATATGGCTATCATTCTTGCAGACTTACAATGGGCAGTCGTGCTGGTTGCGGGAGGAAGTGCCGAACCCACAGCTGTAGTTATATACCGATGCTGCAGGCTCCTGTGGGTTCGGTGCTTTCTTTCAAGGGGAATGGGCTGCTGAATGCTGGCCAGCCTCATGGGCCCACATGGATTTGTTGTGCAACCTCACCCTGCTGGAGCTGTTTCCAATTATTGTTGCCGTTGAGCTCTGGGGTGAAAGGTTGCGCAATCACCAGGTGGTCTTCTGGTCGGATAATATGAGTGTGGTGCAGGTGGTGAACAAACAGTCAGCCAGTTCTCCTCCGGTCGTTTCGTTGCTACGGTTTTTAGTTTTAAAATGTTTACATTTCAACATCTGCGTTAGGGCCAGGCATGTTCCGGGTGCCTCTAATGACATTGCCGATGCTCTTTCTCGTCAAAAGTTCTGCCGTTTTCGAACCCTGGCTCCGATGGCTTCTTTGGAGGGCCTCCCTTGTCCGGCCCACTTATGGAACCTCGTTTCCGGCGTTTGACAGAGCTCCTTCGGTCGTCGGTTTCTCCGCGGACGTGGGCGTCGTACTGCCAGGTTTGGCACGAGTGGGTCCAGGCTTCGGGCGGTGAGTTCAACATTTATTCCCCGGATGATCGGCGTTTAATCTTATTTTCCTATCTAGTCTTCCTGTCGGAAAAAGGCGTCTCTGGGTCGACGGTTTCATCCGCGTTGTCTGCTCTGTCATTTTGGTTTCAGCTTCTGGGGTGGGAGGATGTAACAAAATCCTTCCCTGTCCGGCGGGTGGTCCGGGGTTGGAAGCGGGTCACACATCTTCCGGACACCAGGCGTCCTATTTCTATTCAGATTCACTTGGGCATCTTGTCTCTGCTTCCGAATGTATGTTCATCGGGATATGAGACCCTCCTTTTCCGGGTAGCCTTTTCATGGGCTTTCTTTGGTGCCTTTCGCATTGGCGAATTGGTTTCAAAATCAAAATCGTCCCCGGGGGGCATCCTATGGGAGGACGTGTCGTTATCGCACCGCAGCGTCACTATTTTGTTGCGTTCATCCAAAACTGATTGTTTTGGTAGGGGTCGTCGGGTAGTCCTTCATTATTGCGGCGGCCCCTTTTGTCCGGTGTCCCTGGCCCTCCCTTTCATGTCTGCGCGTCCCCTGTCCCCTACATTTTTTGGACATGCTGATGCAACTTTTCTCAGTCGTTTTCAATTTTTGCGTGTTTTTCGTCGTTGCTTGGAGACTTTGGGCCTTCCTGCGAAGGAATTTTCCGCCCACTCTTTTCGCATTGGCGCTGCGACCGCCGCTTCCGGTTTGGGATTCTCCGATACGGAACTTCAGCGTTTAGGTAGATGGGAGTCATCTCGTTTTTCTTTGTATGTCCGACCACATCTGTTGTGTTGATTTCCAGGTTCTTGGAGATTCTTTCATATACTGGGCCGCTCGTCGGGCAGAGATCCGGACTTATGGCAGGAATTTGGTATTCTCATACGATGTGGCCAGGATACGCTGGATCGGGTTGCGTGGATTACGCTGGCCTCAGGTCCTCCCAGAATGTCAACAACTTCGTGCCCACGTTTCTGGTCCCATCATCCTGGTCATACATGCGGGTGGGAATGACGTTGGCTATGTGCGATCTGTGGACATCATATCAGCTGTTAAAAGTGACATTGCCCAATGTTATGCCTCCTTTACTAACTTGACTGTAGTTTGGTCGGAAATAGTGCCTCGCTCGGTATGGGCGCGTGATGTCCCTGGCCCCCTTCTGGAACATTTTCGTAGAAAGGTCAATGCCCAAGTGGCTAAGTTTGTGCGCCAGATAGGGGGTGTAGTTGTCCGCCATAGAGACCTTGAGGGTGATAATAGCGATTTGCTGCGTAGAGATGGAGTTCATCTGAATGACATTGGGCTGGACATTTTTAATCTGGGTCTCCAGAGGGGCGTGGAACAGGCGCTGGCTGCGGTGGGGCGCCCGTCAGTAGCTTACTGACAGGCGGGTGGTGGTTTTTGGTGACCTTGCCAGCAAAACACGGCGGTAAGAGGTACACCCTTCATGCTAATTGGGAGATAGACGGCCGTCCGGCACTTGTGGTAAGGACAAGCCCCTCAGTTATCTCCCTTTTTCACCAGTCGGAATTGAGTGCTCACAGTGCTACTGTGACTGGCACTGTAGAATGTTTAACTGTTATGTTCAAGTTGTTAAAGAATTCAATTTAATAAAGCTGTGGCCTTGCCCTTTCCAACATGAATGGTGGTAAGTGGTCTTTATTGGATGGGAAGGGGTAAGGTCTAAGTTTGGATGGATCATGGTATGGACCTGGGTTTATTGCACCTCAGCAGTCATGTAAGGCGATCAAGCTCTGGGGAGTTGTTCCACATGTTATCCAGGCCATTTTTATTAATGATGAGTGTCAGGAATCTCAGGCCAACTGTGCTCATATTTGTGAGTATAGATGTGTAACTGGACTTGCAAGAATGAGAATGTGCGTGCACACATGCCATGCATGCACCACAGTACACACATGGACATACGTGTGCACACAGATTCTGGCAGCCTATTTAAACCTGAGGCTTGCCTAGTATCATTTGCTGGATGGTCTTCATCTTTACCCTTGTGACTTGTGTTCCTGGAAGCCTGCTTGATCCTCTTACTGACCTGGCTCCTTCTGAATTTTCTTTGGATTCTCCTTGCCTTCTCATGTCTGCTACTGATTCATGCTACCAACCTTGGGTAAGGATAAATATCTTTATTTTCAGTTGTTTAAGTGTATTTTTAAATGTCATTGGGCTCAACTAAAACATTAATCAAAAATAAAGATCCTTATTCAGGTGAGTTAGCTTTGTGAACTGAACCTTACGTTTCACTATGTCCATGTGCAGTCTTCTGTATAATGCCACCCCCCCATATGTGATCACCATTTCCTGAAGCTAGTTACATCATACCTACACCCTCACCTCTGTCTTCCATCGCTTTACTCAGGAAACATCAAACACACACCCACTCACACCAATATGAAACATTCATGCTGTTACACACTCAAAAACCTCCACACATTCCCACTGTCAATGCCGTTGATTTGTACTGATAGAAAAAGCAGCAAAAGGTGCCATTACAGTACTGTGCTGTATAATAAGCAACTTATAGTTGCCTTTGGGTACATGGAACAGGGCTTTATTTAGAAACCATGGTACTTTGGGAACAACTGGATGATGGTACCCTTTTGTCTTACAATTATATTAGTTAACTCTCCTGCTAGAATATGCTATCTGAGGAAATATGTGGTTGGTTTTACATGCAGAGCTACATTTCAGTTAAAGTGATATTAAAGGCTATTCCTTTCTCCTTAAAATAAAAAGAGGTTATACCCACTCTTTGCAAAGATTATTGCACAGAAGTGTCTCTTACCTCCTCTTTGGCAGTCCCATGCGCACGTTATACCGAGCCAGGCTGAGTGCTCCATAGACACACACAGCGCTGGTAAGCCACGCCCCCTCTCCCTCCCCCTCCCTGCAGATGTTTGACTGACAGCAGCAGAAACCTATGACTCTTGCTGCTCTCAGTGTTTCCTGTGAGGCAAGGAAGTTAAAGGAGCTGTGCTGCTGCCAAGACAGTGCTTGAAATTTGAGTTGAATTTGAAATTTTTACCCTTTATGCAGAGAATGCAAGGTAAAAAAAATAGAGTTTAGAACCATAAAAAAGTAAGAAGATCATTTTTTGTTTTCGGCTATCTGGAACGCACGCCTGCATTCCAAGAAGTCAACAATGAGGAAATGCTCAATTGATTGTTCTTATGTGATGTCCTGGTCCCAGGGAAGGCACCTTTTATGTGAGTGTACACTTTACTTTTTATATTTTTTGTCTTAATAAACACTATTGTGGACTCTGTTCTTTGAGTATAAGTGAGGAGGTGGAGGAGAGCAGAGGATTTGGCTTAATGTTATTGGGAATAAGCAGTTGCCATCCAGCCTATTAACATAAGGGTAAATAGATAAAAAACAGCGCTCGCAAATAAATTAAGATGAAATAATATTCAGATTTAGCTATCGTGTTGCAGCTGCTGGATGAAAGTGCTAGGACTTTAATAATATGTAAAACAAAAACCTGCGCTGGCAACTCACCATGCAAGTGATAATAAATTATAAATAATATATGCACAATTAGTGTGTGCTAAGTGGGATTGCGCAGAAAACCACTAACGGGCTAAGTGACTACAAAACGATTCAAATACACAAATAGTGTGGTTTGTGTGAAATTACCCAAAAAAAACACTTAGACGCTATGCGACTATAGGGTGATAAGATATCGCTATACTAGTGCAAAAAATATATATAATACCATATAAATTAACATTCGTGGTCACAAATAACAATAAGTGAGTCTCTATAAAGAGATAAACACCAAATTGTAAGTGAAGCAAAAAAAAAAAAAAAAATTATTACTAAATCAAAAAATAACTGATGGCAGAAAGTCTATTACATCAAGGTGTTTCTCCACAAAAAACAATCAGCAGACTTCAAGCTTTTTCTCCATATGATAGGTCTGGGCAAGAAGGTAGGCTGATGCTGGTGATGATTATGAAGAGACTATTGGGACCACAAAACTCGCGTTCCACCAAAAGAAAGGAGAAAACATATAGTATAAAACCTATGACACCGTGAGATCACCTGCCATATAAGCGCTACTCACGGAACCGATGTGCAGAGCAGGCATTCAGATATTTGGTCGGTGTTCGCTCCTAGACGGCGTGCGTTCTACCAACTCCAGGAAGTGATGTCACTGGTTTTCGGGTTTACAGGCGTAAGCAGGATGTTGCGTCGACGCGTTTCGCCCCTCCCCCAGGGCGTTATCAAAGACTTGAAACACGTCGACGCAACATCCTGCTTACGCGTGTAAACCCGAAAACCAGTGACATCACTTCCTCCTCATTTGCATGGTGAGTTGCCAGCGCAGGTTTTTGTTTTACATATTATTAACATAAGGGGTCCGCAGTCTTGGTGTGAAGTTGGAGAAGCAGAGACACCCTGGATGATACAAAAAAAAACAAGCATTTGTAGACCAACTTATTCATTTGAGGGGTATGCAGTTTTGGTGAGTGTTCTGTACACGGGGGGGGGGGAGAGGAGAAGAACAAAGAGGTGAATTGTAGAGCCAACACAAGGGAAGGTGACAGAAACATTTGGTGGTGCACAAGTGAAATCACCCTAATATTTAATGAGATCTATTGGACTTGTAATAACAGACTAAGATTTTTAAAGCACTGCTTATGTGTATATTATATTTAGGTACTTTTTATGTAAATTCTATGGTTCTGCATAATGGAGCGCTTAGAAAGCTGTTCTATGGTTTGTTAGGTAATTATTTAAATGTTATTTACTTTTTTGACACCTAATATGTATGGGTTATTTATGCACCTTTTTTGCACATTACATGTGTATGGGATATTACACTATTTGAGCTGTTTCCTTTTCTGACTGGATAAGCCCCAAAGGTGCTTGAAACTGGAGACCTAACATCCATGAACTATTGAGGAGGTCCGAGTGAAAACAGTGATTATCTGTAGTGAACCCCTTAAAGGGGAAAGCGCATGTGACCTATTTTGAGTAAAAAGGTCCACTTAGCAGAGCGCATGCGCTGCAGCTCAGTGGATGGAAGCCTGATCTGTGAGCTCCGCACCACTCCGGCTGCATAACACCTCCAGCGCCGCTCACAGCACCGGTCCCCGGCCCCAAGCGATCCCCGAGGACAGGGAAGACGATATGGAGCACCAGAATTTCAGGTTGTTCCGCCAGCTGACCGGGACCCACGGCCTCATCCAAGATGGCGCTGGATGCCACAGCACAAGGAGGCATTCAGGAGACTGAGGACTCTATAGCGGACCAGGATATCTGCTCAGCAGGGCCAGCAGGCCCCACAGTGAGTAATTACTCCCATGGCTGCATGTCTCCCACCTCCACAGAGTCCCTAATTAGCAGGACCCTGGAGGATATGCCACTTTCCCCCATGGGAGACCTCACAGCCAGCCCAGGGGGTGGTGAGGGCATGTCCTCCTCACCTCAGGACTTTTCCTCCATGAAATCAATATTTGCTGTGTTATTCAGGGGTCTCTCACAAACTGCCAACCAAATTACCACTGCCATCCAGGCTGACCTACAGCATTTAGGTACTAGAATTGAAACGATCGAACACAAAACAGACCAAACAATAACCAGAGTGAACCAGAACACTGCCCGAGTCCAAGATCTCCAAGAAGAGCTTGAAACTGCATTCTCCAAAATCGACGATCTTGAGAATTGTTCAAGGAGATACAATTTCCGCCTCAGGGGGATACCGGAATCTTTCAAGGACACTGATCACATCGTAAAAAAGTTTATTAAGGATCTTATCCCCGACATCCCTGCTCGCCACCTAGAGATGGACCGCATTCACAGAGCACTACAACCCCCCCCCGCTAAGATGGCCTCCCACGGGACATTATAGTCAGGCCGCACTTTTACAAAGTCAAGGAGGAAGTGATGCAGCGGTCCCGCACAGAAGGGCCACCAATGTTCCAAGGCCACCCCATACAAGTTTTTGCAGACTTATCCCCCTTTACAATACAAAAAAGGAGAGCTCTGAAACCGCTCCTACTTGCACTAACCCAGAAATCGATCACCTACAGATGGTCCTTCCCTTTTTCGCCTAACCTTTTCTTTCAACAACAAGACATACGGTTTCTCATTGCTTTTGGAAGGTGAAAAACTCCTACTTCAGCTGTGCCTCATCTCCCAAGATCCAGAGTCGACGATGAACGGCAGGGCCCCCAACTCGTCCTCCAAGAGGCCACCACCCTCCAGCCCCATCGCCCCAGCTTGGCAGAAGTACATGTATAAAAAATCCAAGGACTCCAGGCCTCCCTAACCGAAGCTGAAGACCCAGGTACCATGCAGACCCACTCTGACTCTCTTTGATCCTGCTGGATTCTCCGATGAACACTTTTTCGCCTTTATCCTGTGGCTATGCTAGCCGTAGCACTCCTTACCCCGACCCCATGGTTGGGAACTGCAGAACAATTTCATACCTGTCCGTATCTTTTTTGTTTTTGTCTCCCCTCTCTCCCAAAGTTTAAGTCCAAGGATCTGTTAGTTTTTTCATGGTTCTTTTACCAAAGTTTTCAGTTCCTCTGATTTTTGTTTTTCTGTTGGCCTACTCATGATCACCTGTTCTGAATACGGTATGCTTAATATTAAGATGCTCCTAAACATAATTGGTCAATCCTAGGGCCTAGGAACATAGCCTACGGGAGTCTTTGCTCCCCCAGACTTTGCATTCAATCTGCTATACTGCTATCCCTGGGTGTGGGGCGCTTCTCCCAGACCTTGGAGCCATTCCATCCTGGTCCCCTATTGTGGGGGCCCCAGCCGACTCAGTGGTCAGGGGGGACCCCTCCCCCTGGGCACTCTACACATTCTCAGGGGCTCGGCCTTCTCACACTGTTATGTTTAGGTTGCTGGAGACGGCCGGAGCGGCTGTCCTGCTACTCCTCCTGTCTCTGACTGGAAGGGGGGGGTTATTTCTCCTCTTTCCACTTAGAGACTACTGGTTCCTCTGAATCTCGAAGGTGGCTCACTCAATGTTGTGTTTGGGGAAGGGTTTGATGGTGTGGGGATTGGGTTCTCACACACCATCGGGAATTTGGAAAAATGTTTTCCACTTGTTTCTGCTTATTAACATGGTACTTCTCTCATACTTCTACCTAAAGTCCACCTATGCCCTCCTCCTTCCTCTTCCTCTTCCTCCTCTCCCACTCACCTCAGGCAGATACCCCCCTTCTGATCCATGTCCGTAATTGACACACCACCACCGCATCTTCATATAGTATCACAAAATGTGCAGGGCCTTAACTCCCCTGTCAAATGAAGAAAATTGTTCAAACTTTATCAATCCCAAAAGTCAGAGGTCCTCCTGCTTCAGGAGACCCACTTCCCCAAGTCTTACAACCCATCATTTATTCATCAACACTTCCACCAATTCTATCTCTCCAACGCAGAGAATAAAACAAAAGGTGTAGCTGTCTGTTTTTCCAAACACTTAAATTTCGCTATATCACATGCTAACAAAGACCCCATGGGTAGATACATTCTGGTCAAGGGCACCATGGATGGGACATTATATTCGTTTGTCTCATACTACACCGCAAACAAGGGTCAAGACAAATTTTTTACCTCAATGACATGTTTTCCTTCAAGCGAAACGCATACCCCTTGTGATAAAGTCGATTATCAGAGACTCCCCTATATCAGATCATTCTATGGTTACTCTCTCCCTCCGCCACTCAAATAACTCAAAAAAAGAATTTAAATGGCGAATCAATGAATCGCTTCTAAGTTATCCAGTCCACTGTGCTAGAGAAGGACCTCAAAGATTACTTTCACACGAACGATACAGAGGCAATCTCCCCAGCTATGCTATGGGCAGCCCACAAAGCTGTAATAAGGGGCAAAATCATTCAGCTTTCATCTCGTTTAAAAAGAGAACACCGGGCAGAAATAGACAACCTTACTAAAGAGTGCCAGGAATCATGTAAACGTAACAAATGGGAACACACCCAATCTTCTCTACAAACACTAGAAACCACCAGATTGAAACTCAACCTAGTCCTCACTACCAAGGCTGAAAAACACCTCCGCTGGTCGGGGACGAGGTTCTACTCCCAAAAGGATAGAATAGGGACCAAACTAGCTTCCAAACTTTCCCCCAAACCACGTCTGCTGGCATTTCCCAAAATCCGTATGCCATTTGGCACACTTACACAGAACCCACAACGTATCATGGAATGCTTCCATGACTACTATGCTACCCTTTACAAAGATGATAAATCAAGCCCTTCCTCCAACCCCACAGAGTTCCTCGACTCTATTTCATTTCCCAAACTCTCAACGAATCATAGTGAGCTGCTTGACCAACCCATTACCACCATAGCGATCAAGGAGACCATCAAGAATCTCAAACAAGGCTCCGCCCCTGGTCCAGATGGTGGGCTACTACAAAAAATTTGCAGACTCCCTATCACCTTACCTGGCCAGATTTTTTAACTCCCTACAATCAGAACCTCCCCTGGATAACTCCTTGAACCTAGCATACAGTACATCTCTGTCATTCCCAAACCAGAGACCAAACTTTTCTCTTCTTTTCTTTTTTTTTTTTTTTTTTTCTCTTTTTTACTCTTCTTTTCTCTTCTTCTCTTTACTTCTCCCATTTCTCTTTCACTCTCTGATACTTATACTCGATTCTCTTTCCCTCTTTGTTTCCTGTCCTGCTCTCTCTTCAAGTAGAGATGAAACATATCTCTGGCATGATTCGCTGCAAGCGGCTCTTGGCCGCTAAAGTCCAATTATAATCTTATTATGCAATAAGTTAGGTTATGATGTAAGGCAGCCAGATTCAACTACATAATAGAAAATAGTAGGTATGTGTCCAGGACCACGGTACTCAACATAACACCTACAACGTATCATTATTGGCAGACCTGAGTAGACATGCTTCCCCCTTCAGACCGACCAGGTAATTTCTCAGGAGGGGTTGCCCCGGTCAGTCTTCTCCACAGTATGATCCCCTTGGGGTGGAGTGACGCGCCCGGCGTGAGCAATCAACCTCCCAGATTACAATAGGCTACAAAATGGGTTGGCTGAGCGACGTTGTCGGCATAATGTTCTAGGACGATCTGATTGAGTGATCTGATCTACCTGGTCCTGTAATAATCCCAGGCACAACCCTCCCTAGGGCAGGGTTTCCTTATTCCTACTTTATCTAGTCGTCTGCTTTTGTTAAATACTGTGATAGTATACCTGATTTAGTACTGGGCACCCATCCGATCCGCCTTATCGGCATTTTATTGTAACATGTATCTATGAATAGTTGTTTGTTATAAAACTAATACAAATATTGAAAAGAAAAAGGTCCACTTAACAAGGTGAGAGTGGAGAGTGAATGGTGGTGATACCCCTTGCACTTTTTAGTTCACCATAAGGATGCAGAGTGCATGAATCACAGTATTCAGCTGCAATACAGCAATTAAATTTTATTTGGTTGTGTACATTTTTTTGGTAACACATTGCTGATATAATCATTGGGGAATTGCATTTCTCATATAAGAATTTTTACACTAATATATATATATATATATATATAGTCGCCCAAGTAAGGTTCAATGGGATTTGCCTTGCATTTAATAGGTTCATTCACCCTGTTTACAGTTGGTTGAATATGCACCAGGTGAATGTAGCTGTCAGCCAACAGCCAATAAATCTCACATTTACAGTATCAGTGAGGATTGAATTTAGCCTAAATCCATATCTTTACTGATACTATACATATTTCTCATAGGAAGGGAACTGTGGGCATGCCAGCTTTCATGCACTCCAATGGTGCTCAGGAGTGGTGGGTTAGTAAGGGGGGTGGACTTATGTGCCATCTACCTGCCCCACCCTCCCTCTCCTCCCTGGTGAACTGTTTTTTGGGATTCCTTTGGACTAACCAGTTCACCATACGTGCAGGTAAGCAAAAGTACAAATAAAAAAAATGCACACCATTGTTCAAAGGTGTCCTGCAGTATCCATCCAGCTTTAGCAGGTCAGAGGCTGGGTCTCCCTTTTTTTCACAGGTCATACTCTATTTGAGCACCAAAGAGGTTTCTTCCACTCTTGGTATGGTTTGGCAAGTACCCAGGAAACTCTCTGCCCATATTTGGACTAATACTAAATTTGGGAGACGTGCCCTCTTACATTGGTGGTCAGAGAGAGAAGATCCTCCAATATTAGTGATCAGTGCAAAAGGGCCTTATTACATTGATAGTAAGTGGTTACCTACAACAAGCAGATAGTTATAGAGGAGACACCAATGTCACCACTCGCTGTTCTAAGTGATGTTAGCACCAAAACTATGTGGGTGAGGGATTAAGCTACTTGTTGAGTAAGCTTGGAGCCCAGACGTTGACTAGGATATTTTTATTCACAAAAAAAGCAATTTATATTTTTAATTCTTGGGAAGACTTCTTATAATTTGTTTGTTATGCAGAAGCTTGAACAGTCTAAATCCCCTTTATTTTAGAATATCCATTTCAGGTCTGTGGCCCATTTTAAACACTAAATGAATAAAAATATTGAACTAAAAAAAATATATGAAAAATATGTAGCAAAAATTCTCCATATTTTTATTACAGAATTGGCTGCATGAAGTTTATTTAGCAAGCCTTCTCTGAAAGCAATTCCTACATATTAATATTTCAATTTAAATATGAGCTTTATCAATTTAACCATATCATTTTCTCACAAGGACTGTAATCCTTTCAAAGGGCTTGCAATGATATTATTGTGGCAGTTTAACTAAAGTGCCAGGCACTCTATAATGACACCTTTACACTTCCCCACCACTTCAGCCACAAGGACGCTTGAGAATATAATTTACTAAATTAGAGGACAATTACAATACTCCTTGATGGTAATAACTGGACTGCTTATGAGAAGTGACAATTTCATTACATGTAATTTCACAGTCACACCGAGTTTGTCCACAGGGCTTCAGTTCTAAAAAAAAAAAGCATTAATCTCTTAATCATCAGGCTAATTTGAACCTTCATGGCCAAATGTAGGTTAGTATTTTTTAAATTATGTGTTGCCTAAATCACTATGACTAACTAAGCTTTTCTTTGGAAGCCCTAAAATCATGGTATATACAGTATGAACGTTTTATTTTTTAAAGATTTATTGTTTTCTATGTCAGCTCTCAGGTTTACTAATGCCCCGTACACACGGTCGGACATTGATCGGACATTCCGACAACAAAATCCTAGGATTTTTTCCCACTGATGTTGGCTCAAACTTGTCTTGCATACACACGGTCATACAAAGTTGTCGGAAAATCCGATCATTCTGAACGCGGTGACGTAAAACACATATGTTGGAACTATAAACGGGGCAGTAGCCAATAGCTTTCATCTCTTTATTTATTCTGAGCATGCGTGGCACTTTGTGCGTCGGATTTGTGTACACACGATCGGAAATTCCGATAACGGATTTTGTTGTCGGAAAATTTTATAGCCTGCTCTCAAACTTTGTGTGTCAGAAAATCCGATGGAAAATGTGTGATGGAGCCTACACAATGTTGGAATTTCCGACAACAAGGTCCTATCACACATTTTCCGTCGGAAAACCCGACCGTGTGTACGGAGCATTAGAGTTTGATAAGAAGATATATTAGGTTGAGTGTTTCTGAGTGTTTCTGTCCACTCCCTCCTATTATTTGTATAAATGGTACACTATGCAATCCGATTGTATATTGTGTATTTAGTGAGAAGGGTGTTGATTGATTGATTGCATTTCATTTAAAAAATGTGCATCTAGGAATGGGAGGGTGGATGATGCAGGGTGTGTGCTAATGAGGTCAGCTGGTCAACTCCTTCCTGTGTCATGACCTAAAGTCAGATCAGGAAGAAAACATTACTAATGGAAACGTCTAGAAACGTGGCTTTAGACAAGAAAAGTAAGTGAGAGAGAGCTGTGCATGATGTCATAAGCCTAGGCTAATGACCAGAGAGGAAACAGGAAGTGGGCTGTGTAAGGTATTTACTGGCAGAAAAAAATGTTTTACTATCCAAAGTTAAAACAATAAGGGCAGAAGATTTAATAGATGAAGAAAATTACTGAAGGTATGCTTTAACTGCTTGCCAACCGGTTCACGCCAATATACATCGGCAGAAGGGCACGTACAGGCAGATTAACGTACCTGTACTTTGTCCTTTAAGAAGAAGCTTTAAGCCCGCCGCGACCTCCGTCAGTGTGATTGCGGGTCCCGCGGGCCCGATGTCCGCGGGGATGCCTGCGATCATCTCACAGAGAGGAAGAACAGGGAAATGCTGATGTAAACAAGCATTTCCCCGTTCTGCCTAGTGACAGGACACTGATCACAGCTCCCTGTAATCGGGAGCGGAGATCAGTGTCGTGTCACACATAGCCATGCCCCCCCACAGTTAGAATCACTCCCTAGGACACACTTAACCCCTACACTGCCCCTCCACATCAGGGTGGCCTGCCCCGAAGCCAAAAATCCCTGTTCAAGCTTCAGAAGCTGACGACTTCTATCCAGCCCGGAGCTCCTCATGCGGCCAAGATAGCACCAGCAGTGGCTCCCATTAGACATGTGCAGGATGAAAAAATTTGTTTAGTTTGGTTTAGTTTCGGTTCGTTATATAAATAAATTTGTTTAGTTAAATTAGTTGCATTCATTACATTCGTTTTCGGGATTCGTTTAGTTTCGTATTCGAATTCGACCGCATTCGAAAAAACTATCAAATTCTAAAAAAATTTGACCGAATTTGAAAAAGTAAACTATATATAACCATTTTGTGAAATTCGAATTTCATATAGAATGAAATCGAATTCCAATAGAAAAGATTCAAATAGAATAGAAAATAAGAATAGCATGCAAAAACAATAGAACAGAATAGAAAAAATATATATAATATATTCTATTCTAATCTTTTCTATTCAAATTCGAATTCATTCTGTAAAAAATTCCAATTCCGGAAGATGTTTTATATATATATTGTTCTATTTTTTTTTTTTTCTATTCTAGTCTTTTCTATTAGAATTCGATTTCATATAGAATGAGTTTGCATTTAAATAGAAAAGATTAGAAAAAAATTGAAAATAATAGAAAAGAATAGCATAGAAAAACCATAGACCAGCATAGAAAATAATATAAATAGAATAGAATAAAACATAATAAATATATATATATATTTTATTCTATTGTTTTTCTAGTCTATTTTCTATTATTTTCTATTCTAATCTTTTCTATTCAAATTCATTCTCGAATTTCGTCTAGAATGAATTAAAATTCGAATAGAAAAGTTTAGAATAGAAAAGAATAGCATAGAAAAACAATGGAACAGAATAGAAAAAAAAATATTATATATAGATATATATATAGATAGATATATCTCTATCATTTTCCGATTGAAGTGTAGAGGAGAACCACACACAGCTTTCAATCTAGTGTCAGCCGGTCCTCCCACCGACCTTGTGTATATATATAAAAATAAAGTTCAGATGTTCAGTTCTAAGGAAGGGTGCGAACAAATCAGCCTGAAACGTAATCTTTGTCTGAACAAATGATTGTAATGATTCTGTTTGGAGTGACTCTACTTGCTTTGTAATCTTTTTCTAAAGATTTGATGGAATAAAGCAACAAATTTTTAAGTGCAGCAACCTTTGGAAATATATATATAGATATATATATATATATATATATATATATATCTATATATATATAATTATTCTTTTGTTTTTCTAGTCTATTCTCTTCTATTCCTTACTTCTATTCTAATTCGATTTTCGAATTTAGAATTTCTGAAAATGATTATATATATATATATATATATATATATATATATATATATATATATATATATATATATATATATATATATATATAAAACCATTTTCCGAAATTCAGATTTCGTATAGAATGATTTTGAATAGAAAATAATAAAATAGAATAGAAAAACAATAGAATAGAATAAAATACAATATATGTTTTCTAGTTTATTCTTTTCTATTCTAATCTTTTCTATTCAAATTCATTCTATACGAAATTCGATTTTCAGAAGCCATGTTCCGAAATTCGAATTTAGTATAGAATGAATTTGAATAGAAAAGACTATTAAAGAATAGAAAATAATAGAAAAGAAAAGAAAAGCATAGAAAAACAATAAAAAAAATTATATATGTATTCTATTGCTTTATGATTTTATATTCTATTTTATTGTATTTTTTAGAAAATCGATTTCTATTGTTTTCAAATTCGATTTGAATATGTTTTCGAATTCGATTCGAATATGTTTTCGAATTCGATTCAAATATGTTTTCGAATTCGATTCGAATTAATTCGCTTTTTTTCGGATTCGTTTAAATTCATCACTTTTTGTAATTCGGAAATTTGGATGCATCCGAATTTCCGAATAATGAAAAATTTGTCCGAATTTCAATTCGGAACGAAACGGAATGCACATGTCTAGCTCCCATATGGACAGCACAGGAGAAGGAACCAGACCACAGGCTCTCCATGCCCCTCTGTGAGGGCTATCCAGGTGAGTCTTCTCCTCCTCTCTCTCCATCAACATGGAGCCCTATAAAATCCAAACCACGAATAGATGATCCTCCTTCCTGCCTTTCGGCACCTGCAGTGCCCTCTCTCTCCACGCCTGCAGTGAATACACAATCTGCTATAGAAGCCTTCCCTGCCACTGACCAGCCTGTATCAGAGCTAGCTATGAGCAATCACTGCATACAGATCTTACAGCAGCTGTTACTCCAATTTCCCAAACAGTGCAAGATCATGAGCACAGGCTGACTCATGTAGAAACAAAGATGAGTGAAATGTGAAAAACTCATAATGATATAGTGAACGTTCACACCCACCATGAAACCAAGATACAACTTAAATTGAAAATAGCGGATTTAGAAGATTGTTCCAGAAGGAACAATATTAAATTCCGTGGGATTCCTGAATCAATTACTCCTGATGCACTAATCCCATATATTCAACAGCTCTCTGGGGCTTCCTGACCAAGCTCACTGTTAAACGACAGGCTAAATCTTTTACAATCAGAACCCTGGACGCAGGCCTTGACCTACTTAAAGAGTGGTGCATTGTTCCTGATGAAGTTCACCCTCCAAACTCTCACCAGTCCCACCAAATGGAGGCAGAATGGACATGAACACCATCCTACACAAGGACTCTACCACTTCGTACTAATTCTACTCATAAGCTGGAGAACTTCGGCCTACCAGTAGTACTACAAGACCAATATGTTTTTCTTCCATATTGACCTGTTGTTAATATGGCTAATAACCTCCCCTCATGGCAGGAGCCTTTTTCTCTACCTGCTTTACTTGCATTTTTTGCAAGCATTTCTTATCTAATACCTTTTTTTTTTTTTCCCAGTTTCCATCCCTTTTTGTT
Source organism: Aquarana catesbeiana (assembly GCF_042186555.1). NCBI lineage: Eukaryota > Metazoa > Chordata > Amphibia > Anura > Ranidae > Aquarana > Aquarana catesbeiana. The sequence goes on from NC_133330.1 coordinate 91,962,608, forward strand.
AGCATCCTTCTGATCATTACTGCTTCAAAGAACCATCCTACATCCTCGGAAATACCTTTTATGCATCTCAGCCATACAAGATACCACCACAAGATCTGAACTAAACCCATTCCACCCACCGTTTACTCTACTCATGACCTCTGACGGATTGCCACCTTCTGAAATCCCTCTGCACTATCCAAGCTACACCAGTCACCCACCAGACTGCCTATATAAAGCTATCTACTTATCTCATTATGACACTTAAATTCACTTGAATTTAAGGGCCTTGACTCTCCGCAAAAAAGATCCTCACTCAATAGGGAAAGCCGTTTACTTAAAGCAGACATTCTCTTTGTCCAAGAAACACACTTTGCTGCATCTGAAAACCCCTCAATTTCATCTCAAACAATATTCTAATATCTACATGGCATCGAACACCAAAAAAACAAATGAAGTCTTGACAGCCATCCGCGATTCAGTAGAATTCATCAAACACTCAGAAACTATAGACCCACATGGATGCTTCCACACCCTTGTTTGTGATATCAACCAGACCCGATATACTCTGGTCAACATTCATGGCCCAAACACCAAACAATTCCACTTCTGTAGAAACCTCTTTGCACAAATAACGACCTGCAAAAGCGGTCGTCTAATCATTGGAGGTGATTTTAACATCATTAGCAAACTTGACACCTCATCAGGTAGAAGACCCACTCAGGCTCTCAACTCCCTTTTGCACTCCACCGACCTGTACGACATCTGGAGATGTCAACATGGAGCTGAAAAAGACTACTCTTACTACTCCCCCTCCAGAATTGATTTCTTCCTCACGGAAAAGTGGACTCTTCAACAAATTATGACTTTGACTATTTGGATCAATAACATGGTCTGACCATGCCCCCTTGAGTATCGAGATAGGTACCCGCACAAATAATTCTCTTCTACGTCTGTGGAGACTTGATCCAACCCTCCTGACAGAACCTAAGCATTGAAAGAAAATTGAAGCCCACTCTCTCTTCTTTGAGACAAACTCCACCACTGACATATTGATCCCAACTATATGGGCCACAAATAAAGCCTACATGAGAGGCATCTTTATTAAATTGCAAGCTTATGTTAAGAGACAGAGGTCACGCCAGATTGATGAGGTCCTAGAGTCCATCAAAAACAAAGAAGATAAAAATAAACATTCTCCCTCCCCATCACTCTCCTTCTCCATACTTAGTGATAGAAACAAACTCCGCTCCCTACTATCGTTCAAATATGCTAGTCACCTGAAAAGATCTAAAGCAAATTACTATTTCCTAGGGAACAAAGCGGTATCCCTTCTAGCAAAGTCTATAAAACAGCACCTTAAAACCAAAATAGCCCGTGTTTATCACCCTCTCTCCAAATCTCCAGTCTGCAAACCTTTAGACATAGCTAATGCATTTAGCGACTACTACCAGTCCCTCTGGAATCTTAACCACATGCCGACTGCCGCACGCCGATTTACTTCGGAAGAATGGTACGGCCAGGCAAAAGGGCGTACCCGTACATCCCTTTAAACTTCCCGCCTAGCGGGCATGCGAACAGTCTTTGATAACGCCCTGTAGGTTGGCGAAACATGTTGACGTATTTCTGGTTGCACTGATGTAATTTCCTGCTCCTTGGAACGCACTTCCTGGTTTCTGGAACACACGCTGTGAGTCCGGATCCATCTTTAATCCCTTTACATGCCTGTTTTTATCAACTATTTTGTAAGTACCGATTTGTATATGGAATAAATCCCTTTTCAAATGGTACTTTTCACTATTAGTTCCATTTTTTTTTTTTTTATCCTTTTTTGGTGCCTGGTGATTCTGCTGAGAAATTCCAAAAAGAAATTCTTTGATCTGATGTGCACAACACCACTCCTGAGCTTCTCTGGATACCATCACATAAGCCTGAAGTGACCCCCAGACTGCAAAGCTGGGGGTCGGGACTCACTCATTTGGTGAGTGGGGACACGGGGGGGGGTGGCGTTTCTGCACCTGAAAAGTCTTGGAACGCCTGTGGTCCATTGCACTTCAAAAGTTTTTTTTTTTCCCACTGTGGATCAGAACATTCAGCACATTTATTTGGACTTTATCTACATGTTTTCTGCACTCGTCTACACCTGGTCACACATGTTTTATAACATTTGCGAGCGCCACATTTCCATAATTTTATGTAACTATCTTAGATCGCTAAATCTCCACCTTTCAAGTTATAGGTCTTCAACCTGAGCTACTCCAGGGCTATATGGAGAACGTGATCTTAGACAGAAAATGTAGGGGCGTCGTCCTGTTCAGGTGGAGAGAAAATGGTTATTATGGATGCTTTGGCCAGTCTGGAATTATTGGCAGTACTTATCTAAGGGCTAAAAGGTAAGGCTCAAATCAGAGGAACCGGAGGGAAGGCGTAAGATTTCTGGGACTCCTGTCCCAGAGAAGAGGCAGACGTTGTGGACTTCTGCCATGAAGGCACAACCCTAAGACTTGTGGAATTCCTTGCCTAGTCATCTCCTATACTGGGACATGAAGCCAGACTTTCTGCCTGTGGCTTTGGCAATTCCTGTTTCAAGCTTATTTCCAAAAAGGGACTGGCCTTTGAAGAGAATCTTACACCAGCCTTGTTTGGACGAAGGCCTGAGCCATAGGGCCCACTTCCTGGTGACTGCATTTAACATCAACCGTGCCAAAGATTTAATTGTCAATTGAGGCCTCCACTATGAAAATTATCACTAGTTTCAGAATGTTAAATGAGGCTATAATATTGGATTTACTGAGATCATTTGACACAGCAGCCTCAGACTTATCAGTCAAGACCTCCATGGCTTTGGAGATTGCTGCTAGAGCCACCGATGCCGATGGCTTACACGCCCCACCTGCCACTAAGTAGACCTTTCTAAGGACTAAGTCTATTCTTCTGTCAAGGAAATCCTTGAACTTAACAGCATCATCTAGTGCTAGCGTGATATGCCTGACTAACTGCATAAGAGCTGTGTCTACTACTGGCAGGTCATCCAAGTACTTGACCTCACCATCCTCATGAGGTGACGTTTCTGGATGTCACTGTCCTCCGTGGTGAGGATGGTGCCATCACGACTCGTTTCTTCCGGAAACCAACAGCAGTCAATTCCATTATTACATGAATTGATGTTGCTTATCATTATATGCTGGTTCAGCACTTTTTTATGTTTTTATATTTTCTGTATGTGACCAATACTTTTTGATACTATTAAACTTTATAACTTTTAAATCATTGTTTCACAATCTGTGCCTTGAAAATCCCGCCCTGAGGGGAAATTTGCATTCTCATTCAGTAGAGGAATGTTGGCCATCCATTAGCAGATAAAATTACCTCCAATTTTTTGATTCTCCTTTGATGAAGAGTCACCTGAAGTCGCAGACTTGTCAACTGCCTGACAATCTCTGATTGCAGTATTTACTTTGGTGTGGTTACATGAGATGTAATGGCTTCCTGCTAAGGAGGAGGCTGAAATTTGTGCAGCAAAGTATTTTAAAGTGTCTTGGAAGGTTTGTTTCTTGAGTGATACCATCTCTTTTTTTATTGACATCTCTATCTTGCGTTGCCTCCCTAAAAACAGACCTCTAGGCCATCTTGCCTGGGAGCACCACACTGGGGCAAGCCCAACACATTTCTGGCCTAGGCTGTGGGTGGTGAATCTCGCTCCCTGGGAGGGGAATTGTGAAAACCAGAGCCAGAATGAGATTACCTATCCCTAGACCATTCCCAGTAATGGCTGTCTCTGGACAGGGAACGCTGAGCACTCCTTTCATGATCTCTGTTGGAATGGTGAGATGAGCAATGTCTTGATGCACGGGTGCATCCCAGATGCATCCCAAATTACATGAATAGGACTGCCTGTATGGAACACCTGTGCATCCCCGAGCAGGCAAAGATGGCCCTCACACAGACATACAGTATGCTATAATACGCCCATGTGAACATGGCCTAACACTGTACCACCTTCTCCCTAACCCATAATGCACCTGGACAGCAAACTATGTTGTGGTTGTGTTTTAGTGCAGTGCGCTATAAGTGCATAGATCCCAACTGTCCATGATTTTGTGGAACTGTTCCTGATTTGGAACAAAGTCCCCATTTCCCTCTTTCCTCCTCATTTGTCCCTCATTTTGGTCTGATCTATATAGTTGTATATAAAATGCACTTTTTATCTTTCAAAAAGTGTTTCTCAATGCTAAACCTTTCATCCAATTTCTAAATTCCTACAAATTCCATTTGTAAATGTCAAAAGCCATTATAAAGGAATAGTAGTGATAAAGAAAAGCACCTGTGGATTTAACTAATATTTTTTTGTATAATTCTCAGTTAAGGGGGCGTGGCAGGGGGGTGTATCCTATGCCTACATATTTTTGCTGATAGTGTGGTAATGTGGTACCCCACCAATGTATGGGTCCAGGATTCTTAACCAGGCAGGTTGAGGGGTTCCAGTGTTTTTGCTTGTTTGGGAGAAAACTGGCTTTTCAGTTTCCTCATTATTTAGTAAAGTCCACTTTGGGACTGGAACCCGGGGATTTCTTAGAGATCCGGGTGGGATGAAATCCCCAGTCCTGGGTCTGGATTTTGAGACTCACCGGCACACTGATTGTTCAGGTGTGTGGGCCTGATAGTAGAGTTGGAACTATCGTTCTGGGCTCCACCCTCCCGAGGAGTCCAGGCTTGCAAGGGCAAACCCAGAGAGTGCCGGTGTGCACTGAAGTAGCCAGAGAATGCAGGCTGCACTGTGAAAGTCAGAGACCTGAGTCTGAGGTCGCAGACAGTAGTTGGGAGATCTCCGTGTGGGAGCCTGAGCAGTGGGGTGTCTGCTGCTGATGAGAGCCAGGTGGCTCGGTATTTTTGTTTGCAATGTTGCATGTGTAAGCCAGGAGGCTGAATATCGTTTTAAAACCACTTTTGTTTTCATTTATGGAACTTTGTTTGATTTTCTTTAATAAAAGTGGGCCAAAAAGCCCTGAATAGAAATCATTTGTGTGGACTGTTCTCGCTAACGGGTGCTACACTTGAGCTAAACAACCCCCAAATATTACAAGTGGTGCTTGGATGTGGGCAGAACTGGAGATCCCTGAAAAAAAGTGAGTTCATCTGTTATATGAACTGTGTTTGTGTGCATGAGACAGCACAATCTGTGTGTGCAGGCGAGGAAAGCTTGCATGAAGAGAAAAGCAACGTGCTTTAAAGTGACAGTGCTCCGTTTTGTTGCTAGACTGCGCAAAAGTGTGGTGGAGTGACTGCGAAGATGAAGCAAGGGTTTGAGCCTGCTGGTGAGTATTGCAGACTGTTTTTTGCTTCACCAACTCCAGTTAAAGGGAAAGTGCATGCTGTTGCCCCTGGCAACGCTGGTGCAAGCAGGCCAGCTATCAATGTGCAGAGGCCTAAGTTTGAAAGAGGATGCAATTGGGGAAGCCCTGTTAAGGCTCTGAACAAGAGCGCTGTTTGCGGTGCAGAGAGTAGGGTCATGTCTCCAAGTGCCCACTGTCTGTCTCCAATACAAGGTGACATGGCCAGACAAAGGTCTGCAACAATGTTTGGGAAGCCTGATTTGAGTGCCAGGAGTGATCAACAGGCTGACTGGAAGTTGGAGAAGTATGTGGTTGCCCATAGCAACAGTGGTAATTTCAAGGCTGCGGACCACCACGTAAGAAAAGTATTGCCTGCAGAGGATAGTGGCAAGTTAAAAGCAACAATGCTTCAAGGAGAGCAAAGTCGCTGCGTTTAGGAAAGTCGGCAAAGTACAGCTGGAAGAGTACCATCTCCATTAGCAACGAGAGATCGAGTGTTAACCAGAAGGAGGAGCTACATTTGAAATGTGGAGCAGCGTCCCACTAAAGATATGTGCAGAAATGTACCATGTCTGGAATGTGGTCAGCAGGGGCATGGAATCTTTTCTTGTCCCAGGTTGTGGAACATAGCTGGTGATAGTGCTATTGGGCAAAAGCCTTTTTCTGCAAGCCCAGATTGTTTAAAAATGTTTGCAGTCACCCCTGGCAACAGTGAGGAAGTACCTGTTGTGCCTGCAGGGGGTGCTAAGGAGACAAAAATGGCTGCTGCAATTTCATCCTGTGGCCACCAGGGATAGTTGGCCAGTGAAAGTGCAACAAAGGATAGACCATGTACTCAAGTGAACATGGCAACCCCTGTTACAGTGATGGGTAAGACTGTTGCTGGTAAATTCATGAAGGAGACTGACTATGTGGCTGTGCACACTGGAGTGGAGGTGACCCCAAATGGGAGATTCACTGTCTGTGGAAAAGGACTTGCCTTGCTACAGTGCCCTGTCCAGTGGTAAAGTGGTAAACTTGAATGTGATGGGTAAAACTGCTAATATTGTGTTGGCTAAAGTGAATGGTCCAGTTACTAATGGGCTAGTGCAGCTCACTAGAGATAAAATCATTGCTGTGAATGCAGTTAAAGGTGTGCTATCTCCCCTAGCAACTGTGACGAAGGCCACAGAGGTGTCCCTAGAAACCCCCAGGGAGCTCTGTATTTTGGAGCCGGAGGTTGCCTGGGACAGTTATGGTGCCGTTTTGAGGGATAAGAGGGTACCTGAACATGGTGATAACAGAATGTCAAATGTTAAAACTGAAATATTTGAAAACATCATGGTGGAAATGGGTTAATGCAGTCTGCCAATGACAGGTATGAAAGCGTTTGTGCGTTTTAATGAAGCGCCACCAGAGCAAGGTGGTGAAGGTGTGGTATTGCAATCTGCTATGGTTAAAAATGTAAGAGAAAAAAGAGAAAAGGGGTGGTCTAGTGGAAATTGAGAGAGCACTTTATAACTTTAACGATATCCGACCCTTAAAGCTCAGATGTCCGCCTCATGTTCAAAAGTTACCAAAATTGAACTTGGTTCAAAAAGTGAACTCCCTACTGGCAAGGTGGCTAGTGTAGGGCCAAGGGAATTAGAAAAACATAGATTTTGGAAGCGCACTCGTAAAAATGCATGGGAGTGTCTTTGTAGAGACTGAGTAGATGTAGCAGGGGGACATGGAGAAAGTCACCTGATGGGACCAGATTTGACCCATGTGGTTGGTAGCTTGCATGGTCATGCCGAAGTGAGGAGGTTGTACTGGTGTATTCCGCCCTCTGGGTCGAAACAAGGGGGGGATGTGTGGTACCCCACCAATTTATGGGTCCAGGATTCTCAACCAGGCAGGTTGAGGGGCTCCGGTGTTTTTGCTTGTTTGGGAGGAAACTGGCTTTTCAGTTTCCTCGTTATTTAGTAAAGTCCACTTTGGGACCTGGAGCCCGGGGATTTCTTAGAGATCTGGGTTTTGAGACTCACCGACACACTGATTTTTCAGGTGTGTGTGTGGGCCTGATAGAGGAGGCTCTCTAATTAGGCAAAGTAGGCGGTCGCCTAAGGCCTCGCCCTCCCAGGGGCCTCGCCACCACCTACTTTGCCTAATGAACAGCCTCTGGCTATCCTCATACTACATCAGTCCCAAGTACAGTCAGCGGAGCTTCGTGCCGCCTCGTTCAGAGTACAGTTAGTCCTCCTCCTCTCTGCTTGTAACACCCTGTCCCACCAGGGCACTGCCCAGTCTCCACCCTTTTCAAGAAAACTCCACTGGAACAGCAGGTGTCCTTCTCGTCAGAACATCAGCAGACACAAACACACAGACCGTCAACTGCCCCGTCCCGCCCCGCCCGCCAGCAAATCCTGTCCGTTCTTACGGCCGATATCTTGTGCAAGGGCACAGCTAGCACCTCAGCACAGGATCACGGAGTCCACCCTCCTTCCAGGGCGGGGCTTCCATGGTGGAGGCGGAGCCAATTCCAGTACGCTGTAGCCTGTCTGTGTGCAGCCGACTGACTGAGCTGTGAGGGGACAGAGCCTTGCTATGTGTGAGGTACATGGGCTTGGGGGGTGGCACATGTGACTGGGGGGATTACATGTGACTGGGGGGGTGCAGGTGACTGGGGGGGTGCAGGTGACTGGGGGGTGTACATGTGACTGGGGGTGTGTGCAGGTGACTGGGGGGGTGTACATGTGACTGGGAGGGGTACAGGTGACTGGGGGGTGTGCATGTGACTGGGGGTGTGTGTGCAGGTGACTGGGGGGGTGTGCAGGTGACTGGGGGGGGTGCAGGTGACTGGGGGGTATGCATGTGACTGGGGGGGTACAGGTGACTGGGGGGGTGTGCATGTGACTGGGGGGGTGTGCATGTGACTGGGGGGGTACAGGTGACTGGGGGGGTGTACATGTGACTGGGGGTGTACATGTGACTGGGGGGTGTGCAGGTGACTGGGGAGTTGAGAGCACTGACACCAGTGCACAGTACTAAGTATTAATTAAATTGAATTGCATATATTAAGAGCCCTGGTGTCAGTGTGTTCTCAGCACTGGTGTCAGTGTGCTGTATCTCAGCGCTGGTGTCATTGTGCTGTATCTCAGCGCTGGTGTCAGTGTGCTCTATGTCAGCCCTGGTGTCAGTGTGCTCTCAGTACTGGTGTGATGGAGCACACTGACACCAGCGCTGAGATAGAGAGTACTGACACCAGTACTCCTAATATATGCAATTCATTTTTATTGCTTGAATTATTATTTTTTTCCCATTATAGACGTTAATGGGGCCTCAGGTCTAGGTTATGCCTAAGGCCTCACAAAGCCTAGAGCCGCCTCTGCTGATAGTAGAGTCAGGACCATGGTTCTGTGCTCCACCCTCCTGAGGAAACCACTTTTGTTTTCATTTATGGAATGTTGTTTGATTTTCTTTAATAAAAGTGGGCCAAAAAGCCCTGAAAAGTAATCATTTGTGTGGACTGTTCTCGCTAGCGGGTGCTACACTTGAGCTAAACAACCCCCAAATATTATAAGTGGTGCTTGGATGTGAGTAGACTGGAGATCCCTGAAAAAAAGTGAGTTAATCTATTAATATATAGTATCTAACAAAAGTGAGTACACCCCTCACATTTTTATAAATATTTTATTATATTTTTTCATGTGACAACACTGAAGAAATTACACTTTGCTACAATGCAAAGTAGTCAGTGTACAGCTTGTATAACAGTGTAAAATTTCTGTCCCCTCAAAATAACTCAACACACAGCCATTAATGTCTAAACTGCTGGCAACAAAAGTGAGTACACCCCTAAGTGAAAATGTCCAAATTGGGCCCAATGTGTCAATATTTTGTGTGGCCACCATTATTTTCCAGCACTGCCTTAACCCTCTTGGGAATGGAGTTCACCAGAACTTCACAGGTTGTCCTCTTCCACTTCTCCATAACTACATCATGGAGCTGGTGGATGTTAGAGACCTTGCGCTCCTCCACCTTCCATTTGAGGATGCTCCACAGATGCTCAATAGGGTTTTGGTCTGGAGACATGCTTGGCCAGTTCATCACCTTTTACTCTTATGCCGCGTACACACGAGCGGACTTTACGGCAGACTTGGTCCGGCGTACTGGATTTCGTGGGACAATTCGATCGTGTGTGGGCTCCAGCGGACTTTGTTTGCTCAAAAGTTGGACGGACTTAAATTTGACACATGTTTTAAATCTATCCAACAGACTCTTCTTTCTAGCGGACAAAACCGGTCGTCTGTGTCCTAGTTCGACTAACTCAAACTGACGCATGCTCTGAAGCAATTCCAAGACGGAAGTGCTCGGTCTGGTAAAACTAGCCTTCGTATTGAAGCTAGCAGATTCCTCTTCTGTGATCTTTTAATACAGCACTTTTTTTTTTTATCTATAATGCGAGAGGAATGAAGTTGTTTTTCTGCTTTATATTCACACAGAGTTCTCACAAACTACTTTCTTCATGATTTATCCTCATGCCATGACTAATATGATATATTTAAAAATCCAGATCTCCATAAATAAAGTATAAAATTAGATTTTGGACTCATATTTTTTTTTTGGATTGCTTTCCACACTATCTATTTTACAATGTGTGCTAAATTATACAAACATTTTTTTTTAATTGTATTTTTGTAGTTTCAAGTTACCACAATAACCTTAATATTTTGTGTTGTTTTAATGAACCTTAATAAGGTCCCTTGTTAATTAGACATGGGGGGTTTATTTTCCCAAGGCAAATTCATTTTTCACTACAAGTGCAAATTGTACTTGGAATTGCACAGAAAGAGAGCATTTTGAAGTGCCTTCGCTGTGGATCCGAGGGGCACATGCAAGGAACCACAACAAAAAAAACCCTTTTTCTTGCACATGATTGTATGATCAAATCAGCAGAGCTTCCCCTCATTTCAGCTCTTCCCCTCAGATTTACAGCGACTGCACTTCAAACAAGTGCACTTGCTGTGCAATTTCTAAAGTGCACTTTTCACTAGTATTTAGCACTTGATTTTAGAAATGATTTAGCCTTTTGACAAAAACACACATAGGGGTTGATTTACTAAAGGTAAAAACACTGTGCACTTTGCAAAGTGCAGTTGCCCTCTCTAAGAGCAGTTGCTCCAGAGCTTAGTAAATGAGCAGAAGCTCTGCTGACTTCCATCATCCAATCATGCGCAAGCAAAAATGCTGTTTTTTTAATTTTCCTTGCACAGGATTGGGTACTCTTTGCAAAGTCAAGCCTTACCTCATTGCCTAAGCTCTGGAGCAATTGCACTTGCAGAGGGCAACTGCCCTCTGCAAAGTGCACAGTCTATTTGCTTTTATTAAATCAACCCCGTAGTCTTTTTGACCTGTACCTGCCTACTCCCAAACAAAATGTCGTTTTGGAATCCAAACACATATAGTGAATAATGTAAGGTAACAAAAAAAATCCATTTATTTTGGTTAACCAAAAATTAGGAAGGCAACACTGGAGACACTTTTAGAATCTGTGAAGCCTTTCGTCCCCCAGGACACACATCAAGTTTTAGGACAAGAAAATTAATATCTTGCGACTAGGGAGCACAGTCAGACCAGACAGAAACCAGGCAATCACTTTCGAGTCTTCCGTGGAGCCTTCCCTGCACGCTTCTCTGCAGCCTTCCCGCCACGGTTCTCTGCAGCCTTCCTCGGAGGCTGGGCCTCTGGTGGTATACTTGGCGCAGGAGGAGGAGGAGGAGGAGAAGGAGGAGTGGCATCATCTGCCAGATACGTTGTAGCAGTAAGTTCCCCTCTCAAGCCCTTCTGATAGGCCTGAAAAATCAAACCCTCACAGAGGAGGCGTTGCCCCTTTTCCAATTCCAGCAATTAGGTGGCTATATAGGTCCCATACGCCTCCTCTGCATTGGGTGGTGTACTCAGGATTTGGCTTGCTTCACGTATGAGGGCTAGGGATTCCTCCTCAGTTTGGGTCATTCTCCTGGGCCTTTTGGTAAGAATGCGGAGGGGAGGCACCTGACACTCCGTGCGGCTTCTACTCGGCCCAGCCACAGCCTCCTCCTCTCTCCCACTGGGCAAGGCCTCCTCCTCTCTCCCACTGGGCAAGGCCTCCTCCTCTCTCCCACTGGTCAAGGCCTCCTCCTGGCTGAGGTCATCCTGTGTAAAAAAAAAAGGGACATAGTTGTAATTTTGTGTTACGCAATCACACACAATTTTCAGCTCATGACTTGCAAATATAATTCTCACCAAATAGTAAAGGCTATCTATTTGACACCACCATTATTACTGCTGATCAACAATATCTGAAGTACATAGGCGTGCGCACAGGATGTGCCAGGTCTGCCTGGGCACACCCTAATCGCCTTGTGTGGTGCATATTCCCCCCTGTTTAGACCACTGATATTTCATCCCCCTAAAAACTGTTATAAAAAAAAAATATTTTTTTTTAAATAAAATAAACAATATTACACTGTCCACTGCCCTACTGACACCATCAGTACATATACACATGCATATGTATTTGAGCTTTGGGGTGCACACCCTAATGCAAGAGGCTGCGCACACCTATGCAGAAGTATATTTTTGGCCACTACTGTCTAGTGATATGTCTACATGTTAATATTTGTGATGAAGTCATTTTTTATGAAGCACTTAAAAATGTGACACGTTAACATCATTAATAACATTTACACAATCACAAATTCCACAAAAAAGGATACTTTGCTGAAGCTGGGCACATCCACTTCATCAGGGATGAAAAGGCCCAGTTCTTCCTGGGACTCCTCGGCTGGGGTGGAGGTGGATAGAAGGCTGGAGGGAAGAGTGGGGGAAAGGCTGGAGGGTAGGGTGGGGGGAAGGGTCGTAAGTGATTGCCTGGCTTCTGTCTGGTCATCCAGGAATCACATTTTGTGGTAGTACCACGACTTGGGTACATAAACTTGGTCGGCTGCTGCTCCGGATCTGAGCGACTCCTGGATTTTATTGTGTTCCCGCTTATACATGTTTCGCAAGATACCAATTTTCTTGTCTACAAACATGAGGTCTGCCTGGGGGACTCGAGTCTTCACAAATTCTAAAAGTGTGCCCAGTGTTGCCTTCCTTACATCTCTATTGTAATATAGTGGGTGTTTGACCTCTCACAGGTTTTTCTTTTCCTGATATAAGTCGATAAATCTCGACAAAAAATCTGCCTCTTTAAAAGGATTCATTGTTGCTGAAAGACAAGACACAAGATCAAAACTGTAATGTCAGTCAGAACTCCCAGGATTATTTTGTGAAGAATCTAGGGGACACATATACACACACGCACACACCCCCACGTTTAATCTTACCTTCGTTTCTGACGCTCGCTACTTCCGCACGGACATACGTAGGCCATTGTAATAGCTTTATATACACTGCGCATGTGTCATGCTCCGCCTGCGTCTCCCGCCCCTGACGTTCTTTAGTACGATTTGTCCCCCTCTTCGTTGCGCAGTGGGAGTATATCGAGAAAGATGGCGGAGAGATTCAGTGGAAGTAGCGCGGAGGAAAGCCCGGAGCCACAACCATCCACATCCCGGAGGAGATATAAGGCCACCAATATGGCTTTTGAAGAGATGGTGGAGATGGTGTCCATATTGAGAAGGGAGGACTACGATGGGGAAAAAAGGACCGTACACACAACCGAATATGCGTAAGGACAAAATAATGTCCTCAGTTGTAACCGCTCTAGAAGCTAAATTTGGCACAAAACGGTCTAAAGAACAATTGAGGAAGCGGTAGTCTGACATCAAAAGTCGGGAGCCAGAACAATATTGGCGAATAAATAAGCTGCTTAAAAAAAGTAAGTACTTGTTGTGTTTTCCTATTGAGATACTTAACTTGCATGGTCATCCATATTTTTATCGTTTACACAGCATTGTTCGTAAAGACCGTTCTTTGTAAAAGACATATGATACTAAAGAAAATGGCTTTTTTTTTCTCGCAAAATATGATGGTACAGGGTTGGACATATACATTTATGTCTTGATAATTTTTCGTATTCCACTAATTTGTGGATGTGGTGTAGATGTGTTGGAAAATATAATGCTTCTTCAAAAATGATTCAGTGTAATGTAAGGACAGGACACACCAGCTGCTTCCACATCTGGACTCACGAGCACTAGTGTACTATGTGACCATAAAGAAATTTTAGAGGGGTAATACACATAGGAGATCACTGAGGTGTCTGCATCTGTGAAACTTGCATGAAATGTGTATTGTTTAGAATTGTTGTTCAGAGGGAATGTTCATCCTGTCTTCTAAATTTTTGAGGACAAAAAAAGGCAATTGTCCATAACTCCTAACCAACGTTTTAGACTATTTTTAAAAATATAAAATATCACTGTGTTTTAACTATACCTTTTGTTGACTTATCATAGGGGAGAAAAGACTCAGACAACAGTCCAAGGATCCCAGGACCCCCCAAGTCACCAGCCTGAGGCTGAAGATACCCCAAGCCCCAGCCCAAGACCACAACCACCCGACGAGCTGGAGGAAGGAGAGGTGGAGGAAGTGTGCAAGCTTTCAACCCCACCAAGTGAGTGACTGACACCCCAGCGTAAGGTAATGTATTTAGGCGTGCATATTTTAACCCTTGTTTTTTTCACACATTTTAGGTGAGCTTCTGGTTGTGGAAGGCCAAGCGGCAGAGCCATTCACCACAGACAGTGCCGAAAGACTGATTGGCCAGATAATGCTGTGGAATGGCCAAATTGATAAAATGCGTGACCAAATTCACAGCATGCAACTTCGCCTGGACTCCATGCAACAGGAAATGAAGAACATGATTGATGTTTTGGGCAGAATATAATAACGTTTTGCCTAAAAACATCAATCATGTTCTTCATTTCCTTGGGAAGTTTATTTCTTCTTGTTACCAAGAAATGTTTATGATGCACACGGTGCGTCATCATGTGCTATCTTCCATCATGGGATATCAATGTACTTGTTTTCTGTTTGCAACCCCTTCATCCTCAAAATTATTAAGTGGTGAGAGGAACAAAGGGATTGCACACACAAAACACGTACATTGCTCCCCCATGATGGGATATAGCACAAGTTGACTTGACCCTTTTGTAATGCTCTATTTTGAGCATCTTAAAAATGTTCTATTTCCAAGGGTGACATCACCAGCACCGTTCTTAAAATGTTGAACTTTGTAAGTTCTTTGATTTTTTTTGTATGTTTTTCAAAACACTGTTGTGAATTTTAAGATTTTAAACAAGGTGTGTTTTTGTTTAAATATGCCTTTAATAACGTTTTCTAAAAAAATAAATTAAAAAAAAAAAAAAAAAATAACCAAAAAGCAAAAAAAACAAAACATTTTTCAAAAAATGCACCTTTCAATGTGCACACAGAAAAATGTTTTTACTACTACAATGTGTGTGGCTGATTATTTCTCAATAATATGTTTAGCAAATTTTTGTGTGGTTACAGTGACAAAGGGCCTTATTAACTAAAGGTAAATGCACTTGCCACTACAACAAGTGCACTAGGAGACAGATCAAACTAAATGCAAACAAGAAGAAAAACAAGATATTTTTTCCAAATATTTTTTTTTTTATTATTTTGTAAAATTAAAGCTCTTCTTGAATAGCAATGGCCCCCCGACCATTAAAATAATTCACATATCACTCACGCAGTTGACGTGCGGTTCGGGGGGCCAAGCCAATACGGCCAATTTCCAGGCCTGTCATTGTTGGATCTTGAACAAGTCCGGCCTCAGGCCCAACAGAGGTAGCAGAATGTCTACGTAAAAAGTTATGTAGTATGGAGCAAGCAAGTATGACGTGATTAATTTTATAGTCCGCCAGATTTATGGCTGAAAGGAACAAACGGAACCGTCTGGCCAGAATCCCAAAGGCATTCTCCACAACTCTTCTTGCTCTGGCCAGCCAGTAATTAAATACCCTCCTCTCAGGGGTGAGTGTTCTTTGGGGGTAATGGCCTCATCAAGTGCTCGCCGAGAGCAAACGCTTCATCAGCGATAAAACCTGAGGGGAGTCCATCCACATTCTGGTCATCAGGTGGCAATCCCAGGCCACCAGTCTGGAGATGCTGGCACAGCTCGGTCTGTGCAAACACTCCTCTGTCAGAAATCCAGCCGTTCTTCCCCACATCCACAAACAGAAAGTCCAAATGTGCCGAGACCACCGCCATCAAAACTACACTATGGAACCCCTTGTAGTTATAGAAATAAGACCCCAAATGCGGTGGTGGCACAATGCGGACATGCTTCCCGTCAATCGCCCTGACACAGTTGGGAAAGTCCCAATGGTCAGTGAACTGGGAGGCCACAGTCTGCCATTCCTGTGTACTGGAAGGAAACTGTGGAGTGAAAAAACAAAAAAAATTTAATATAAGGAATTTAAAACATAACTTGGATATCAGATTACACAAAAACATTAGTGAACAACAGCAGTCAAACATTATTAATATGTGTGTTTGTTATTTAAATTAGAAAAAACAGGAAGGCCCACTTATAAGATTAATCCCCCCCTCTGATGGCTCATTAATCAATTTTAATGTGGGGGGAGGGGTTCTAATTAGGTTAAGAAACACACCTAACATTTTAAAACATTTGAGGGGTGGGGGAGGGGTTCTAATTAGGGTCAAAAACACACCTGACATTTTAAAACATTTGAGGGGTGGGGGAGGGTCAAACAGTACAATGGAGCTGACAATATACATTGTTCAAGGGACTATAGGCTAGAGATATAAATGGACCCAGGATTGCATGGTGGGGAGGTTATTGAATGTAAATATGCATGTAGGGCAATAAATGATTAACGTCAAAAAACAGGCATGCATGAAGATAAAGGGGACATTCACAGCATATTCCAAGCATGGTAATTAGGTAAGGAGGACATTTAGACTATACATTAGCAAACATTTAATACATATCATGTAATGTTAAAGGATAAAACTTACCTTCATATAGTCCTTCTGGAGGACCTGAATGATGGCAGAACAAGTCTCTGGGATTATGAGCCTGGGGGGAGATGCCTGTCGAGAACTTCAAGTCCTGAAGACTTCTCCCAGTCGCCAAGTAACGTAAAGTGGCAACTAGCCTCTGCTCCGCACTGATGGCTTGCCTCATGCAGGTATCCTGTCTGCTGATATAGGGGGTCAGCATAGCCAGCAGATGCTCAAAAACAGGGTCCGTCATCCGGAGATAATTCCTGACATCCTCAGGATTATTCTCACGGAGCTCACGGAGTAAAGGCATATGCGAGAATTGGTCACGCTGGCGCAACCAATTCTTCATCCATGAACTTCTCCTCGCCCTGTTTATGGACTGGACTCGGGTCAAAGTATTAACCCCAACACCAAGTCCCCACGCAGCATGAACTCGACAACGAGTACGTCCACGCGACATGGCTTCAAAATGGTCGGCTGGTCAAACAAACAAACTTATAACAAACGCACTGAAGAACAGCAAGGCCTATGAAGAACGACCTGAAAATCAGGAACGAGCGGACCAGAATGGCCTGCAAGGCAGGTTACGAACTGACCAACACGCACTGAAAAGCAGATACAAACCTCACAAGCACAAACTGAACCGCAGAAAAAGATCAAAATAAGCTGAAGTGTGAAAAGCGCGAATCGTCTCTAACCAAACTTCTACTAACACGAGATAAACACGAGATTAGCAGAAGGAACCCAAAGGGTGCCGTAGTGGGGCTTGAATTTCCTTTTTATAGTCCTGTCGTACGTGCTGTACGTCAGCGCGTTCCAAACCAGCGGATTTTTGCAGTGATCGTGTGTGTCCAAGTCCGTCCCTTTTTAAGTCCGGCGCAAGGAGCCGACAAAGTCCGGCGTAAAGTCCGCCGAGCAAAGTCTGCTGTAAAGTCCGCTCGTGTGTACGCGGCATTAGCTTCTTTAGCAAGATGGTGGTCGTCTTGGAGGTGTGTTTGGGGTGGTTATCATGTTGGAATACTGCCCTGCGGCCCAGTCTCCGAAGGGAGGGGATCATGCTCTGTTTCAATATGTCACAGTACATGTTAGCATTCATGGTTCCCTCAATGAACTGTAGCTCCCCAGTGCCAGCAGCACTCATGCAGCCCCAGACAATGACACTCCCACCACCAACCGTGCTTGACTGTAGGCAAGACACACTTGTCTTTGCACTTCTCACCTGGTTGCCGCCACACATGTTTGACACCATCTGAACCAATCAAGTTTATCTTGGTTCCAGTAATCCATGGCCTTAGTCTGCTTGTCTTCAGCAAACTGTTTGCAGGCTTTCTTGTGCATCATCTTCTGGGATGACAGCCATGCAGACCAATTTGATGTAGTGTGCGGCGTATGGGCATATGGGCTGAGCGCTGACAGGCTGACTCCCACCCCTTCAACCTCTGCAGCAATGCTGGCAGCACCCATGTGTCTATTTTCCAAAGACAACCTCTGGATATGACGTTGAGCACATGCACTCAACTTCTTTGGTCGACCGTGGCGAGGCCTGTTCTGAGTGGAACCTATCCTGTTAAACCACTGTATGGTCTTGGCCACCATGCTACAGCTCAGTTTCAGGGTCTTGGCAACCTTCTTATAGCCTAGGCCATCTTTATGTAGAGGAACAATTCTTTTTTTTTTTTCAGATCCTCAGAGTTCTTTGCCATTTGGTTCCAATGTTGAACTTCCAATGACCAGTATCAGAGAGTGAGAGTGATTACACCAAATTTAACACGCCTGCTCCCCATTCACACTTGAGACCTTGTGACACTAACGAGTCGCATGACACCAGGTAGGGAAAATGGCTAATTGGGCCCAATTTGGACATTTTCACTTAGGGGGTGTACTCACTTTTGTTGCCAGCGGTTTAGACATTACTGGCTGTGTGTTGAGTTATTTTGAGGGGACCGCAAATTTACACTGTTATACAAGCTGTACACTCACTACTTTACATTTTAGCAAAGGGGGTTATTTACTATAGCGTGAATATGCGATTGCGCTGTGCATATAAATAGCACCCAATTAAGCCAATTAACCACTTGCCGACCTGATATACATCGGCAGATTGGCACCACTGTGCAAAGCGTCATACCCGTACGTCGTTTGCGCCCGTGGGCAGGGGGCGCGTGTGGCGATCGGATTTGTTGCAGAACCGATCACTCTTCAGGTCCAGGCCAATGATTTCTGGCCTGGACCTGCTGATCGGTTCTGATGAATGAAATGCCTCCTCTACCTGTGTAATGTCACCTCCCCTTGTGAAATCCTTTTCGGTTCCAGAGCGAGGACAGAGGACATACAAACGTGCGTTGCACCAACACTACACTGACACAGTACACGTGGGTACACATTTCACCCCCGATCGCCCTCCCAGTTAACCCCTTCACTCCCTGTCACTGTGTCACCAATTGCAGTTTTCAGATTTTTCACTGATCACTGCACTGGTATCACTTGTGACACTAATCAGCGTTAGAGCAGTTAATAGTAGGCCCAGGTAGCTTTAGGGTACCCCCCATTAACCCCCTAATAAAGGTTTAACCCCTTGATCACCACCACCCAGTTAACCCTTTCACCCCCTGTCACCAGTGTCACTAGTAGATCTATTTTCCCATTCACACCTGAGACTTTGTCACACTAACGAGTCAGATGATACTGGGGAGGCAAAATGGCTAATTGGGGCCAATTTGGACATTTTCACTTAGGGGTGTACTCACTTTTGTTGCCAGCGGTTTAGGCATTAATGGCTGTGTGTTGAGTTATTTTGAGGTAACAGCAAATTTACACTGGTATACAAGCTGTACACTCACTACTTTACATTGTAGCAAAGTGTCATTTCTTTAGTGTTGTCACATGAAAAGTTATGATTAAAATATTTACAAAAATGTGAGGGGTGTACTCACAATTGTGAAATACTGTAAATATTTCTTAGAGATCCGGGTGGGATGAAATCCCCAGTCCTGGGTCCGGGTTTTGAGACTCACCGGCACACTGATTGTTCAGGTGTGTGTGGGCCCGATAGTAGAGTCAGGACCATGGTTCTGGGCTCTACCCTCCTGAGGAGTCCAGGATTGCAAGGGAGAACCCAGAGAGTGCAGGTGTGCACTGGAGTAGCCAGAGAGTACAGGCGGCACTGTGAAAGCAAGAGACCCAAGCCTGAGGTCGCTGACAGGAGTGGGAGCCTGAGCAGTGGCGCTGCTGCTGAAGAGAGCCAGGTGGCTTGGCATTTTGCATTTATGTTGTTGCTGTGGAAAGATGAAACCCCTGCGTGGGCAACTGTTCTGTTATTGGACTTATTTTTCCTTTAATAAAAGTGGGTTAAAAAGCCCTTAAATAGCACAACTGGCATGGACTCAGCTCACTGGTAGGCTCTACATTAAGCTAATCAACCCCAAACTTTACAATATATATTTGTAAAGTTTTATGCAACCTTCACATTCTTACATGGTTGCACTTCCAAGATTTATTACATGAACAGATTTGTAAATGAACCACAAGGCAGGGTAGAGCAGTTACTACAAGGACTCTGCCTAACAACTGTTGAGATAATACATGAGCCACCGACAGATTGTTTTCACAGACTTACGTTGAGAAGGAGTGTTAAAGTACAACCAAGGTGTAATGCTACAAAGCAGGAGGCAGAGCCTGTAATGTATGTAATATGTATAGAGCAGGGTCCTCTGCGCCCATGCACGATCATCAATGCCCAGGACCAAGTGGAGACTGTGGTCATTTGAAGAATAAAAACATTAAGGCAGTTTCCCAACTTAGAAATGAGCTTTCACTGTGTGCAGTAATACAGTCCAGAGTTCTTCTGAAAAGCGTTTTGTCCCACAGTCCAGTGTACCTCTGTTACCTCACTCCCAGTAACAGAATTGGGTCCCATGAGCACTAAGCGCAGACCTCATGCATGCTCTCACTAACTCTTCCTTATCTAGTACCTCATGACCAGGCCATAAATCTCTGTTACGCAGGTTCGGATCCAGTTGCCATTGGATACCGACCGCTAGGATGAGAGCCAGGGCATCAACTCCCTCGCTACCGGAGGAACCGGTAAGGTCCTTTTTCTACCTAGACTATAATGGACCTTTCTGATTGTCCAAGGAATAGAGCTTACTTATCTGACCATCTCTATTTCTTCTCCTACTTATAATGGTTCCCTACCTCACTATGTGCCAGGAATTGGCTCCCCTTTAACTTTACCTCTCACAACTAACCCACTTATCATAACGGAACAAACTTACTGGCCTCAACAATTCAAAACTAAACATTTTTCCCCTCTCAGTACTCACCTATTCCTTTTGTTTAGCTCTGCCCTGCCCCCATCATGCCCCTTCTCTGCCCAAGGCACTCAGTAAATTTATTGTACGTATGCGATGGTACAAATAACTGCTTGTAATTCGTTTCTAGGGCTAGGTTCACACTTGTGTGGGTGGTTGCCACTGTGGGGTCACACCTGTTCCCGCACCCAAAACCACCTGCAGGCAAAAACATGCTGCCTTTTAGGAGATGCATGGGGGTGCCATTAATATTAATCGCACCCCCACACACTGGAAACTACAGTGTGGTTTCCCCACAGTGAGAACCGCACTGCATTTGCGGTTTCTGTGCAGGTTGAGTTTTTTAGAAAAGGTGCAGGAACTTTTTCTGTGCATTTTCAGAAGACACAGCAGCCTATTCAAATGAATGGGCTGCCCTACGCACAGTAAACAGGCTCACAGAGCCCGCAAGAGTGAAGCTACCTAAATGCACCCGGCTGCAAGAATTTTACTGATCATATAGGCAAGGTTTTTCTGGAAGAAAAGTTCCTGCATAAATGATCAGTAGGGTCATGCACCTATGTGCATGTTCGCATTGAAAGCAATATACCTGCATTCAGATCCGCAAACAAAAAAATACTTTGAAATGTATTTAGTACGGCTATGTGCTTGATTCCTAATATTACAAGAAGTGTATATGTATATGTATGTATGTGTATATATATATATATATATATATATATATATATATATATATATATATATATATATATATATATATATTTCTAAATGGTAGGACTGTATTTTCTGAAGAAAAATGAAATCATCAATTGTTTTTTTTCACATATATGGAGAACTTTGTTTGCTTAACACTTTATAGTGAAGACTTCCTGTTGCTGCTCTGATAAAGTTCACACATTCAGTGTCCGAGATAACAATAAAGCCACTGTACAATTTAAATTAACAACAAAAACACTATATATGGCCAGTTACTGTATTCTGCGGCGTATTATATGCCTTTATCTAGCAAATATTGAATTAATCAGAACCACAAGGATTACTAACCACATAATTATCTTTTCCATTTATTCATTCTTGATCATCTGTTTAAAGCAATTCTTTGCTGTGCTGGTGTGTCTTCAAAGCCATACCTTGTGTCACTGTTGTTTAAAGTAATACTAAAGTAAATTTTTTTACCCTAATGCATTCCCTACATTAGGCTAAAAATGCCCCAATAACATAACCTAGGTTCCTGCTGTTGTCAGTCAATCACCTGTGAGAAGGGAGCAGGGATGTGGCTTTCATGGACACACACAACTCGATATGGAACTCAATGGAAGCACACATGCCCGGCTGCCTCCTTAGCACCTAGCTTGCTTTAGGAGGCACCCAAAGAAAAGTACACTTTTTATTTAAAAAAAAAAACAGCAATTTTAATGTTACTTTAAAGCTTAAAGTGGTTGTAAAGGCAGAAGGTTTTTTTTTATCTTAATGCATTCTATGCATTAAGATAAAACGCCTGTGTGCACCAGTGCACCCCTAATACTTACCTGAGCTCCATCTCAATCCAGCTATGTTGCACAAGAGCCACAAGGTCTGGGGACTCTCCCTCCTCATTGGCTGAAACAGCAGCAGGAGTCAATGGCGCCCGCTGCTGTCTCAGCCAATGAGAAGGGAGAGGATTTACATGACAAAGTCATCTCTGAGGGCTAGGGTTGCCACATCATCCCTTTAATCCAGGACACATATTAATTACACAGGTTCTGAGACTGATTTAATGCAGATAAGGCACCACGTGAGTTTAATTACCACATCAGCCACAGAACCTGTGTAATTAATGTGTGTCCTGGATTAAAGGGATGATGTGGCAACCCTATTGAGGGCCTGCTTTGGGCACACCAAGTGCTAGGGAGCCTTGTCCAGCACAGTCCCAATCAAGGCAATTTGCCTGGAATAAAGTTGGATCAGTTCACACCACTGTGATGAGGTGGTGTGCGCTGAAAAAAGGTTCTGCAGGCAACTAGGCCTTATACATTACTTCGCATATGTGCACTTAACATGTAAAAAAAAAATCTGATGCTCAGTACATCTTAATGTTAAAAAATGTGTGCATGTTTATGGTATTATTATTGTGTGGTTATGTATTATAAAACATGTTACAGTTTGTAGTTTGAAGAATCTTTGCACTTTGAAAAAGCCCTTACTTCCTACTGCCGCTCGCAAATAGAGGTCGACCGATATATCGGCCGATATTTGGCGTTTTTTATTTAATCGGCATCGGCAGATTGTGCTGATAAAAAAAGGCCAATTATAACTTCAGTGCGACTTGCAAATTACTTCTGTAATAGAAGTCAATGCAAGTTGCCTGAAGTCTTCTGTGAAGCGACTTCTCTCCTCCTCTGGGCAGCCTGCCAAATCTGATAAAAGGAACCTGAAGAGATACAATGTTTACACTTATCAATGGACTGAACTCTGTGTGTAGAAGCTCTCAGTTTAACCATTTAAAGATTCAATCTTTTCTGACACTTGTTGCTTACAAGTAAAAATCCTGTATTTTCTGCTAGAAAATCACTTCAAACCCACAAACATTATATATATATATATATATATATATATATATATATATATATATTTAGCAGAGACCCTAGGGAATAAAATAGTGGTTATTGCAATATTTTATGTCACACTGTATTTGCGCAGCGGTCTTTTAAACGCAATTTAAAAAAAAAAAATACACTAATGAATTAAAAAAAAAAAACTAAGCAGTAAAGTTAGCCCATTTTTCTTCGTCCAAAAGTTTTGATTACCTGTTTTTGTGTATTTAATATTTAAGATATAGTTTTTTTTTGGTTTTGTTTTTTTTTTAATCTAAATTATACATACAAGTGTACTGATTGGAGGTTTGTTTTGTTTAATGTTTAAATGTAAAAAAATTTCTGTATCACTTTTCACTTAAGGTTGCTTGCACACTGGAGCGGGCATGCGTTGACGGTAAAACACTGCTAGTTTTAGCAGCGCTTTATCATCATTTTAGTGGCGCCATTCGGCTGCTAGTGGGGCACTTATAACCCAGCTAGCGGCCGAGGAAGGGGTTAAATGCGCCGCTGCCGAAAAGCTTTGCAGGAGCTTCGGCAGCGGTGCGCATTCATTTCAATGGGCAGGAGTGGTGGAGCAGCGGTATGCACCACTCCAAAGATGCTGTTTGCAGGACTTTTTTAACATCCTGCCAGCGCATTGCCTCAGTGTGAAAGCACTCGGGATATCACACTGAGACTGCAGGGGAGCCGTTTTGCAGGCACTTTACAGGTGCTACTTTTAGCCCAAAAGCGCCTGAAAAACGCCCCAGTGTGAAAGGGGTCTAACTGTTAGATTTTATGAGATGATGGAAAAAAAAAAAAAAAATCGGCCTAATATATCGGCCCAAAAAAATCGGTATTATATATCGGCCATCGGCCACCGCGATTTCTAAATATCGGCATCGGCCAGAGAAAAACCTGTGTGCATGTTCGCATTGAAAGCAATATACCTGCATTCACATCCGCAAACAAAAAAATGCTTTGAAATGTATTTAATACGGCTATGTGCTTGATTCCTAATATTACAAGAAGTATATATATATATATATATATATATATATATATATATATATATATATATATATATATATATTTCTAAATGGTAGGACTGTATTTTCTGAAGAAAAATGAAATCATCAATTGTTTTTTTCACATATATGGAGAACTTTGTTTGCTTAACACTTTATAGTGAAGACTTCCTGTTGCTGCTCTGATAAAGTTCACACATTCAGTGTCCGAGATAACAATAAAGCCACTGTACAATTTAAATTAACAACAAAAACACTATATATGGCCAGTTACTGTATTCTGCGGCGTATTATATGCCTTTATCTAGCAAATATTGAATTAATCAGAACCACAAGGATTACTAACCACATAATTATCTTTTCCATTTATTCATTCTTGATCATCTGTTTAAAGCAATTCTTTGCTGTGCTGGTGTGTCTTCAAAGCTATACCTTGTGTCACTGTTGTTTAAAGTAATACTAAAGTAAATTTTTTTACCCTAATGCATTCCCTACATTAGGCTAAAAATGCCCCAATAACATAACCTAGGTTCCTGCTGTTGTCAGTCAATCACCTGTGAGAAGGGAGCAGGGATGTGGCTTTCATGGACACACACAACTCGATATGGAACTCAGTGGAAGCACACATGCCCGGCTGCCTCCTTAGCATCCAGCTTGCTTTAGGAGGCACCCAAAGAAAAGTACACTTTTTATTTAAAAAAAAAAAAACAGCAATTTTAATGTTACTTTAAAGCTTAAAGTAGTTGTAAAGGCAGAAGGTTTTTTTTTAACTTAATGCATTCTATGCATTAAGATAAAAAGCCTGTATGCACCAGTGCACCCCTAATTCTTACCTGAGCTCCATCTCAATCCAGCTATGTTGCACAAGAGCCACAAGGTCTGGGGACTCTCCCTCCTCATTGGCTGAAACAGCAGCAGGAGTCAATGGCGCCCGCTGCTGTCTCAGCCAATGAGGAGGGAGAGGATTTACATGACAAAGTCATCTCTGAGGGCTAGGGTTGCCACATCATCCCTTTAATCCAGGACACATATTAATTACACGGGTTCTGAGACTGATTTAATGCAGATAAGGCACCACGTGAGTTTAATTACCACATCAGCCACAGAACCTGTGTAATTAATGTGTGTCCTGGATTAAAGGGATGATGTGGCAACCCTATTGAGGGCCTGCTTTGGGCACACCAAGTGCTAGGGAGCCTTGTCCAGCACAGTCCCAATCAAGGCAATTTGCCTGGAATAAAGTTGGCTCAGTTCACACCACTGTGATGAGGTGGTGTGCGCTGAAAAAAGGTTCTGCAGGCAACTAGGCCTTATACATTACTTCGCATTTACTTAACATGAAAAACCCATATCGGTCGACCTCTACTCGCAAACAATAAAATTGCTGCTGTAATGATTGGTAGTCAGTGACCATGTGATCCATTCTGGCTAGATGGGCAGTTTTCATTCTTGGTAAGAAAGAGGTACTTGTGGTTTGGTAATGCCAACATCATGTGCCTTAAGCATTCATATTAAATTAAACCTTAACATAAAAATTGTAAAAGTGTAAACAGGCAGCGTTTTTATTGCAGAAAAAATATACCATATCTTCTTTTCTCAATCTTTTTGACTGCATGTGAAGCTCAGTTTACAATTTCAGCATCTTCTGGGTGCCAGGCTGAACAAACTGCTCCTAACTGTCTGTGATTGACAGCAGCAGGAGCTGCTGTCTCTGAGCCAGTGAGGGGGAGAGACCTGAGAGCCTCGGCTCTGGGGCAAAGCGCTTGATCGAGATCAAGCTCAGGTAAGTAAAATAGAGGACTAGGGAGTTTGTAGTGGAGCTGCATGCAGAAGGTTTTTGACCCTAATGCAGGGAATGCATTAAAGTAAAAAACCTTTGGCCAGGGATAGGCAACCTTAAAGAGGTGGAGATCAATCTAAACAATATGGGAGAAGTCAAAGATCATTGGGTACAGTGTCACCCCCTCACATCTGATTTAAACGTGCCATACTACAATTTCAAAATCTTGCACATTGCACAGCAATCATGGGCTAAAATCAGGTGGTGAGGAGGCAATATATCGCCTTCTCACCACCTGTCAAACACACTCGGATCGCTTTTCAGAGGAGCAGCAGTGCCTGCTGCAATTGTGAATGAGCCCTTAGTTGCATTTCGCAGCAGCACCCTTAGGGTGTGTTCACACAAAGTCGGGGCGGGGGGTGGTGGTAATACCCTGCGGTTGAGTTGCATGCAGCATGAAATTATTCAAATTGTCTGGGTATGCTGATGGTTTTCAGGAGTTGGGCTTGGCCCCTCCATTCCAGTGAAGGGGATGGCCCCTTCCTGTTCCAACATGCCTGCGCACCAGTGCACAAACAAGGTCCATAAAGACATGGATGAGTGAGTTTGGGGTGGAGGAACTTGACTGGCCTGCACAGAGTCCTGACCTCAACCCGATAGAACACCTTTGGGATGAATTAGAGCAGAGACTGTGAGCCAGGCCTTCTCATCCACATCAGTGCTTGACCTCACAAATGTGCTTCTGGAAGAATGGTCAAACATTCCTATAGATACACTCCTAAACCTTGTGTACAGACTTCTCAGAAGAGTTGAAGCTGTTATAGCTGCAAAGGGTGGGCCAACTCAATATTGAACCCTATGGGCTAAGATTGGAATGCCATTAAAGTTCATGTGCATGTAAAGGCAGGTGTCACAATACTTTTGGTAATATAGTGTATTTTTTATTTTTTGTAAGGGTTAGTGGTTAATTATATGTTTATGTATTTATTATTACATAGTATTAATTCATTGTATTTCTTTATGATTATTTTTATTTATTTGTGTATTTATTTTACATTTTATTTATTCATGTATTATTAGTAGTAGTAGTCGTAGTAGTATTAACACCTTAATCCTAACATAAATAAATAATAATAAGACAATAAATAAAATATTAAACCCTACCCCTAATTCTAACCCTAACCTAACCTTAACTCTAACCCCTTACCCTAACAAAAAAAAGAATAATAATAATAAAAAAATAAATAAAAGCTAAAAAAGCCAAAAAGCCTAGCAACAAATGATGCAACAGATGATAGTTTTCTCTATTGGCTAATAAAAAATGTAAAAAATCGTCAAAGCTCAAACGCTGTGTAAAAACGCATATAAAAAAAAATAAGGTATGTACAGTATGTTTTAAGTTAATGAAAGATAGGTGCAAATAGGGCTGCAATGAGGAGAAAGAAAAAAAGCACCAGGAAATTTGAAAGCTGGAGCTGGGCTTTAACTTTCAAAAAAGTAAAATGATTAAACTACTACTGCCACAGAGTGCTGTTATATTCTGCGAAGAAAGTGCATGGGTAGCAGGAAAAAAAGAAAATGGCTTGATTCCCCTATCAAAACAGGTGTAGGTGAGAGCTGCAGGCCAAATTTATAACCCAATGCCATTGCCTTAAGCATCAAGTGAAATGTAATTTCTCCACTGCTGCCTGTAATATGGGTGGGATGAAATGTTCTTTTCCTTTTAACTATAAACAGGTCCTGAATTACTTCTTAGGAGCCTATAGGGATGGAATATATGGCCCTTAAAGACCATCCATAAAAGTTTATGCCATTATCATGCTGCTTAAAACTAATTTTTCTCATTCACCGTTACACAGCGCGCAGAAAAAAGACTATTTGAATGTAGCAATTAGTCTGGAGGTACTGGAGGCTAGAGCGACAGGTGGATTTAACCGCTTTGTCATTACTTTACAATAATAGTTCTACTATTAGGTTTCCTTTTCATAATAAACAAGATTTTGACTATTGTCATTACCTATTATTGTCATTACTTAATATGATTAAGTTATACGTATAATTGTTTTTGTTTTTTGGAACAAATACAATTTTTTTTTCCCCCAACATTGTCTTGTAAAAATTATTTGTCATATATGTCATTTCTAGACAAGGAACTGTCACAAAACAGAAAAACAGTATATTTCTAATTTGACAGTCTAGACTGTACATTTTATTCTGTAATTCTGTAAAGTTATCTATAAACAAAATAAAAGCTTTTCTAAAATGATTTGTTTATTACATCAGTACAATAATTAACAAACAAAATTAACAAAAATAAAAAAGTAAATATGAATCATATGAAGGTGAAAAATATATTCTGCAAACAGCCCCCCCAGCCCCCTTACACTCACCTAAGGCTTGATCTCACGGAGACGTGCACAAGAGCAGAGGCTCTCTTCACTCTTCCTCCTCATTGGCTCAGAGACAGCAGAGGAAGCCATTGGCTCTGGCTGGTTACTGCCAATAACAATCAGTGAGGTGGGAGCAAGGAGGAGAGTGTCAATGGACACACAGAGTTGGCATCAGGAGCGAGCATGCACAAGTTCGCACTTAACAGGGGGGAGGAGCCAGAAGCGCTGACAGGGGACCCGAGAAGTGGGACCTTGATGGGGTTGCTCTGTGCAAAGTCAATGCACAGAGCAGGTAAGTAGAATATGTCTAATATTTTATTTAAACAACATCAAACTTTAATATCACGTTAAAGTTCTCTCTTAATCCCTCGGCAGAGTCCAACAGTTACCTGTTGATGCTGCCAGTGAAGTCCACCTAATGGAGCTTCCTGTGATGGCGTGGTAACAATACTGCACTGGTTCATGTAGGCTGGTTCATGTAGGCTGTAATCTCTTGCACTACAGTAGAATGAGAAAATGTTGCAGAGGGCAATTCTTGGATTGCCAACGTTGCCTCTGTTTCTGAAACCCTCCCCTGTGCCGTGTCTGCATATAGTACCTCCCAACTTTGTGAGATGGGAAAGAGGGACAAGGTATACAGGCAAAGGGCATGCTCCTGCTATGCTTCCATAGCAAATAGAGTAATTTAAAGGCTAGATAAAACATTTGTTTGCAGTAAAACACTTTTTTAATAGTTAAATAATTCATTTTTTTACATAATAATAAATAATTACAAATTCCTACATCAACCCAAAATGAGGGACAACTAAGCAACAGAGGGATTTAGTTTCAAATGATGGACAGTCTCTCCAAATGAGGAACAGTTGGCAGGTATGGTGTCTAGGAGGGGGAGCATGTGATACAGAAATGAAGAAGTATTTGGCTCAGTGAAGGTAAGGGAAGTTTTTTATTTACTTTATGAAGCTTGTACGTTACAAAGTAACTGGATTTGATACTTGTTTAGACTGTCATACAGGAGCCTTGAGTTAGTCTTTAAAGACATATGGCTAAAGCTATTTAGGTCCTTCTCCTTCTATGGATCACTTTGTTGTGCACTCCTGTGACTTGTTTTCAGCTGACAGCATACTAAAGCCCGCTGTTGGATGATGTTACTTTACAATCCCGATCCACCCAGATGCCAGGACTGGCATCTGGATCAGCCTCTCAGCAAGCCACTAAGAGCCTAAACCAGCTGTTCACGCTCCCTCCACAGCCCAGTGCTTTTGTGAGCTTAGAGCAGAGAGGAGACCTGAGTGATCAGCAGCCTTTGATCGCTCAGTTTTCAGTACAGAGCTGGGGGGGGGGGGGTCAAGTGAATAGATGCTGCATCCCTCTAGGTAAGTATAAATGTTTTTTTTTTTAAACCCCATACTTCTCTTTTAATGTTGTACTCCTCATGGTTCTTAACTTGTACAGGGTGAGGACGTGGCACGAGGTGGTAAAGTGGTTGCAGACCAAAGGTTTTAAGGAGACATTAAATACATTCAAAATATGTATATTAGAAGGAAGGTCTAATGCGTAAGCCACTGGGTTAATCCTGCGAAGAATACAGAAAGGCCCAATAAACCGAGGTGCGAACTTCAGTGAGGGAACACGAAGTCGGAGGTTGCGAGATGACAGCCAGACCCTGTCCCCAACCTGGTAGGAAGGTGCAGGCAGGTGTCTGCGGTCAGCATGGAGTCTGTACCTATCATTAGTATGACGCAAAACCTCCTGGACTTGTGCCCAAGTGGAACGAAGACCACGGAGATGCTCCTCTAGTGCAGGAATACTCTGTGGAACAAACGAGTCAGGCAACATGGAAGGTTGGAAACCATAATTCGCCATAAACGGAGACAATCGGGAAGCAGAATTCAAGGCACTGTTGTGAGCAAACTCTGCCCATGGTAATGGGTCTGACCAGTTGTTGTGATGGTCAGAAATATAGCAACGTAGGAATTGCTCCGAGGACTGATTGGCTCGTTCTGCTGCCCCATTAGACTGCGCGTGATACGCAGAGGAGAAAGCAAGCTGAATTCCCAACTGTGTACAAAAGGCTCGCCAGAACCGGGACACAAACTGACTACCCCTGTCCGAGACAATCACCTTGGGTAGCCCATGTAAGCGAAAGATCTCCCGAGCAAAAATGGAAGGCAGTTCCTTAGAAGTGGGCAATACAATGACACATCTTTGAGAACCCGTCAACCACCATAAGGATAATTGTGTTGCCCTGGGAGTTGGGTAACTCCACAATGAAATCCATAGACAGGTGGGTCCAGGGCCTCTCTCCATTGGGTATGGGTTGTAGGAGGCCCACTGGAAGGGGTCGTGGAGTCTTACTCTGAGCACACATGGAACAGGCAGAATAGTAAGTCTGGAGCATGGCAGTACGGAGACTCTCTGGGACAAAGCAGCGGTCACAAGGTTTCTCAGGAGGAGCATGGACCTGAGCAGCAAGAATTTTGTCACCCAAAGGAGAAGTGAGACTGGTGCGAACCGTAGCCAGAATACGATCAGGAGAAACCACAGGAACCGGAACCGACTCCAACTTGGAAGTAGAGGGAAATTGTTGTGACAAGGCGTCAGCCCATAGATTCTTCGTACCGGGTAAGAATGAAACAATGTAATTGAAACTTGACAAGAAAAGAGCCCATCCGCGCCCTTCTGGGAGAGAGGCGTTTTAGCCTCAGACAAGAATGTGAGATTCTTATGGTCAGTAAGAATGAGAACCTGCACAGTGGTACCTTCGAGGAGATATCTCCATTCTTTCAGGGCTAAAATGATCGCCAACAGCTCTCTGTCACCAATCTCGTAATTGCACTCTGCAGGTGACAATTTCTTGGAAAAGTAGCCACAAGGATGCATAGTGCTCTCAGAGGTAGGATGGTGAGACAGAAGGGTGCCAACACCAGTCTCAGAAGCATCAACCTCAAGGATAAAAGGTAACATAGGATCAGGATGTGCCAATACAGGAGCAGAAAAAAGGCAGCCTTGAGACTCTCAAAGGCCTTAATGGACTTCAGAGACCTCTGTGGGTTCCTGTCCTTTCTGGTCATATCAGTCAGGGGCTTGACCAGAGATGAGAAGTTACGAATAAACTTCCGATAATTGTTGGCAAAGCCCAGGAAACACTGCAGAGGACATAAACCCACGGGTCGGGGCCACTATAGAACTGCCGAAAGTTTCTCTGGGTCCATCGAAAAACCAGCAATGGAAATGACATAACCCAGGAATTTAACCTGTTCACAATGGAACTCTCACTTCTCCAGTTTACAATACAGATTGTTCTCTCTTAGTTTCTGAAGCACACGACAGACATCTGTGTGGTGGCTCTCCAGGGACTTGGAAAATAAGAGGATATCATCGAGATAAACCGCCACACATAACTGCAACAAATCTCAGAGGACATTGTTAATAAATTCCTGAAAAACTGCCGGGGCATTACAAAGGCCAAAAGGCATTACAAGGTACTCATAATGGCCTGTTCTGGTATTAAATGCAGTTTTCCACTCATCACCCTCCTTAATCCTCATGAGATTGTATGCCAACTTGTAATCAACTGAATCAGATAGGCATTCTTAATCGTGAAACGATTGAGACCCCTATAATCAATACAAGGTCTCAGTTCACCACTCTTCTTTTTCACAAAGAAGAAACCAGCAGCAGCAGGATACGAGGATTTGCGGTTGAAACCTCGAGAAAGTGCGTCTGCAACATACTCCTTTGTCAAAGTCATTGCTAAAATCGCGGTATTCCTCCGGCAGGGAGGAGAGTGAAGAGGTGCACAGGACCTTGGCTACCTTCTGGAAGCATGTCTCGCTGCATTGAGGTGACCAGGAGAGAACCTCAGCATGGAGCCAATCAAAAGAGGGGTTGTGCCTCTGTAACCAAGGATAACCAACAACCAGCGGAAACTTAGGTGAGGAAATAACTTGGAATTGGATTATCTCATGGTGAAGAGCCCCTACGGCCATGGACAACGGAGCCGTCCCATGAGTCACATGGGCAGGCTGTAGAGGTCTCCCGTCATGAGCCTCAATGGCAAGTGGAGTGTCACGCAGCTGCAGTGGAATCGAGTGCTTCGATACAAATGCATCGATGAACAGGCCTGCAGCCCCAGAGTCAAATAGAGCCTGTATCTCGATGGATGACTCAGCCCAAGAAAGGGTGACCGAAACCAGGGGCTTATCCTTCTGGATAACTTGGGATGAAACAAGGTCACCTAAGGTCTGTCTGTGACAGGACCTCAAGCTTTGGGCGTACCCTGGAAGGGGAAGGACAAGACTTCAAAAAGTGACCTGCCTGGCCACAATAAAGGCACAATCTCTCCCTCCTCCTAAAGGCTCTCTCAGAGAGATGCGTGAAACCCAAGTGCAAGGGTTCACATTCACTGACCGACTCAGTACCAGGAGTCATGAGAGGTGAGGGAGGCACAGGTGGGACTGCAAAGCTCGGAGACAAACGTACAGGAGGCTTCCGCAAGCGCTCCTTAAAAGAGAGTCTTTCTCTGAGTCTGGAGTCAATGAGGATAGCAAACGTGATCAACTTCTCCAGATCTGTGGGTATATCTTTGGGCTGTTATCTCTTCCTTGATGGTATCCGAGAGACCATGAGAAAAAGCAGCCACGAGGGCCTCCTTGTTCCATGCAACCTCTGCTGCCAGAGTATGGAATTCAATGGCGTAGTCGGCAACAGTTCTCATACTCTGTTCGATGGACATGAGGCATTTGGCAGCAGAAGCGGAGAGTACGGGAACGTCAAATACCCTTTTAAACAAAGCCACAAACTCAGGTTAGCTCAAGACAACAGGTTTTTGCATCTCCCATAGAGGGTTTGCCCAGGCCAAGGCTCTCTCAGAAAGCAAAGATATCACAAAACCTACTTTGCTTCTGTCCGTGGGAAACGCCTGGGGCAGTATCTCAAAGTATATCTCAACCTGGTTGAGAAACCCTCTGCATTGGACTGGATCGCCCCCAAATCGCTGGGGAAGCAGAGCGGAACAAGACATACCTCTTATAGAGGTAATAATGGAGGCGGGTGCCTGCACAGAGACTGGAGCAGCAGCAGGGTCGGCCTGCAACATAGGTTGTACCGGTTCGGCCACAGTGTGAGATTCCAGGTGAGCCGTGTGACTTGTAACGCCATGGCAAACTGATCCATGCGGGTATCCAGTTCTGGATTGACTGCATCTTCTGAATTCATGGCCTTCGCCTACTGTCAGAAACCATGAAATCAGGCCGAGACAGAAGTACAGTTAAATCACACTAGTTTAATAATAAAAGTAAAAAGAACAAACGTAGTCAAAACATAGCCAAAGTTCAGTAACCGGAACGGATAGTCAGCCAAGCCAGAAGTCAGGGATCAATGTAGTATAACAGCAAGCAGGATCTGGAGCCAGGGAGAACACAATTCTGGAGAAGGGATGTCAGCAAAGCAAGTCTTGAAATGGATCGCAGGCGATAGTTTCTGTGATGTTGACCAAGGCGAAAGCAGAGCTCCTCTGGACTGGACGGTTTTGGTAGGCAGGACTGACGAGCAGGATATCATCAACAACTGAGTAACTGTGGAGAGATAGGAGCTAGCAATTAGCCGACAGCTGAGCGGCCAGCTCAAAGAAGGAAGGGCGTAGCCCAGCCCTGACAGTTTGACAGAATACATCGTCTACCTAAATCCTCTCACTTTCCTGACGGCATCCCGAGGGATGTTATCATGCAAGTACATTTTTACCATGTAAAAGACCAGCTCATGTCCAACTACCAGAGCAATACCCCCGCCTTCAACTGTACGCGGATCTATCCCAATACACATTACAAAAAAGAAAGTCGCTTTTGCCAATAACCAAAGCGCTACGCAATCACATTACCTAGCGATGGGGCTACCCAGTGAAACTCATTATCACTCATAATGATGCTTCATCCATGAAAACTACACTTAACAAAGGCCTTGCCCTTCTCAGATCACGGGATAGCCTCCCAGAACAAGACCCTGCATCCTGGTCATTCCCTACCAGAATAAACACCCAGGAGGACTGGCAGACTGTTTCTTACAAACACAAACAAAAAATTGCACCACTTGATCACCTCTTATTTTCAAGTTAACTACATCTATACTACCTGCGCAACCCGGCCAGATGGAGTGCACTGCCCATGAAACTTCCCCCCACAAGTAATGTGCAGTATCCCTGCAATCAGGTTCCAATTGGAACTGCCTTCATTTTTACTGATTGTTTCTTGCTTTTCTTTATTTTTTTTAGTTCCTGTTTTTTTTTCTTGCTCAATGTCGATTCCAGGTCTGAAGCTTGTGACGTGCTTTGCCTACTTCATAAAATGGAATGCAGATATGTGATCATCATCAATATACGTATGCAGATCCGATGCACTCTTACTTGACTGCCCTAAGGTAACAAAAGCTTCAAAACTGTTATATAAATGATAGTACTCACAGTGACCTCCTTTAACATACAGGGACTCAACCATCCCGCTAAAAGGGCATCCCTATGGAAGGAATCCATAAAAATGTAATGCAAATTAATTTGCGTCTAAGAAAAGCACTTTCAAATATCTGCCACTCCTACCCTAAGCAATAAAAACTTTCCACATATTTTTACCGTATCCACGCAGCATAAACACAGTTCTCACTGGAGGTCAAAAACACAGTGGCTTTCACCTTGCATGAATCTATCAATGACCCAGATGGAAGATGTCTGATTCTTCTCTGTGACATAAATAACAGACTGTTTACCATACGCTCCTAACTCACACCAGATTTGCTTCTTCCAAATACTCTTCCGAAAGATCTCTAGGATTCAAAAGGGATCCCTCGTGATTTGTGGGGACTTCAATCTCACTGCAGATCCCTTTCTGGACATGTCCTCTAAACCTAAACGGCTACCCCCAGCTCTTCAACCACTATTTTACAAGGAAGATATTTTTGACGCATGGAGATGTCAACATGCTGAAGAACAGGACTACACCTTCCAGTTGTCATGCCACAATTCCTATACAAGAATTGACATGATATTGGTTGATAACATTTTGCTTCCATCCGTATCCTCCTCCGCTATACACAATATTTCGTAGTCAGACCACGCTCCTACTTCCATATCATTAGTGGAGGAACATATGCCTAATCCTACTTATATTTGAAGGGTTAATTCCCAGGTGTTCTATTCACCTCAGAATGTAGCTACTATTAATAAGCACCTTCAGGAATATTTCCAATTGAACTCACAATCTGTCTCTAACCCTTTCACAGTCTGGTGTGCTCATAAGGCCTTTCTAAGGGGCATTTTTATTCAGTTGTGTTCTCATATTAAAAGGCAGAGGACGTTGCGGCTTGAAAATATACTGAGAGATATTCGTACCTTGGAGTCCACTAATAAATCCAATCCTACCCAAACTTCATCCCAAACCCTCTCCAAGCTACGCACTGAGCTTCGAATCTTGTTGACAGAACAGTATGACAAACATCTTAAAGCTCTCAAATGATCACACTACTCATTTGGCAACAAGGCTGGCAAATTCCTTGCAGATCGCTTCAAAACAATGAAAACCCAGAATAGAATTGCATATTTGCTAGACCCACAATCCAAAAGCAAGATCATCAACCTGAAGGAAATTGCTGATGCATTTGCCTCATACTATGACTCCCTTTATAACTTAAAAAAAGATCCACACATCCCTCAACCCCAAGATGTACACATTGAATCTTTCCTTGCATCTCTCCAACTAGCTACTCTTACAGACACCTAACTACAAGCTTTTAATGTGCCTATTACTCCCCAAGAGATTCACAAAGCTATTTGTTCTCTATCATTAGGTAAATCACCAGGGCCTGATGGCCTATCCAACGATTATTACAAACAATTCCACTCCACCCTATGTCCAACTTTTTCCTCAGTATTCGCGGCTGCAAAATCCTCTGCCTCCTTCCCATCTAAAATGCTTCAAGCACATATTGTAACGTTACCAAAACCTGGAAAGAAACCTACCTCCCTGGCCAATTTCAGGCCAATATCCCTATTAAATACTGATGTCAAATTATATGCAAAAATATTAGCTCATAGGCTAAATCTCATTCTACCAACCCTGATCAAACCAGATCAAACTGGCTTTATATCCGGATGCCAGGCGTCTGATGCCACAAGAAGACTTATAGGTGTAATCCAACAGGCTGGGGCCGGGTGCCTTCTCTGCTATTGTCCTTGGATGCGGAGATGGCAGTATATGCATGAAACTCTGTTAAAGTTTAGCTTCTCTGGACATATATTATCTGCCATATTAGCACTATATTCATTACCCTCCGCCAAAGTATATACATCCAATATGCTTTCCCACCCTTTCTCAATTTCCAATGGCACCAGGCAGGGCTGTCCCCTCTCCCCATCTATTTTTAATTTACTAATTGAACCCCTGGCAGAAGCTATAAGATCATCTCCCAAAATTACCGGATTCAAATTTCGACAGAACCCTCATACCATAAACTTATTACCAGAGGATATAATTATTTTCCTAACCAATCCAGAAACCTCCCTAGCCACGACTCATGAAATTCTCACAACATTTAGCAAACTATCTTATTATAAAGTTAACCACTTCAGCCTCAGAAAGATTTACTCCCTTCCTGACCAGAGCACTTTCTACAATTTGGCCCCTCGCTGCTTTAACTGGTAATTGCGCGGTCATGCAATGCTGTACCCAAAAAAAATTTGCGTCCTTTTTCTTCTCACAAACAGAGCTTTCTTTTTTTGGTATTTGATCACCTCTGCGGTTGTTATTTTTTGCAATACAAATGAAAAAAGACTGAAAATTTTGAAAAAAAAAACGATATTTTCTACTTTTTGCTATAAAAAAATACAATAAACTCAATTTTAATCATACATTTAGGCCAAAAAGCATTCAGCCACATGTCTCGGGTAAAAATAATTCAATAAGCGTACATTTATTGGTTTGCGCAAAAGTTATAGCGTCTACAAACTAGGGTACATTTTCTGGAATTTACGTGGCTTTTAGTTTGACTGCCTATCTCATTTCTTGAGGTGCTAAAATAGCAGGGCAGTACAGTACCCCCCCCCCCCCAAGGACCCCATTTTGGAAAGTAGACACCCCAAGGAATTTGCTGAGAGGCTTGTTGAGCACATTGAATATTTTATTTTTTTGTCACAAGTGATTGAAAAATGACAAAAAAATAAATAAATACATTTTTACACAAAGTTGTCACTGAAATGATATATTGATCAAACATGCCATGGGCATATCTAAAATGACACCCCGAAATACATTCTGCTGCTTCTCCTGAGTACAGGGATACCACATGTGTAGGACTTTTTGGCAGTCTGGCCGCATACAGGACCCCGAAAAACCAATCACCGCCTTCAGGATTTCTAAGGGTGTAAATTTTTGATTTCACTCCTCACTACCTATAACAGTTTCGAAGGCCATGAAATGTCCAAATAGCACAACACCCCCCCCCCCCCCCAAATGACCCCATTTTGGAAAGTAGACACCTCAAGCTATTTGCTGAGAGGCATTTTGAGTCCATGGAATATTTTATATTTTGCCACAAGTTTGGGGAGAAAATTACAATACATTTTTTTTTTTTTTCACAAAGTTGTCACTAGATGATATATTGCTCAAGCATGCAATGGGAATATGTGAAATTACACCACAAAATACATTCTGCTGCTTCTCCTGAGTACAGGGATATCACGTGTAGGACTTTTTGGCAGTCTAGCCGCATACAGGACCCCGAAAACCAATCACTGCCTTCAGGCTTTCTAATGTCGCGTACACACGAGCGGACATTAAGGCAGACTTTGCGGACGGGATTTCATCGGACAATTCGATCGTGTGTGGGCTCCAGCGGACTTTGTTTTCTCAAAAGTTGGACGGACTTAGATTTGAAACATGTTTCAAATCTATCCGACGGACTCGAGTCCGGTCGAAAAGTCAAAAATTTAAAAAGCCACACTAGGGCAGCTATTGGCTGCTGTCTATGAACTTCCTTACTTTAGTCCGGTCGTACGTCATCACGTACGAATTCAACGGACTTTGGTTGATTGTGTGTAGGCAAGTCCGTTCATTCAGAAAGTCCGTCGTAAAGTCCGTCAAAGTCCGCAGGGCAAAGTCTGCCGTAAAGTCCGCTCGTGTGTACGCAGCATTAGGGCGTAAATTCTTGATTTCACTCCTCACTATAACACTTTTGGAGGCCATGAATTGCCCAGATAGTACAACCCCCCCAAATGATCCAATTTTGGAAAGTAGACACCCCAAGCTATTTGCTGAGAGGCATGTTGAGTATTTTGCCACAAAGTTTTGAAAATTGAAAAAAGAAAAAACTTTTTTTTTCTTTTCTTTCTTCATTTTCAAAAACAAATGAGAGCTGCAAAATACTCAACATGCCTCTTAGCAAACACCTTGGGGTGTCTACTTTCCAAAATGGGGTCATTGGGGGGGGGGGGTGGTTGTGCTATCTGGACATTTCAGGGCCTCTGTAACTGTGATAGAAAGTGAGGAGTAAAATCACAATTTTATGCCTTTAGAAAGCCTGAAGGCGGTGATTGGTTTTCGGGGTCCTGTACGCAGCTAGGCTCCCAAAAAGTCTCACACAGGAGAAGCAGCAGAATGTATTTTGTGGTGGAATTCCACATATGCCCATGGCATTTTTGAGCAATATATCATGTAGTGACAACTTTGTGCAAAAAAAAAAAAAAGTTTGTAATTTTCCTAAAACTTGTGGCAAAATATAAAATTTTCCATGGATTCAGCATGCCTATCAGAAAATAGCTTGGGTGTCTACTTTCCAAAAAGGGGTCACTGGGGGGGGGGGGGGTTGACCTGTCCTGATATTTTATGCACAACATTAGAAGCTTATGCCACACATCACCACTCTTCTAACCACTTGAAGACAAAGTCCTTTCTGATACTTTTTGTTTACATGGAAAAATATTTTTTTTTTTTGCTAGAAAATTACTCTGAACCCCCAAACATTGTATATTTTTTTAAAGCAAAGACCCTACAGATTAAAATGGTGGGTATTGCAATGTTTTTTTTCACACAGTATTTGCGCAGCAATTTTTCAAACGCAATTTTTTGGTAAAAAAAACACTTTTTTGAATTTTAATGCACTAAAACACACTATATTACCCAAATGTTTGATAAAATATAAAAGATGATGTTATGCCGAGTACATAGATACCAAACACGACATGCCGTATATGATGAAAGCATTCAAGCGGAGTGTGGGACGTTTCATTACACTTGCGTACAACTGTGCAGTGGCGACAAACGACATACATTTTCAAAAGCCTTTAAAGGCTTTACAGGTTACCACTTTGGATTTACAGAGGAGGTCTACTGCTAAAATTACTGCCCTCAGTCTGACGTTAGTGGTGATACCTCACATGCATGGTGCAATTGCTGTTTACATATGACATGAGACCGACGCTTGCGTTCGCATTTGAGCGCGAGCACAGGGGGACAGGGGTGCTTTTTTTTTTTTTAATTGTTTATTTTGCTTTTTAATTTACTTTTACACTGTTCCTTTAATTTTTTATTTTTCTTTAATCATTTTTATTGTTATCACAGAGAATGTAAATATCCCCTATGATAGCAATAGGTAGTGACAGGTACTATTTTTAAAATAAAATGGGTCTATTAGACTCTAGGTCTCTCCTCTGCCCTCAAAGCATCTGACTACACCAAGATTGGTGTGATAAGATGCTTTCCCAACTTCCCAATAGCGATGTTTATATCCAGCGAAACCAAAGTCATGAAATGCTCGTAGCTTCCGGTTTCTTAGGCCATAGAGATGATTGGAGCTATTCTGATCTTCGATCAGCTCTATGGTCAGCTGGCAGAGCCACCGGCTGCATTATCAGGTTCCCTTGTGGGACAGGAGAGCCGGAGAAAACCAAGGAAGATGACGGGGGGGGGGGATGTGGGGGGGACGTTCCCTCCTGCTGCTTGTAAAAGCATTCTAATGGCTAATTAACCAATAGGATTGCTTTTACATGAAAGCCGACTGCTGACTGAAAAGAACGATACCAAGATGATACCTAAACCTACAGGGATCATTTGGGTATAACCAATAAGTCCAACAACATAACAGTACGTTGCTGGTCCTTGTTGGGCATATATTGTAATGTTCTTTTTTTTAATGCAGCCTGTGCGCTGAACAAAAAAAGATATTGATCGATGGATATGCCCACCATTAGAATACTGCCCTTCATCCACCCACTTCTAATGATGGGCATATATGCACCATTTTTTTTTTAGTGAAATCACCTCCTACAGCGCTGGAGTCACTGATTTACGTATCGTGAGAGCAAACTTTGTTGCTGTCAAGATAAATCAGTGCTGCAGCTAAATGGTGTACCTGAAAAGCAAACAGTGGTAACAATAAAACATTAACTCAATAAAACCACAACGATCTGTGCCAAAAAAAGAGTAAAAAATATATGCCGAAGCATGGGGGCAATCAGCCCCTAATGTTAGGGGCAAATCGCCCCTCCACCCCGCCCCCGTGCTTCAGCATATATGCTCTTTTTTTTTTTTTTTTTTAACTGCGATGGTGAAATCACCTCCTTCAGTGCTGTAGTGGCTGATTTACGTATCGTGGGAGCAAACGCTGTTGCTGTCAAGATAAATAAATCAGTGCTGCAGTTGAATGGCATACCTGAAAAGAAAATAGTGGTTAACAATAAAACACAGTAAACAGTAAACTATAAAAGAATTACATACTTGAAAATTAAACATGATAAAACATAGTAAACATAGTAGAACAGAACAATAACAATAGAGGGAGAAATAAAACGACAACTATTTTTGGCTTTTTTTACTAGGCTGCCCTCTGCATATCAGGCTCTACCACCAGGAACGTGACACCTAGACATGTGCACTGCCAAAAAATTTGTTCGTTTTTGTCTTCGTTTCATTCGTTTTTTGTTTTTTTCGTGAATTCGAAAATTCATAAATTCGAAAATTTGGAAATTCGTAAATTCAAAAATTTGGAAATCCAAAATTTGAAAATATGGAAATTCAGAAATTCTGAAAATTTGGAAATCCAAAAATGTGAATATCAGAAAATATGAAAGGAAAATCAGAAAATTCGAAAGAACGAAAATCCAAAAATTTGAAGTAATAACTAACTAATATAGCTAACTATTAAATTATAGGTATTGGAATTTCCTTTCAAATTTGGCTGTTCCTCAGGAAAGTGAGCAGTGCTGCTTGGGATCCTGCAGACACTGGAGCTTGGACTAGGAGACACCTGGGACTAGGAGACACCTGGGACTGTGCACTCACCAATGGCTTGGGCTCCTCAGACAGGTTTTTGAACACGAAGCCTTTATCCTATTGGAATACTATCTCCAAATTTGATGTCTGTAAACGTCTGTGCCAAGTCGGTGGTTTGACCCAAGATCTGTCGTGCCAGCTTAGTCCGGTGTACCCATCAAGTCAGTTGACTTACAAGCCTGTATGACTTGGGGGGCGTAAGCCTCTCCAGGTCATCAACATCTGGTAAGCCTCCTTTTGTTCACTGATGGTGGCCCATTTGATATCACAGTTCTTTGGAGTATCAACGCGTGCAATTACTTGCCTTATGCCCCGTACACACGGTCGGACATTGATCGGACATTCCGACAACAAAATCCTAGGATTTTTTCCGACGGATGTTGGCTCAAACTTGTCTTGCATACACACGGTCACACAAAGTTGTCGGAAAATCCGATCATTCTGAACGCAGTGACGTAAAACACGTACGTCGGGACTATAAACGGGGCAGTAGCCAATAGCTTTCATCTCTTTATTTATTCTGAGCATGCGTCGCACTTTGTGCGTCGGATTTGTGTGCACACGATCAGAAATTCCGACAACGGATTTTGTTGTCGGAAAATTTTATAGCCTGCTCTCAAACTTTGTGTGTCGGAAAATCCGATGGAAAATGTGTGATGGAGCCTACACACGGTCAGAATTTCCCGACAACAAGGTCCTATCACACATTTTCCGTCGGAAAATCCGACCATGTGTACGGGGCATAAGTGTGTTTTGGATCATCCTTGGATTTGTCAAAATTATATGTACTTCTTAAAACATACTTGCTAGCTTTGGTCTTCATATTCACATATTATTTATTGTGGTACGATTGTTTATATTCTTGTACTCAGTTACTTTTATTGATAGTTGATCATTCATTGATTGATTTTTCACACATTGTGTTGTTTATTTAGCATGAGTTATTTATCTAAGTATAAATCACCTTTTTCACTAAGGTAAATCCTTTATGCACCTTTATGTTTACCCTTTTGTATAGTAGGGTACACTTCTAGTAGTTTTTTACCTTTTTATGGTTAAATTTAAATTTTATTTGGTATAATAGCGCTACACTTTTTCACACTTACACGAATTGCTTTTAGTCTATAGCTGTGTTGGCTGCTATTTACACCTTCATCCTACACAGCGCTATATTTCCTTTTTATAAATGCAATTTTTTAGCATTGATCTCTGTATTAATGCCAATGGTCCCCAAAACGTGTCAAAATTTCCGATGTGTCCGCCATAATGTCACAGTCACGATAAAAATCGCTGATCGCTGCCATTAATAATAAAAAAAAATTATCAAAAATTTAAAATGCCATAAAACTATCCTCTATTTTGTAGACGCTATAACTTTTGCGCAAACCAATCAATACACGCTTATTGCGATATTATTATTATTTTTTTTTTTTACCAAAAATATGTAGAAAAATACGTATCGGCCTAAACTGAGGAAAAAAAATGTTTTTTATATATTTTTGGGGGATATTTATTATAGCAAAAAGTTAAATATTATGTGTTTTTTCTTTCAAAATTGTCGCATTTTTTTGTTTATAGCGCAAAAAATAAAAACCGCAGAGGTGATCAAATACGACCAAAAGAAAGCTCTATTTGTGGGGAAAAAAGGACGTCAATTTTGTTTGGAAACTACGTCGCACGACCGTGCAATTGTCAGTTAAAGCGACGGAGTGCCGAATAGCAAAAAGTGCTCTGGTCAGGAAGGGGTTAAAATCCCCTGGGGCTGAAGTGGTTAAAATTATGCTGCTACCCCAAATACAATACCTTTTTAGGACTCTCCTCATTCCTGTTAAAAAAGGACACTTACTAGCCCTCAACTCGCTACTCAAAAAATGTGTGTGGAAAAATTTGAAGCAGCTCTCATACCCAGTTGCTTAAGCATAAATATGCTGGAGTCATGGGAATTGTTGATCTTCACGATTACCTAATAGCAACCCAACTCTCTCAACTCCAACATTGGTTCTCTCCTGACAAAATGTGGATTGATATTGAGATGTCCACTTGTCCTGCGACCTCACTCAGGAACCTACTACTAGCTGATGTTTGGAGACACCTCCCCTTAAAAAATCGACCTCTCACCACCCAAGCATCGTTGTTATCATGGAGGGCCTTTTATTCGCTAACCCCCCCAGCTATACAGAGTACATCATTCCCCACATATCTCTCCATAAATGGGTGGGGAAGGGAATACCATATCTTAAAAACGTATTTAATGACCATACTCTCAAGCCATTTACACAACTCCAAAAAGAATTCCAAATCCCGACCACTAATCAATACTTGTATCTTAAAGTATCCCACTTTTTAAACTCACTGACCTCCTGATAATTATATGTTCATAAACAATGCTTACTGTTTCTCCATAACGCCCCACCCTCAGTAAAGGGTACCTCCCTATTCTATAATCTCTTGCAAAACAAACTCACATTCCATAAGTCCACCCCATACTTAAAATAGGAGAAGGACCTAGGGGAAGACTTCACCACTAACCAATGGCAGTCTGCCTTCAAGTCCATATTCCAGGCCTCTAAGTGTACCAACCACTGGGAACTATCACAATAGATCATCCTTAGGTGGTGCCTTATTCCTTATAGGGTCTCTAGATATCTTGTATCCCAATCTCCACTA
Source organism: Aquarana catesbeiana (assembly GCF_042186555.1). Taxonomy (NCBI): domain Eukaryota; kingdom Metazoa; phylum Chordata; class Amphibia; order Anura; family Ranidae; genus Aquarana; species Aquarana catesbeiana. The sequence continues at coordinate 92,006,904 of NC_133330.1, forward strand.
TGCTGGAGAGGATGTGGAGAGGTGGGACAACTCATGCATATCTTTTGGTCCTATAAGCACTTATCCAGTTTTTGGAAAAAACTACTTCGTACAATATCTGAGATAACTGGGATCCTCACCCCACCCTCCCCAGCTCTGGCGATCCTCAACCTAGGTATTGAAAATTTCCCTGAACAAATTAATGGGGTGGGCAACTACATGGCAAATGAGGTTCAATGTAGAAAAATGTAAAATAATGCATTTGGTTGGCAAAAATATGAATGCAATCTATACACTGGGGGGAGAACCTCTGGGGGGGAATCTAGGATGGAAAAGGACCTGGGGGTGCTAGTAGATGATAGGCTCAGCAATGGCATGCAATGCCAAGCTGCTAACAAAGCAAACAGAATATTGACATGCATTAAAAAGGGGATCAACTCCAGAGATAAAATGATAATTCTCCCGCTCTACAAGACTCTGGTCCGGTCGCACCTAGAGTATGCTGTCCAGTTCTGGGCACCAGTCCTCAGGAAGGATGTACTGGAAATGGGGCGAGTACAAAGAAGGGCAACAAAGCTAATAAAGGGTCTGGAGGATATTAGTTATGAGGAAAGGTGGCGAGCACTGAACTTATTCTCTCTGGAGAAGAGACGTTTGAGGGGAACAAAGCTCGTGGCCACTCATTAAGATTAGAAGAAAAGAGGTTTAACCTTAAACTACGTAGAGGGTTCTTTACTGTAAGAGCAGCAAGGATGTGGAATTCCCTTCCACAGGCGGTGGTCTCAGCGGGGGGCATTGATAGTTTCAAGAAACTATTAGATAAGCACCTGAATGACTGCAACATACAGGGATATACAATGTAATACTGACATATAATCACACACATAGGTTGGACTTGATGGACTTTTTTCAACCTCACCTACTATGTAACTATATGTAACTATGTAGCAGACAACACTTTGACCACTACTGGGGCTTATGGAATTCATGGGCAAAGAACCATTGAATGCATCCTATACAATATATATTGATATGCTAACTAAGAATGTCACATATCTTATATAAGTTTCTTTTCTTCATAAATATACCTAATCAGACCATACCCTGAAACCGACACCCTGTTTTACTTTGCTTTGTTTTCATTTCTGTTTTGATTAGTTCATTCTATTTTTTTTCCTATTACTAAGTTTATATACACTGTGATTTGTACTTACGGTATATAATACATTTCATATATGTTCTTATTTGTAACTATTATCATACATACTTAATGTTAATGGAGCCATGTTTGGGCTCATTGTTATTCTTTCTGTATGTGCGAACACCATTGGGACACACACTACTTGTTGAATTATTGTATCTTTAATGCTCTTATTCTTAGAATAAAAACTAATGGAACAAAAGTGTATGGGGACCCGGGTACTGCCCTAGGGGATATGTATCAATGCAAAAAAAAAGTTTTTAAAGCAATCGTTTTTCCAGGAGCAGTGATTTTAATAATGCTTAAATTAAACAATAAAAATGAAATATTCCTTTAAATATCGTGCCTGGGGGTCCCCTTAGTCTGCCTGTAAAGTAGCGCATCTGTGTGATGTATAGAACAGTGCTGCAGCAATATTGACATTTCAAGGAAAAAATGTAATTTAAACACACGGCTGTAATGTATTGCCGGCTCCTGGCAATATAGATGAAAAATCAAGGAAAAAAATGGCGTAAGGCCCCCCCAACCCAGTCCATGCCAGGCCCTTTGGGTCTGGTATGGATATTAAGGGGAACGCCACGCCAAAATAAAAAAAAAATCCCAGAATCCATACTATACCAAGCATGCAGCCTGAAGGTCAGGATGGGGGGGGAGCGAGCGCCCCCCTCCCCCCCGAACCATACCAGGCCACATGCCCTCAAAGTGGGGAGGGTGCTTTGGGGTTTTTCGAGTCCATCGGGCGCGTGATTGATTATATATATACTATACGGACTGCACTATATACCCTGAACTGTATTATATACAGTCAGATCCATAAATATTGGGATGTTGACACAATTCTAATCTTTTTGGCTCTATACACCACCACAGTGGATTTGAAATGAAACACACAAGATGTGCCTTAACTGCAGACTTTCAGCTTTAATTTGAGGGAATTTACATCCAAATCAGGTGAACTGTGTAAGAATTACAACAGTTTGTATATGTGCCTTCCACTTTTTAAGGGACCAAAAGTAATGGGACAGATTACCAATCATCCATCAAACTTTCACTTTTTAATACTTGGTTGCAAATCCTTTGCAGTCAATTACAGCCTAAAGTCTGGAGCGCATAGACATCACCAGACGCTGGGTTTCATCCCTGGTGATGCTCTGCCAGGCCTCTACTGCAACTGTCTTCAGTTCCTGCTTGCTCTTGGAGCATTTTCCCTTCAGTTTTGTCTTCAGCAAGTGAAATTCATGCTCAATCGGATTCAGGTCAGGTGATTGACTTGCCCATTGCATAATATTCTACTTCTTTCCCTTTTAACACTCTTTGGTTGCTTTCACAGTATGCTTCGGGTCATTGTCCATCTGCACTGTGAAGCGCCGTCCAATGAGTTCTTTTTTTTTTTTTTTGCCACCTCAGTGATTCCATTAGAGACTTCCTCCACTTTATCAGTGTCAATTCTGTCTCTTTTGATTTTCACATCATGTGTAGCTTCTTTTTTCTTTTCTTTTTTTTTTCCTTCTCCCTTCTTCTTTTAAATACTTTATTTACTGTTTCTCCATAAAAAACCGAACTCAACCAAATACAAAAAAAAAGAACAAGATAATAAATTCATTAACAGAGTTCATCCTACCCACCCAAAAACCCCCAATCCCGCCCACCCCTGTTCCTGCAGGAGGATCTAGAGGACAGCTGCTAATACATTGATGGACTCATGTCACTGTCCACTTCGCCGGCCCCCTAAGTACTATCTATAAATTGCTCGGCAAAACTCCAAGTCTTTTTATACCTTTGCCATCCCTCCCATTTACCTTCTCCTACCTCTCCCTCCCCAGGGACAATTCCTCTGCTATCTATAATTTCAACGTTGTACACCTCGTTAACGCTAAGTAGCCAGTCCCGGATATTTGGTGCAGCCGGGTCTAGCCATTTTGTTGCTATCTGCTTTTTAGCCGCATCCAGCAGTATGGCTACCATAGAGGAGCGATAACTCCTCACCGTCTTTGACGTGCCGTGAAAAAGGCATACCCATGGATCTATCGGGATAACCTCTCCTGTAATTACCTTGATCAAACTTATGATTTTTCCCCAAAAAGTTTTAATAACGTGGCATTCCCACCACATGTGGGCCATCGAACCTATAGAGGTGCAGCCCCTCCAACATAAGTTGGATTTGGTGTTGTCCATTTTGGCGAGTCTGTCTGGGGTGGCGTACCATCTTGCCAAACATTTATAGTGAGTTTCCATTCTCCTGGAATCCTGTGCTGCCAAATGTACCAATTTCAAAATCTTCTCTAGGGTGACTTCACCACATTGTGAACCTAATTCCCGTTCCCACTTTCTGATGTACGGGGGCACCTCCAGCTCCAGTCTCGTGCCCAAGATCCTATAGATTTGTGAGATAGTCCCACGCGGCTGCTCCCTCTCACAGAGCTGCTCGAGTGGTCTGTATTCCCCTTCACCCCTAAGTGGCCCTGGGAGCTTTTCAGTGAAGTGCGAGAGCTGAAGGTACCTCCACACGTCCAGAACCCCAATCCCCGAGTCTGCCTTTAACTCGGAGAATGTGCGTAAGCTTCCATTGTTACTAAGGAAGTTTTTAAGTTGGATACCTTCGTCTTTTAACCAATTCCCCCCCACCTCCCTCGTCCCTGGCTCAAAAAAAGGATTATCTTTCATGTAAATTAAAGGTGAGTTAAATGTCCACTTATTCTGTGTGTGTACCAAATCCCAATATTTAAGAGTGTTTTGTGTCAAAACCGCTGTGTTAGTGCCCAGTGCTCGATATTTTGGTGGATTCCATACTTTCCTACGTAAATCAGTGTTACTCATGTAGTGTTCTAATCTGACCCATCTTTTTTCAGTATCCTTTTTGGACCATTCAATAACCCGTGATATTGTGATTGATATGTAATATCTATAAAAGTCCGGTAGGGCCAGCCCCCCCTTTTTTTTCCCCCTACTCAAAACCACGTAAGAAATACGTGGTTTTTTGCCCCCCCAGACAAAACTCGCCACCAGTCTCCTTAAGGCTCCAAAGTAATACAGAGGAAGTGGGATGGGGAGCATCTGGAATTTAAAAAGTATCTTAGGGGTCAGTATCATCTTAACCGCATTCACGCGACCAAGCCACGAGAGCGGTCTCGTAGCTAACCTTCTAGTTTCCTGCCTAATCTCATCCAGCAGTGGTAAATAATTTTTATGGTACAATCCATTTATGGAGTTGGAGAGTTTTACCCCTAGATATTTAATTTCCTCTTTCCAGGGAAATGGAAATACCTGAGCGAGGTGGGAGGCCTCGTCCTTGTCTACGCTAATATTTAGGATCTCCGACTTTTTCAAATTGACTTTGAAATTTGATAGTTCCCCGTACCCTCTGATTACTCGGAGCAGGTTCGGGAGGGTGATTCTAGGGTTGGTAATAAAAAATAGTATATCGTCGGCAAACGCCGCGAGTTTGTGCTCCTCCCCTCCCGTTCCCACCCCGTTGCAATCTGGGTCGTTGCGAATGGTAGCGAGGAGAGGCTCAAGGGACAGAACAAACAGTAGAGGGGACAACGGACACCCCTGCCTAGTGCCGTTTTTCATCTCCAGAGGCTCTGATAATACCCCATTGACCCTAACTGTAGCCATAGGGTGACTATAAAGGGACCTCACCCAGGAGATATACCTCTGCCCCACCCCCATAACTTCCAACGTTTTCAACATGAACCCCCAGTCTACCCTGTCAAACGCTTTTTCCGCATCAACTGACAGGAATAGAACTGGGGGTCCCTTGCGTTTACCTAACTCCAGAAGGAGCGCTGCTCGTACACCGTTGTCTCTGCTCTGTCTCCCGGGTATGAAACCCGCTTGATCTGCATGAACCAGGGATGCCATTCTCTCCTTCAGTCTCCCAGCCAGAACCTTTGCGAAGAGCTTCACATCTGCGTTCAACAGCGAGATGGGCCTATAACTGGAGCATAGCCTATCGTTTTTCCCCTCTTTTAAGATTAAAGTAATTGAGGCTAACAACGCCTCTCTTCCCATCTCGCAGTTATTACCCAGATTGTTCCAATATTGGCACAGTCTAGGGACTAATATGTGTTTCAACTTCTCCAAATATAATGTGGTGAAGCCGTCGGGGCCTGGGCTCTTGCCTTTCGGGGAGGATTTGAGGGCTGCCATGATCTCTTCCTCTCCGATCGGTCTATCCAGAGCCTCTCTCTCTTCCATTGTAAGCTCCGCCACTCCTGCCTCCCTTAGGAACTCCTCGACCCTCTTCCCCTGTGTAGGGCTGACCGTTCTATTTAGGCCTATGGAGTAGAGCGCTCCATAGAACTTTTTAAACTCCTCTGCTATACCTGTACTAGTGCTGATAAGCTCTCCTTTTTTGTTCTGTATTTTGCCTATGAAATTCCTGTCTTTTTTCTTTCTGATCATTCTGGCCAGGTGCTTGCTAGACTTATTTGCCCACAGGTAATTTTCTTTTGTTAATCTATTAAGGGATCTCTTAGTTTCCTGATCTATAATATCCCTCAGCTCCTCCCTTTTATCGACTAGTCGGTGGAAGATTTCCTGATTAAATCCCCTTCTCTCCTTGTGTTTCTGCTCCAAGATGAAAATTTCAGCGAGCAGCCTCTCCCTTTCCTCCCTTCTCTTTTTTTTAATACCCGCTCCCATGGAGATAAGGACCCCCCTGGTAAACGCCTTATGTGCTTCCCATAGAATGGAGTATGAAACCTCTCCTGTATCGTTCGCTTTAAAGTAAAAGTCAACCTCTTCTTGTATCTTCCCCAACACTTTTGGGTCTTTGAGCAGAGATTCATTCAGTTTCCACGCATAAGTCCCTTCGACCCTATCAGGGAGCCGCAACGTTAAGGTGACCGGTGCGTGATCTGAAAGTGAAATAATCTCAATTTTAGTTTCCTGTACTTGCTCCAAGAGGCCATGGTCAACAAAGATGTAGTCTAGTCTCGAATACGTCCCGTGCACAGGGGAGAAGAAGGTAAAGTCCCTATCCTTGGCGTGTTGCGTCCGCCAAGCATCTACAAGGCGGCAGTCAAAAAGCCGCCGCCCAATTGCGGCAGTAGAGGCCCTGCTCGTCCCCTGTGCCCGGGACGTAGTATCGAGACCAGTGTCCAGGTAGAAGTTAAGGTCTCCCGCCAATACCACCTCTCCCTCTCTGAAATTCATCAGCCTCGTCAACACCTGACCGAGAAAAGACATTGGTTTCTTATTGGGGCAATATATATTCGCCAGAGTGAATATCTTATTTCCGATGTTGCCCTTCAAGAAAATATACCGGCCATCCGGGTCTGTCAGTCTATCTATTAATGAGAAGTTTGTAGACTTTGAGAAACCAATTGCCACCCCCTTTGCTCTTCTGATGGGGGAGTCACTATAAAACCATTGCGGCAGGCCCGGAGAGAAAAGCCTGATCCTAGACTCCAGCACCAGATGAGTCTCTTGGAGAAAAACTATGTCAGCCCCATAATGTTGCAATTCCTTCAGAATTTTATGTCTTTTTACGGGAGAGTTGAGGCCCTTTACATTATATGAGAGAAACTTGAGGTCAGGCATTACTTAGGCTCACGGCCCTGGCCGCTCCTCTCTGCCCTTCTAAGATCCCCCTCGCAGGAACACCCCACCCCCCCTTCATCCCCACCCCTGAACACCCCCCACCCCGGCCCCTCCCCCCATCCCCCCGGCTGCCACCCAGCCCAAGGCCCGCTTGTAGAGGATGTTCCAGATCCCGTACAGCACGCACTGCTTCGAGGGGTGGTGCCGATAAGCCGGCAACCCGTGCCGCCCCCCCGCTACGCGGGGGAAGGTGGTGGGGAGAGAGATAAAAAAAAAAAAAAAAAAAAAAAAAACTCTCCCCCCCCCTCCCCCCCGCACGGAGGGAGGTTTAAGAGGACAAGAGGCTGGCGCCCCTACTAGGACCCACACCCCCCCCCACCCCCCGCACAGCCATCACCTTATTGCACTATAGATTGCCCAAAGTCCCGAGTCCCGTATTCTTAGTTGCTCACAACAATCCCCCGGGGGAAAAAAAAAAAAAAAAAAAAAAAAAAAAAAAAAAAAAAAAACCAACTCAGAGTCCCCCTCATACTCAAATGAGCTTAGTGGAGCGATCATTATGGTTCTTATCTCAGTTCCTCTGGCATCGTGATCCCCACATTTGCGCAAAAATCCTGAGTCTCTTCTGGAAACCTCATCCTATGTGTTCTCCCATCTTTGACAACTAACAGGGATGTTGGGAACCCCCAGCTATACTTCAAGTTGGCCCTTCGAAGTTGATCTAATAGAGGTCTCATCTGTCTTCTTCGTGCTAGGGTTCCAGCCGATATGTCCGCAAAAATCTGTAGGTTTTTATTTTCGAAGCAAATTGGGGGAGCACCCCTGAGATTCCTCCATATTTTTTCCTTATCTTCGTACAAGTGGAACTTCACGATAACATCCCTGGGGATATCTTGATTGAGATTGGGGGGTTTCCTTACCCTATGGGCCCGATCAATCTTGAGGGCCTCCTCCACCTTTCTACCCAAAATGGGGTTGAATATTTTTCTCACTTTCTCCCCAAGGTCTTCATTCATTTGTTCCGGGATGGATCTGATTCGCAGATTTTGTCGCCTGCTCTGGTTCTCCTGCTCTTCCATTTTGTAGGACAGCATGCGATTTTCGCTCTGGATCTTGACTATTTGATCTTGGAGTTCAGAAATTGTCTTTGCTTGCTTTGCTGATACCTCTTCTACTTCTTCCACCCTATGGAGTAAATGGCCCATATCTGAGCGTACATTCATGATTTCCGATTTTATCACTCCCTCCAGTTTAGCAAACATTTCCAGCATTTCTGTTCTATTCATGCCACGATCCATATTTCTTTGCTCTTCCGGGGTGTCACTCATCACTCCCCCCTCCAGACCCGAGTCCTCCTTAGGCCTAGCCCCCTGTCCCCCCTTCTGCTTCTGTTGTTCTTTTTTCTTTTCATTTGTTCCTGAGGGTTTCATATCCTGCCCTGGACTCTTTGGGTTTGATTCTGTAAGATATTTTTGAATGGTGCTAGTATTAAGGCTCTCTCTTGAGTTTTTAGGTTCTGCTGTTTTTTGGGACCGCCCTCTCATGCTTCCACCGGGTATCCGCTTTTGGGGTATCAGACCCCCTCTCACGACGTGTTGCTCGATCCCTCCTGGTGGTGCCTACCCACCGCGTGCACATAAAGAAAAATAGAGGGAAAAAGAAAAAACCAAAAAGAGGAAAATTGTGAACCAATGCACACAGAGTCCAAGGAGGAGCCCTCCTAGCCCTCCTCGCCTGTCGCAATCCTTATCGCCCGCCTAGGGAGGAGTCTTTACATTTATGCTGGGTTTTTCCTTAAGTTATGTCAGGCTTCCAAATAACTGGAACCTGAGAGAGTGACCTTATCGGTCCCCCTCCTTATGTCTCCTCCAGAGGCAAGGCAAGGACCCTGGGGTGATGTACTGTGGAGTATATGAGTCAGATCTCAAGCGTGCGGGGGAAGTCAAGCCACAGACATAGTACCCACAGTTTGTTCACAGATTCGCAGCCAGGTCCAGGAGGGGACACACAAAATTCCCTGCGCTCAGACACTTTTCAGACCCTGATTATGCAGGTAGTTATCCATCCATAAACCACTATGCTTTCCAGTTACTTCTCATAAGGATATGCAGAGATTCCTACCTTTTCTTCTGACGCTGTCTCTAAGCAGTAGTCCTCCTTCAGCGTAGGATATCGCAGTCCTGATCTTGGGTGAAAAGCAGGGGGGGAGAGAAAACTCAGGGGGGGTCGTCAGGTGTCCGGTACGTCGGGTAGCAGTTCAGGCGGGCAGCACGCTGTTTGAGCGGCTTCACTACCCTTCCTCCCGCTCTCGCTCTCTGGGCTTCTCCTCCAGCTGATAATCAGCTGTTTGTCTGCTCGTTTCCAGATCTGTCACGTCCCAGCCAACCGGCTGGGTCGTATACTGTGTATGTGACGCCGTCCGTGGGCGCGGGGAACGAGAAGGGGGGGGCCCTTCACGGGAGCCAGGACATCCCGGTGGAACACTTACACCGGGATCGCTGCAGTGTATCGCCCCGTTCGCAGCTCTCTCCCGTCCGGAGCCGCTCGCCCCAGATCCTCACACAGGCGCCGGCATCAGCCCCTCCCCCTCACGTCGCGTCCTACGTCACGTCCTCATCTCTCCTCCTCGACATCTAAGCCGTCCAATGAGTTCTGAAGCATTTTGCTGAATATGAGCAGATAATATTACCCGAAACACTTCAGAATTCATCCTGCTGCTTTTGTCAGCAGTCACATCATCAATTAATACAAGAGAACCAGTTCCATTGGCAGCCATACATGCCCACGCCATGACACCACCATGCTTCACTGATGAGGTGGTATGCTTTGGATCATGAGCAGTTCCTTTCCTTCTCCATACTCTTCTCTTCCCATCACTCTGGTAAAAGTTGATCTTGGTCTCATATGTCCATAGGATGTTGTTCCAGATCTGTGAATACTTTTTTAGATGTTGTTTGGCAAACTCTAATCTGGCCTTCCTGTTTTTGAGGCTCACCAAACATCTTGTGGTGAACCCTCTGTATTCACTCTGGTAAAGTCTTCTCTTGATTGTTGACTTTGACACACATACACCTGATGATCTGGCCAACTGTTGTAAAGGGTGTTTTCTTCACCGGGGAAAGAATTCTTCGGTCATCCACCACAGTTGTTTTCCGTGGTCTTCTGGGTCTTTTGGTGTTGCTGAGCTCACCGGTGCTTTCTTTCTTTTTAAGGATGTTCCAAACAGTTGATTTGGCCACACCTAATGTTTTTGCTATCTCTCTGATGGGTTTGTTTTGTTTTTTCAGGATAATGATGGCTTGCTTCACTGATAGTGACAGCTCTTTGGATCTCATATTGGGAGTTAACAGCAACAGATTCCAAATGCAAATAGCACACTTGAAATGAACTCTGGACCTTTTATCTGCTTCTTGTAAATGGGATAATGAGGGAATAACACACACCTGGCCATAGAACAGCTGAGCAGCCAATTGTCCCATTACTTTTGGTCACTTAAAAAGTGGGAGGCACATATACAAACTGTTGTAATTCCTACACCGTTCACCTGATTTGGATGTAAATAACCTCAAATTAAAGCTGAAAGTCTGCAGTTAAAGCACATCTTGTTTGTTTCATTTCAAATCTTTTGTGGTGTTGTATAGAGCTAAAAAGATTAGAATTGTGTCAATGTCCCATTATTTATGGACCTGACTGTATACTATACGGACTGCACTATATACTCTGAACTGCATTATATATACCATACGGATTGCACTATATACCCTGCACTGTATTATATATACTACACTAACTGCACTATATACTCTGAACTGTATTATATATACTAAACGGACTGCACTATATACTCTCAACTGTTTTATATATACTATACGGACTGCACTATATACTCTGCACTGTATTATATATACTATACGGACTGCACTATATACTATGAACTGCCTTATATATACTATACGGACTGCACTATATACTCTGAACTGTTATATATATATATATATATATATATATATATATATATACACTGCACTATATACTCTGAACTGTATAATATATACTACACTAACTGCACTATATACTCTGAACTGTATTATATATATATACTACACTGACTGACTGTACACTACACTAACTACCTGCCTAATCTCCATTCATTCACTATAAACGGCCGCCGTGTAAGCAGCAGCCTTATATAGTATGGGGCGTGGACTTAGCCCCTGAGCCATGATTGGCCAAAGGCCATTGGTCAACAAACGAACACCCAGTGTTCACGTCAAACTTACATTCGACTCGAACATTGGGACCATCCCTTGTGTGTGTGTGTGTGTGTCTACATATATATGACCCCGGCACATTAATCTCCCTGCCACCACAGTGAAAGCTAAGTGTGTAAACTCCTTCTCGTATGGCATAGGCCAGTAAGAGGGAGATCTTTCCCATCTTCCTGCCAACCCACAGAGCAATAATGCTAATGTGCATGGAGTGATTAGGGTGTGCCCAGGCACACCCGTTGTGCACACCTATGCCGATAGGCATCTAGTGGCTGCACATATTAGCAATGTCAGTGCCCAAAATGTTGTCAGTGGAGTCTGGTGAACTGGGTAAACCCCTGGCTTTTATATATTTTGGATACTTCAGCAGTGAATCTCCCTACCATAGTTTATAGTTTTCATTTCTGTTCCTGTCCACCTGGTAGGTATAGGTGTCAACATCCACGTTTGCATGAGCCAACTCATTCTCCCGCATTCTCTATAATTTACAATTAAAGAAAAAAAGGGAAGTGTGAGATTCCCTCATAAAGGTCACAGAAGGGATACAGACCCAGGAACAAAAATGCAGATAACTCAGAGTCCCTGGGAGATTTAAGAACTTGGCTGGTGGTTCAACTCTCTAAAGGCTTGTTTTGAACATGTGGCAGCCCTTGCCATTCCAGTGAAAATCTATTCAAAGGGCAGGTGACTGGGAGGTGATATGTCACCTCATCGCTGCCTGTTGTGGCCCTCAAAAGACCTCACCACTGCTCTGCAAATAGGTACATTGCATTCCGTTGCAGGGTTATTGAGTGGGTCACTTGAATGGGTCATGTAAAGTGGGCAGGATATCATTTTTGCTGTAGACATGCAGCATGTGTACAACCCCATCTGGCTGCCTTTGCAGCTTAAGGGGGTGATGGGGGACAATAAATCTGTAGTTTGACTATTTTCATGCCCCCCAGCAGCAAGTGTAATCTAGGCCCAAATATCTATAGAAAACTAAAGTATGAGTTTGCTATTGACTGACCCTTTATTGTTAAATAACTACATAATACTCTGCCAAATATTCTGCTGTGTATTGTGCTAGTATTTTAAGCATCCAGTAAGTCAGGATCTAAAAAATACAGTCATGTCAACTCAACCTAAAATACATGTTTGCAAATGCTAGAGCTGGAGCGAATGTCTACATTTTTGTATTCCATGCCACTTGTTTTCTTTCTTTACCCACATAAGTAAAAACTATAGTCCGGCTGGTTGCTATGACTATGCTGTTATATTTTGATGCTTTGTTTATGGTCTGTGCGGTTTGCAGAATAAATGTACTTTTATAGAAAACATTTGCATTAAGGGCATGCGTGGGATTTGTGAGATACTCTGAGATGCTTATACTTATTATAACATAGAAGCCAGACAGCTGTTTTCTGAAAAGAGTAGAATACAGTTAAAACTTTCAGGTTTTTTATGCTTACTGAGTCCTTGTTGGGTAGATCACCTCTCACTCCTTATAACAGTGACCAAACAGGAAGGGAGAATAAAATCTTCCCACATTGGAAATAATTATTTTCATGTGTCCTAATAATCATTGAGTTAATTAGACAGATAGACATAGCCCTGCGGTGGATGTGAGGATGCCGAGGGACAGTCCACTACCAGATTGTAGGCGAGAAGAGGAGAGCTCCAACTGTTGATGCAATCCCCCAGACCTAGACCTTTTGCAGCCCCCTAGACCTTGCAGTCCCTATTGTAAAGGAGCATATTTCCTTTCCCTTTGCAGGACCTGTTTGCAACCTTGTAGACCTTATTGTCCTCATTGCAAGGGAGCATATTTCCTTTCCCTGGAGATGGGCTTTAACTTTATATGGAAAATACTGTAGATACAGTATCAATAAAAAAGGAGAAAGTTTGCTGGAAGGTTAAAGAAGTTCAAATAACCTTGTCCTCACTTTCAACTTCAACTTTGTGTATAGTGTTTGTTATTCCCAGTTTTCTGGGTGTTTTTTTCTGGGCATTGGCACTGTTCTGAATCAATGGACATCACAAGTTCCTACTTTTTCTCTGTTGGCTGAGATAAACCAGTGCTATACAAGTGCTATGCAGTTCAGTTTTGGGCACCAGTTCTGAAAAAGGATATTGGGGAACTGGAGAAAGTTCAGAGAAGATCAACCAAACTGATAGGAGGCATGGAGGAGCTCAGCTATGAGGAAAGATTAGAGGAACTGAATTTATTCACTCTTGAGAAGAGGAGATAAGGGGGGATATGATCAACATGTACAAATATATAAGGGGTCCATATAGTGAACTTGGTGTTGAGTTATTCAACACTGAAGACAAGTGGGCACTCTTTACATCTAGAGCAAAAGAGATTTCATCTCCAAACACAAGAGGTTTCTTCACAGTAAGATCTGTGAAAATGTGGAATAGACTCCCTCCTGTGGTGTTTCTGGCCAGCTCAGTGAATTGCTTTAAGAAAGGCCTAAATGTTCATAATATAACTGGATACTAACATTTATAGGTAAAGTTGATCCAAGGAAAATCCGATTGCCTCTCTGGGATCAGGAAGGAATTTTTTCCCCTACTCTAGGTGCGGCCGGACCAGAGTCTTGTAGAGTGGGAGAATTATCGTTTTATCTCTGGAATGAATCCCCCTTTTAATGCATGCCAATACTCTGTTTGCTTTGTTAGCAGCAGCTTGGCATTGCATGCCATTGCTGAGCCTATCATCTACTAGGACCCCCAGGTCCTTTTTCATCCTAGATTCCTCCGGAGGTTCTCCCCCCAGTGTATAGATTGCATTCATATTTGTGCCACCCAAATGCATTATTTTACATTTTTCTACATTGAACCTCATTTGCCATGTAGTTGCCCACCCCATTAATTTGTTCAGATCTTTTTGCAAGGTTTCCACATCCTGCAGAGAAGTTATTGCCCTGCTTAGCTTAGTATCGTCCGCAAATACAGAGATTGAACTGTTTACCCCATCCTCCATGTCATTCATGAACAAATTAAACAGGATTGGTCCCAGCACAGAACCCTAGGGGACCCCACTACCCACCCCTGACCATTCCGAGTACTCCCCATTTATCACCACCCTCTGAACTCGCCCTTGTAACCAGTTTTCAATCCATGTACTCACCCTATGGCCCATGCCAACGGACCTTATTTTGTACATTAAACGTTTATGGGGAACTGTGTCAAATGCTTTTGCAAAATCCAGATACACCACGTCTACGGGCCTTCCTTTATCTAGATGGCAACTTACCTCCTCGTAGAAGGTTAATAGATTGGTTTGGCAAGAATGATTGTTCATGAATTCAGTAAAAATTAGGAACAATGGTCTGACAATTACTTGACTGAGTTACCCAAGTACTCTCGGGTGCAAGCCATCTGGTCCCGGTGATTTATTAATGTTACGTTTCCCAAGTCTAATTTTAATTCTGTCCTCTGTTAACCATGGAGGTGCTTCCTGTGATGTGTCATGAGGATAAGCACTGCAGTTTTGGTTACTGAAGCCCCCGATTCCCTCGTGATGACTGAGGAGAAGAATAAATTCAATACCTTTGCCATCTCCCCATCCTTTGTAACCAGATGTCCTTCCTCATTCTTTATGGGGACAATATGGTCTGTCCTCCCTTTTTTACTGTTTACATACTTAAAGAGTTTCTTGGGATTTTTTTGCTCTCCTCCACTATGTGTCTTTGCATTCTTTATAAAGTCTGAATGCTAATGATGATTCCTCAACCTTGTATTTTTTTAAGGCCTTCTCCTTTGCTTTTGCATTTTTACATTGGAGTTAAGCCATCCAGGACTTTTGTTCACTTAAATTTATTACCCAATGGGGTGCATTGGCTAATGCCCTTATTTAATATGCTCGTAAAGCAAACCCATCTCTCCTTCGTGTTCTTTGTTCCTAAGATTTTATCCCAATTTATGCTTTCTTGCAAGGTTTATAGTGAAAGCATAAACATGAAAAAATCCTTTCAACATGCATGGGGGGGGGGGTCCCCTTAGTCTACCTGCAAAATGGCACATCTGTACTGTGTATAGAAGCTGCTGCAGCAATGATTAACAGGTGCGGAAAAATTGGTCTT
The DNA here is from genome assembly GCF_042186555.1 of Aquarana catesbeiana. Classification (NCBI taxonomy): domain Eukaryota; kingdom Metazoa; phylum Chordata; class Amphibia; order Anura; family Ranidae; genus Aquarana; species Aquarana catesbeiana. Next base: position 92,021,969 of record NC_133330.1, read on the forward strand.
TGTGTGTAGGTGGTGCCTTCACACTGTAATTTTATAGAGGTACTCTTGATGAAAGCAAGAATTGGCCGTGCTGTCAAAAATTGCAATGATTTGCACTTGTCAATCAGGTGAGAAAAAATTGGTCTTTGGGTGTCGGTGCCTTCACACTGTAACCCTATAGAGGTACTCTTGATGAAAGCAAGAACTGGCCTGTCTGTCAAAAATTCAAATGATATGCACCTGTCAAACAGGTGCGGAAAAATTGGTCTTTCTTTGGGTGTTAATTGTGCCCATGAAACCTACCCAAAAAAATTTCTTCCAGATGAAATCAACAACCACAATGCTAGGCAGCCTAGAAGTCCTGCAGAGATTCCACATGCCAAAAACACTTAGCCAGCGACATCTGCATCAGGTTGTCAGGGCTGGGCTCAGCCCTTCCTTCTCAAAGCTCTGTGCTCAGCTGTCGGTTAATTACCAGTACTCTTCATTCCACAGTGACTCACCTGGTCTTCATTTCCTGTTCTTCAGCTAGCCCTGCTGGCTATTTGAATTGCCTGGATCAGATCTCCTGTGCCTTCGCCTGGTTAACATATCCGGATACTCTCTGCTGTGTTTTCCTGGTAAAGACTTTTGCCTGGCTGACTTCCCTTCTGGTTCCTGATCCTGTTTACTGCCTCTACTAGACTGATCTCTGGATTCCTGTTTCACTGGCTTGTTCTGACTACCTGCTTTGGTTATCAAACCCTGGCTATGTTTTGACTATGTTTGCTTTGTTTGTACCATTTTACCATTTTATTAAAATGTGTGATTTTTACAGTACTTCTGTCTCAGTCTGATTCATTGTTCCTTACACAGGGCTTTCATAGCTGCTGGTAATCCAGGACTGATTCATTTTGATAAATGGCAGCTGGTCCACCGAGTCTGTGGACAGACGCGTTCTATTATCAGTAAAAAAAGCTCTAGCAGCACTGCATGCACATTCGGAAAGCACGCTGCATGCAGCACAGCCCAGCAGCTCAATTGCATACTGGGCAAGTTCTGACCAGTGGTCTATTCTCATGACCCAGTAAGGCAGTGGATCGTCGACTGGAAAGCTCTCCATCTCTGCTTTTGCCTCTAGATAATCATCTACCATATGAAGCAGATGCTGCCACTGGGATGTGGAAGCTGACAGCCCTGGGCAGCGAGGACTAAAAAAATTGTGAAATGCATCACTTAGGTGGCCACCTTCTCCACCGCTCCTCTCTTGACCAACAGAAGCCTCAAAACTATGTTTCCACGACACTGTAATCTACCAGTCAGGAAAAGCGTTAGATAAACTCCTCTTTAAGGTGTCCTCAAGAGATTTCATCTCCTGCACCCTCTGTGGGGACGGGGTGCATTCTGAGACTTTCCCCTTGTAACGGTGGTCAAGGAGGTTTGCCAACCAATAGTGATCCTTCTCCTTTACACCACATATTCCTTTCCTTTGGGTCCTTTCACAGGATTTGAAGCATGAGGGAGCCCATGCACCACAAATTTGTGGAGGCATGAGAAGCAGACTACTCTGGGTTACTGAGGATTATAGTATCTGGAACTGCCTCCTCCCAGCCACATACTACTTCCGACGGTTCTGGAGATGAAAACCATCTCTTACTGTTTGACATATGTCTTCCTCTGCTTCAATGTCACCAAAACTGCCAGAATCCTCGTCCTCCTCCTCCTCCCCCCTCTATTCTTGTGTGTTCTGTGGCATAGGAACAATGGTGTCTGCATAAAGTTGACCTTGAGAGGAAAGGAAGTCCTCCTCTTCTAGCGTCTGCTCTGCCTCAAGTGACCTGTCCATAATGCCACGCAGAGTCTGCTCAGCAGGAACACAACAAGGATTGTGTCACTGATGCATGCATTGTCACGGCTCACCATCCTTGTGGCCTCCGCAAATGGTGACAGTACAGTGTATGCATCCTTTATGAGCAGCCATTGGCGTGGGGAAAAAAAAGTCGAGTCGGCCTGAGCCTGTTGTTGTTCCATACTCACACAGGTACTCATTGATGGCCCTCTGCTGCATGTGCAGCAATTGCATCATTGCCAAAGTCGAGTTTCACCTGGTGGACAAGTCACAAATCAAGCGGTTTACAGGCAGGTGGAATTCCTGCTGAATTTCAACCAACCGAGCACTGGCTGTGTATGACCGCCTGAAATGGCTAAAGACTCTTCTGACCGGCTTTAGCAGATCTTCCAACCCTGGGTACCTATTTAGGAAACGCTGCGCCACCAAATTGAGGTCATTTGCCAGCCATGGCACATGTGCCAACTCTCCCTGTCTAAGGGTGGACATGAGGTTTGTGCCATTATCACACACCACCATTCCTGGCTCCAGCTGGCGTGGCGTGAAGCACCTCTGGGCCTGCTCCTGCAGAGCTGCAAGAATCTCTGCTCTGGTGTGGTTCCTGTCCCCTAGACACACCAGCTGAAGCACGGCATGTCACCTTTTAGCCTGACTCATCATAGGACAATTCAGCAGAGGAGGGCATAGAGGAGGAAGAGGAGGAGGCGGGGGTAGAGCTGACAAATTCCACATCATCATCACCACTAGCTGTATGGAGAGGTGGGGGCACAACAAGCTGCAGCACTGAGCACTGTCCTTCCAAGTTGCAAGCAGAGTTACTCAGTGTGCTGTGAACAAAATATATCTTCCTGACCATGCTTGCTGGACAATGTGTCAGCAGTAACATGGAATTTGCGGCTGACTGCCTTGCCCAATGATACCAAAACATTGCCTTCCACATGATGGTACAGAGATGGAATGGCCTTACGTGAAAAGAAATTGCGACTGGGAACCTGCCATTGTGGTAGAGCACATTCTGAAAATTCACTGAAGGGGGCAGAATTCACCAGATGGAAAGGCAGAAGTTGTAGAGCCAGCAGCTTTGACAAGCTTGCATTTAGACGCTGGGCATGTGGGTGGCAGTGACTGTATTTTTTACCACTGCAGCAGATGGGGCAGAGAAATTTGCCAGCTATAGTCTACAGCTGGTGGTGTGCTGCTGGCAGATGTGCTGCAAGGACCTGGGGCACCCTGCACTATACCATCATCCTTGTCAGTGGAGGCTGCTGAGAGGTCATGTGGTAAAGCGGGGGGGCAGATTGAGGTGAGTAAGGAGGAGGAACAGATTTGCACCCATTTTGTGTGGCTTTCAGGTGCTCTTGCCACCTTGCTGAGTGGTGGGAGGTTAAATGCCTTGTCAAGCGTGTGGTACTCAAATGGCTGGTGTTTTTGCCACGCTTGATGTGCTTGAGACAAAGTTTGCGAATTGCAACAGTGCAATCAGCTGCACATGTGCTAAAAAAGGCCCAGACAGATGAGCTGTGGGAAGTGGGCTGGGAGATAACAGCTCCACAATGTGATGGAATAGGGTGGCTGCTCTCTACTACTCCATGATGGCTGCCTCATTGGGGTTGTGCCTCACCCTCGCTTTTCTCCTCTGCTCTATCTCATACCCAAGTCGCGTCAGTGACCTCATCATCATCATCATCATCTCCTTTATCCTCATTACCACTGGGGACAACTTGGCAATATGCTGTGGCTTTAGGAACATGACTGCCAATTTGTGTACCAGTGTTCTCCCCTCTCTGTAGGCTCATGTTCCTGCCTCAACCTCAACCTCAGAACCAACATCTGAATTAAGTAATGGCTGTGCATCGTCAAGGTGCAAGTGGCTGACGCTGTGTTCAAATAACTCAGCTGACTCCTCTATGCCTGATGCTGGGGCTCTAGCAGGAATAGCTGTGGACAAGGAGGCAGGTTTAGCCACTCTGGCAGCTGCAGTGGACTGTGCACCAATCTCTGCTTGGGTGACAGAGGATGAGGATGGTTTAGTAAGCCAGTCCACCACCTCCTCTGCATGCTGTGGCTGGATAGCATGGGCAACATTACTAAACAGAGAAAATGATGCCCTGCCTGAGGACTGACCACGTCCACCTTTGCCTGTGGACACATACGCTGCTGGCCCCCTCACAATGCTATGGAAACGTCTGCCTCTCCTTGTTGTCCTCCCAGACCTGATGGGGGGGTGCTTATTAACAAAATGTAATATAGATGTGGAAATGTGTATGTGGATGCACTTTAATCAATGGAAACTGGTGTTTGGTGCATTTTAACTGTAGTACTCACTACAAAGACACACTCCACTGAAACACTATATTATACAGCAGTAAAACTGCACTGACGCACTGCAATATACTGCATCAAGTGTGCAAATGGAAGATAACACACTGAAAATATACGGCATTAAACTTGCAGTAACGCACTGAACTATACTGCGTTAAATGACAGTTAATGTACTGAAATATACGGTGTTAAACTTGCAGTAACGCACTGAACTGTACTGCGTTAAACGGAAGGTAATGCACTGAAATATACGGCGTTAAACTTGCAGTAACACAATGAACTGTACTGCATTAAATGGAAGCTAACGCACTGCAATATACGGTGTTAAACTTGCAGTAACGCAGTCAACTATATTGCATTAAATGGAAGATACTGCAAGTTTAATGCCGTATATTTAAGTGCACTATCTTCCATTTAATGCAGTATAGTTGAGTGCGTTACTGCAAGTTTAACGCCATATATTTCAGTTTGTTATCTTCTATTTAAAGCAGTATAGTTCAGTGTGTTACTAAAAGTTTAACACCGTATATTACAGTGCGTTACCTTCTGTGCAATGCAGTACAGTTCAGTGTGTTACTGCAAGTTTATTCCGTATATTTCAGTGCATTAACACACTGAACTGTACTGCATTACACAGAAGGTAACCCACTGCAATATACGGTGTTAAACTTGCAGTAACGCACTTAACTATACTGCTTTAAATAGAAGATAACAAACTGAAATATACGGCGTTAAACTTGCAGTAAAGCACTGAACTGTGCTGCGTTAAACGGAAGGTAACGCACAGAAATATACAGCAATAAACTTGCAGTAACACACTGAACTGTACTGCATTACACAGAAGGTAACACACTGCAATATACGGTGTTGAACTTGCAGTAACAGACTGAACTATACTGTTTTGAATAGAAGATAACAAACTGAAATATACGGCGTTAAACTTGCAGTAACGCACTGAACTATACTGCTTTAAACGGAAGGTAATTCACTGAAATATACAGAGTTAAACTTGCAGTAACGCACTAACCTGTACTGCATTAAACAGAGGGTAACTTACGTTAAACTGAAGATAATGCACTGAAATCTATGGAGTTGAACTTGCAGTAACATGCTGAAATATACTGCGTTAAGCGTGTAGTAACGCACAAAAATGTACTGCGTTAAACGGAAGATAACGCACTGAAATATATGGCGTTGAACTTGCAGTAACACACTGAACTGTACTGCGTTAAACAGAAGGTAACGCACTGCAATATACGGTGTTAAACTTGCAGTAACGCACTAAACTATACTGCTTTAAATGGAAGATAACAAACTGAAATATACAGCACTAAACTTGCAGTAACGCACTGAAGTCTACTGCATTACAAGGAAGGTAACGTACTGCAATAGACAACATTAAACTTCCGGTAACGCACTGAACTATACTGCTTTAAACGGAAGAAAACGCACTGAAATCTACGGCATTGAACTTGTAGTAACGCACTGAAATATACTGCGTTAAACTTGCAGTAACACACTGAACTATACTGTGTTAAACGGAAGATAAAGCACTGAAATATACAGCGTTAAACTTGCAGTAATGCAGGGGGCGTGTCCAAGTTCGCATCTCCTGTTTTTTACCCTAATCCCTGCAGTTTTGCTGCCTATACACACCGGAGGGGGTAGAGCCTGGTGCCTGGCATGGCATGACCAAGGGGAGAAGATCCACTGTCCCACGCAGCTCCGGTAAAAGCTCCAAACCTGCCGGCGGTGCGGCCGCCTCTCCTGCTACAGGCTCCAACATGGCAACGCAGGTGGAAGAGACGGACCCTGCCCTGCTGGATCAAAGTAACTTCACCACTCTCATGCAGGCCATCTCGGATTGCAAATCCACCCTGACAGGGAAGATTGATTCGCTGCAGCTGGAACTCGGCTTAATCCGCAAAGACGTGGACATTATCCGTTCCAGAGTGATTACAGTTGAGCACCAGGTGAGTGACTCTTAAGACATGCTGCATGACCATGCGGCCTTACTGCACACCCTCAAAGCCAAAGTTAAAGCCTTGGAGTCTCGAGCTGAAGACGCCAAGAATAGAAATTGGAGGAACAATCTCCACATTGTGGGTCTTCCAGAGGGGGCTGAGGGGACTGATCCTACAATCTTTACGGAGCAGCTGCTCTATTTACTGCTACCCCAGGCTCCATTCTCGGCCCACTTTGTGGTGGAGCAGGCGCATAGGATACCGGTTGCCACCCCCTGCGGAGAGCCCCCCCCCGGCACATTCATACTGAAACTTCTCAATTTCAGGGACAGGGACCTGGTCCCGCGAGAAGCCAGAAAAATTGATGTCCTGAGGTATGAGGCCACTAAGCTCATGATCTTCCCTGATTACTCCATTGACACTCAGAGGCAGAGGAGCTCCTTTGATCATGTCAAGCTTAACCTCAGAAACAAGAAACTAATACAGCATGTTCTTCCCAGCAAGACTGCGGGTGCAAGATGGCGAAACTATACGCTTCTTCACATCTCCTGAGGATGCCTCCCAGTAGCTGGATAGCCTTCCTAGAGCCTGAGAACCTCCAGATCCTGTCCCCTGTCCCCCACTTCAATGGCTTTCACCGTTGCACAAGTGAGCATTCGGACTACTTTATCCCTGCTGCCCTGACTGTATGGCGTAGTGTTGGGGCCTTGCCCTGTCTGTTGCCTGAATGCTCTGCTGCTTGAACTGCTTTGGTTCCTGCTCCTTCTTCTGTGAAACATAGAACTGAAGCAGCTGCCATGTGCCTTACTGACCTGCAGGCCAGCGGTAGCAAGGATCTCACCTACCATCACCTGGTGTAAGCTAAATGCTCTGACATATACAAAGAATTGTTGAAGCCTTTTATTCAGTTTTGCTTTTTATTTTTTCTTCGATCGGCCCGTCCAGCCGTATTTGTTCTGCAACATAACGTATTACAGGTCCTCTGGGTGAAAATGCATCTGCAAGGATGTTATATCCTGTGTTTCATTTTTGTCTTGGCAGACTTTCCTATGGATAGACTGTGGTAATACACAAACGCTATTTCCTCTGGTGCGCCACTGTACATGACCTCAATTGGCAGTCGCCATGTTTGGTTTTGGGATTAAGGCGTGCCCTGGTTTGGGGGGTGGTGCGGGGTGGGGGGAGGGTTGAAGTTGTGTTGGAGTTACTTTATGTTTTTTTTTGTTTTTTTAGGTTATAGTTTTTATTTTCATGATACACAATTTTGCTATATGCATATTACTGCTGAAAGGTTCTCCCCTTTCCTGGTCTCAGTCCTGCAATGTTATCATACATCTGCTATATTTTCTTGTCATGGCGCCTAATGCGCCACAGGTGGAGATTCGGAGCACATATGCGACTATTTCACACATTAAATGGCTCCCATTACCATAATCACCTGGAATGTCAGAGGTCTAAACTCTAAAATTAAATGTACCCTCGTGTTTAACTTTCTGAAATGTTACCATCCCCTTATCTGTATATTGCAGGAAACACATTTGAGGCTGATGGCTCTTAAAAAGCCTTGGGTGGGTTCCTGCTATCACTCTGTATACTCTTCCTATGCAAGAGTTAGCATCCTGATTTACAAATCCTTGCAAGCTAACATGTCACTTTTACTTAAGCTGGCTCCAATAATAGCACAATACCCTGCTGCACAGGTCCTCCTAGCTGGAGATCTTAACATGCCCCCAGTTCCCAACATCGATAAACTGATCCCTGACTCCTTGATGGATCCCCCCCTCTCTAGATGGGCGGAAACATATGGATTGCATTATCTATGAAGGTGGAAGCACCCACAGGAACGACAATTCACATGTCACTCCACTACCTATGCATTCTACTGTATAGATATTATATATTTGAGTGATCAGTTGCTATCTCGCACCCTGGCTGTTTTTATCCTGCCCCGCAGTATTTCTGACTATGTCCCTGTATGTCTGCAGCTTGAAATAGGCCTAGATTCTGGCCCCTCTCTGTGGCGGCTGTTGTGCTTCTGGGTCTCGGATGACTGTGTCTCCCCATCAATGGCCTCTGAAATAGCTGAATTCTCGATGAGAAATAAGGGTACAGCTGGACCTGTGGTGGTTTGGGGTGCCTTTAAAGCCCATCCTCACGGCCAGTATCAGCTAGCTATTGGCAAAGTGAGGAGGGAGTCGTCCCTGGCCCTTGAGGAGGCGGAGGCCAGAACACAGGAGTTGGAGGCTCAGTATGTAAACACTGGGAATCGGGATGTATATGGGAACTTACAAGTGCTCTATAAATAACTGGCTGTGCGCTGGGCTGCCTCTTCCTGGAAAATTCTCCTATCCCAATCTCAAAGAATTTTTGAGCAGGGCGAAAGTGACTGGTAGATTGCTGGCCTGGCTTGCTAAAGAGCGTTCCACAATTGCTCATATTGCTCTTATCTGGGATATAGATAATGACTCAATACACTCGGATCCAGCTCTGATTAATATCCAGTTTCAGAACTTTTATACAAGACTTTACTCCACCAGGGTAGAATATGATGCTGACAGCTTATCATCCTTTCTTGATACAGTGCAATTCCCAGAAATTGCCCCAGAAACCTTAAAAGAAATACAGACTGCTGTTGCTTCGCTTTAGACTGCAAAAACACCGGGTCCGGACAGACTCCTGGCTGAATTTTACAAACAGCACGCTAACGGTATAATCTCTCACTTCCACACTTTAATCCTTACTATGTTAGAAGAGGACTGTATCCCGTAGTCTACGACGGAGGCGGTCATTATGGTGGTGCCCAAGCCAGGAAAGAACCCTGAAATGTGTGTGTCCTATCGCCCCATTTCATTGCTAAATGTTGACGCCAAAGTTTTCACCAAGATACTGGTCAATCGCTTTAACTCTGTGATATTATCCTTGGTGCACGAAGACCAGTCAGGCTTCATCCCCGGCAAGGGCACTGACATCAATGTCCATCGATTATATACCAACATTGCCCATTTTAGTGACGGTACCCCCTCTGGGGTGGTGGTGTCTCTTGATGCAGAGAAGGCCTTCGACTTGAGTGGCCCTTGTTATGGCAAGTCTTGGCTAGGTTTGGCCTTGGCCCCAACTTAATTTCCTGGGTACAGCTGCTTTTCAGCTGATCCACCGACAGTCTCACAACGGTTGACGCAGTCTTGCCCCTATATAAATTCACATATATGAGCCACAAATGTCCTAACAAATTCGAGAAGATTTGGGGGGCCAGGGTGAAAGCGTGGCCAAACACAAATTAGGGCTCTCTCGAGCTGGGAACTGAGGAGCAGAGCTCAGAGGTATAGTCTTCCCGGACTAAGATGTTTATGACTTTGGCTCCTCTCCTCCTGTCCCTGACTTTCCTTTCTTCCTCCCCATCTACCCTCCCCTGAACTAGCTCCTACTGACATTCTAACTCCGTCCTCTTCTGGATATTCCCCCCCGAGTGCCTTAGAATCTCAGGTTAACTGCTATTGTATGATTTCTCGCCAAAGCCTTATATGATCATATATCACTGTTACTCTCTACCTGCATATTATTGTACTGTGTACCTTACTATTCTTCATGTAATTGTGTCTGATAAATAAAAACTTTTCTGTTAAAAAAAAAAAACTTGCTGTAAAGCACTGAACTGTACTGCGTTAAACAGAAAATAACTCACTGAAAAATATGGTGTTGAACTTGCAGTAACGCACTGAATTATACTGCGTTAAACAGAAGATAACGCACTGAAATATACGGCGTTAAACTTACAGTAATGCACTGAACTGTACTGCCTTAAACAGAAGATAACGCACTAAAATCTACGGCATTGAACTTGCAGTAATGCACTAAATTATACTGCGTTAAGCGTGTAGTAAGGCACAGAAATGTACTGTGTTAAACGGCACATAACGCACTGAAATATACTGCGTTAAGCATGCATTAACGCACAGAAATGTACTGTATTAAACGGCATGTAAAGCACTAAAATATATGGTGTTAAACTTGCAGTAACGCACTGAACTATACTGTATTAAACGCAAGATAACCCACTGAAATATACGGCGTTAAACTTGCAGTAACGCAATGAAATATACTGTGTTAAACGTTCACTACACTCACAGTGGTTAAACTATTCTTACATTCACAATAATGTTAAGATAAATGGTGGTCGCACTACACTCACACTGACTGAACTATCCCTACATTCACACTAATGTAAAGATGAATGGTCGCACTATACTCACATTGAACTCCCTAGATGCAGACTAAACTAATATTCTACACTGAAAATAGAATCAGCATAGCACACTATAGCACACTAACTGTCTAATATCACACTGCCGCTATCACACTACAAATGGCCGCTATGGAAAGAATACTTTTATAGTGTAGGGCGGGATTAGGAGCAATGAACCATGATTGGATACAGTCATCATGACAGCATCCAATCATGTCTCTGACAGTGCTCTGTGCCCTGATTGGGCGAAGCTTTCATTGCTTCATCCAATCAGGACTTTCAATGCACTGTGTGGTGGCGCAGTGCATTGTGGTCGTTCGGCGGGACAAATGATCAAACGCCCCAATAATTCGGTTGTCCGGCGAAAAAATGAACAGCCAATGTTCAGCCCGAACTCATGCTCAGGCCAAACGGTTAGCCCATCCCTACTGGGCATACATGCTCTTTATGTTTTTGTGAAGTTTTGCTGCTCCGTGCTTGCTTCTCATGCTGTCCTATGGCCGTGCTGCCCGATTTCCAGTGCTACCAGTTGGCTGCTTTCCTGTGTTTGCCAGGGCCTGTGGAGTCCGGACAGTATCTTCACTTTGGGTGTACTCCCATTGAGAACTACAGGCGTACACTCAGTTGCTCCTAGGGCCACGAACATGGGCAGCCCAAGAGACACAGAAACAAAGCCATGCCTCTCACCCTCCTACAATTGACAGTGGCTTAGGCAGCACCTGCAGTATAGATAATGGGCACATATGCACAGTGGAGGAAAGACTAATGGGATATAAAGTCCTATCAGAATAATCACATGACCCAAATTCCCGAGCTGTGTGAGTGCTCCCTGACTGAAAATGTGGCTGGATGGTGCACAGGAAGCTAGTCAATGCACAGTAAGGTTGATATGTTTTTGACACGTTATAGAATGAATTGTGTACGGCAGTCTGTTAGTCTCACCTATTTGGATTTGCCTTTGATAAAAAACAATAGGCTTCAGTACTATTTTAACCACCTAGCACATGGGGTATAGCCGAATGACGGCTACAGCGCGGTCCTTAATTGAGGGGAGGCCGTTAATAGATGTCCTCTCCTTGCGGGGCACGCGCAGCACGCTCTGTGATCACCGAGTCAATGAGACTGGGCTGATCACAGATTGCATTAAGAGGCGGATCCTGGCCCCTTACCACGTGATCAGCTGTCAGCCAATGACAGCTGATAACGTGATGTAAACAAAAGATCAATAATCGGCTTCTAACAGAGGGACACCAGTCCCTAACAGGGAGAGGCACTGCTGCTATGCAGTGCCCTATAGTGCCACCTGCCAATGCCCATTAGTGCCACCTACAGGTGCATATTTGTGGCACCTACCAGTGCCACCTATCAATTCCCACCTGTGCCACCTATCAGTGCCCATCATTGCTGCCAACCAGTGCCTCATTATCGGTGCCACCTATCAGTACCACCTATCAGTGCCACCTGTCAGTGCCCTTCAGTGACAGCCACTAGTACCCTTCAGAGCCGCCCATCAGTGCCACCCATCAGTGCCACCTTTCAGTGCCGCCTCATCAGTACCCACCAGTGCCACCTATCAGTTCTGCCTTATCAGTTCCCATCAGTGCAGCCCATCAGTGTAGCCTATCAGTGCCCATCAGTGCTGCCTTATTAGCACACATCAATGAAGGAAAACATTTACAGTAAAACCTTGATTTGCGAGAATAATTCTTTCCGGAAACATACTTTTAATCCAAAGCACTTGTACAGTGCCTTGCAAAAGTATTCACCCCCTTGGCATTTTTCGTGTTTTGTTGCCTCACAACCTGGAATTAACATGGATTGTTTGAGGATTTGCATCATTTAATTTACAGAACATGTCCACAACTTTGAAGATTTTTTTTTTTTTATTGTGAAGCAAACAACAAATAGGACAAAATAACAGAAAAAGTCAATGTGCATAACTATTCACCCCCCTAAAGTCAATACTTTGTAGAGCCACCTTTTGCGACTATCACAGCTCCAATCCGCTTTGGATAAGTCTCTATGAGCTTACCACATCTTACCACTGGGATTTTTGCCCATTCCTCCTTGCAAAACTGCTCCAGCTCCTTCGAGTTGGATGGTTTGCGCTTGTGAACAGCAATCTTTAAGTCTGACCAAAGATTTTCTATTGGATTGAGGTCTGAGCTTTGACTAGGCCATTCCAACACATTTACATGTTTCCACTTAAACCACTCAAGTGTTGCAATAGCAGTGTGTTTGGGGTCATTGTCTTGCTGGAAGGTAAACCTCCATCCTAGCCTCAAATCACACACACTGTGGTACAGGTTTTGCTCAAGAATATCCCTGTATTTAGCACCATCCATCTTTCCCTCAACTCTGACCAGTTTCCAGTCCCAGCTGCTGAAAAACATCCCCGCAGCATGATGCTGCCACCACCATGTTTCCTTGTGGGGATGATGTACTTTGTTTTTGTTTTTTTTTTAATACACGTTTTTATTGAAAATCGGTTAAAAGTACATAGTGTGACAATATCTTTAATAGTGGAAACTGAAGACTCAACTATTATCCAAAGTCCATGTGAATAATATATAAATATGACATTGCTAGAAATCAAAATATCTAATATCCATACAGTAGTCAAATACCTAGAAGTTACAAAAGGAGCCATATTAAACTGAGGAGGACTCCAGGAAGGGGAGGTCCTGAGGCTTAAAAAAGTACCTGAGAGTCTCTTTGAAATATTTTGACGCATATGATGTGATAATAAATGTTAAAGCAATTATATAACATAAAACATAAAAACAAAAAGAACATAAACCAGTGAGTGTACAACCACTAACAAGAGAAACAGAGCGGGTTACGGGAGACCAACTTGGACAAGCGGAAGTTAGTGCCTTTAAGTTAAGGAGCCAGTATTAGAATGTATTTGAGGACTCCGAGTGACTAAGGAACCCAGGATTTCCATTTTCTATCATAAATATGCATAGTGTCTGTAATTGTATGAGAAATTTGTTCCATAAGTTGGATGGCAGACATACGTCTAAGGATCTGGTCCCATGGGACCCCTGGGGTGCGCCAAAACAAGGCAATACACCAGTGGACCGCGCTAAATATTGTTTGGGACAGTTTTTGGTCATGGGGAGAGGTCCCAGGGATATCTGCAAAAAGTAATCCCATCTGGTGAGTTATAGTTATCCGTACCCCTGTGATCTCTGCCACCTTATCAGAAACTTTCTGCCAAAGGCCTCTCAAAGCAACACAACTCCAAAAAATATGTAGATGGGTCCCTTGCTCGAGGTATACCCTAAAGCAGTTCTCCGAAACAGTGGGGAAGAATTTATGCAATTTAGCAGGGGTGTAATACCACCTTGTGTGTAACTTCATCACTGTTTCCTTAACAGCTTCAGATCTAGTGCATTTATGCAGGTTAGTTATCCTGTCTATCCACTCCTCAGGGGATGCCACCTGTCCAGTCTCTACTTCCCATTGAATCATGGCAGAGGATTTATCTGAGAGGCCTAAGCCACCCAGATAATTGTATAGCAGGGAGATTATCCCTCTGTCTCTGGATGTCAGGCCACAGAGACCCTCAAATGTGTTAACAGGTGAGGAATCCGTCCTAAGGAATTATGTGTTGTAAAAATGTCTGATCTGCAGATATCTGTAAAACTCTGACCGGGGTAAAGAGTGAGAGGATTGTAATGATAAAAAGGAGTGGAGCACTCCATCCTTCTGGAGGGATCCAAGCGTGACAAGGTCTCTAGAGATCCATATGGCAAAGGAGTTAGGGTTAGGAAAAGCAGCAATAAATGATGAGTTGCCAACAAACGAGGCCCATTTGGGGTAAGGCGAGATTAGGGAGAATTTATTTTTGTAAAGGGACCACAAGTGTAAGGATTGACCCACTACTGAATTAAGGGGGGAAATATCCCTTGGACAGATTGTAGGGGCCCATAATAATCCCGGTAAAGAGTAAAGGGCTATGGAGGAGCGTTCATAACTGAGCCAGGGGATCCCGAGAGAGGGGAAATGCCACTGAGCCAATTGTGTAAGTCTAGCTGAAAGGTAATAGTGCCAAACATTGGGAAGGCCCAATCCTCCTCTGGCCCAGGGTCTGTAGATCATCTGCTTACCTAATCTGGGTTTTTTATTGTGCCATACAAATTTATTTATATCTCTTTGGTTGAATTCAATTGTTTGTCTAGACACATAATTTGGGGGGGCTCTAAAAAAAATAAAAGTTTAGGAAGAATCGACATTTTTACTGCCTGAATCCTGCCTAAAAAGGAGATGTGGTATGAGTTCCATGCGATTAAAAGTTGTCTGATTCTGGAAAATGCTGAAGGATAGTTAGCTAAGTATAATTTGTGGAGTGAAGGTGCCAATTTAATCCCCAAGTAAGATAAGTACTGCCCATCAGTGGTGAAACCAAAGTTGGATTGAATTGTAGAGATAATATGTTGGGGGACGTTTATAGGAAGGGCTGAACACTTGGAAATGTTAACCCCTAAACCCTAGAGGTCCTGGAAGGTATGGAGGGTGGAAATCAGGTTGGGGATTGAGACTATCGGATCAGATAGAAAAAGGAGGACGTCATCTGCATATAAACTTATCTTGAATTCCTGATCCCCTTTTGAATAACCTTTAATAGGATCCAGACTAATAGACTGGGCTAAGGGTTCGATGGCGAGGGCAAATAAAAGTGGTGACAAGGGGCAGCCTTGCCTAGTCCCCCTGCCCAACCTGAAATATTCTGAATTGCAACCCGGTAATCTAATCCGGGTGTGGGGTTGATGATATAATGCTCGAAAGCCATGAACGAAGGCTCCCAAGAATCCTAATTTTTCTAGGGTTAGCTCAAGGTATGGCCAAAGCACACTATCAAAGGCCTTATGAATATCCAGGCTCAGAAATTGTACTTTGCGGGAGTGTAGGTCAGCATCTTGTATGATATTAGATGCCAGTCTGATATTGTCAGTGATTTGTCTGGTCAGGATGAATCCTGTTTGGTTGGGTGAGACTTATGCCCCGTACACACGATCGGACATTGATCGGACATTCTGACAACAAAATCCTAGGATTTTTTCCGACGGATGTTGGCTCAAACTTGTTTTGCGTACACACGGTCGCACAAAGTTGTCAGAATTTCCCATCGCCAACCATGCGGTCACGTACACCACGTACAACAAGACTAGAAAAGGCCAGTTCAGAACCAAGCGCGGCAACCTTTGGGCTCCTTTTGCTAATCTCGTGTTAGTAAAAGTTTGGTGAGAGACGATTCGCGCTTTTTCAGACTCGTGGCTTTCAGATCGTTTTCTGCGGTTCAGTTTGTGCTTGTGGGTTTGTATCTGCTCTTCAGTGCGTGCAGTAAGTTCGTATTGGAGTTTTCTGTGCGATCTTGCCCGCTCGTTGCTGTTTTTCAGGTCGCTCTTCACAGGCCTTGCTGTTCTGAGCAGCCGACCGTTTTCTAGCCATGTTGCGTATACGTACTCCTCGTAGAGTTCATGCTGTGCGGGGGCTTGGTGTTGGGATCCTGACCTTGACACAAGTCCAGTCCATGAACAGGGTGGGGAAGAGTTCATGGACCAAGAATTGGTTGCTTCAGCGTGACCAGTTCTCTCATATGCCTTTGCTCCGTGAGATCCGTGAGAATAATCCTGATGATTTCAGGAACTTTCTCAGGATGACGGACCCCGTATTTCACCGTTTGTTGGCTTCGCTGACAGGCAAGCCATCACTCCGGAGCAGAGGCTCGTCGCTGCCCTGCGGTACTTGGCGACAGGGAGAAGCCTGCAGGACTTGAAGTTCTCGACAGGCATCTCCCCCCAGGCTCTGGGGATCATTATCCCAGAGACCTGTTCTGCCATCATCCAGGTCCTGCAGAAGGAGTATATGAAGGTAAGATTTTTATCCTTTAATATCACATTTTATTGTATTGAATGTTTGCTAATATACTGTATTTCTTTCCTCATTCCCTAATTACCATGATTGTAATATGCTGTGAATGTCCCCTTTGTCCTCATGCATGCTGGATTTTTATGTCCTTCATACATATTTGCCTTCACTAACCTCCCCAGCATGCTCTCCTGCCCCTATATTCACCTCATGTAGTCACTTAACAATGTATTTTATCAGCTCCATAGTAGTGCTTTACCCCAAACACCCCCTAAAATGTTCAGAAATCTGATTTGTCCTTTAAATTCAGGCAGAGGGCCAGAGGCTTTTTTTTGTAGTGTCCCCAAATCATTTTTATTAACCCTCCCTCCCCCCAACTGCTAAGTCAGCTGATACCAATTCTCTATCTATCCTCAATCATCTATCTGCTGACTTTGCCAAACCCATACACACTATACCCATCTCTTTTGTGGTCAGATTTATGCATGAATTCCCCAAAGCATGTAGTGCAAGGGCCTGCCTGTATACTTTCAAATGGTACTGTTTAAAGTTTTTCTATCCTATTATTATCTTGCTAGGTAATAGCAGAATGTCCAAATGTGCTAAAATGTGTACAATGTGTATTTATATCTTTGTATTATGACACTTCTTACCTGTCCAGTGGGCTGCCAATAGTGTAACTAAGGAGGGGCTGTTCCAAGTAATACCCTGCATTTAGCCATTCATCTCTCAATGAAGTGAAGAGGGTTACCTGTCCAATATTCCCCCCACCTATAATGTTAGAAATGGCCCATGAGAGGGGGGGGAGGGGGGATATGATAGGTGTACCTTATACTTTGGTGTTGTAAAGTTCCCCTTAATAAATGTTATCTGGATGTTGGCCAAGAATGTTTGTGTCTCTAATCTGCTTTCCATGTTTATGTGCAAAAATATGAATTTTTTTTTTGTTTTCCTCAACAGTTTCCTTCCACGCCACAGGAATGGCAGACTGTGGCCTCCCACTTTGCCCAGCGGTGGGACTTTCCTAACTGCGGAGGGGCAATTGATGGGAAACACATCCACATCGTCCCACCACCCAACTCGGGGTCGTACTATTTCAACTATAAGGAGTTCAATAGTATTGTGATGTTGGCGGTGGTGTCGGCTAATTACGACTTCTTGTATGTGGACGTGGGGAAGAATGGCCGGATGTCCGATGGTGGAGTCATCACCCAGACGGAGTTTTACAGGCGTCTCCAGAATGGCAGCTTGGACTTGCCACCTCCAGAAGACAATGTGGAAGGACTCCCATTCGTCTTCGTAGCGGATGAAGCATTTGCGCTGGGGGACCATCTTATGCGGCCATTCCCGATGAGGACCCTCACCCCGGAACAGAGGGTTTTTAATTACCGGCTGGCCAGAGCCAGAAGAGTGGTGGAGAACACATTTGGAATCCTGGCCAGCCGGTTCTGCCTATTTCTGACACCCATCCATATGGCGAAGTATAAACTTAATCATCTAATCCTGGCGTGCTGTATTCTCCATAACTTTTTACGCCAACATTCGGCCAACTATGCTGGCTCAGTTGGGCCTGAGGCCGGAATGATACATGAAACAACACTGACAGCGCTTGAAAGTGGCCGTCCTGGCTTGCCCTCCATGAGTGCCCCATGATGTCCGGTTACGATACCTGGAGTTCTTTGCGGGTAGGGGGGCCATCAATATGAAGGCAAATTTGTGAAGCCTTTATCAAATAAAAAAACAAAAAAAGAAAATCTGTTGACATTTACTGCTTGTGTTTGTTTTAGATGACTCTGACAGAAACGTGGTGAGTCCAGAAAATGGCGTAATTGTGTAACCTTATACAAAGCACTGTTGGGTGTTATTTACTAAAGGCAAAGACACTTTGCACTACAAGTGCACTTGAAACTGCACTGAAACTGCACTTGTAGTGCAAAGAGGATTTGCCCTTAGGGAAAAAAAAAACATTTTCACAGAAAGCAGCAATTAGAGCCCCACAAAAGTGTTGTAGCGTTGAGACAATAATCCACACATTTTTGATTAACAATCTTTTTAATACCTGCACAATCACATGTGCATTTAGAAAAGGTTTTTAAAACAAACCAACATGTTTGTTGTATAACAATTTTTGGGGGGGCATTATTATTAAAAATATAAATGTCCATTTAAGATAAAACAGGCATGTGTAAAACCAACAAGAAAGACACAAATCTTGAACTTACAAAGTTCACATTTGGTAGAATTTGAAGGCAGTATCAGACATGAGTATTTATGAACTGTGTTTGATATTGCGTTCAGATGGGGTGAAGTCACCCCAGGAAAAGCCAAATTTGGAAGATGCACACCAATTTACGAATGTCAACATGTGCGACCTGCCATCACGGGGGATCAAGGGACGTGTTTTGGGGGAGCAACCCCTTCCTCTCAGCTACTTTATTATTGAGGAAGGGGTTGCACCCCCAAAATGCGTCCATTAATCTCCCGTGATGGCAGATAGCACATGTTGGCACACTGTGTGCATCCTCCAAATTTGGCTTTTTGAAAAATCGCAAAAATATTTAGAACATTGTAGCACACCAAAAAACAAAGGGATTTGGAGGGGTATTAAACTCGCCCCAAAACATGAATTATGTTTTTATTTTTTGTAATAACATCATTGATGTTTTTCTTGAGGTTTTCCAATTGTAAATTACACCCCATGATCTCCCCGATCAGGATCTGGGCACTTTCTGATGTGAAAGGATCTGGATCCACAACATCACGATCACCTAAAAAGAGAGAAACCAAAAAAAAAAAGGTATCAAAAATATGCCGGCATCCATCTCTTACCTGAGCCTGTGGTCGCAGACACTCACCTGTTGTGGTGACAATTTCCACCACGTCTTCTTCCTCCTGCTCTGCTTGGGTTGGGGGTATTTCCCCTTCTTCCAGAGGTGGGGGGTCTGTGGTCTCCTCGGATGAGGGGTGTCCTCCGAGTCTTTTCACCCCTATGTAAAACAAAAGTGGTATAATTAGCACACAGATATTTGATGGCAAAACTATAAATCTGAAACATTGCTTGGAAGTGGGGTACAATTGTCCATTTTGGCTGAGTTCCAAAATGGAGCTTTTTCAGTGTCCTTTGTCAAGCTTCAATACTTTACCTGTTTTGTACAAGCGTCACAGATGGAGACCCCCCTATAGTATACACTGGAGCACCTGTGTGGGCCCCCTAATAAAAATGATGTTCTGGTGTCCCACACTAGTGCTCCAGTGTCCAGATGTGTAAACAGCTGCTCAGTGTCCTCTCCTTACACAGAATCTAGTTTGCATTTCATTCTAGTAACAAAGCCATCTACACAACCAAATTAGTAGGGCGTAAAAATTGTGGCCAAATGCATATGGCCTAAACAATGGTGTTTTATAGGCCGAAAGAAAAATGTTTGATACGAACGAATAATGTGCCCATGAACATGAAAGTTGCCATTTAAAAATGTGCACTTGGAAGAAAAGCACATGGAGCAGCACGAATGTAAGAAACATAAAGAATAGGAACACAGGACAACTACTTACTTTTTTGCAGCACTCTCTTCTGTACTGCTCATGTTCTCGTAATTTGAGGTCCGACCACCGTTTCCTGAGCTGATCTTTCGATCGTCGTACCCCGAAATGCCAGTGCAGACTCCTGACCACTTTCGCCATGATCTTGGCCTTTCTGACATTGTGGGTTGGGGTAAGGTCCATACTTTCCATCATAGTCGGCCTTCTTCAGGATGTCCACCATCTCCAACATCTCCTCAAAGGACATATTTGAGGCCTTAAATTTCCTTCTGGATCGGGACGTTTCCGGCTCCGAGCTTTCCTCCTCCTCCTCGTTCCTGTAATTAGCACGCACCTGCTGTGTCTCCGCCATGTGCTCTTCCCCCACTGCGCCGAACGAAAAGGGGCGGGGAATAGACTAAAAAGAACTACAGGGGCGGGTGGAGTTACACACATGCGCAGTGTGTATAAAGCGTAACACGCGTGCGTATTACGTACGATCTGTGAGCGGAGGAAGGAGCATCGGAGGCGCCGATTGTGATAACGAAGGTAAGATCTAAACTTGGGCCTATACTGCTTAAAAATGGAAGCCTATATTGTAACAAGATTAGGGGAGTTTGGCCTGACATTAGGGTTTGTCTTGTGTTGTGTCTTGCAGAGAAAATGGATGGCTTCAATGACCACAACTTCCTTCCCCTGTTCATAGACGAATACAGAGAGCTGCCCTGTCTGTGGCAGATGAGACATCCCCATTACAATAATAAACAAAAGAGGCAGGCAGCGCTGGAGAAACTGCTGGAGTTGGTGAAGCCGGTGGTCCCCGCAGCAACCATCCCCTATTTAAAAACCAAAATTGGTGGCCTGAGGAGCACTTATCTTAGGGAGCACAAGAAGGTCACAGATTCACAGAGATCCGGAGCTGCAGCAGATGACATTTATGTCCCCAGGCTGTGGTACTATGAGAGACTGTGATTTCTGTCAGACCACACTGAAGTCAGGGAATCCCTCTCCACTCTTCCTTCCACTCTTCCTTCCACCCCAGATGAGGCTTCCAATGTCCAACCTGGGCCTTCCAGCCAGGAAGAAATGGAGGAGCCCAGCTGGAGTCAGGTATAGCATTCTTCTACAGATTTCTGGTCAATAAATAAATGATGTTTACTAGATGTTATTATTGATCACTAATTGCTGATTGAAAAAAGAGTTTTACATATCAATAGACAGTAGTGGGCACCCAAAATTGGGACAAGAATGAAAAATCCTGGGCTCAGAAGGATAGTCTGTTATATTTGATAACATTCAATTTGCAACAGTCAGGAGGTGACAATTGTGTGTGATTGATGACTAAAAAACTAAAACTATGTCCCTTTTTCATACACAGGAAGACCTCAGCCAGGAGGAGGTTGTGGAATGTGGCAGTCAGGAGGAGGCGGGGCTAAGTTGCAGCCAGGAGGAGGCGGGGCTAAGTGTCAGCCAAGAGAAGCCTGGGACCAGTCGCAGCCTGACTGAATTGCAGGTTCCTTCCCTCCGTCTTCCATACAAATAAGCGAGGAAGAGGACTCCCATGCAGGATTCTGCGCTCAGGCTCATTCAGGAGGCTTCTGCGTCCCTCAGAGCCTTACCCACTCCTGAAGAGGCCTTTGCCTGCATGGCTGCCACAAAACTGCAGGGTATGCAAGAGGGTCAACGCAAGCAATGTGAGGACCTGCTTTATAAAGTCCTAACTAAGGAGGTGAGTGGGGAACTAACACCCAAGACCGACGTGATTGAGTTGGACCATCCTCCTCCTCCTCCTCCTGCTGCCACAACTCCA
This sequence comes from Aquarana catesbeiana, assembly GCF_042186555.1. Classification (NCBI taxonomy): domain Eukaryota; kingdom Metazoa; phylum Chordata; class Amphibia; order Anura; family Ranidae; genus Aquarana; species Aquarana catesbeiana. Next base: position 92,043,511 of record NC_133330.1, read on the forward strand.
CCACCAGAGCCACCGCGTGGAAGGAAGTGTGGAAGGAAGACAAGAGAGTGATGGCCCTGGGTTCAGTCTGGTCTGACAAAAGCTGCAGTCTCTCGTATGACCACAGCCTGGGGACACAGATGTCATCTGCTGCTTTCCGGATCTCGGGGGACTTCTGGACCAGACTGCACTCCCTTAGATAAGGACTCCTCAGGCCACCAATTTTGCTTCAAAATAGTTGATGTCTGCCCTGGGGGTCCAAGGCTTCACCCACTTCTGCTGTTTCTCCAGCGTTGCCTCCCTCTTTGTTTAGTTGTGAGCCCTTAATAAATGTTTTTTTTTGGAAATTTATACTCTCCTATGGGTGTTTTCATCCAAAAAGGACAGTTTGTTGGTGAGGATTCAGGTACATTTCTAAAATACAATGTGAAATTAACAAGGGACAACAACACCAAACAATCTCCTACAGATTAAATAGAACAACATATCAATGGTGTTGTGGTAACTTGACACAAAAAACAGTACAAATACAGAGTACAAATAAAAATCCAAAACAACAAAAATCAGCCTTGAAAAAAATACAAACCAAAAATAACTAATCTGCCTTAAAAAAAAAAAAAAAAAATACAACACCAAAATAATGTTGTCAGATGTGGCAAATCAAAATATATTGAGGGAATCCCGATAAATAGTAAAGAAAGAAGTTTGTGAGAAGTGTGTGTGAATATGAGCAGCAAAACTACTTAATTCTTCTCACGTGATAAAGAAGAAGAGAGTGCGCTGTATTAAACCATTTTTTACATTGCAGCATGACGAAAGTGCTGTATCCATTGCGAACGCTAAGTTTACCAGACCGAGCTGTTCCGTGTCGGAATTTCTTCTGAGCTTGCGTGGCACTTTGTGCGTCGGAACAGGCCACACACGGTCGGAATTGACATGATCGGATTTTGTTGTCGGAAAATTTTATAGCCTGCTCTCAAACTTTGTGTGTTGGAAAATCCGATGGAAAATGTCCGATGGAGCCACACACGGCCGGAATTTCCGACAACACGCTCCGATCGGACATTTTCCATCGGAAAATCCGACCGTGTGTATGGGGCATTAGGAGGTAATGATAGTCGAGTGTCTGTCTGCCAAAGTACGCCCAAAAATCTTCAAATCCGTATTGATGACAGAAATTGGTCTGTAATTCTGGGGCAGAATGGTCCTTGTTGGGTTTAGGGATCATAGACATGTTAACGTGAAGCATATCATCTGGGAAAACATTACCTTTTAATATGTGATTAAAGTTAGCCTGTAAATATGGGGTCAAATATTGGGTACATTTCTTGTAATAAGGGGCCGAACACCCATCTGGGCCTGGAGTTTTAGAGGGTTTCAGGGAATTGATGACTTTAGTAATTTCCATGTCCGAGCAAGGGGCATTAAGTGCTAGAAGCTGGTCTTGTGTTAGTTTGGGGAGAGGGATATTATCAAGCCATGTTTTGAGGGTTGGGTCAGGAGTGGAGGCGGGGGGGAGAGCAGATTTTAATAAAATTTAGAGAAGATTTGTAGGACTTCAGTTGGGTGGGAGACCAAACTCCCATTAGGATTTCATAGTTTATAAGTATGGGGGGGTTGGATGGATTGATTGAGCTTCCTAGTAAACATGGCCGAAGCCACGTTACTGTGTAACAGGAACTTAGCTTTCGACCACCTAAAGGCTTTTTCCGTCCGTTCAGAGAGGATTTTGTCCAGTTCAAATCTAGTGTGATTAATTTGTTGTAGGAGATCTGTGGGGTGATTCTGTGAATGTAAGTGGGATGGTGTTCTTTGGGTGATGTGATATGTTGGGTTTGCGCCAGACATAGCGTTTTCTTTGATGGCCAAAAAGATAAATTTTAGTCTCATCAGACCAGAGCACCTTCCTCCATACATTTTGGGAGTCTCCCGCATGCCTTTTCGCAAACTCAAAACGTGCCATTTTGTTTTTTGCTGAACATAATGGCTTTCTTCTGACCACTCTGCCATAAAGCCCAACTCTATGGAGCCTACAGCTTATTGTTGTCCTATGTACAGATACTCAAGTCTCTGCTGTGGAACTCTGCAGCTCCTCCAGGGTTACTTTAGGTCTCTGTGCTGCCTCTCTGATTAATGCCCTCCTTGCCCGGTCTGTGAGTTTTGGTGTGCGGCCATCTCTTGGCAAGTTTGCTGTTGTACCATGTTCTTTCCATTAGGTTATGATAGATTTGATGGTGCTCCTAGGGATCATCAAAGATTTGGATATTTTTTTATAACCTAACCCTGACTTGTACTTCTCAACAACATTGTCCCTTACTTGTTTGGAGAGTTCCTTGATCTTTATGGCAGTGTTTGGTTGGTGGTGCCTCTTGCTTAGTTGTTGCAGCCTCTGGGGCCTTTCAAAAAGGTGTGTATATGTAATGACAGATCATGTGACACTTATGCTGCGTACACACGATCGGACATTCTGACAACAAAATCTATGGATTTTTTCCGACGGATGTTGGCTCAAACTTGTCTTGCATACACGCGGTCACACAAAGTTGTCGGAAAATCCGATCGTTCTGAACGCGGTGACGTAAAACACGTACGTCGGGACTATAAATGGGGCAGTAGCCAAAAGCTTTCATCTCTTTATTTATTCCGAGCATGCGTGGCACTTTGTGCGTCGGATTTGTGTACACACGATTGGAATTTCCGACAACGGATTTTGTTGTCGGAAAATTTTATAGCCTGCTCTCAAACTTTGTGTGTCCGAAAATCCGATGGAAAATGTGTGATGGAGCCCACACACGGTCGGAATTTCCGACAACAAGGTCCTATCACACATTTTCCATCGGAAAATCGGACCGTGTGTACAGGGCATTACATACACACGGTCACACAAATCTTGTCAGAAATTCCGAACGTCAAGAACGCAGTGATGTACAACACGTACAACGAGCTAAGAAAAATGAAGTTCAATAGCCAGTGCGGCTCTTCTGCTTGATTCCAAGCATGCATGGAACTTTGTGCGTCGGAATTGTGTCTGCATGATCGTAATTTACGACAAAGGTTTTGTTGTCGGAAAATTTGAGAATCAGCTCTCAAATTTTGTTTGATGGAAATTCCGATGGAAAATGTCCGATGGAGCGTACACACGGTCAGAATTTCCGACAACAAGCTCCCATCGAACATTTTCCGTCGGAAATCTGACCGTGTGTACGTGGCATTAGACTGCACACAGGTGGACATCATTTCACTAATTATATGACTACTGAAGGTAATTGGCTGCACCAGAGCTTTTTATGGGCTTCATAACAAAGGGGGTGAATACATATGCACATGCCAATTATCAGTTTTTTATTTCTAAAAAATAGCTTTATGTATATATTTTTCTAATTTTACTTCACCAACTTAGACTATTGTGTTCTGATCCATCACATATAATTCAGATTAAAAAAACATTGAAATAAAGGTTGTAATGTAACAAAATAGTACAAAACGTATAGGGATATACAATGTAATACTGACATAAAATCGCACACATAGGTTGGACATGATGGACCTGTGTCTTTTTTCAACCTCACCTTCTATGCAACTAAGTGTAGCAATATGCTGCTAAATGTTGTACATTCATTAAATGTAACTATATTGCTACACTTATGTCGTGTGCACACGAGCGGAATGCCCGACAGAAAAAGTCAGACGCTTTTCATCGTATATTCCGATCGTGTGTATGCCCCATCGGACTTTATACGTCGAAAATTTTGACGGACCTAGAAAGAGAACATGTTCTAAATTTTTCCGACAGAACCAGTTCCTATCGGGAAAATCGCTCGTCTGTATGCTGTTCCAACGTACCAAAAATGACGCATGCTCTGAAGCAAGTACGAGACGGAAGCTATTGGCTACTGGCTATTGAACTTCCATTTTCTAGTCCCATCATACCTGTTGTATGTCACCGCGTTCTGGACAGTCGGAATTTGGTGTGACCGTGTGTATGCAAGATAGCTTGAGCGGAATTCCGTCGGAACTCCATCGGAAAAACCTTCAGAGTTTATTCCGACGGGAAAACCGGTCGTGTGTACAGGGCATTAGAGACACCTCTCTTCTCTTTTATACTCAGTTGTGACATGACGCTACTCTTATATCAAGACATTGCTTGTATATCAAGTCTAAATTTATTTAAAAATGTTGCTTTTCTTGCAAAACGCTCTCAAACCAAGGTTTTACTGTACCTGCATTAAAAATTTTATATCAAACTATGAAACTGTTTTTTTTTTTTTTTTCAAAAGTTTCGGTCTTTTTAAAAAAATTTTTGCAAAAAATAAAATAACCCAGCAGTGATTAAATACCACCAAAAGAAAGCTCTATTTATGTGAAAAAAATGATACAAATTTCATATGGGTACAGTGTAGTAAGGATGAGCCGAACACCCCCCGGTTCGGTTTGCACCAGAACATGCGAACAGGCAAAAAAATTGGACGAACACACAAACACCGTTAAAGTCTATGGGACACGAACATGAAAAATCAAAAGTGCTCATTTTCAAGGCTTATATGCAAGTTATTGTCATAAAAAGTGTTTGGGGACCCGGGTCCTGCCCCATGTATCAATGCAAAAAAAAGTTTTAAAAACTGACGTTTTTTCGGGAGCAGTGATTTTAATAATGCTTAAAGTGAAACAATAAAAATGAATATTCCTTTAAATATCATGCCTGGATGGTGTCTATGGTATGCCTGTAAAGTGGCGCCGTTTTCCCGTGTTTAGAATAGTACCACAGCAATATGACATTTCTAAAAGAAAAAAGTCATTTAAAACTGATTGCAGCTGTAATGAATTATTGGGGTCTCGACAATATAGATAAAACTCATTGAAAAAAATGGCATGGGTCCCCCCCGTCCATTACCAGGTCCTTTGAGTCTGGTATGAATATGAAGGGGAACCCCGAACCAAAATTGTAAAAAAATTGCGTGGGGGTCCCCCCAAAATCCATACCAGGCCCTTCAGGTCTGGTATGGAAATTAAGGGGAACCCTGTGCCAAATTAAAAAACAAATGGCGTAGGGGTCCCCCAAAATCCACACCAGACCATTTTTGCTTTTTTTCGGCTCGTTGGCGGTGTGAGATGGATTTACATCGTGGGACATTTTTATTTTTTGTCTTTTAATAAAGGACTTGTCCCAAAGTGTCTCCTGTATTTTTTACTATTTTTGGCACTTTTTTTGTGAAATGGTAGGGGTACAATGTACCCGTTACCAATTCACATGGGGGAAGGCCGGGATCTGGGGGTCCCCTTGTTAAAGGGGGCTTCCAGATTCCGTTAAGCCCCCCACCTGCAGACCCCCACAACCACCGGGCAAGGGTTGTGGGGATGAGGCCCTTGTCCCCATCAACATGGGGACAAGGTGCTTTGGGGGTGACTCCAAAGCATCCCCACCATGTTAAGGGCATGTGGCCTGGTACATTTCAGGAGGGGGGCACTCTTTCATCCCTCCTTCTTTTCCTGCGGCCTGCCAGGTTGCATACCCGTATAAGGGTCTGGTATGGATTTTGGGGGTAACCCTACGTCCTTTTTTCATTTTTTTTTAATTTGGTGCAGGTTTCCCCTTTAATATCCATACCAGACCTAAAGGGCCTGGAATGGATTTTGGAGGGCCCCCACACAATTTTTTAAAAATTTTTGGTTCAGGGTTCCCCTTAATATTCATACCAGACCCGAAGGGCCTGGTAATGGACAGGGGGGGGGACCCATGCCATTTTTTTCAATGATTTTCATCTATATTGCCAAGACCCGACAATTCAGATCGGTTTTAATTAACTTTTTTCCTTTAGAAATGTAATTTTGCTGTGGCACTGTTCTAAACACGGGAAAACTGTGCCACTTTACAGGCATACTATAGACACCCCTCAGGCACGATATTTAACCGCTTGCCAACTAGCCGCCGCAGTTTTACTGCAGCAGAATGGCACGGCTGGGTGAAACAACGTTACCTTACATCGTTTCACCTTTTGGCCACTAGGGGTGCGTGTGCCACCAGGGGGGCGTGCCCACAGCGTGTGCATGGAGCCGATTCGATGCTCCCGCGATCGCTCGTGACTTCTCTCAGGGGAGTAGAGACAGATTGTGTGTTCATACTATGTATGAACACCGATCTCTCTCTCCTTCTAGACAGTCCCACCCCCCCTTCAGTTAGAACACACCTAGGTAACACATTTAACCCCTTGATCGCCCCCTAGTGTTAACCCCTTCCCTGCTAGTGACATTTATACAGTAATCAGTGCATTTTTATAGCACTGATCGCTGTATCATTGTCACTGGTCCCAAAAATGTGTCAAAAGTGTCTGATGTGTCCGCCACAATATCGCAGTCCCGATAAAAATTGCAGATCACCCCCATTACTAGTAAAAAAAAAAAAAAATTATAATAAAAATGCCATAAATCTATCCCCTATTTTGCAGACGCTATAACTTTTGGGAAAACCGATCAATATACGCTTATTGCGATTTTTTTTTTTACCAAAAATATGTAGAAGAATACATATCGGCCTAAACTGAGGAATAACATTTTTTTTTGATAAAAAATGTGGGATATTTATTATAGCAAAAAGCAAAAGATATTGTGTTTTTTCAAAATTGTCGCTTTTTTTTGTTTATAGCACAAAAAATAAAAAACAAATACCACCAAAAGAAAACTCTATTTGTGGGAAAAAAGACGTCAATTTTGTTTGGGTACATCGTCGCATGACCGCGCAATTGTCAGTTAAAGTGACGCAGTGCCGTATCGCAAAAAATGGCCTGGTCATTGAGCAGCCAAATCTTCCGGGGCTGAAGTGGTTAAAGGAATATTTCATTTTTATTGTTTCACTTTAAGCATTATTAAAATCACTGCTCCCGAGAAAAAACGTTTTTAAAACAGTTTTTTGCATTGATACATGTCCCCTGGGGTAAGACCCAGGTCCACAAACACTTTTTATGGCAATAAATTGCATATAAGCCTTTAAAATGAGCACTTTTGGTTTTTCATGTTAATGTCCCATAGACTTTAACGGTGTTCCGCGGCTTTCGAATTTGCCACGAACACCGCATAATGTTCGCTGTTCAGCAAACAGGCGAACACCCGATGTTGGAGTTGAACTTATGTTTGACTCGAACATTAGGCTCATCCCTACAATGTAGCATGACCGCGCAATTGTCATTCAAAGTGTTACAGCACTGAAAGCTGAAAATTGGCCTGGGCAGGAAGGGGGTTTAAGTGCCGAGTAAGCAAGTGGTAAACATGTGTAGTCCCTTTTTGGTGTGGTTATGAGAAATGGCGTTCACCAAACAGGATATTACGCTAAACCTTTAGCTAAATAAAAGAACCAGAACCTTTGAAGCGTGGGTTTGATAATAAAGTTGGCAGTACCTACACCCAGGACAGGGCCTCTCTTAACAGTGGGGATTCCCTTCCTGGGAAATTAATCAGTAATCTAAACAAAGTAATTGGGAGCACAGGAACTACTGCAACCAGCCTATAACATTAATCATAAGTACATAGATAAAGACCAGTATAGAAATAATACAAGCTTAATGTAAAAAGAGATTAATAACCGTGCACACATCCAATGTACAAACAGGTTTTATCAGCAAAAGGGCCGATAGGAGTCCTGGTGGAATTGTGTACATATACTTGGGCATGCATAATTAATAATAAAGATACCTCCAGATGAATAGTTGAGTTGCAGGGACCCCTAAATTGTGTCATCGAGAATCGCGAGCTTGCCCAATCACTTTTATCAGAAAGCATTTTGCCAGCTCTTAAAGCTGGTATCAGCAGCAGCTGTGAACTTGAGTTAACTACTTGTCTACAATGCCTTTTATTAACGTAACTTAGTAGACTTTATTAAGTGGTTAATAATAGGGATGGGCTGTCTGTTCGGGTCGAACACGAGTTTGACTCGAACATTGGCTGTTCACCCGTTCCCCAAATAGCGAACAATTTGGGGTGTTCGCGCCAAATTCGAAAGCTGCGGAACACTCTTTAAAAGCCTATGGGAGAAATCAAAAGTGCTAATTTTAAAGGTTAATATGCAAGCTATTGTCATAAAGTGTTTGGGGACCCGGGTCCTGCCCCAGGGGGCATGTATCAATGCAAAAAAAAGTTTTAAAAACTGCTGTTTTTTCGGGAGCAGTGATTTTAATAATGCTTAAAGTGAAACGATAAAAGTGAAATATTCCTTTAAATTTCGTACCTGGGGGGTGTCTATAGTATGCCTGTAAAGTGGCGCATGTTTCCCGTGTTTACAACAGTCCGAGAGGAAAATGACATTTCTAAAGGAAAAAAAAGAAATTTAAAAGTACTAGCGGTAGCGCCGGCTGCTATAAATTGTCGGGTCTTCTGCAATACTCATAAAAGTCATTGTAAAAAACGGCCTAGGATTCCCCCACAGTGCATTACCAGGCCCTTTGGGTCTGGTATTAATATATTACAGGGAACTCCGAACCAAAATAAAAAAAAAAAAAATGTGTGGGGGCCCCACCAAATTCCATACCAGGCCCTTCAGGTCTGGTATGGATATTAAGGGGAACCCCGAAACAAAATGTTTTTAAAAAATGCGTGGGGGTTCCCCCAAATTCCATACCAGGCCCTTCAGGTCTGGTATGGATATTAAGGGTAACCGGGTGACCCCGCCCCCCTCTGACATCATGGGGAAAGCCATAGGGAAGTCCCCGTAAAGTCCCTGTGCGTCAGAGGGGGGCGGGGTCACCGGATGGCCCCGCCCTCAGTTATATAAGAACTGTCAGAAGAACAGAAACATCACACAGCGGGAACCTCTCATGGATGTGGATCATCCAGAGAACGAAGCGGGGAAGAAGAAGCCGGAGGAAGATGCAGACGAGAAGACCGAAGGAAAAAGCAGAGGATCGGAGGAAGAAGAGCAAGAAGCAGAGGAAGAAGCGGGGGGAAGAACAAGATGGAGGAAGAAAACCAAATGAAACCATGGAGGAAGAAAACCGAATGAAGACCAGAAGAAGATGGAAGAAGAAGCGGTAAAAAAGACATTAATAATGGGAGGCTCCCGCTGTGCGACGCTTCTCGTTTTCTGACGGTTCTTAAATAACGGAGGGCGGGGCCACCCGGTGACTCCGCCCCCTCTGACGCACGGGGACTTGACGGGGACTTCCCCAAGGCTTTCCTCGTGACGTCAGAGGGGGCAGGATCACCCATTACGTAACGGGTGACCCCCCCGACGTCACGGGGAAAGCCACAGGGAAGTCCCCGTCAAGTCCCCGTGCGTCAGAGGGGGCGGGGTCACCAGGTGGCCCCGCCCTCCTTTATTTAAGAACCGTCAGAAGACGAGAAGCGTCACACAGTGGGAGCCTCCCATCATGGATGCGGAGCAGCCCGAGCACGAAGAAGGGAAGAAGACGCCGCGGAGGAAGATGCCAGACGAGAACACCGGAGCAAGAAGCAGAGGATCGGAGGAAGAAGAAGAAGAATATGGAGGAAGAAACCGAAGGAAGATAGAAGATAGAAGAAAGAAGATAGAAGAAAGAAGAAGCATTTAAATAAAGGAATTGTCAAAAACCGTCCCTTGTCTTTTTTAACATTTTTGACACTTTTTTAGTGAAATGGTAGGGGTACCATTACCATTTCACACGGGAGGGCGGGATCTGGGGGTCCCCTTGTTAAAAGGGGCTTCCAGATTCCGATACACCCCCCGCCCACATACCCCCACAACCACCGGGCAAGGGTTGTTAGGAGGACCCCCACAACATTTTTTTTTTTTTTTGGGGGCGTTCTCCTTAATATCCATACCAGACCTGAAGAGCCTGATATGGGATTTGGGGGGACCCGCACGCATTGTTTTTTGAATTCTGGTTCGGGGTTCCCCTTAATATTCATACCAGACCCAAAGTGACTGGTAATGCACTGTGGGGGAATCCCAGGCCGTTTCTTTCAATGACTTTTATGTGTATTGCAGAGACCCGACAATTCATTATATCAGCCGGCACTACCGCTAGTACTCATTTTGCTCTCGGACTGTTGTAAACACGGGAAACATGCGCCACTTTACAGGCATACTATAGACACCCCCCAGGCACGAAATTTAAAGGACTATTTCACTTTTATTGATTCACTTTAAGCATTATTAAAATCACTGCTCCCGAAAAAATGTTATTTTTTGATCACCTCTCCGGTTTTAATCTTTTGTACTATAAACAAAAAAAGACCGACAATTTTGAAAAAAAACTTTTTTTTTTTAACTTTCTGCTATAATACATATCCAAAAAAAATATAAAAAAAAACAAATGTATTCATCAGTTTAGGTCAATATATATTCTTCTACATATTCTTGGTAACAAAAAATCGCAATAGGTGTATATTGATTGGTTTGCGCAAAAGTTATCGCATCTACAAACTATGGGATAGATTTAGGGACTTTTATATTTTTTTATTGTTTTTACTGGTAATAGCGGTGATCTGCAATTTTTAGCGGGATTGCAACATTGCAGCGGATAAATCTGCCCCCAAATCACACTTTTTGGGGACCAGTGACATTATTACATTGATCAGTGCTCTAAAAATGCACTGATCAATGTATAGATGACACTGGCAGGGAAGGGGTTAACACTAGGGGGCAAACAAGTGTGTTCACTGGGTGTGTTCTAACTGTAGGGGGGATGGGCTACCAGGGACATGACAGAGATAGCTGTTCCCGATCACTAGGAACAGAAGATCTCTGTCATCTGGCAGAACAGGGAATCGCCTTGTTTACAGATCCCCGTTCTGCCTCTGTATACTGCGATCATGGGTTGCCGGCAGACATCGAGTCCGCCGGACCCACGGGCACGCTGCCATGGCATGTGGCGGGCGCGCGCGCCTGATATCTCCTGTGCAAAGACAGACGTACACCTACGGCGGTTTGTGCAGGAGAGCCGACCTGCCTCAGTATAATGACGGTGGCTGGTTGGCGAGTGGTAAAAGTATAAACTTTTGAAGATAAATTTCCCACATCTAGCTCTAAAAAGATCTTCTGAAAACTTCAAAGGTATATTTTAGATGTTCAGGGTAGCTCAGGCTAAAAAGCATAAATTAGTCCCATAATCATTCTTTCTGATACAAAATAAGAGTGCTATATGAAAAAAATACACTATACCAATATGCTGGTATTTCCTGCCAATGCAGCATAAATATGGTATATTTGTTTTTGAAATGTAATAATGTGCAAAGTGGGTGGGGCTTTAGGTTACATAATCTAACGTTGAATGTCCAATATCTCAACAACACAACAAACAGAAGTTTGTTTTTGTGGTACAAATCAGCACAAATGCAGCACAAACAAATTGTATAATTGTTTTTAAAATGTAATAACGTGGTGCAAAGTGGGAGAGGTTTCATCAACTATAATGCGCAATATCTCTGAAACCAAACCAGCACATACATTCGTTTTTGCAGCACAAATCGGCACAGATGCAATGCAAATGAATGCTATCTTTGTTTTTAAATTTTAATAACATTGGGTGCAAAGTGGGCAATACTTGATGTTACATAATCTGAATTTGAATTCCAATATCTCAAAAACCGAACTGGCTGAAACAATCATTTTTGTGGCACAAAATAGTTTTTAAGCTTAACAGCCGGTGGTCCCTCACGCTGCCTTTTGGTTGCGTATTGCAGAATGTAGTAAGCACAAACTTTGCATGTGCACAAGTGAGCTGTCTTAATAGGTGTATAATGTGGATAGGGGATATTATTGCACTAACTCAATTAATGAAGAAAAATGAACAGCTGCTACATAAGAAGGTGACAAAATTCAATGCAAAAGATCAGTGAAAAATGTAGCGCTAAAAAATATAAAACAATAAACATTGAACAATATATCAAGTATTGTGTGTAAATAATAAAAACTTTGTGATAAAAATCAATCTCAAATATAAGGAATATGAAACAGAACATGTATATAATGAGCAGGGATGAGCTGAACACCCCCCGGTTCGGTTCGCACCAGAACATGCGAACAGGCAAGTCTATGGGACTCAAACATGAATAATCAAAAGTGCTAATTTTAAAGGCTTATATGCAAGTTATTGTCATAAAAAGTGTTTGGGGACCTGGGTCCTGCCCCAGGGGACATGGATCAATGCAAAAAAAAGTTTTAAAAACGGACGTTTTTTTGGGAGCAGTGATTTTAATAATGCTTAAAGTGAAACAATGAAAGTGTAATATTCCTTTACATTTCGTACCTGGGGGGTGTCTATAGTATGCCTGTAAACGGGGGCATGTTTCCCGTGTTTAGAACAGTCTGACAGCAAAATGACATTTCAAAGGAAAAAAAGTCATTTAAAAGTACTCGCGGCTATATGAATTGTCGGTCCGACGATACACATAAAAGTTCATTGATAAAAACGGCATGGGATTTCCCCACAGTGGAACCCCACGCCCAAATTTTTTAAAAAATGGCGTGCGGCCCCCCTAAAAATCCATACCAGACCCTTATCCGAGCACGCAACCTGGCAGGCCGCAGGAAAAGAGGGGGGCGAGAATAATGCTGTTCACAGGTATATGTAGTACATCTGCTAGATAAAGTAGTTTAGAGGCAAGAGGGTATAGGCACATGTAGAGAAGACTGGCCAGTCATTATGGGCATTGAATTAAGTAAGGGAATGAAGGGTAAGAGACCCTCAAAAATGCCCAGCGCAAGAGGAGCGCTATATATGAACCGAAGGTGCGGTTCCGCCTATACTGAGCCCCTAGATAAATGGTTAACGTGGACAGGGATCCACAATGGGTAACTGGGTTACCAAGGTCCACAGGGACTAAGAATCATGCAGAGTAAACAGCTAGAGAAACAGCTATCTATGTGAGCAGGATGGATCAAGGGTGACATTAACACTAGACAGAAAGGGACATTTTCATGTTAAGTTGTGGGATGAATTTGGGGTCAGGCACTACAACTAGTAAAATCAGAAACAGAGAAATGAGAATTAAAACAGAATACTTTATATGTTGTCAGAGAGGGAAGATGGGATGAGCACTCTGGCTGCCCGTCTGATCATAGAAGCTAGATATAAAAGATATCTGAACAAAATAAGGAATGCAGAATTTAAGGCAGGGAAATATTAAAGAGTTAAAAGAAAGTGAGAGAATGATATGCATGTGTAGTGTACAAATGAGAAAATGGGGTAAGCGATTTTAGAGAGATATTGGTGTATGTGTGTGCAAATGCTGGGACCTTTAGTGCTATCTCTTGTGTGTATCATGTACGCAGATGTGACCCCCTCCTTTGTGCTCTCATGAAACAATGTGGCTGGGATGAGAGGTCAGTGATAAGCTGGAAGGACACCATGCCAATTCCAGTTTTTTTAGACAAAACATTTATAACAAAATGTGCCGGGTTAACGAATCTAATGGTAAACAATGTGATCACAATTATTTTTTGAATCTGTTTTCCAAACATGGTAAAATGAAGGTTACATTTAACCGTGTATTACACATATTGAACATCCTTTGATAGTGGAAACAGTGCATTTAAAAAAGGGAAATTAAGTAAAATGAAGTAATAATGAGTATTAATTTCTAATATGAGTTTAACAATTTTATTAATAATATAGATATATTGAAACAGGTTTAGACAACCATTGGTTGGAAATGAAATCCAGGTTATTGGGGAAATTTGTAAAAACGGGATTAATTTGGATTAAGATAACAATTTTGTAATTTTACATTTATTCAATAAGCCCTTATTGAGAGAAAAAAAAAGATTAAGATGAGGTTGTTATTTGGAATACAGCTGCCATAATATTTAACAAAGACAAGATGGATGGATACATAAGAAGTTTTTCTACAAAAATGAAATTTTAAGGTTTCTTGATAATAATTTGATGTGCGGTCCATGATGTGAGAGTAATAATAAATAAAATTTAAATATAACAGACCCATCACATCAAGTCCACACACCCTGTTAGGATAGATGCCACCTGCAGCCAGTTGTTTTTTAGTTTTTGATGCTTTATGGTCCATCATACAGATTCTTGGTCCTTTTGTTTTATTTATTTTTATTTTTTGAAATCCAAAGCATAATGTGTGGATTGTGAAATGATGTGCCCCTTTTCCTTGTAAGTACAGTGGTATAAGCAAAAGAATAGTTTGGATTTATGGGCATCTCTCCATGACCGCAGGGTATTGTTATCATTTATTATATTGCCAGGAAGAAGTTGTCTTTTGAAACATGGAACTGGAGTTCTTACACAAACAGTGTGATAGAAAACAAGCCATTGTAATATATTTATGCAAGCTGGACCCAGTAATGGAGGGATCATCCCGATATATCAGAGCTGTAGCTTTATGCAAAGGTGCTATTAGACAAAGTTAGATATTGTTTTGGTCAAACATTTAATTTTTAATGGTCCGACATTTTGCGCAGCAAATATACAGCTAACTAAATGTTTGTCTAATGAAAGGTTTAAAATATGAATTTGTTTAAGTACAAATCTAACAATGAAAAATGCATACCGTATATACTCGAGTATAAGTCGATCCGAGTATAAGTCGAGGCCCTAATTTACCACAAAAAAATGGGAAAAACTTATTGACCCGAGTATAAGACGAGGGTGAGAAATGCAGAGGGTCAACGATGCCTATCTGCAGCTGTATACCTCCCTGTGTCCTGTGCATGTGTCCTGTGCATATGTGCATGTGTCATGTGTCCTGTGCATATGTGCATGTGTCATGTGTCCTGTGTATATGTGCATGTGTCATGTGTCCTGTGTATATGTGCATGTGTCATGTGTCCAGTGTATATGTGCATGTGTCATGTGTCCTGTGTCCTGTGTCCTGTGTATATGTGTCATGTGTCCTGTGTATATGTGTTATTGTGTCATGTACCTTTGTCCTGTGTATATCTGCATGTGTATATGTACCTGTGTCATGTACCTGTGTATATGTGCATGTGTCATGTACCTGTGTATATGTACCTGTGTATGTGTGCACGTGTCATGTGTATATGTACCTGTGTGCATGTGTCTGTGTGCATCCTACCTGTGTCCTGTGCATCCTCCGTGTGTCGCTCCGAACCAATCAGCGTGTGCGGCGGCCATTCACTGTTCAAAATCCGCACCTCCTCCTCGTTCATGATAGGCAGAAAACTCCATTTCCCAGCAGTCAGCGGTCAGCCTATCAAAGACATTCTCTCATCCTCATACCACGGACGAGGATGAGAGAATGTCTGTGATAGGCTGTACACTGACTGCCTATCACAGACGAGGAGGCGCAGCTTTTGAACAGTGAGAGCCGCCGCCGAGTGCTATGTAGTACACGCTGGCCGCCGTCTGCCTGCATGACACGCTGATCATGCAGACAGACGGCAGTGACTCGTGTATAAGTTGAGGGGGGAACTTTCAGCCCCAAAAAAGGGGCTGAAAAATTCGACTTATACACGAGTATATATGGTACATTTGAATCCAGCCACCTTATTGCCTCTATTGGAGGAGGCTGGAGACAAAGGAAACCACATGTGTTAAATTGATGTGGGAATCAGCTGCTGTGAGCCCAGTGCAGGACATACTCCCTGAAGACCCAGATATTAAATTTTTTGTAGATTTGAGGATGCAGTTTATCACCCAAAAGGATACTCTGTATTCATAGTCATTGGATCCTTTTTTTTCCCCAGCTCAATAAGCAGAGCTCCCATGTTTTAGCAAAGCCTGTGAGCTATAAAAAGAATGTATATTTATATAGATAGTCGAGATATAGAGACCTTTTGGTTCCATTTGAAGGGCCAGAAGTTTGTTTTTACTTCGGCAGGTAAACCAATCAAGCATGCCAAGTTAATTTGATTGGCTGTTTTCAGCCTTCCAGGTTCTTGCTGAGGTAGCCATACTAACATTAAAACTCACACATGGAAGCAGACCAGGTGACTAAGGATGCTGCATTTACAGCCCCGGACACTTGATGGGTCTGTGCAACTCACAGATTCCACCCTAGTTCTGGCCCAGTATAGCTGGGATTAATAATTCAACTTTAAGGACCCCAAAACGAGAAGAACAAGTGGTCCACAGGGGGCAACTTCTTATGAAATAGGACTTTGGAAAAGGTGATCATTTATGTCTGCCAGCCACTCTTTTCCCTCCAGCTTGACACATGGACCGTGTCATCAGTCACAAGCAGTTATGGCTGCCTTAGTAAATGAGCGTGGGATAGAGCCAGGGTTCTCCACAGTTGTTTTTATAACATACCACTTCTTGTTTTACCTTCTTGTTTTACCTTGTTTTACCTGTTACCAAAGGTCTTACCAAAAGCTGAACATCCCTTCCAGAGATTACAAAAAAAGTCAGGATCTTACGAGTATGCATTTTGTCTGTATGGACATGTTTTTTGGATGTCCAGTGGCAAATGCTACTGCAAAGGCCACAGTAAAAAGTGTTATCAGAAGTGGTTTGTAAATACAGAGTGCAGAAAGTACAGAGAGCAACAGAGGAAATCATTTTTATAGCAGAGTCCTTACTAGAAGTTTTGAGGTTTTATTTTTACACCCCCTACTGTCTACAATGTAGCAGACAAAGTAGAGTAAGAAACTAGAAAACTTTTGCCTGAATGTTTTCTTATATTTTATCAAACCCCTAAGGGGATGTTGGACTCTCTCCCTATGGGATTTGGTTTGGGAGTGTGTTACTCACTTGCTTATATTTTGTCTCAGCAGCTGAAGTCCTCCATTCGGATCTCACAGAGAACGTTGCTGATCTTTTAAGGTTTTTTAACAAACTCATTTATGTGTTTTCTCCCCAACCAGATCCTAAAAGTTTGGAAGGATCTAAAACTAAAGCCAGGTGACTTGTGGATTGTTAAGAGACATTTATATATAAGGAAATGTTTGGAGACTCATGACACCGATATTGGAGTATTAAAAGGCCGTAGCAGCCTACTTTATTTAACAAATATATCTTAAAATATCAAAACTATAAATATATAAAACATATCCATCATAAAACAGCAAAACAACAACATCTTTTAAACAGCCTGATTAATTTCTCAAGCGTTGGTCTGAGCAATAGCTTAATAATCTTCTGTGTCCAATAATAAAAACTTGCCCTGCGGTCCCATCAAATTTATCACATAGGCCTCAAGCCGACAAGCTGGCTCAGAGACTACCAATGACCGCAGTGCCCCATTATCACTTCCCGGTTAACCTCCGTTAACCGGGAACCACCATCGTGAGCCATATCAACGCTAGCTCCCAAAAAACCTACTTTTTGCCATCTTCCTTCTCTTGCCCAGACCAACGCCCGCCACCGCACCCAAGAATAAAACCTTAATCTTGGGTGCCCCTCCACACCTGAAGTGCTCTCTGTATTCCGTCTTGTAAACCTAAGCCCCACAAATCAATACCCACTTCATTCAAGTGAACCCCATCAGCCCGTAAATACCTCCAGGTTTCACGCTCAAGTTCAAGGTGTCTAACCGCCAAACCACCACTATTAATCACGAACTTGCTCACTTCCCTGTTTATTTTCTTACGTGCCCTGTTAACACCTTCTACTAACCTAGCCATCCTCCATGATGTCCGAGCCACCATGTCAGACCAGACAATCACCATCTTAGGAAAAGCTTCCTTCAACTGCCAAACATCCAACTTTATGTCTCGTTTGATGTCCACCATGGCTCTAATGCCCAAGTCATTACCGCCTACATGAATGACTAAGACGTCCGGCGGCCTATCTCGTTGTGCATAACGATGCACCTCCCCAACCAACCTATCCCACAACATGCCGGGGATCCCCAACCACTTGATACATGCCTCCCGTCTACTAAAACCCAATTGCCTACCCTCAAATCGGGCGTCCCCTCTCCGTGCCCCCCAGGACACATAAGAATGGCCCATGATCCAGACCATCCCCGGCAACGAATCTGAAAATAGAAGAAAAGAGAAAACAAACCGTACTATAAAAAACCCCTATATTCAACATTCACTAACACATCACCCCTTCTAACATAAACTGTCCAATTCTTCTTCTACAAACCTACCACCAGATGGGGCCGAACATAAAACTGAAACCTATTAGATTCCCACCTCCCAATTCGTTTCACTGCGTCCACATTCATCCCATTTCTGGCTGCTTCAGTGGCTGCTCCTATCCGAAACGAATGGGACGAGAAATCCTTCTCATCCAGACCCAACCCCCGTATGCATTTTGTAAAAACTGCCACAAATTGGAATCTAGATAAAAAATTCACCCCTTACATGTACCAAAAAGGGGCCCGGTCCCTCTGAACGAAACCTCAAAAATTCCTGAACCGCCTCCACCGGGCATAACTGCGATCCCCTCACTGGATACACCTGTACCATTCTGCCTTTACCCAGCTGATCAGTCTTTGATTTCCTTAACCACAACTTCAACCCCTCTCTTCCACACTGCACATCGTGATAATCCAGCCCCCCTTCTACTTTCTTAGAAGGGCTAACCAATTCCCCTATCCGGAAAGCCCCAAAAAACGCCAACAAATATGCCACTTTAAACAACATAACTTCGTAGGTAGATAAGCACACCCCATCTAAATGTGCTATAATACCTTGCAGGATCTCAAATGTTACCGGTCTTCTAGCATCCTTGCTAACCATCGACTTCCTATAACCCTTCATCGCCTGCCTTACCCAAAAATCCTTAGTAAAGTCCAGCTGGCCTTGTAATTTAAACAGAAAGACCAAACCCGCTACTTTCTTATTCACCACCGACACGGACACACCCTCCTCCATTTTTCTGGCAATGTAGTAAATCAACAGCAACCGTAAATCTCGACCGACTGGCTCCTCCCCTATTCCTCGTACAAACTTCATCCATTCATTCCATACCTTAGTGTATGCCGCCCATGTCGACCCACTCACCGACTTCCTTATCCATCCAGCGATGAGGCCAATGCTATCCCCCACAGCCATTCGGGACAAGGTACCCCTTGTTGCTCCGCCTCCGGCGCCAACTTCCGGAACCTGTCCCACTGGAAGCGAGACAATGCATCAGCTATAACATTTTCCACCCCCGGTAAATGGACAGCATGAATGAAATCATTCAATTGCAGACAGCGCAATACTAAGTGTTGCAACAACCTAATCACCGGGGGAGATGATGCCGTAATCCTGTTAATTACTTGCACCACCCCCAAATTGTCCCCATGGAAACGCACCTTCAGATCCCTGAATGATGCTCCCCACAGTCCCACCGCCAGCACCACTGGAAACAACTCCAGTAGCACCAGATTCTTTGTGAATCCCGCCTCTACCCATGACTGGGGCCAGGGCCCTGTGCTCCACTGTCCCTGAAAAAACGCCCCAAAACCGGTGAAACCTGCGGCATCCGTGAATAGTTCCAAGTCAAAGTTGCTGACTGGACCAGACATCCAGATTGCCCTACCGTTAAAAGCTTCCAAAAATGTATGCCACACTCTCAAGTCCGCCCTGTGCGTTTCTCTTAATCGCACGAAATGTCTCGGTGATTTGATTCCACTCGTGCTAGACACAAGCCTGCGACTAAACACCCTCCCCATCAGTAATATGCGGCATGCAAAGTTAAGCTTGCCCAATACCCACTGTAGCGTCCGTAGCTGCACTTTCCTCACTCCCAGAAGCCCTGAAATTTCCCTCTTCAGGTCTTCCAGCTTATCATCCGGCAGTCTGCATTCCATCGCATTCGAATCCAGGACAATGCCCAAGAACGTGATGACCGTGCCAGGTCCCTCCGTCTTGTCAGCAGCCAATGGAATGCCAAATCTATCTGCGATGTGTTCCAGCGTGGCTAGCAGCACAGCGCAGATCCTTGAGGACACCGGACCTATACAGAGGAAATCGTCTAGGTAACGAATTACAGAATTCACCCCCGACACATCCCGCACAACCCATTCCACAAAAGAGCTAAATTGCTCAAATATCGCTCACGATATTGAGCAGCCCATGGGTAGGCAATTATCAACGTAAAATTCGTTGTTCCAATGACACCCCAGTAACCGAAAACTGTCTGGGTGCACCGGCAGTAGCCTGAAAGCGGATTCCACATCCGCTTTTGCCATCAGGGCTCCCTTCCCGTAACGACGGACCCATCCCACTGCCGCATCGAAT
Source organism: Aquarana catesbeiana (assembly GCF_042186555.1). Taxonomy (NCBI): domain Eukaryota; kingdom Metazoa; phylum Chordata; class Amphibia; order Anura; family Ranidae; genus Aquarana; species Aquarana catesbeiana. The sequence goes on from NC_133330.1 coordinate 92,063,561, forward strand.
GAGTTATAGGTCACGGAGCACGCCCCCTGGTCTGTAGCATCATTCACCGACCCCCCTTTTGGGAAAGATAGATGATGAATTAGCCTGAATTTTCCCGGTTCCTCTTTTGGGACCACCCCCAGCGGCGATACCACCAGATCGTCAAACGGCGCCACTGGAAATGGGCCACCCATCCGCCCCAATGCAACCTCCTTCCTCAGCTTCTCTGAAACTACGTCCGGGTGTTACATTGCTGACCGTAAATTGCGCGGAACCAATGGGATAACCGTCAATTTGCATGGGATCCGAAAACCAACCGAGAAACCTGCCTCCAACAATTGTACTGCTGCCTTGTCCGGATACCTACCTAGAAACGGCCGCATCCTTTCCACCTTCACCGGGGTCCTCCCTTTTGTTTGCAGTCTCCCCTGGACGACCTTTGCCCTGTTTAAAACATCTTGACCCAGGGTGAGAGCCCCCACATCCTGAACACTTGTGTTTATACTTACATGCGACTCCAAACCTGCATGTCCCGGTGTTGTATTGCCAACAAACCCCTTTTTTGTTTCCGACCGGATGTCCCTGGGTCGAAGGTCCACCGGCCCCCCCCTGAAAAAACTGATTGGGGGCCCTCGCCGTCGTCATCAATCTCATCCATAGGCTGATGTCCTTGTGATCCCAACGCAGTGCCGGCCTAACCGCCCTCCGTTGTCGGAACTGTTCATCATACCTCAACCACGCTGTGCCCCCATAAACTCTGTACGCCTTACCAATAGCATCTTGATAACAAAACAGCGCCGAACAATGCTCGGGTTGCTTTTCACCTATAACACTTGCCATAATCGCAAACGCCTGCAACCAGTTGGCAAATGTTCTAGAGATTAAACGATATCTCCTCTTCTCCTCGTCCTCCTTCTTAGAATCATCCGGCTTTACCCTATCAAGATTGAATTTTTCCAATGGTAGCAGTGAAAAAATTTCCACATACTCACCTTTCCACAGTTTTTCACGCACCTCTTGTTTCAAATGCGACCCTACCGGTCCCTCATAACAAACATAGACTTCGCATTTTGCCGCGTCAGCCAACCTTGTTATGTCCTGCCCGCCTGCTGCCTCCGCAGTTTTTTCCGTCCCTTGCGCGGCCCCACTCACCGTCACCACCGGGTTGGGCGAGGCAACTGCTGCCTGAACAACCGGCCCCCCGTTTTTTCCTGCTCCACCTGTTGCCCCTACCGCCCGGCATCCCCCGGTGGAACCCATGCTGACGCCAGGCCCGTGCGATCCTTTTTAGCCACTTCAAAACACTGCACCAGCTCTTTTATGCCTGCCAAAAAACTCCCTAAGCCAGAGGCCCCCCCCTTACTTCATTCACTTTGCTAACCGCACTCACTCCTGCAACCCCCAGCCCCCCATTACTAGGCAGACCTGCATCAGAAATAGTGACATTAGACTCACCAGGCTGCACAGGCGTCACCTCATCAGCCGGACTTCTGTTCTCCACCGCTGCAGTCCTCCTGGAAGCGGGGGGGCGATTCTTCCTCTGACCTGGACCGCTCACCCTCCACATTGCACTCCCCTTCTTCCTCTTCCGCTGATGAAGGCCCACCCGGCTTGGTCGCCAAGGTTGCCGCTGAAACTGCAGCCGGACGCCCCGCCTCCACGCATCCCATCTGCTAGCTGATTTTTCCTGTACCTAGCCTGTACCGGTGTGTGAGACCACAGTCCTGCCATCAGGTATTTGTGCTGCTCTCCCAGGCCGACCTCTCTCACCCCGTCTGCAATCCCCTGCCGTGGAACAAGCAGGCCTGGGGATCTCTCCACGTGTTCCCTTGCACACCTCCGACTCACTCACTCTGGGGGCGGGGCTCACGCTCCTCTCCGCTCTGGATCCAGTAGGCCGCCGCGCCGCTCCTGCTCCATCTCGCCGACCGCTCTGCCTTCCGACATCCCTTCTCAGCCATCCATCCACCTCACTTGCCACTCTTTTAGGCAGCGGGCCCGCCGAGGGACCGGTGTGAGTCCCGGGCTGCCGCTGGTCAGGGGAAAACCTTTCAGGGGGCCGCGACCGCCGCGTCCTGGTGCCGCTCGTTCCCCCCTGCCAGCTGCAGGCTCTGTCCCCCGTACAGTTGCGTCGATGGTGTCCTGGAGCCAGGCCGCCCCTCTCACAGCTGCTTCTTCTCTGAGTTGTTCCATCAGGCGCTCCAAGTCAGCCAAGCTGCTCTTCAGGGAACTTTCTTCAGGAAACTGTTCCTCCCCCCAGGGCGGGATCAACTTATAAAGACCCTCCTAGTACCACCCTCTCGGCTAAACTATTAACAACTCCCCCCAACTTTGTTAACTCCACTGCTGCCACAGTCATGTATGCCCTCCACCTATGCATTACATGCTGTGGTTATGGGCCTTTCTATACAGCATCTATTTCATGTACAGTTTTTGCAAAACTTGAAGGAAAAGTCACCTGGATCCACACCAGACACTGCAAAAATGACTAAATTAAAGAAATCTCTGTGTTTGATTTGTTTCCCTATTGAGATCACAGTCTAGAGTACTTTTTGATTCAATTACTTTAATTGTAAGGGATATATATATTTGAAAAGTAGTTTAGCCATGTTGAAGTCATATTTGTCTTTTGTACGTCTTCCATTTTATGTAGAATTGTCTGTGTTTACATATGCTGATAAGTCAGCATGCCCACAATTCAGCTAGAAGGCCATTCTGGCCACAGTAGTGTACAGCCAGTTCTCTGTAAATATGTCTTATCAATCATTTGTTTTTCACAATGAAAAAATGAAAAAAAGTTGCTCAGCTATTATTTTCTCCACAATGGAGTTTTTTTTGCCTCTTTGGCTAGAACTACCTCCACCTAAGCGTGTGGAGGTTCCAGGTTATAGGTGATAGCAGGTATGGTTAGGGATCAAAATATTGATCAAAAGAGGGGAGACTGTAATGGAAATTTGTATGTTCTGTAAATAATTGTATTCTATTTTGTATGTATTGCACACTGCCCTCACTGTGCACACAGCACTAATAATGTTTTCAGTAAATGTTTACATTCTTTCGAGTCCTGATTAGAATTAGCCTGCTTATGTAACGCCCCTTGTTACCATAAACGTACAATTGTAATATTAATGTGATACCTACGTAATCATGTGTATAAAAACCTTCAATTGCGTCATAATAAAGCAGAACAGTTATTTGGAAAGATGCTGAGCGTACCTTTTGTGTCTGTTCCCTACTGCAGTAGTTATTATTAATTTTGAACCAATAATCAATATGAGGATAGGAGTTGCCTATCATCAATTTAACCAAGTCACCCTTAATATCCATACCATACCTGAAGGGCCTGGTATGGAAATTTAGGGGAACCCCCACGCCGTTTTTTAAAAATTTTGTTTTGGGGTTCCCCTGTGGGGAAATTCCATGCCGTTTTTATCAATGAACTTTTATGTGTATTGTCGGACCGACAATTCATATAGCTGCGAGTAGTTTTAAATGACTTTTTTACCTTTGAAATGTCATTTTGCTGTCAGACTGTTCTAAACACGGGAAACATGTGCCCCTTTACAGGCATACTATAGACACCCCCCAGGTAAGAATTTTAAACGAATATTACACATTTATTGTTTCACTTTAAGCACTATTAAAATCACTGCTCCCGAAAAAACGGCCGTTTTTAAAACTTTTTTTTGCATTGATTTTTTTTGCAGGACCCAGGTCCCCAAACACTTTTTATGACAATACCATGCATATAAGCCTTTAAAATAAGCACTTTTGATTTCTCCCATAGACTTTTAAAGGGTGTTCCGTGGCTTTCAAATTTGCTGCGAACACCCCAAATTGTTCGCTGTTCGGCGAACTTGTGAACAGCCAATGTTCGAGTAAATATACAGCATCAAATCTCGTGCGATTGCACGTTTGGCAAACATGCGTCCCGCAATTTCAGTCAAATGAAAATAATTTTTTAAGTAAATGTAACTCAATCAGAATATGGAAATGCACATACCTTAAAAGTTTTGTCTACATTACTCAATATTATACATTATTTTTGTAAATGTAAAAGATGTGTTTTAAGAACTAATGAAAATTAAGTAAGGTAAATATCAAAGTAAATTAATTAACATTTATTTTTATGTTGAAAATTATAAAATTTTTATGTTAAATTTACAAGCCACAAGAATCATTTATATCAGTGTACTTTTTCCCTGTGTTGTTCCATTTTTTTGCACATAACTTAATTTCTGTATGTATTCGTTTAGGTTCCTTTGTATGTATGGATGGGTCGTTAAAGACATGTGGTGAAAATTTCATGTCAATAGCAACTTTCAAAATATATTTAGCTAGAAAATTGGTGACGTGTTCAATACTTATTTTACTTATGAGCTATTTTTGTTACCAAAGGGATTGTGTTTATTGCTGAGATGTATGTAGCCCTAGCACACAACACAGCCAGCCTGGAGACCTGACTGTTTTGTAGAGCAGTGGATACGACTAGGGCTTTTCCTTACCCTAGCTTATGAGAGTGCAGTAAAGTAGCAGGCTGATTGGCTCACCTCTCTGTTAGACCCCTTCCGCACTGCTAGCGCAGCCATGTTAGCGGTAAAGCGCCGCTACTTTTAGCGACGCTTTACCGTAGTTTTAGCGGCGATGAAAAGCACCCCGCTAGCGGCTGAGGAAAGGGTTAAAAGCACCCATAAAGCGCAGCTGCCGAATCGCTTTGCAGGTGCTTCGTCAGCACTGCCTATTGATTTCAATGGCAGGGGCAGTGAAGGAGCGGTGTATTCATTCCTCCAGATGAAGCCACATGGGAGGTGGTGAAACTAGTAGAGGTGGAGCCTGGTGGTGGACTTCTACTACTGAGTGAGACTGTCATGTCATTTTTAATACTTTTAAAATTTCATTAAATGTGAGTTCAATGCTAGCTGGAGTGGAGTGGTTTCATTTTTAACCCCTTGGATACTGCACTATAGGAGGCACTTTCTCTAATTTTTTTTGTTCATGTGTTGCTGAACTTACCGGTAGTCATTGTAGATTTAAAGTTTGAAGCAGCACAGTGGAAGCAGTACCTACCTGCTTTTGATTACTTTCATCCTTTGAGCCACCAAGAATCTCTAACGATCCCTGGGAGGGAATGTTTGCACAGGGTGCAAGGCGTGTTTGACCCCTTGCAGGGTCATTTAAAGGAGGTGAGCGAGCATTGCATGAGGTGGTGGGAGCACTCCGTTCATGGAGGTTGTCTGAAGATATCACACAAGCTTGTTTTTTTCTTTTTTTGCACAACGTGGATTCATTCATTTTATGTTTTTGGACTTTTTTCATATTATTGCAATATCAGTGTTTATCACTATAATTGTTTATTTCACTTTTACAGCGCTGTCACACTTATATTGTTTTTTACTGATTTCTGTGGGAGCACATTAGTGACAGCTGCAGTAAAAAGTTATCACTATTATATGTTTTTCTAAGTTTCACATTTCACACCATATTAGCGCGCAACTACCTCAATTTTCATTTACACCGCTCCTTCACCACCCCAAAGACTCTGCTTGCAGGACTATTTTTTCAGTCCTGCAAGCACACAGCCCCAGTGTAAAAGCACTCAGGCTTTCACACTGGGGAGACTTGAGAGGCGTTTTCAGGTGTTTTACAGGTGCTATATTTAGCCCTAAAGCGCCTGAAAAATGCTTCAGTGTGAAAGGGGTCTTTCTCTATTTTCTCCTCTATTTATCTTGTTCCTGTTGATGCAATCAATACAAATGGTGTGCTTCTTGCTTTTTCCTCTTTCAGTCTGAGCTCTGCTGTACAGGTACACCAAATGAATGATGTCCAACCAATGTCACATTGGAAATCATTTAGTAAAGTGTTGAAAGAAACCTTGCCTCCATTTAATATGTGGAAGATGAAAGCATGTAGAATGGGGCATTTGGCAAATGGCTGCATGCAGTCAACAACAGCAATTAAGCCTTATAATATGCTGTACTGTACCTTTGTGTGAAATCAGCAAATACCTAGAGGAAAACCTTTTATAACAGTCGGTTCCGGATAAGAGTGGTGGTGGTAAGTTAGAGCAGGTCAGTCAGTGGTGGTCCCCACAAGGGGTTCCTCCGATACAAAGTTTGTGTAGCTTGGGCACCCACCCGTGCGTCACATGCCCCAGGTGACATGAGAACTGAACCTAAAACCATGGAATCAGCAGAGGCTGTATTAAAGTGAATTGGATACTCGTATCTAGGACATAAGCCTGAGAAGTGGAACCATTAAAGTGGTTTGTAAAACTTTCTCATATACCCAGTGAAGTGACTGGCCTCAAGTGATACACAGAGATGAACAAATCCTCCCACATAAGTTTTACTTCTCCACAGCTGTTTAAAGGGCAAAATGTATACAGCCTGTCTGGGTTTTCAGAAAGCAGGGGGTGGGGAGCTGAAGTTATAATCTGCATAGCTAAGTCAGGAAAGCTGGGAGCTGATTGGAGGGAAGGGACACCCCCCCCCTTCACACAGCACACAGGAACAAAGCTGAAACTGTCAATCACAGGCTGGGTGCTGGAGCTCCCTCCCCTGTCACCTTTTTACTTTTTGGTTTCAGGAAAACTTTTAAGAAGTGGCTCATGCAGATAGCACAGATAGTAGAGGAATGAAGCAACAGACAGAAAAGACATTTAGTGCTGTGGATTGAGACAAGTACACACAAGAGGGATATGCTTTATTCATATTACATGACAGAGGTTTACAACCACTTTAATGGACTGTGCTGGCACAAAGCATCAGCCCAGCCTGCAAAGCTACGGAGGATGTGAGGCTCCTTTGGGCCCAGGAACAGGCTTAAAGTGGACGTAAATCCCATTCATGAAATTTAACCTAGACACATATATCTGCAGTGTTTTCTTATCTCTCTTCAAAGCCCTAAGTCCCGTGGCTTTCTCCTTCTCCGGCCTGAGTTTTGTGTCAGGGGAGGTTGCTATAAATAGGTCTATTCCCAGCACAGCTCTGCAAGTCTCTGCCTATGTGGAGGGGGTGTGTGCCTCCAGGTTCCAGAGTATTGTGTGTGGTATTGTGAGTAACTGAGTATTGTGAGTACCTGAGTATTGTGTGTATTGTGAGTACTTGAGTATTGTGTGTATTGTGGGTACCTGAGTATTGTGTGTAATGTGAGTACCTGTGTAGTGTGAGTACCTGTGAATTGAGAGTATTGTGAGTACCTGTGTGCTGTGAGTGCATGTGGACTTCGAGTGCACGTGGACTGTGAGTGCACGTGGATTCTGAGTACACAAGCGCTGTGAGTGCACATGGACTGTGAGTGCACGTGGACTGCGAGTGCACGAGTGCTGTGAGTGCACGTGGGCTGTGGGTGCACATGTATTTTCTTGTTAAGAACCTGTGTATTGTTGAGTATTAGTGTCAGGAAACTAGTTGTTAGTTAATTTGGACAGGGTATAACCCCCAATCCCCACTAAATTAGTAGGTACGATGCACAGCGGGTGTGGACATGCGATTCGGTGTTCATCTGTAAGCACGTTGTTTCCCTGGAAGCCCAGGTTCTGAATCTAGGGAAGCAACTGTCAACACTGAGAAGACACTCTATACTGAAGGAGAGTTGGGATCATACCAGGCAGGTGCTGGCAGGGGCCAGCACAGAGGTGGGTGGAGATAAGGGGCAGGCACCAAAGCAGAGTAGATGGGTTACAGTCAGGAAGGATAGAGAGGAAAGTGCCAGGGAGGCCGGTCCTGGGCTGGAACATACCAATAAGTACGCCCCGTTGAGTGACATTGGTGAAACCAGTCAGGGACCAACACTGCTGCAGCTGAGTGACTCCCCTAGCTGCCAGGGGAATAACTCCTCCAGTAAGGGTGGGAGAAAAGCCAAGGGAAATGAAAGACAGATTCTGGTGGTAGGGGACTCAATTCTTAGAGAGGGCAATCTGTCACAAAGACCTGAAGAGCCGAACTGTATGTTGCCTACCGGAGCGCTCGGGTTCGGCACATCATGAATCTGACAGATTACTGGGAGGGGCTGGGGAAGTTGGCACCAATGACAAAGTCAGAGGTAGATGGAGTGTCCTAAAAAATGATTTTAGGGACTTAGGAGCTAAATTGAGGAAAAGGGCCTCCAAGGTAGTTTTCTCAGAAATACTACTGGTACTTTGAGCCACACCAGAAAGGCAGAGGGAGATTAGGGAAGTAAACAAGTGGCTGAGGAGCTGGTGTAGAAAGGAGGGGTTTGGGCTCCTGGAGAGCTGTGTCGACTTCTCAGTCGGTTACCAGCTCTATAGAAGGGATGGACTGCACCTAAATGAGGATAGTGCAGATCGGCTGGGAGTGAAGATGGCTGAAAAGTTAGAGGGACTTTAAAGCTAGGCGACGGGGGGGGTCCTGAGGTAGAGATTGTCAGCACAAAACAAATTCCAGAGGGTTGTATTGGGGGCATTAGTGGTAGGTTGACTAAAGCAAGTCAACCCGAGGTAAGTACAGAAACAAGTCCTAACCTCAGAACACCCAATAAGGGGATAGTATGTGACCAGTCTAAACTATGTGGCATGTTCACCAATGCCAGGAGTCTGGCGGATAAGATGAGTGAACCATAGCTACTGTTGTACGAGGAGGATTGAGATTTTGTAGGACTTGGTTCAACAGCTCTCATGATTGGCTGGCAATAATTCAAGTGTATTCCCTATATTGCAGGGATAGAGAGGGTAAAAAAGGGGGAGGGGTATGCCTGTATATCAAAAATGATGTACAAGTGAATGTGAGAGATGACATCACTAATGGAGCAAGGGAGGAGGTGGAATCCTTATGGGTAGAGCTACAAAGGGAGAAGACTAAGGGGAAAGCAATACTGGGAGTATGCTATAGCCCCCTAACCGGTGGGAGGAGGAGGAGGCGGAGGCGGAACTCCTATCACAATTTGGATTAGCGGCAAGGATGGGAAGTGTCATTATAATGGGGGATTTTAATTATCCAGACATAGACTGGGTGGAAGGAACCGCGCATTCATCTAAGGCTCGCCAGTTCCTAAATGTTTTGTAGGACAATTTCACGGGTCAGATGGTAGATGCATAAACTAGAAACAAAGTGTCACTAGACCTACTGATTACCAACAACACAGACCTGATCATGGATGTGGAAATATGGGGCAATTTAGGAAACAGCGATCACCAGTCAATTAGTTTCAGTATAAATCACACAAATAGGAAACATAAGGGGAATACGACGACACTGAATTTCAAAAGAGCCAACTTCCCTAAACTACGATCGTTGCTAGAAGATACTAAATGGGATAAAATCACGAACAAAGAACACGGAGGAAAAATTAGTATGCTTTGAGAGCATATTAAATAAGGATATTAGCCAGTGCATCCCAATGGGAAATAAATTTAAAAGAGCTAATACAAGTCCTGGGTGGCTTAACTCCAACCTAAGCATGTATATAAAAGCAAAGGAGAAGGCCTTCAAAAAAATACAAGGCTGAGGGATCATCATCAGCATTCCAACTTTACAAAGAATGTAACAAGAAATGTAAGGATGCAATCACGGCTAAGATAGAATACGAAAGGCACATAGCGATGGAGAGTAAAAAAAATCCCAAGAAATTCTTTAAGTATATAAATGGTAAAGAAAGGGAGGTCAGATCATACTGGTCCCATAAAGAATGATGAAGGGAATATGATTACTAAGGATGGAGAGATGGCGAAGGTATTAAATGTATTCTTTTCCTCAGTCTTCACAAGGGAATCGGGGGGCTTTAGTAACCAAACTTGCAATGTTTATCCTCATGACACGTCACAGGAAGCACCCTTATGGCTAACAGGGGACAGAATTAGAAATAGACTTAAAACATTTAACACTAATAAGTCACCGGGACCAGATGGCTTGCACCAGAGGGTCCTTAACCTCTTCCCGCCTGGCCTATAGCAAAATGACGGCCAGGAAGTGGTTCAGTTATCCTGACTGGGCACCATGTGACATCCAGCAGGAAAAGCCGAGATCTGGCACCCTAGGAGGCGAGCAGCACGGCGATCACTGTTGTGGTGTGTCACTCTGACAGGGCTCTTTACCACGTGATCAGCCATGTCCAATCACGGCTGATTACAGTGTAAACAGGAAGAGCCATTTATCGGCTTTTCCTCACTCACGTCTGACAGACACGAGTAGAGGAGAACCGATTGGCTGCTCTCCTGACAGGGGGGTTTTGTGCTGATTGTTTATCAGCGCAGCCCCACCACGGATGCCGTCCAGGACCACCAGGGATACCGCCAGGACCACCAGGGATGCCCACAAAGGATGCCCTCCATGAATGCCACCCTGGACCACCAGGGATATGCCAATCAGTGCCCAGGCAGATGCCAATCAGGGCCCATCATCTATGCCTGCCAGTGCCATCAGTGATGTCTATCAGTGCCATCTATCAGTGCCATCCATCAGTGCTCATCAGTGCTGCCTGTCAGTGCCCATCAGTGCTACCTATCAGTGCAGATCAATGCCCATCAGTGCCGCTTATCATGCCACTCATAAGTACCTATCAGTGCAGCCTTTCAGTGCCCAGTGTCGCCTATCAGTGCCTACCAGTGCCACCTATGAGTGCCCATCAGTGCCGCCTATCAATGCCCATCACTGCTGCAAATTAGTGCCGCCTATCAGTGCCGCCTATCAGTGCCACCTATCAGTGCCCATCGTCAGTGCCCATCAGTGCCACCTCATAAGTGCTGCCTTATCAGTGCCCATCAGTGCAGCCTCACCAGTGCCGATCAGCTAAGGAGAAAACTTACTTAATTACAACATTTTATAACAGAAACAAAGAAAAACTTTTTTTTTTCAATATTTTTGGTCTTTTTTTATTTGTTTAGCAAAAAATAAAAACTGCAGAGGTGATCAAATACCACCAAAAGAAAGCTCTATTTGTGGGAACAAAATGATGAAAATTTTGTTTGGGTAAAGTGTAGCATAACCACGCAAATTGTCATTTAAAAAGTGACAGCTCTGAAAGCTGAAAATTGGCATGGGCAGGAAGGGGGGAAAGTGTCTGGTACTGAAGTGGTTAAGGAGCTCAAATAATTGCCAGACCATTGTTCCTAATTTTTACGAACAGTCTACTGACTGGAATGGTATCAGCTGATTGGAGAAAAGCCAATGTAGCACCAATATTTAAAAAAGGGCCAAGATACATCCCTGGGAATTACAGACCAGTTAGCCTAACATCAATTGTATACAAGCTCTTGGAGGGGATGATAAGGAACTATATACAAGAGTTTAGTAATGACAACGGTATCATTAGTAGAGATGGGTGAACAGTTCGGCCCGAGCATAAGCCACCGGAACCCTGTTAAAGTCTATGGGACACTAACATGAAAAATCAAAAGTGCTCATTTTAAAAGGCTTATATGCAAGTTATTGTCATAAAAAGTGTTTGGGAAACCTGGGTCCTGCCCCAAGGGACATATATCAATGCAAATTTTTTTTAAAAACGGACGTTTTTTCGGGAGCAGTGATTTTTTTAATGCTTAAAGTGAAACAATAAAAATAAAATATTCCTTTAAATATCGAGCCTAGGGGGTGTCTATAGTATGCCTGTAAAGTGGAGCATTTTTCCCGTGTTTAGAACAGTACTGCAGCAAAATGACATTTCTAAAAGAAAAATTGTCATTCAAAACTGATCGCGGCTGTAATGAATTGTCGGGTCTTGGCAATATAGATAAAACTTGAAACTTGAAAAAAATGGCATTGGCTCCCCCCCCCAGTCCATTACCAGGCCCTTTGGGTCTGGTATGAATTTTAAGGGGAACCCTGAACCAAATTTTTTTAATAAAATTACCTGGGGGTCCCCCCAAAATCCATACCAGGCCCTTCAGGTCTGGTATAGAAATTAAGGGGAATCCCTGCGCTAAACTTAAAAAAAAAATGGCGTAGGGGTCCCCCCAAAATCCATACCAAACCCTTCAAGTCTGGTGTGGATTTTAAGGGGAACCCTGTGCCAAAATGTAAAAAAAAATTACTTAGTGGCCCCCCCAAAATCTATACCAGACCCTTGTCTGAGCCCGCAAAAAAAAAATGTCCAGCGATGTAAATTCATGCCGCCCGACGGACTGTGGCTTCCCCGTGGCATCAGAGGGGGCGGGATCACCCGTTTACATCACCGGGTGGCACTGCCCTCAGCTATATAAGAACTGTCACCCAGCAGAGGCGGAACGGTTGCGGCTTTTTTTTTTTTTTTGGTCTCTCGGGCGGCGTGAATTTACATCGCTGGACATTTTTATTTTTTTATTTTTTAATAAAGGATTGGCCCAAGCTGTCTCTTGTCTTTTTTACCATATTTGACACTTTTTTTGTGAAATGGTAAGGGTACAATGTACCCCTCGTTACTAATTCACATGGGGGGCCAGGATCTGGGGTCCCCTTGTTAAAGGGGGTTTCCAGATTCCGATAAGCCCTCTGCCTGCGTACCTGCACAACCACTGGGCAAGGGTTGTGGGGATGTGGCCCTTCTCCCCATCCACATGGGATCAAGGTGCTTTGGGGGGGCTACTCCAAAGCACCCTCCCCATGTTGAGGGCATGTGGCCTGGTCTGGTTCAGGAGGGGGGCCCTCTCTTGCCCCCCCCTCTTTTCCTGCGGCCTGCCAGGTTGCGTGCTCGGATAAGGGTTTGGTATGGATTTTGGGGGGACCCCTACACCATTTTCTTTAAAATTTGGTTCGGGGTTCAGGTTGTCTGGTCTCGGAATTGTCCGAGATCCGACAATTTATTACAGCCGCGATCAGTTTTAAATGACAATTTTTCCTTTAGAAATGACATTTTGCTGTGGCACTGTTCTAAACAGGGGATGTGCCACTTTACAGGCATACCATAGACACCACCCAGGCACGATATTTAAAAGAATATTTCATTTTCATTGTTTCACTTTAAGCATTAAAAAAAATCACTGCTCCCGAAAAAACGTCCGTTTTTAAAAAAAACTTGCATTGATACATGTCCCCTGGGGCAGGACCCGGATCCCCAAACACTTTTTATGACAATAACTTGCATATAAGCCTTTAAAATTAGCACTTTTGATTTTTCATATTAGTGTCCCATAGACTTTAATGGTACCCATGTGTTCTTCCGAATGTTTTGCCTGTTCTGGTGTGAACCGAACCGGGGGGTGTTCGGTTTATCCCTAATCATTAGCAGTAATCAGCATGGATTCATTAAGAATCATTATTGCCAAACCAATCTATTAACCTTCTATGAGGAGGTGAGCTGCCATCCAGATAAAGGAAGGCCCGTAGACGTGGTGTATTTGGATTTTGCAAAAGCATTTGACACAGTTCCCCATAAACGTTTATTGTACAAAGTAAGGTTCATTGGCATGGACCATAGGGTGAGGGCATGGATTAAAAACTGGCTACAGGGGCGAGTTCAGAGGGTAGTGATAAATAGGGAGTACTCGGAATGGTCCGGGGTGGAAAGTGGGGTCCCCCAGGGTTCTCTCCTGGGACTAATCCTATTTAATTTATTCATAAACAAACTGTAGGATAGGATAAACAGCTCAATCTCTGTATTTGCAGATGATACTAAGCTAAGCAAGGCAATAGCTTCCCTGAAGGATGTGGAAACCTTGCAAGAAGATCTGAACAAATTAACGGGGTGGGCAACTACATGGCAAATGAGGTTTAATGTAGAAAAATGTAAAATAATGCATTTGGGTGGCAAAAATATGAATGCAATCTACTCACTGGGGGGGAGAACCTCTGGGGGAATCTAGGATGGAAAAGGACCTGGGGGTCCTTGTAGATGACAGGTTCAGCAATGGCATGCAATGCCAAGCTGCTGCAAGTAAAGCAAACAGAATATTGGCATGCATTGAAAAGAGGATTAACTCCAGAGATAAAACAATAATTCTCCCATTCTACAAGACTCTGGTCCAGCCGAACCTGGAGTATGACATCCAGTTCTGGGCACCAGTCTTAAGGAAGGATGTGCTGGAACTGGAGAGAGTTCGGAGAAGGGCAACAAAACTAATCATGGGACTGGAGGACATTAGCTATGAAAAAAGGTTATGAGTACTTAACTTATTAACTCTGGAGAAGAGACGCTTGAAAGGGGATATGATTTCAATGTACAAATACCGTACTGGTGACCCCACAGTAGGGACAAAACTTTTCCGTGAAAGGGAATTTAATAAGACACGCAGACATTCACTAAAATTAGAAGAAAGCGGTTTAACCTTAAACTGCGTAGAGGGTTCTTTACTGTAAGAGCGGTAAGGATGTGGAATTCTCTTCCACAGGCAGTGGTTTCAGCAGGGAGCATTGATAAATTCAAAAGACTATTAGATAAGCACCTGAACGACCACAACATACAGGGATATACAATGCAATACTGACATAAAATCATACACATAGGTTGGACTTGATGGACTTTTTTCAACCTCCCCTACTATGTGTAAGAAACAATGAAATCAGACCGAGACAGAAGTACAGTTAAATCACATTCGTTTAATAATAAATGTAAAAAGAACAAACGTAGTAAAAAACATAGCCAAAGTTCAGTAACCTGAACGGATAGTCAGCCAAGCAGAAGTCAGGGATCAAAGTAGTGGAATAGCAAGCAGGATCTGGAGCCAGAAGGGATGTCAGCAAAGCCAGTCTTTAAACAGGAACGCAGGAGATAGTTTCTTGTGATGTGACCAAGGCGAAGGCAGAGCTCCTCTGGATAGGACGGCTTAAGTAGGCAGGACTGATGAGCAGGATCATCAACAGCTGGGTAACTGTGGAGAGAGATGGGAGCTAGTAATTAGCCGACAGCTGAGCAGCCAGCTCAGAGAAGGAAGGGCTGAGCCCAGCCCTGACACTATGTAACTATGTAACTATGTATGGACTCTTTCATGATTTCAATTCACGCTGTAAGTTCCATGTCTTCCATAACTGTGTTCAGACCTAGATCTCCATTACTTTTCCTTTTGGAGATCCCCAATCTCTAATCTCAACCTCTAGCTTTAATTTGCTTAAAGAGATCACCATCTCCTTACTTTGTAATGAACTACTGTATATAACCAAATCAGGATAGAAAATGATCACTTTCATAAATAGTTTGTATTGCCCGTATAGTTCCCTTCCATTACTATGTGAATTTTCCATTGTGCCTTGTTGATGGTGGGCACATAGAAAAATCCCTAGATGACAGCAGATAAACATAACTATCTCCTTCTACAATTTCTCAGTGGCAAGGAGCTAACATTATACATGAGATATTTTAAAGAGCAGCTTCACACAACAGGTAAGAACAATCAATGACTACAAAGGTGACCCAAGAAGCATTACAGATGTCCATTCAGTTTACTTATACATATCACCACAGGCAGTTTCAGCATACGAATGTGTGAGAAACGCCTCGACTTCCTGCTGTGAAATCTACATCTCCCCGAGAAGGCAAAAAGGTGGTGCTTCACTATGGTGTGGAACAGCTATGGGCACGCATCTTGCACCCAGTTATGCTAACACACTCTATATATCTAAGCATGGTAACACTACCTTATTCTGTCTTCAAAATATCCTGTTTGCAGTAACATCATCTTTTACAAGTATTACATTGAAGATTTCATTTTCATTTGGGAAAGTGACCCCTCGAATATTTTTACCCCAATACCTAAACAACAGCTCATGTGGCCTCATGTTCACGACCCACGACTACTAAATATTTACAAGCTACACTAGAATGGAATGCAGATGGCAAAATTTCAACTAAGAATTATTTCAAAATGTTTTTTTTTTTTAAATTCAATAATTCTTTTATTGAGGTTTTCACATATACAAAAAAACTACCAACAACAGAAGAGACGGAGGCCATAACATAGCTTAATATACCTTAAAATGTAAACGATGAGGTAATTACATAATTCCATTAATGTACCCAAAATCATATTTAAACCTTACACATAAAATGTTTTCTTAATCCCAGTCGCCGGGTCACCGTCCCCACTCACAGACACCCCATCTGGGAGTCTAACTGTGTCCACGCATGGGGGCGACGCCCCCCCCTCGTCTACTTCTCTTCACTCTAATATGTCAGTGCAAGGTTACAACTTTATCTCCACTTGTGAACCACCTCTCTTTATCCCCTTCATTTCCCCCTCTCGGTATAGTACATCCCCTAGATGCTGCAGCTGGGCAGCCAGAAAATAGCTGCGAGGATGTGGAACAGCCATTCCTCCCTCATTTGTTGGCAACTGCAATGTTTGTAGACTTATGCCGCGTACACACGATCGGAAATTCGGCCAGCAAAAGACCGATGAGAGCTTTTCATCGGAAAATGTGACCATGTGTATGCTTCATCAGACTTTTTATGGCTGAATTCCAGCCAGCAAAAGATTGAGAGCATGTTCTCAATTTTTCAGTCTGAAAAGTTCCTATCCGAAAATGCCTCGTCTGTAGCAATTCCGACGCGCAAAATTCCTACGCATGCTCGGAAACAATTCGATGCATGCTCGGAAGCATTGAACTTCATGTTCTCGGCTCATCGTAGTGTTGTACGTCACCACGTTCTTGACGGTCGGAAGTTCAGCAAACTTTTGTGTGACCGTGTGTATACAAGGCAAGCTTGAGCGGAATCCTGTCGGAAAAGCCATCAAATCTTTTTCCGACGAGAAGTCCGATCGTGTGTATGCAGCATAATCCTAGCATGGCCCTTCTTCTAGATTAATTCCCTAAAAAGGGGCCCAGTTTTCTTAAACCATTCCTTTCCTATCCAGACTGGGGAATTACGCAAGAGATACAATAATTGTGGCATCCAAATCATTTTAATCAGGTTACTTTGCGCCGCCACAGACAGAAGGAAACGGCTCCATATTTCGCACTTACGCTTGAGCAAAAGTGGGACTAAGTTGTTATTAATGTATTGACCTGGGTCCCTCGACAACCATATCCCTACTGTAGATGCTTCATCCTGTCAACCATTTTTATCTGGGGGATTCTAACCGGCATAGGGCTTCTTAATGGATCTACCGGCATAAGTGCGGATTTTTCCCAATTTATTACCAGGCCCCACAACCATCCAAATTCCTCAACTATGTTCATTACCACAGACAAAGATGAATCAGTGTCGCCAAGAAAGAATAGGACGTGGTCTGCATATAATGCAATCTTGTCCTCCCTCGCCTTCCTCTTGAATCCCTGCATCCCTGTCGTTGCTCTAGTCGCAATTGCTAGTGTCTCCATTGCAAGTGCGAAGTGCAAAGGTGATAAGGGACACCCCTGTCTTGTCCCTCTCTCAAGCTGAATTGATTCTGAGTATAAATTATTAGTTTTTTATCTTAGCACTCGGAGCATTGTAAAGTGTTTTTACCCAACCAATAAAAGTGGGACCAAGCCCAAATTTCTCCAAGACCCGCCACAGATAATCCCACTCCAGGCTATCAACAGCCTTGGCGGCATCCAAGGACAAGACAGCTTCAAATACACACTCCTAATGTTAGTGCTGGTGGATCTGTTGGGGATAAACCCAGATTGATGTGAGTGTATAAGATTCTAAATGCATTTATTCATCCTAGCTGCCAACACCCTTGTTAGTATTTTGACATCCGAGCACAGTAATGATATAGGCCTATAAGAGAATGTGTCCAACTGGTCTTTCCCCCTCCTTCTGCAATACTATTATTGTGGCCTCCTTCATTGAGGTGGGCAGCCTCCCCTCAACTGCCGCCCCCCAATGTCTTTAGCAACTCTGGGAACAACACCTCTCCATACCACCTGTAGATCTCTATTGAGAGTCCATCCGGCCCAGAAAATCTCTGATTGGCCATCCTAGCTATTGCCTGCTGCAACTCCTCTAGCATTATAGGGGCTTCCATTTTACCTCTATCCCTCTCTGAGAGAGCCGGTACCTCTATTTTCCCCAAAAAAGTATCAATTTCTCCCATCACTTCCTCCCCTTTTGATTTATACAAGTTTGCATAGTATTGTCTGAATGTATCTATAATCACTGATGTCTGAGCGGAGCTCTCTCCCCTTGGCATCCTGACAGCCGCAATTGTCGATGGGGAGGTATTGGTTTTAACCAAAAGTGCGAGCATACGTCCCACACTCTCCCCTTCGCCATAAGCACACTGTTTCTGAAAGAGATGCTTGTTCTCCACCTTCCTAATTACGGCTATTGTATACTCCTGTTGTTTATTAAGCCCCCTCCTCTGACTCTCTGGGGTTGGATCTTCCACGTATTGTTTTTCTGACAGCAACACTTCCTTCCTAATACTCTCCTCCCATTCCGGGGACCTTCTCTTAATCTTTGTGATCTGCTGAAATTAACAATCCCCTAAAAAAAAGCCTTCAGGGCATCCCACACCACCTCTGTCGATGCTGTACCTGCATTAAATGCCACAAATTATTTCAATTTAACTATAACCTCAGTCGGTTCTCCCATTAATTCCAGCCAGAATGGGCTTATTTTCCAATCTCTCGGGGGATCTTGGATCCCAGTGTACATCGTCAGCACTAAAGGTGAATGATCCGACACCCCCCTTGGGCCATATACTATATTTTTTACTATCGACTGTGCTTCCTCGTTTCCAAGGGCCATGTCTATTCTAGATAATGTTGTGTATGAACTGGAAAAGCAGGAATACTGCTGCTTTTTTGGATTCCGGGATCTCCAGATTTTGCACAGTCCCACCTCTTCCAGAAATTGGGGTAGGCGACTCTCTGAGACCCTATCTAGTCTCTTATCAAGAACCTTGTTAAAGTCCCCCACCACTATAACCAGAGTTCCTTCTTTATCAGCTGAGAATTCCATTAATTTGTATAGGATCTCCAGTCTAAAAGGGGGGGGGAATATAAAGGTTTGCCAGCACATACTGTATAGCTTGTCTTCTATTAAACAGTACAAAAAACACATAGCAACCTTGTTTATCTATACTGATTTCCCTGCAAGAGAAAGACACCCCATTCCTCACCATTATGCTCACCCCCCTGGAGTAAGAGGAATAAACTGAATGGTGTTGATACTTAAATTTTCTACTGCAGAATTGTGCAATAGTGTCCTTCATGAAGTGTGTCATGCAGTCAGACCAGGTCCACTCCATATGTCTCCAACGTAGAGAGGACAGTGACTTTTTTAACTGGGTTGCCCAATCCCCTGACATTCCAGGAACCTATCTTAAATGTTCTGGGCTGCATCAAAAAAAACAAAATATAGTATATATAAGTGGAGGGAAAAAAAAAACAACCCTAAGAGAGAGGAAGAAAAAAAATAGCGGGAAAGTGGAACAAGAGGGAATATCCTGAAAAAAGGGCCAACCTACTTGGGCTACTCCTTGACTCATATTCCCATCATTTTTATCTCCAAGTATTTGATCTGTTTGTGAGTTCTTTATTGTGATTTTCCAATTTTGTCCAAAAAAAAAACAAAAAAAAACAAAAACAAAAAAGGACCATCTTGCTACCATTAGACCTTGAAAGATATTCCCTACATACTTATTAACTAATAATTGATCTATGAGTGAATTCTCTTTTATGGATTTCCAGTTTAGTGACATTATCCGATTTGCTTCTTTTATGCATTTTATCTTAATCCAGTGTATAAATAGTGACAGTTGTAGTGCACTTCCCCCCCAAACCCCCCCTCTACCTTTCCCCCCTACTCCCCCTCCTTCCCCATGCCTAACTAGGCTAGCCCCAAAGGCTTTATGTGTGACCATTTCCCATATCACATCCCATTCCATCCACTCACACCAATCCAGTGTTGTGCGTTGTTTTATTTTTCTCCCTTCTTTTGCATACTTCTCCCCCCACCCACCTCCCACCAATATCAAACCCATCCAGAACATCTTAAACAATAAGATACCCACCTCACACATTGTATTTACTACCATTCATGTGCCTCCCCCTTCCCACCCCCAATTAACACAAAATACCCTATAGCCACAGATGAAAACCTGTAAGCCAAGAACAAATTGAGACACATGGGACACAAACCCCTCCCCTCCCCACTCCCCCCCAAACCCCATCGTTAGTCTATAAGTTCTTCTTATTATCTTCCAGCCATCTTGCGGCATCTGTAGGTGTATCAAAAAACTGGGTGCCCCCAAAGGCCGTTATTCGCTAGCGTGCTGGATACAACAAAGCATATGTAATTTTATACTTCTGCAGAGAACATTTGATCGCTATAAACTCTGCTCTATGCTTTTGTAGAACTGGGGAATAATCTGGGTACAATGATGTCCTGACTCCATTGTAGAGAATGTTCCCCATCTCTCTAGCTCTCCTTAAAAGGGTCTCTTTATAGTTGAAAAACTTCAGAAGTATTGACTGAAGGTAACCACCCAGTGGCGGGGCTCTAGAGGGAACTCTATAGGCTCTCTCTATTGCAAAGAGAGGTGAAAAAGCATCCTCCCCAAATATTTCTTTAAACAACTTCTCTAGGAACTCTATGGGGTGGGGACCTTCACACTGCTCTGGGAGTCCCGCCACCGCACATTGCTCCTACGTGACCTGTTTTCCGTTTCATCCATCTTTAAAGCATAAAGACACATTTGTTCTCTTATTACTTTAACATTCTGTTTTAAGGGAAAAAAATCATCTTCAATTAGATTTAGCCTCTCCTCTAGGGCAGTTGTCCTTTCCAACGTCCTTCGCAATTCCTGGCCCATTAAAAGTAGTTCTTCCTTAATTCCCCCTATTTGTTCGCAAAGACTGTTCAATGAGCATTTACATGCATTAACAGCACAGAGTACGTCTTTCAGTGTTGGTTCCTCCTGTAGTATTAGAGCAGTATCGGTGACCAACACGACTACAGGTCCCGGAGTCTTGCCCTCTGACCCACTGTTACCCGCCGTTTTTGTACCTGTAGATACCGTAGGCATTTGGCCATGGCTTTTTCTATCCAAAGAAGGTCCAGATTGACCCTTTGCTTGTGGCTGCTAGGACCCTTTGGGCAACTGTCCAGGGGTATGAGAAAACCGCTCCAATTTGGCTGGAGCTGCAGCTTGGTTCCCTTTTGCCGACCGTGTTGCTTGGGACCCAGTATTCTCCTGGTGTGGCTGCTCCTCTTGTTTCTTTCTAGTCATGTTGCTATTCATGGCAAAGCACTAGACCAGAATCACGAAAAGAGGGCTATGAGAGGAAAAAAAAAAATAATACATTTTCTCCCCTTTTCTCTTCCTTTCCAAAAAACGTCTATTAATGTCACCACCAAAATGTACTGGATTCCCTTTTTCCTCTTCTTTTCTCTTCCCACTCCCAGCTACATATATTACTGGGTCCAAGACAGAGAGACCAGTATGAAAATAAAAGCTGCCAGCTAATGCACCTGCTATTACTCACTGGAACTAGTGATATTTAAAGTCCGTTGGTTGTTTATGGAAAAATCACTAGGTAGAAAGTGCTAGATACTGTCCACCAAGTACGTCAAAGCGTCAAGGCAATAAAGCGGAGGTTCTAAAGTGCTGCGTTTCCCGGTTTACAAGAGCTACCAAAGGTTAAATCACTGTAGTTGCTTACCCCAGGGCTTGCTGGAAAAGGCACAAATGTACCACAATCTTATGACTTTGGCAACTCTAAGAGCACAAAAATACTCAGGAATATCCTCTGCTGTTATACATTGATTAAAGAAAAGAGAACGGCGTCCTCTAAATGCAGCGTGTTTTACAATAAGTTTAATGTAAATGGATTAAAAACACTCACATGGGAGCAGTATTATTCCAGCATTATAAGAATACAATGGTTCATCCACATGGTCCCCAAATTGTGTAAGGTTCACGGGCCGGTGGAAACCATCATCAATCCTATAGCTGTCCAGTTGCACACAGCGCTTCCGGGAGGCTGGGACGTAGATCGTGGATGCTCCATGGTGTCGTGATGTTGTCACATCCGGGAACGGAGTCAGCGGGTGGTGCTTTGCGTTCGGAGCATGCATGCTCCTTCCTCAGGCCCGTATATCTGGTCTCCCACAGCACACAGAACATGGAAATGCAATACTTTTCGTAAACATAAACTGATAAATACCTTTTTTTTTATCAGCTGTGAATAGCAGTTAAAGCAATCTTGTGACTTCTATTAGTGTGTGCTGTTAGCTTATAGGAGTTTTCGTTTCTCCCACAATTGTCCTATCAGGCTTTAAGACCCCTGATCCTCTGTCTGGACATGTCTGGACAGTGCTGATTGGCCCTGTACTGATCACATGCACCCTCCCAAGAAAAAGAAAAAAACTCTCTAGCAATACACACCAAACTGTGCACCCTGACTACATGGACTCTGTAAATATTAGGTTATTTTTTGGAGTCTGTGGAAGAAGGAGATTATCAGAGAAGACAGGATCAAACAGCCTTTTTGCAGAGGATTAACCCCTTAGGTTCCAAACTAAGGGGTATAACAAGCATGCTTTACTGCATATACTGTACAGACTGATTTTACTGTTGTGGGTTTAGTAACACTTTATTCAATCACCTGGGGTGTGATCTTTATTGTTAACATAGTGTTCCATATTTTAATAAGCTCCCATCCACAGACCAAGTTATCCACCACCACACATTTGTGGAGAAGAGACCCCCTCAACATTGGAATAAGCTGCTTTGCCAATGCAGGTGTTTGGAAGCTGGCAGTGGGTTATAGGGGGATGAAGATGACAGAGGGTAGGGTGTTACCAAGGCAGCAGTGGGGTGCCAGGTTTGATGAGGATGACAGGGGGTAAGGTGTTAGCAAGGCGGCAGTGGGGTGCCAGGTGTGATGAGGATGACAGGAGGTAGGGTGTTACCAAGGTGGCAGTGGGGTGCCAGGTGTGATGAGGATGAAAGGGGGTAGGGTGTTAGCAATGCGGCAGTGTTTGCTAGGTGTGATGAGGATGAGGATGACATGAGGTAGGGTGTTAGCAAAGTAACAGTGGCATGCCAGGTGCCATGAGGATGACAGGGGGTAGTGTATTAGGAAGGTTGAAGTGGGGTGCCAGGTGTGATGAGGATGACGGGATAGGTTGTTAGCAAGGTTGCACTGGGGTGCCAGGTGTGATAAAGATGAGGATGACAGTGAGTAGGTTCTGAGCAAGGGTGCAGTGGGGTGCCAGGTGTGATGAACATGAGATGAGGATGACAGGGGGTATGGTGTTAGCAAGGTTGCAGTGGGTTGCCAGGTGTGATGAAGATAAGGATGAGGATGACAGGGGGTAGTGTGTTAGGAAGGTTGCAGTGGTGTGCCAGGTAATAGGAGGATAACAGGGGGTAGTGTGTTAGCAAGGTGGCAGGTGTGATGAAGATGAGGATGACAGGGGGTGGGGTGTTTGCAAGATTGCAGTAGGGTGCCAGGTGTGATGAACATGAGGATGACAGGGGGTGGGGTGGTAGCAATGTATCAGCGGGGTGTAAGGTGTGATGAACATGAGGATGAGAATGACAGGGTTGGGGTGTTAGCAAGGTATCAGTGGGGTGCCAGGTGTGATGGGGTTGACAGGGAGTGGGGTGTTAGCAAGGTTGCAGTGGGTTGCCAGGTGTGATGAAGATGAGGATGACAGGAGGTGGGGTGTTAGCAAGGTATGAGTGAGGTGCCAGGTGTGAACATGAGGATAACAGGGGGTGGGGTGTCAGCAAGGTTGTAGTGGGGAATCAGGTGGGTGGAGGATGAGGATGACAGGGGTTAGTGTGTTAGCAAAGTGGCAGTGGTCAGCCAAGTGGGATGAGGATGACAGGCGAGAGAGAGAAAAAGAGAAAAGGCACAGAAAGAGAGAAAGAAGGATCACAAATATAAAAAAACATAACACATCTTTGGCATGACCTGTATTATTAATGAATTTAGAAATTGGGAAATAAATGTATTCTTAAAAGTTTAGAAATATCTATGACCTCAATATGCACGTCTATAGGCTTAAACTGATGCTTGGAGAGGTCAAAAAAGAACACTGCAAGAACATGTACAGTGGTGTTCACTCGTTTATGGGAATTACTGCTTCTTGAAATCCACTACAGCCTGTGTTCTCATGCTGTTATGGGAGGCGGATCATCCATCAATCAAGATGTGACATCCAACCTACTTTTTTAGTTACTGGGCATGGAGGAGGAGGGGGGGACTGGGCTGTCATTTAGGATCTGTATACACGCCCAAATGTGTGATGTTAATACCAGGGTTGTAACTAGAAATCACAGGGCCCTATAGCAAAATGTTGTATGGGCCCCCCCTCCCCTGCAAACAACCCCCCCCTGCAAACAGCCCCCCCCCCAAAAAAAATATGTCGGGGCTTAAATTAAATAGTAGGTGTGGCTTAAAGGGCGTGGCTCAAAGGGGGGGTGGTTCGAGTCTTAGATGAATGAGGCATGGAGGAAGGAAGGAAGGAAAGAACGAAAGAAAGATAGAGAGGGAAGGAGAGAGAAGGAAAGAGGGATGGAGGGACAACAGGCCCAGATACTACACCACAATAGCAATATACTGTATGTATTCCAGAAAGTTAAACAATCAACAGATAAAGATATTCCAAACACCTGGTGTTAGCGTTTCAATCATCAAGGCACAATGGTTGTTATGGTGTCAGGATTATTAAAGCGCATTATTTCTATTATTACATTGTAATATAAAATGAAATAGTTCAACTCACCATAATGCAGAATCAGTGGGAGCCCCGAGTGTGTCACTTGCCACGTCGCCTGCCACCAGATGCCATCTGGTGTTCCCAGCAGAGTCCATCCTTATATCAGGCATTCCAAGCAGAATCCGTCCTTAAATCAGGTGTCCCCAGTAGATTCCCTCTATACATCAGGTGCCCCCAGTAGAGTCCCTCCTTACATCAGGCATTCCCAGTGGAGTCCCACCTTACATCAGCTGTCCCCAGTTACCAGTGGCGTCACTAGGGTTGGTGTCACCCTGTGCAGAAAAACATGGCGTTACCTCCCTTCCCCCATAGTCCTCCCTCAGTACAGACCCCTCTCCATCAGTATAGACCCTCCTCCATCAGTACAGACCCCCTGGACAAACCAGCCCCATCTGTACAGACCCCCCCAGGACAACTCAACCCCCTCCATCTGTACAGACCCCCTCCAGGAGTACAGACCCACTCAGGACAATTCACCCCCCCAGGAGTACAGACCCCCCAGGACAATTTACCCCCCAGCAGTACAGACCCCCCCAGGAGCATTCACCCCCCCCAAGAAGTACAGACCTCCCCAGGACAATTCACCACCCAGGACAATTACCCCCCCCAGGAGTACAGACCCCCCAGTACAATTTACCCCCAGGAGTACAGACCCCCTCAGGAGCATTCACCCCACCAGAAGTACAGACCCCCAGGACAATTCACCCCCCCCAGGACAATTACCTCCCCAGGAGTACAGACCTCTCCCAGGAGAATTCACCCCCCCAGGAGTACCGCCCCCCCATTTATGCAGCCGCCCGGAGAGTTACTTGCTCAGACTGTCACTGACTCTCCAGGCAGTACGATGCGATAGGAAGCAACCAGTGAGAGAGACAACTGAGTCTCAGTCAGACAGGGATAGCGCGGCACCGGGACACAGGACTCTCCCTCGGGCCTCAGCGCCGCTCAGGACTCACTGTGCTCGTCTCTGCACCTTTTAGAGAACCAGGAGGCGGAGCCTGGGTAGCAAGATGGAGCTCCATTTCTATAGCAGCCGCTTTCATTGCCACCTGGGCTCCACCTCTTGGTTCTTCCTTAACTGGTCTTCTGCAAAATGACCAGTGCCACAAGGAAAAAAAAAAAAAGTTGGCAAGTACAGTATGTATTCCTCATCCTCCCCTGGCCCCACTCGGCTGCGGGCCCCATAGCGCCTGCGTGGGTCGCTATGGCAGTAGTTCCGCCACTGGTCAATACCATGTGACCTGAATAGCTCTGATCAAACAGGAAATGTTCTCCCCAGCAATAGAGACCAAACTGAGCATGTTCAGCCGGACTACTCTGACTGTCTCTTATCTGGACTAGTCCAGAGTGACCCTGCAGGAGGGGGAAGATCTGTGCATACAAGATCAAAGAGCCTTTTTACACAATGCAATTGATTATTCACTTAAGTTCCACATAAGTATAAAAAGTATGCTATTCTGCATATACAGACAGATTTTACTGTTGTATTTTAGCAACACTTTAAGGAGAAATTGCAACTTGGAGGCAAACTTTAACTCAAAGACTGATTAATGGCAGAGCAATATTCAAAAGACCTAGTAGAAGGAGCATGCCAAAAAGCGGGAATCCCTTCTCCCTTCTTCTAATGGCACATTTTGAAGGCAGGTCCTTTAATGAAAAGTGATTTATCCACTCATACAAGCATCACGTACTGCAGAGCACCTACCCTGAAGGATACCCAGCACCCAGTAAAGTCTCCAATGTGGAGACAAGAATTTCTCCTAGGAAAAAATAGGCCCAAAACCTGTTAGGCTGCTTCCAGCGTGGTATTCCAAAATGCCTGCCCTAGTCCCTAGAAAAGAGACTGACATCATCATCTTTACCAACATTGGCATGTAATGGCCCATCAGATCGTTTTTGACCCGTTCCTCACAATTTGTCATTTATGATTTCAGATGCCACTGCAATCTTCAGTTTGTAGGACAATGCTTTCAGATTTTTGCTTCCAAGACTAAACAAACACAGGTCAAATATCTGACTAGGACTCAAGAAACACAGTGGAGTTGATTGAAAAAAATGCAGACAACCTGTTCACTGTGCCAATAAATGTTTGCTTTGCAAGGAAATTTAGCTTTAGCTGAGTGAATGAGGTGAAGCTCTACTGACTTCCATCATCCAATTGTGTGCAAGAAAAACATTTTTTTTAAATTTCCCTTGCACATGATTAGGTATTCATTAAGCTAAGAGGAAATTTCACCGCAAAGTGCAAATTTCCTTTTAAAGTAAGCAGCCTATTTGCCTTTTAGTAAATCAACCCCAGTGTGTTCAGACACTTTTTGATGTACTACAACAAAGATCCTAGTTCACTCTCAGCAACAATAACCAAGCATATCACTGAATCAAAGACCTATAACAAATTCACAAGAGTTTGCAAATGTGAGACCTCTGGAACTTTGACCCCAAAACTCTTGTCCTTGATGGATTGAATGAAGCAATAGAGACATTTTTGATAGCATACATTTTATGTCTTACTTGTGTGTTAGACTTGGTTAACATCATCACATATCCCATTTTCCTTCTCCCCCTTTCACCCTTTAACAACTTCCACTCTCACTTCCCACCCTACCTTTTCTTTTCCCTCTCCTCCATCCTCTTGTTCCCCCCTCAAAGTTCTTCTTATCTTGTGTGATCTCCACATTTATCTTACCCACACAGACCACCCATAGCTTCCCACCACACCTGTCTCCATATTCCATACACTAATGCCCTGTACACACGGTCGGACATTGATCGGACATTCCGACAACAAAATCCATGGATTTTTTCTGACGGATGTTGGGTCAAACTTGTTTTGCATACACATGGTCGCACAAAGTTGTTGGAAAATCCGATCGTTCTGAACGCGGTGACGTAAAACACGTACAGCGGGACTATAAATTCCGACGAAAAAAGGTCCGATGGAGCCCACACGCGATCGGATTTTCCGACAACACAATCCGATCGCACTTTTCCGACGGAAAATCCAACCATGTGTACAGGGCATAACAGTTTCCAACCCCACACTAGTCACAGCTTAGATTATCATCCACCTGTTATTAAATTTTTTAAGTTCTGCCAACATCAATCAAGTTTACCAATCATATCTAAATGTCATCCACCACCCACTTACAAAGGAGCTGGTTTAGCTCTTTATTCACCTTACTGATTATACATCTCCACCATTCAGCAGGAACACAATCCTGCCCCAATACATTGTGAATAAGATCTAGCGCTGCTTACTTTAACTGTGATACATCCCAGATCATCCAGTTTACCTTTTCAGTATTAACTTACAATTTTAGCAAGAGTCTACAATATCTGCAAGAGTCAATTGGCCCAATCCACTTTAACACCTTAGTTATCATAGGTCATGTAATCACCCTACAGCCTATTGATCTTTACATAATCACACCCTCAGTCCCCCCATTTTCACTAAATCTTTTCATTCCATTGCTTCCACTTAAAGTGACCCTGTCACCCCTTTAACTAAAAATCACATCAACATGTACAGTAGCTCTGCATGCTGATATGACATAATCTTACACTCAATAGTTAAGCCAGCATTTTAGTTTTTACTTACAATTACTCTTTTCTTGAGGCAAGGGTGACTTAATGAGGGCCTTATTGATATGTCCTGGGAAGGCTACATCACCAATGCCTCCCCCTTTAGATAATGTGCACTGTTACATGTTCAAGGAGGCAGACCAAGAGTTCCAGGAAGTAAAGGGGATGTATTAATCTGCCCTTAGTGAAAATGGCTACAGTGAAAAGAATGAGAAGTTAAAGAAAAATATGGTATGCAACAAATAAAAAGGCCACAATTATCTATAAGTATCGGTTTGTAGATTGCCATTACAAAACATTTGTAAAGCATACTTACCAACAGTCCTGGATCTGTCGGGGCAATCACTGCTTTATACCAGGCTTTGTGCTGAGATCCTAGCCATGGGGACAGCTACAGTGACTGTCCCTGTTATCCCAGCTAAATATGTATTGGGGTATGATCCGGTCATCATGGGTGCCCAGTGGGGGCTTTTTTTAGTTCTTACCCTAATAATCACCTAAGGCAGGTGAAGTTGGTGGGCGGCGCCAGGTGTGGCTTACACAGGTGGCTTTTTTATTCTGGACGATCCCCCAGCTGAAGATGGGGACAGAGGAGGAGCCTGTATGAAGCAGCCCAGGAAGTCTTCCATCTCCTGTGTGATAAGTGACTGGGCACCCTGACACTACATTCTGCTCTAGTCTGGAAAAGGAAAGACAAAGGACAGAAAAGCATTTTTAAGGCATCTGTATATCTTCCCGCAGCTCCTTGTAAGTGGCCAGCTAGGGTTTGCACTTTCTTTTTCCTTTATGTTTTCTCAGCTTGTCTGTTGCCTGGTGGATTCATGAAAGTTGCTAGACCCTTGAGCTGCCAGATCCCTTCTTTCTTAGTTTCACAGCGTGGTTCTTGGACTATATAAGGAGTGGCACATTTTATGGTTTGACTTTAGCACAATACTATAATTTGTTTTTCCTTTTGACACTATATTCTGTCCCAGCCTGATACCGCATTCTGCCCTCACCTGATACTACATTTTGCCCCAACCTGATATTACATACTGCTTGCTGGCTGCCCCACAACTACATACTGCTCACTAACCACTCTTTCACTACATACTGCTCACTGACTGCCTTGCCAATACACAATGCTCACTGCCCTGCCACAGCATAATGCTCACTGCTTTACCACTACATACTGGTTACTGACTGCCCTACTACTACTACATACTGCACTAGTCTCTTACTACATACTGTTCACTGATTGCCCTGTCATTACATATTGTTCACTGGTTGCCCTGTCATTACATACTGTTCACTGATCGCCCTGCTGCTACATACCATACACTCCATAGCTTTTCTCTGCCAATTCTTACTGCTCTGCACACTTTAATTGTTTACTTTTGTATTTTTTTTTAGCCCCATAACTACAGCTCTCTTATATATCCTTAATTAAAGTATGGCATTAGGTTAACGATATGCTTCATGTAAAACCACACCATTTCAAATGAATGCCCCCCCAGTGAAAGTACAATCTCCACCTACAACAGCTTGCTGGACACAGTGAAAATAGGTGTCCCTGTGTATTTTTTATAAATGTTGGCAAGTATGAAAAAGGTGCCTTTGCTGTAATTTATACGATAAGGGTGCAGTTCTTTTTTTAAGAATACCACCATCCACTTACACAAATCCCCCACATTCCCCAGGTCTCAGACACATGTACTTGGACGGTTCTAGTGAGGTGGCCCTTCCCGCTGTCATGCTGGAGTGAAATCTGGCCCTCTCCTTTTTGCCTTTTCATCTTGCAGTCCATACTTCCTTTGCATCCAGCCACACACCTCCCACCCCTCTTTAGCTTCCCGCAGTGTGTGTCGTATCAATCAAATCATACATGGTTCATTCATTCTCCCAGTGAAAATGGCGCCCTCTTAAAAACAAAACACCAGCAAAACTGGTTGCTACTCCAGCCGGATGCTGAACTTTTCTATGTCATTATACTATTCTCAGTATGTAGATTGGCAGGTTCATGTTCTCACACATCCTCTCACATTTTTATTTCCTTTTTTATATTTGTTCCTCTTTTTTAGAAAACCCCAGTCCTTACAGTGGTTCTAAAGGCTGAAGGTTTCTTACCTTAAAGTATAACTAAACGCAAAATTTTTTTTTTTAGTTTTGGATAGAGTGGAGAGGGATTAGAATGCTTGTCAGTTTTTATTGCTGTCCGTGCCCCTGTTAAAGAGGAAGTAAACTCAGTTTTTTATTTTCTTCTTTTTTCTTACCTGCAAAGTAAAGGCATAATGTGCCCATATGCATTGCATACTAGCACATTATGTGAAACTTACCTGCCAACGAAGCCCTCATCGTCCTCGCTGGACGCATCCATCTTTGCCTGTCTTCCTTCCAGGTCCATGGACTCCGGCTATGTGACTGGCTGGAGCCGCGTGACGTCACTTCTGGTCACAGAACACAGCTCTGAAGAAACAACACGGGTAGCCATTCCTTCAGAGCGCATGCGCCGTTTACGCCATTGGCGCAGTATACAGACGCCGATGTCATCATCACATGCGCACTGAAGAAGGCGCAACGATTGTGCCGTTTCTAAAGGGACCGTTGGCTCCCATGCACATGCATTAGATGTTGGGGCACCTGTTCAGGGGTTAGTAGTAGGTGACTTACTTACTACTGATCCCTGACCTCTGCATCACTTAGTACTGAGCCCTGAACTCTGCATCACTTACTACTAAACCCTGAACTTTTAATCACTTACAACTGACCTCTGAACTCTGTGTCACTTACTACTGACCCCTAAATTTGCAGTTGCTTACAAATGACTTCTGAACTCAGTATCACTTTCTACTGAGCCCTGAACTCTGCATCACTTACTACTGACCCCTGAACTCTCCATCACTTACTAATTACCCCAAACTGCATCACTTACTATTGACCCCTGAACTCTGCATCACTTACTAATGACCTCTGGGTCACTGCTAAACTTTGACCTCTGTGTTACTTACTCCTGACTCCTGAACTCCGCCTTACCTATTGCTGATCTCTGAACTCTGCATTACCTATTGCTGACCTCTGAACTCTGCATCACTTACTACTGACCTCTGCATCAATACTAACCTCTGTGTCACTTACGACAGAGTTTAAAAGTCAAAAGTGAGCCAGAGCAGCAGTACCCCAAATACTGTGAAGAGTCCAGGGTGAAGGAAAACAGAGATAAACGAATAACAGTCAATCATAGCCCTGCACCCCGACTCCCCATGCCTGCTCTAGCACACGCCCCTCCGCAGCATAAACAGTATTTCTGCTGTAGCCGCTTGTGACAAGTGACACAAAAGGGGGACAGAACAGCATTTCCTCACATTTCTTGTGCGATTTGTGAGACCACAGTGGGCCCCACCTCCCTTGGGGCCCTTGTGCACCATACACATTGCCACTGCATTTCCCTACAAGTAAGCTTAAAGCTGAACTGCAAGTAAACAGCTAAATATGCAGATGACATTTTCTTAAAGGAATAGCTTACCTAGCACAGGATTTCAATTTCTGTCTATGTAATACTAGGATTTAGAAAGTTCTGCAATACAGCACAAGTCTGTCAGGCAGGGCAGACGATCAGATTTTTTGCAGTTAAAGGAGAAGTAAGGCCCTACTTCTCCTATAGACATAGCTCCAAACTGTCACTGATTTCGAGGGACTGTCCCTGATTTGGAACAAAGTCCCCCTGTCCCTCTTTCCTCCTCATTTGTCCCTCGTTTTGGTCTTAACTATATAGTTGTATTTAAGATGCACTATTTATCATTCAAAAAGTGATTCCCAGAGCTAAATCTTTCATCCAGTTTCAGAATTTCTACCTTTGTAAATTTCAAAAGCCTGAGTGATCGAGGGTGTTTGATCGCTCAATTCTGAGTGGAGAATGCTGCAACGTGTCGAGTCGATGCTGCGTCCACCTAGGAGTATACATTTTTTTTGTTTGGAAACCCATACTAATACAGGTTTCATCCCTTCTCTGTCTCTGACTGGACAGGAGAAGCAACAGACTCATAAGTTCAACATTTTGTCACTCTACTCTCTCCTATCAGCATTGCAAGAGACTGATACTGAGTCAAATTCAAGTACTCACACTGCTTGCATTTAAGAAAATACAGCATACATTTAATGATGTATTAATGAATATAGAGCTGCATCTATTTGATCTTTTTATACCTGCCTGACATTTAGCTGTAAAGGTAATGTATGGTGGTTCTGTATATATGTACTTACTTATTATGGTCAGGACTAAATAAATACACTTCTTATTTATTTGTTTACTGAAAAACATATGAAATATTGCTTATGAATATGCTCATTTCTATCCAGAAGGTGGCGCTCTGGGTTTCTTTTCAAGTGTTCACCTGTCTATTCATAGCTGTTTTGGTGCTTACTGAGCTAAATAGCCCAAGCTAACTTTTGCATACAAACCTGATTGAGACAGAGGACTTTATATACTGTTGATTGTATATGTACAGTAGATAGTAAGAAACAGATATAAAACATCAAAAGTAAATAGATTAAAGAAATGTAAAATTGCCCCAAATTCGTTTTCTTTTAAAGGCTCACACATGTGGTTACTTGAATTATTGCATAAAAAAACTATCTGAGAAGGGTGATAATGGGCAGAATGGAGACTACAACCTATATGTAAAATTATTTTTCCCTTTGCAGCCCCAATTTAAAAATCCTTCAGGAAATTTTAAATCTTGCTGCGCATTTTTCTGCTGCCCCTCTCAGTGTTTGAATATCCCCCCTTGATAGTAACCTGCAGAGCAGTGGGGGGATTACAGGGGAAGCTTCATGGTGCTCTGTGTTCACATCAAAGGAATTTTTTTTTTTTAAACACATACTGATTCTAATATGTTTTTAACCATTAACAGATTATTTTATTTTCTAATCATAAATATATTTATCTCTGTAATATATGTTGCTTCGGTGAAGCATTTTATATATATATATATATATATATATATTTTTTTTAGCAGAGCTACAAGTGACAGTGTTAGTATTTTTGGCCACAGCTCCCCAAAATACACACATGTGGTGCTCCTCCTCCCCACAGTTTCCTGTGATAGTGAGCTAGGTTTAACTGTGACATTTATGACTGAGGTCCCCAAATAAGGGGACAGACACATAGAGAGCACTGGACAACAAAAGACAACGTCACCAGCTGTGCGGGAACTGGTAAGGAAACTAACCATGACTTCTGAGAACTTACAGAATTACAGGCACAGAAAGTCTACGCTGAATAGCAAGGGAAAAGCTGAAATAAATTGATTTGTGACAGATACCGTAATAGACACCACAAAGCAGCCAGGCATATCAGAGCGAGGAGGACTCAGATGTGAACTGGTTGTGAAACAGGTATTGTATATAACAGAGAAAATTAGATCAAGAGACATAGACGCTATTTAGGTTGAGGTGCAGTGTTAAATTTGTATATCATTAAAAAATTGTTACAAAATGCCTCTTGTTAAAAAATAAAATAAAAAAGACACCAGCACAATGGATAATTACCATGTATCCATCTTACTGTTTTTTTGGGCGATTTTGAAAATGTCCATGTGACCCAGAATGAATGTCTGTCCAAGCTTGGCTAGAAACTGTGGAAAGAAGTAAAGAGGTTAGACCAGGGGGCGCTCTTGTACAAAATCAAAGCTCAACTTTTTGTTTCCCAGCCTTGGGCTCTCTTGAGGAGTGGAGAACAACGGCAGCTGAAATCCTGGCATTGTTCTGAACTGGCAACATCAGTGGAATGAAGTGGTAAGTCCTTACCTCTGCTGCACTTTTGCTGTTTTCCTATTATTTGATTAAAAAAATGTGAACTTTTAAAAATTCTATTTAGGAGTACTTTAAATGAAAAAAGGCAAAAACATCTCTTTGTTTGCTGACTGAGCCTTGATCAGCCATTGACATGGATAATTCATGTGCACCAGCTGAAATTTCTTGGCCCCTAGACAGCTCACTATAGTCTTTAAAAAACTGCTTTTAGCACTTGGAAAAGAGGGATAAATAAAATTCATTAGCATCCACTATGGTAGCTGTGATGCTGCATTGTATGGACATCTGTGGCAGTACTGTTAAAGCTCAACCCTAGCTAAAAGCGTTTTCTTAGTTTTGGATGGAGTGGGGAAGTGTTATAATTTTTGCCATCTATTATTACTGCCTGTATCCTCGTTAAACTGATTTCCCCTCACTTTCAGTCTTTGTTACAGTAAATCCATGACACAGGAATTGATTGGAAATATGTCCAGTGGGAACAGACATAGTAACAATACACTTTTTTAGAGGGGTAGTGAAGAGTTTGGCTTTTTATCCTGTCCCAATGACCCCGATTTCCCTATTTCTTGTCCTGGAGTCATAAGAATAAAAAGTAATGGAAAATCATCCCAACAGAATCAGAGACAACAATACATACTTGACAAAGTTTTAACCTTTCCAAAAATGGCTTTAATCTTGGGATTCCGAAATAGAAAATTCATACTTTGCAAGATTTATAGAGTTTGTCTCCAATATTGGCATTGCAGGTTCAATTAGATCAACATTTGTGGGGCTCCAATTCATCATATCATTCCAGATCCATTACATATAGGGATTACGAAGCACAAATTTTAAATGGTGTGCTCTTCACTGATCAATGGGCAGCTAGTCCACTCACTGCCTCTTGAAATCCTTGGATGCCCATATGCCAGGATTGAGCACTACATGTTAGCATCCACAAGGAATCCAGAAAAATTATGTATTAGAGCAATAAAGTGTGTGTAAACCCTAACAATGAACTTCTCTTATTTGCAACCTTTTCGTCTGGTAAATACACCATTGAAAGTGTATTGTTTTATCCGCTCAATAGGTGCAAAATAGTACCTGTTGATCATTATAGAAATTCAGAGTTGTCTTGGGTTCCCTAGTTCTTATCTTTGACTACAGAATTTTTAGATACATTTAGATAAATATTTACATAAATCTCTATGTTGTAGAGAAATTACATAGTTTGATGAATTTAAAAAAGACAACTGGGCAGGGCTGACACCATTCAGTCTACAAGAATGTTGTGTTGTCAGCCCACAACAGGACACGATTAGTGCAGGGTTTTTTTTTTGTCCTTGCAAGATCTTCACAGGGATAAAATATGTTAAATATGCATGAAATGTACCACACATGCTTTTTAGCCACTTTAAGTTAGATGTCACTAATAGGTCTCATGCTTGGTAATGAACTAGGAACCCTACTAAAACCCAGTCATAGAATTATTAGTATATAAAAGGTTTATTTTAATGTTTGGTGCTGAAGTTTGCACCTTGTTTCCCGATCCATCCTTAAAAAATGGAGAGAAAGGAGATTAAGATGTTAAAGGAACCAAAAAAATTCTCCAAGGGAGTGCTAGAGGAACTAAATATTACTCACATATCACAAGCTTGAAATTAGTGCTACGAGTAAATGATATGTGCACCCTGAATTATGGGTAGCGGGGACATTTTTGTGATACATGTAGTGGGAAGGGAAAAAAGTGAGGTGTGTAATGTGATAAAAGATTATGAAAACAGATGAATAAGATAAGAGGTTAACCAAAAGACTCAACAGGAACATGATTTGTCTGATCACTGAAGTCACTCTTATGGGAAGGATAAAGGTTGGTTAGGATGTATAGCACTTAACAGCCATTGATCTGAGTCAGACCGAGAAATGTGAGATGTATTATAGAAAGGTAGAGACTGAGATGACTTGCAAGGAAGTATTTGTGTGCTGCATCTGAACAGCTAAATGATAAACTGTGTTAATCTCTTTCCTACGTAATATTTCAAATTACGTTTTTGAATAACCTTTTTTTTTTTGACAGGATCCCCACATTGCAGGATGTCAGTTCCATCTCACGCTTGGGTACATTTCCTCATTCTCTTCCCACAGACTCTTATACTTGGTAAATATCCTAATATCTACAGGCACACATTGCATACGTGCATTTGTAACTCCACTCTAAACTAAAGAGATAGCTTTGGTGGAATGAAAGATTGAACATAGACATAACATGGCAGTTGAATAAAACCATAAGCTTATTATTTTAAACAGTTATGTTGCTAAATATGGAAAATCATTTTGCCTGACTGTTATATTTATACTCTAAGCCAAGGGTATTCAAACTATGGCCCGTGGGCCACATCTGGCACAATAAAAGGTCAGCATACTCAGATTCAGTGCACAGACTGATGATTCAGGTCAGTTGATCTCCGCTTCTGATGGGGTCTCTGATGTGAGGGGGAAATCTGGTGGGGACCCTTACATATGGGGAAACTCTAAGAGGGACCTTGATGTAAGGGGAAGTTTGATATGTAAGTGGGGCTCTGAAATGATGGGGAGGCTTCTGATGTGAAGGGGGAACTTCTGATGTGATGGGGCTTTTGATAGGAAGTTTATTCTTGGAGAACATTTCAATTTTATTTCTTCAGATTTTTTTCAATATCTGAAAAATAAACAATTTGGCCCTCATACTGAACAGTTTGGGGACCCCTGGTCTAAACAAACCTCCAGAACTAGCCTTATCTTGGTTGAGAGTTAGATATTGGTCAGGAAATGCCAATGTCTGATGTCCTTTGTCAGATCAGAAGGTGCCTGGTTAGGTGAACGTATCTAGGGCTTTTGGTAGCATCTACTGGTTCCTTACGTAAACTGGACATCATTTTACCTATCTTCTGCTAGATCCTTTGTTCATTCGCTTGAATGTTACTTTCCTTTAACTATGGCAATTCCACAATATTATTGGATATTTACGGCAGTATTGGGTAAAGACCATATTCTTTATGGAGGTTTTCCAACTTCAATAAACACTGTTTACAGACTGGGATAACTGTTAGGGTTACATCGGCGTAAGGCAGTGGTCAGGCTTTCATTCTATAGAATGATAATCGCTGAAATGAGCATACTTGACAGCCAAGTGTTCATGTTCTTGCCTTGTATATTCACTGCCTCATTTGACAGTCTTATATCAGAAGAACGATAAAGACCAGCCAGAAAAATTCATGCTGGCTAACTGATTCTTCCTCTGAGAATGATCAGCCAAGAGGTATTTGAAAAAGTCTATAGTAGACTGGAATAGTCTATAGAACATTATGTTGGTTTCTGGTCTTCTGCTACTAGACTAATCAGCCAAAAAATAATCAAATTTTCTGCTTGATAACAAATGAACTTTCCAAAAGGTAGATTTTTTTACAAGATACAGGTCACGGAAAGGGTTTGGAGGGTTGCCTACTGTTCGAAAATTATACCCTGTGCGGTTCTAATCAAAAAATAAAATAGTTCCCTTGTCAGGGACTTGCTCCTCAAAAACAGAGCTTTAATTGTTTATGGCTTTCTTTCAACTTTACCAAAAGACACTGTTTATTATTAGGATCAATTTACGAAGCGCCCACACCAGAATAATTCATATTTTCGACATTTCAATGAGATCCACAGAGTCCAATGGGATTTTGAAATCTCCATGTTAACATTTTGCGATTCATCTCTATTAGTTTTGAGTTTTTACTTTTTCAAAAGACATAAGGTTATAGAACACGTAACCTCTACAAACCTAAGAACTTCAAGTGTATTTATTGCAGCAGTTACTACTAAATTGAACCTTAACAGGCACCCTCTGCTGACACATATTAGCATTAACTACCTACTTCTCCTTGTATGTGCAATTACAGCCCCCTAAATATCAAATGCAAATACCGATTTTCAGAAGGTGTGTGGCCAGTTTAATCCCTGAGTTGAAGATAAGGGTCATGGGTCATCAACTGGTCTTTCAGAGCTAGATTTTCTTTTACATCTGTTAATAATCTATATTCTATATTCTGCTATTTTCTCTATATTCTTCTAATATTTAAGGACTATCAAAGACAGGCAAAGGTGCATAAGAATTGGTCAATGGAAAGTAAGCTATTCATATAAGCATAGCAGACACTACTAAACAGTCCAGAAGCTTCGTTTTGATATTTCTGTGTAGCAAAGCAGATGAGTACACATGACAAAATCAGGCTGATGGATCCGCATTTGACCTGGATTGCTCTAGTATTCTGTCTGGCAGAGAACAGTTCACTCATCTCCGCTGAGAAATTATAATGAGAGGAGACAATGAAACTGATCACAGCTAATTAGCATTTTTATTTGAGTTGCCTGGTTAGCTTGTTTAGGAATCAGCAGCACAGCCAGTTTCAAAGTTCACTCATATCTGCATGTAGGTTACCTCTATATTATTTCCATGTTAAAAAACTGTATAGTTTCTTAATGAAGGACAGATATGTAAGAAAACATGATGTGAATGTGAACATACCACAACCAGAAAGAAGACTAGACTGGTCATCACATATCTATATTAGTACAATAAAATACAAACTATGAAATGGTAAATTAGTTCCTATATTCACCATTCTACTCCACGACAACACTGGCATTGCTGCCTATGATGAACATCCAGTTCTCATTAAGATCTTTACTGGCTTGTACAGTATTTAACACTTCAAGAATGAATACTTTTTCTCACAAGAAACCTCATCTTCTACATATTGTCCAACTCCAACCAGATAGAAATAATAAGTCCTGGCCACTGACCTCACTAGAGAGTTCACCCTTGTCACCAGTGTTGATACTGAAGAGTCCTTGTCCAAAATATGTATATGCCAATTTCTAACAAAACACATAGATTTCGCCTCAGAAACGAGGCCCAGAAGAAGTAATACACTCATACTTTTCCCAAACAGATCAAAGTATTTAAATCACAGCATGAGCCAAAACTTTTTTGCATGTAGCATCCTCCTAGATAGGTGCTAGGATTAGATAGATTGAAATAGTATGTGTTTTGATAGGTACATTTAGTTGCCACCCTGTAGCCAGTGTGGTTGTGATTATTTGTTAGGGAAAAGCATTGTTTGCTCACTATAATCAGTGCAGCTACATTCTGTTAGTAGGTCTGCTCAGCGTGCTCAGCTTCTGTCAGTCTGATAGCTCGCTTTGCATCCAGAAAGCTTGAGAAGTTTCTGGATGAAAGGCATAGAGCTATTCAGATGGCAGCTTGAATTCTCTCCATATAAAGACCCAGATCTCAGTCTGCAGCAAAGGAGCCAAAGCTCCATCAACATTGGCCTGGCAAATCCCAGGGAGGCAGGCTCTGAAGGTATGCTGGGAGACTGTATATATTCTGTGAGCACACTGAGCTCTGGGTCTTTTACTGGAGAAGATTAGTCCTTCCTTCCAGGCAATGCTTCTATATGTCTGCTGTCGTGAGGCCTCAGGTGTACGACCTAAGGATCTGGGATGCTGAGACCCTGGAGCTAGAAAGAAAGCTGATTGAGGGAGGGGCTGTCCTCTGAAGATCTAGTCTGGTATCATCGGAGAGATCTTGGGGACATTTGTGTTTTTGCCACCCCTCTGGTGCTGGAGTCAGCTGTAGTTAAAGGTGACACCAGCTGGTGTCCTGGAGAGAAAGTCTGTCTAATCTTCTATTTAAAGGGATTCTGCTCTTATGGCTCAAAGAAATGAGTTTGCAGTTAACTACTACTACTGTTACCTTAAAGCTGAAATGTACTGTTTGCTACAAGCACAGTCTTTAATATAGCTTGTCCAAAATGAATTGCCTAAGTCCTCAAGTTGTACATAGTTCCTGTTTTTGGAGTATTCCACTCAATTCCCTTAACCCTATGCATTTTCTTAAAAAATAAAACAATAACAACACCTCTAGATTGATCACTGAATGAACGTGTGAATGAGCCCGTGTGCCTGGCTGCGGGGAGAAGCTAGTGGGGAATACCTGGACAGTATTCCTGCAGCTCTTATGGAAGTATCGCTGCTTAAGCATACCTGTATCGCTGCTTAAGCATACCTGTTTAAGCCCCTCTTACTGCAATTTGGCCACTCATAATTTGTGTAGCACACAATGTATCATTATAGTTCGGTGACCAATTTTTTGAGAGTATATTAAAAATAAGAGCACATTTTCTTGGGTGTCGCTACAAATGGTTGAGTATCAGTGGCGTGTCCCTGAACTTCAAGGGTTAACTGTTTTTTTATAAAAAGCAGCTTTACCCATCCCATCCTCCACATCCCTAGCAGCCAGTGCCCTCCTATGCTCCAGCAGGGGACTTTCCCTTTGAGCCCTCAAGTCCATTGAAGACTATGGGCACTGCATCAGGCTTGATGATGTCAGAGGGAATCCAAATGCCATATCATAGAGAAAGAGTCTGTGGGAACCAGTCTAGTAATGTGGAAGAGTCTGTGGGAGCAGAGAACAATGTAAGTAAAAGTGCATTTCCTGTCCCCAAGAGATAAATGAGCAGTTAAAATTTGCAATGCAGGGGCAGCACCGCTGCAAGGGAAGATATTTACTTTTCCTGCAGTTCAGCCTTAGGTCTTTACATAAGGAATAGGAAGGCTTTTTTTTATGTGTTTATTTTCTGACTCTTTGTCCCCATAAACACTTTATTCACCTCAGGACGGCCCATGTCAATAAAAATTGCTTAGTGATGGAAGTTTAAATTGGGTCAAGGGCAAATATTATACAAATAGGTCCCTACACACTACCCACCACCCCAGGCTGAACATTTTTGAACGTCAAACTCATTGTCTAGGGTGGCTTCTAATGTTTTCATTGTATATTTTATGATGCTGCTCATTGACCGTCCAGCACTCATATTTTTCAATAACAGCTGTTATCATAGGCACCTTAACAGCAGCAAATGTAATCTGACAAACGTGAAGCTTGCAGCTCCTGTACAATAATTTGTGAACTTATAAATGTATTGCCTGAAGAATACTTTGGAAATTACCCTAGTACAGAAGAGGATTGAGCTATGGAATTAGTTTATAGAATCAAAAAGATGCATGCTGCCACCCAGTGGGGTCATGAATCTATCTACGGATAATTCAGAAAATGGTATCTAGTGAGCCAAATTGTACTAAGGGCAATCATAAATCTACTATAACCACTTAAAAACCGGAAGGATTTGCCCCCTTAATGACTAGGACATTTTTTGCAATACAGCACTGTGTTGCTTTGACTGACAATTGTACCCCACAAATAGAGCTTTCTTTTGGTGGTATTTGATCACCTCTCTTTTTGCGCTATGAACAAAGAGTGACAATTTTATTTTATTTTATTTTTTTATTATATATATATATATATATATATATATATATATATATATATATATATATATATATATAAAAAAAATCGCAATAGGCATATATTGATTGGTTTGCACAAAAGTTATTGCGTCTACAAACTATGGGATAGATTTAGGGACTTTTTAAAAAAATTGATTCTACTGGTTATGGCGGTGATCTGCGATTTTTAGCGTGACTGCGACATCGCGGCGGACAAATCTGACCCCAAATGACACTTTTTGGGGACCAGTGACATTATTACATTGATCAGTGCTATAAAAATGCACTGATCAATGTAAAAAATACACTGGCAGGGAAAAGAATTAACACTAGGCGGTCAAGGGGTTAACTGTGTTCCCTAGTTGTGTTCTAACTGTTGGGGGGATGGGCTGCCTGGGACATGACAGAGATCACTGTTTCTGATCACTGGGAATAGTAGATCTCTGTCATGTCTCCTGTCAGAATGGGGATCCGCCTTGTTTACAAAGGCAGATCCCCATTCTGCCTCTGTACTAGGTGATCACGGGTCGCTGGTGGACATCGAGTCTGCCCGACCCGTGAGCAAGCTCCCGTAGCTTGTAGCCCACCCGCAACTGTGCCTGCGCGAGCCGACATACAATGACCCTGAATCGCGCAGGAGAGCCAACCTGCCGCAGTACAACTGCGGCGGCAGTCGTTAACTGGTTAAAATGTATTTCCTATAAATATTATATAAATACTAAACAAAATAAAATATCCAATGATCACAAAAAAGTGTTTGCTATTATCAAGGCTATCTTAAAGCCCAACTCCACAAAACAATTTTCCCATCTCTCCCTCCCAGCCCACCCTGCCAGCTAACTTTTCCTTACCTGGTGATGTCAGTTATACTCCGCTGAGTCCTCCCATCCAGGTCCCTTGCTGACAGTGTTTCCACCTGCAGGGATCCCTAGTCCATCGTCACATGTTAACTCTTCACTCCCCCAGTCCACATCAACTTTCTTCTGAATCTTAAGAGGACCTTACCGATGTGGACTGGACACCCAGAAGAAGGATTCACCAGGAAATAAACTGTGAGGAGAAGGGCTCATTGCTAGATGATCATGTGCCAAGGCTTCAGGTAAGTAAAAATGTGGATTTTGAGAGGTTTTTTTGTTAACCCATCGTTCAGATAGAGAGGGGTGGTAGGGGGAGTTACATTAATCTTGAAGTTGGCTTTAGCACCTAACAACTGAATAGCCAAACTATAAATATGTTTCATGCAGACAGGTGCAGACCCATGTGAAGCAATCGATTTACTTCCAAATTAGAGTGTGCTGTTGAAAACACTACTCACAGCGCTACGCCTTTAAGTTATAATGTCTAGCTTATAGGAAATCATGTGTTATCACAATACTATTTTAAATGCTGCATCCAAAACTATTACTCCTTCAAACATGCACATATCATGTACATGTAGTAACATATACAGTCCGCAGTATTATTAGGCAGTTCTCACGGTCCTTCCAATGCTGAAAAAATCCAATGGATATCAGATAATCATTCACACTTGTTTCATCTGTGTTAGTATGGTAACACCCGTGAAATCTCTCGTGCCAAAAAAATCAATTATGTGCTCTGCAGACACAATTCTGTGCTCCTCTCTTGTACTCACACTCACCAGAAGCTATGGACCCCATGCATAAGCACGTGAGTCCAATGTGCCTTATATGCTGATATATGCAGATGTATGCTCTCCTTCAGTGTATTTTCTTCTCCTCCCAGTCTCCTTCCTTTGTTGTTTCAGGTTTTTGGGAAGCCCCTGTGTCTCTCATATATATATATATATATATATATATATATATATATATATATATATATATATATATATATATATATATATATATATATATATATATGAGGGACGGAAAGTATTCAGATCCCCTTACATTTTTCACTCTTTGTTATATTGCAGCCAATTGCTAAACTCATTTAAGTTCATTTTTTTTCCTCATTAATGTACACACAGCACCCCATATTGACAGAAAAACACAGAATTGTTGACATTTTTGCAGATTTATTAAAAGAGAAACTGAAATATCACATGGTCCTAAGTATTCAGACCCTTTGCTGTGACACTCATATATTTAACTCAGGTGCTGTCCATTTCTTTGGATCATCCCTGAGATGGTTCTACACCTTCATTTGAGTCCGGCTGTGTTTGATTATACTGATTGGACATGATTAGGAAGGCCACACAGCTGTCTATATAAGACCTTACAGCTCACAGTGCATGTCAGAGCAAATGAGAATCATGAGGTCAAAGGAACTGCCTGAAGAGCTCAGAGACAGAATTGTGGCAAGGCACAGATCTGGCCAAGGTTACAAAAAAATTTCTGCTGCACTTAAGGTTCCTAAGAGCACAGTGGCCTCCATAATCCTTAAATGGAAGACATTTGGGACGACCAGAACCCTTCCTAGAACCGGCCATCCGGCCAAACTGAGCTATCGGGGGAGAAGAGCCTTGGTGAGAGAGGTAAAGAAAACCCAAAGACCACTGTGGCTGAGCTCCAGAGATGCAGTCGGGAGATGGGAGAAAGTTGTAGAAAGTCAACCATCACTGCAGCCCTCCACCAGTCGGGGCTTTATGGCAGAGTGGCCTGACGGAAGCCTCTCCTCAGTGCAAGACACATGAAAGCCCGCATGGAGTTTGCTAAAAAAACACCTGAAGGACTCAAAGATGGTGAGAAATAAGATTCTCTGGTCTGATGAGACCAAGATAGAACTTTTTGGCCTTAATTCTAAGCGGTATGTGTGGAGAAAACCAGGCACTGCTCATCACCTGTCCAATACAGTCCCAACAGTGAAGCATGGTGGTGGCAGCATCATGCTGTGGGGGTGTTTTTCAGCTGCAGGGACAGGACGACTGGTTGCAATCGAGGGAAATATGAATGCAACCAAGTACAGAGATATCCTGGACGAAAACCTTCTCCAGAGTGCTCAGGACCTCAGACTGGGCCGAAGGTTTACCTTCCAACAAGACAATGACCCTAAGCACACAGCTAAAATAAGGAAG
The DNA here is from genome assembly GCF_042186555.1 of Aquarana catesbeiana. Taxonomy (NCBI): domain Eukaryota; kingdom Metazoa; phylum Chordata; class Amphibia; order Anura; family Ranidae; genus Aquarana; species Aquarana catesbeiana. Next base: position 92,107,824 of record NC_133330.1, read on the forward strand.
GAGTGGCTTCACAACAACTCCATGACTGTTCTTGAATGGCCCAGCCAGAGCCCTGATTTAAACCCAATTGAGCATCTCTGGAGAGACCTAAAAATGGCTGTCCACCAACGTTTACAATCCAACCTGACAGAACTGGAGAGGATCTGCAAGGAGGAATGGCAGAGGATCCCCAAATCCAAGTGTGAAAAACCTGTTGCATCTTTCCCAAAAAGACTCATGGCTGTATTAGATCAAAAGGGTGCTTTTACTAAATACTGAGCAAAGGGTCTGAATACTTACCATGCGATAAATACCATGCGATATTTCAGTTTTTTCTTTTTTAATAAATCTGCAAAAATGTCAAAAATTCTGTGTTTTTCTGTCAATATGGGGTGTGTACATTAATGAAGAAAAAAATGAACTTAAATGATTTTAGCAAATGGCTGCCATATAACAAGGAGTGAAAAATTTAAGGGGGTCTGAATACTTTCTGTCCCCACTTTGTATATATATATATATATATATATATATATATATATACACACATACACACACATTTATACCGTTATGCCGCGTACACACGATCGGAAATTCGGCCAGCAAAAGACCGATGAGAGCTTTTGGTCGGAAATTGCGACCGTGCGTATATTCCATCGGACCTTTGCTGGCCGAATTTCCACCAGCAAAAGATTGAGAGCATGTTCTCAATTTTCCCGACAGAAAAAGTTTATATCGGAAATTCCGTTCGTGTGTATGCAATTCCGACGCGCAAAAAAACACGCATTATCAGAATCAAGTACGAGACGGAGCCGCTCAGTCTGGTAAAACGACCGTTTGTAATGGAGATGGCACATTCCTCACACTGCAAATTTTTCAATCTTTACAATGCATCGCACTCTCTTCTTCTTTATAATGCTAGAAGAATGAAGTTGTTTTGCTGCTCATATTCACACAGACTTCTCACAAATGTATTTCTTTATTATTTCTCGTGATCTCCTGAATAATCTTTTTGGTTTTTAAAGCCAGATCTCCGTAATAATGTTTATAATTCATTTTTATAGTCATTTTTTATTTTTTTTTTTGAGTCAAGATCTCCTGTTGTTTTTTCTTATTTTTTATAGTGATCTCCATTTTTTTGTATGTCACGTTTCCACAACACCATTATTATCTTGTCTTTGTAAATCTCAATGAGGTTGGTTGGTGTCCCTTGTTAATTTGACATTGTATTTTTTAAATGTACCTGCCTACTCCAAAAAAAAACTGTCCTTTTTGAAGTAAAACAAATAGGCAAGTATTTCTGGAAACAAAATATCCATTTATTCTGAGTCATAACAAAATAAAGAGGAAGGCAACGCTGGAGAAACTGGTGAGATTTGCAAAGCCTTTGTACCCCAGAGCAGACATCAATAATTTTACAGTCAAAATTGGTGGCCTGAGGAGTCCTTATAATAGTGAGCACAATCCGGTCCAGGACTACAAGAGATCAGGAACAGCAACAGATGACATATCTGGCCCCAGACTGTGGTCATACAACAGCCTGCATCTTTTGCCAGACCAGACTGAACCCAGGCCATCACTCTCTGGTCTTCCTTAGACGTGGCAGGAGGTGGAGGAGGAGGACCATGGTTCAACTCACAAATGTGGCTTTGACTTTTGAGTTGGCCCGTCAAGCCATTGTTTAGGGCTTGTAACATCACTTCCTCACATAAGAGGCATTGGCCCTCCTCCATTCCAGCATTTTGCATGCTGTAATGTATGCAAAGTCCTCTTGAACGCTGTGGGGGGTTCTGAGGACCGCAGTAGCCTTCAGAAATAGGCCAATTGCTGCCTCATTCATTACCCACCAGATGTAGCAACATATATTGGATTTCCTCCTCGTCATATATAACACAGTGTTGCTGTCAAAGATCCTTCATTTTCACTTGTGGACTTTACTTTGTTTTATGAATTTTATTGTGATTTTTAAAATATCACTATACACTTGTTTGATGAGTACACATATCACTTATGAAAGGTGACACATCCCTGTATTCACCGAACATATATTAGATGTCACCTAGCGCTGCATTTATTTTTTGTTTATACTCACTTTTACACGGTTATTATACTGGTGATGCTGGCTGCTGATTTATCCTAAAAAGAAAATTTCTTAGTAGCGCAACAATACCTTTTTTCTCTGCCTCATTCATGTTACTCCTCTTCCTGACACTTTTTGGTGGAAGTCGGAGGGGAGGGACCTGCGATTCTGGCAGGCTACTGGGCCCAGCCACCTCCTGGCTGCCACTTTCCACTGCCTGGCTGAGGCTTTCCTGTGTATGAAAAAGGGACATTATTTTAGTTTTTGGTTTATCAATCACACACAATTTTCAACTCATGATTGATGCAAATTTAATGTTAATAAATAGAAACGACTATCATTCTGACCCCAGCATTTTTCATTCTTGTCCCAATCATTTGTGGCCACTACTGTCTATTGATATGTAAACCACTTTGTGAAATCAGAAATTAGTGATCAAAATTAGCATATATTGAACATCATTAATTTGACAACCAGAAATATTCTGAAGAATGCTATACCTGGCTCAAGCTGGGCTCCTCCACATGTTGCTGCCTGGAAGGCCCAGGTTGTACGTCAGAAGCCTCAGCTGGGGGGGGGGGGGGGGGGGAGTGTGGAAAGAAGACTGGAAAGTGCTGGCTTGGGTTCAGTCTGGCCTGCCAGAAAATGCAGTCTGTCATAGTACCACAGCCTGGGGACATAAATGTCATCTGCTGCAGCTCCTGATCTCAGGGAATCCTGGACCTTCATGAGCTCCCTATTATAAGTGCTACTCATGCCACCAATTAGGGCCTTCAAATAGGGGATGTCTGCCGTGGGGATCACCGGCTTCACAAATTCCACCAATTTATCCAACGCTGCCTTCCTCTTTGTTTGATTGTTATAATAGGGGTGGTTTTCCTGCCACAGACAGGGCAGCTCCCTGTACATATCAATGAATATGGGCATAAAGTCCTCGTCATTGAATAGATCCATTTTCTCTGCAAGACACAACACAAGACAAACCCTAATGTCAGGCGAAACTCTCCTAATCTTGACCCAATATAGGCCTCAATCTATAAGCAGTATAGGCCACTGATGCACCAACTTAAAATTGTACCTTCGTTATAACGATCGGCGCTTCCGCTACACCTTCCTCCGCTCACAGATCGTACGTAAGACGCACGCGTGTTACGCTTTATATACACTGCGCATGCATGAAACTCCGCCCGCGTCGCCCGCCCCTGACGTTCTTTCTAGAATATTCCCCGCCCCGTCTTTTTCATCGCAGTGGGAGACAACATGGAGGAGACTCAGCAGGTGCGTAGTAGCAGAAACGAGGAGGAAAGCCCGGAGCAAGAAATGTCCCGATCCAGGGAGAAGATTTAAGGCCTCAAATATGTCCTTTGAAGAGATGGTGGACATATTGAAGAGGGCTATGATGGGAAGTATGGACCGTACCTAAACCCAAATGTGAGAAAGGCCAAAATCATGACTAAAGTTGTTAAGAGTCTGTGCCAGAAATTTGGGATATCTCGATCCAAGGAGCAATTGAGGAAACGCTGGTTGGACCTCAAATTAAGGGAGCAGGATCAGTACAGAAAGATCAAGAAAGTGCTTCTAAAAAGTAAGTAGTTGTCATGTGTTCCTATTCTTATTATCATTTGCATGCTGCGCCATGTGCTTTTCTTTACTGTTGGACGGTTCCCGACTGGCGCACGCCGATGTACGTCGACAGAATGGCGTGGCTGGGCAAATGGGCATACCCATTTATCCCTTTAAATTTGCCGCCGTGCCATTGCGTGCGCGTGGGCCCGGGAGCTCCGTGAGTCGGGTCGTGGGTCCCGCAGACTCGATCGCTGCGGGGATACCCGTGATCGCCTCCTGGAGAGGAAGAACGTGGAGATGCTAATGTAAACAAGCATCTCCCCGTTCTGCCTAGTGACGGTGTCACTGATCTCTGCTCCCTGTGATCGGGAGCAGAGATCAGTGACGTGTCACACGTAGCCATGCCCCCCCCACAGTGAGGAACACTCCCCAGGACATACTTAACCCCTACACTGCCCCCTAGTGGTTAACCCCTTCACTGCCAGTGTCATTTACACAGGAATCAGTGCATTTGTATAGCACTGATTGCTGTATAAATGACAATGGTCCCAAAAATGTGTCATAAATGTCTGATGTGTCAGCTATAATCTCGCAGTCATGATAAAAATCACTGATCGCCGCCATTACTAGTAAAAAAAAAAAAAATCAATAAAAATGCCATAAAACTATCCCCTATTTTGTAGACGCTCTAACTTTTGCGCAAACCAATCAATAAACGCTTATTGCGATTTTTTTTACCAAAAATATGTAGAAGAATACGTATCGGCCTAAACTGAGGGGAAAAAATTTTTTTTTAAATATTTTTTGGGGATATTTATTTTAGCAAAAAGTAAAAAATAATGCTTTTTTTTCAAAACGCTATTTTTCGATATTTTTTGTTTATAGCGCAAAAAATAAAAACTGCAGAGGTGATCATATACCACCAAAAGAAAGCTCTATTTGTGGGAAAAAAAGGACGTTAATCTTGTTTGGGAGCCACATCGCACAACCGCGCAATTGTCAGGTAAAGCGGCGCAGTGCCGAATCGCAAAAAGTGCTCTGGTCAGGAAGGGGGTAAATTTCTTCTGGTGCTGAAGTGGTTAAAATGGCTACTTTCATGTTCGTGGGCACAGTAATCGGTCATAGTAAACATTGTTCGTTTGCAAATAAATACGCTGTTTTTGCCAGATACAGGGTTAACTACATTTGGTCATGATAATTTTAGGACATTGTTGTCTAGATGTGTTTCAAACTAGAATGAATTGCGAACTTGATTCAGTGTAATGTAAGGAGAGGACACTCAGCAGCTGTTTACACATCTGGACACAGGAGCACTAGTGTGGGACACAAGAACAAACTTTTTAGGGTGTCCCACACAGGTGCTCCAGTGGATACTTGGAGTGTCTACATGTGTGAAAATTGTCCAAAAAAAAGGAAGTATTCCAGCTTTGATAAGGGAAAAAATCATGTCTTCAGCTTTGAACCCTGCCAAAACAGACAATTGTACCCCACTTCCAAACAATGTTTCATATTCCTATTTCTGGACTCAAGTATCTGTGTGTTAAGTATACCTTTTGTTTCATTCTCATAGGGGAACAAAGACTCGGAAAATATGAGGACACCAGGGACCCCCCCCCACTTCCTGAAGAAGGGGAGCAAAGGTCACAACCTGAGGATGTGGAGAAAGGAGAGGTGGTGGAGATTGTCACCACAACAGGTCAGTGTCGGACACCAAAGATTCAGGTAATAGATGTATGCCTGCATATTTACAATACATGATGTGTATTTTTTTTAGGTGATGTTCAGGTTGTGGTACCAAAATCCAGTGATTTTACCAGTGACAGTACACAATGGATGACCCAGGAAATCATGTTTTGTAGTCAGGATTTGGACATTATCAAAGAAAAAAACAAGGAGATTGAACAAAGACTGAAGAACATGATTGATGTACTAGGGAGAATTTAAACCCTAAATTTTACAAAAAAATTATCTAAAGTTTTAATACAGTTTAAAAGCCAAATTTGGAAGATGCACACAGTGCGTCAACATGTGCTCTCTGCTATCAGTTGATTTCAATGTACGCGTTTTGTGGGTGCAACCCCTTCCTCACAACTCTGGTAGGTGAGAGGAAGTGGTTGGGAGATAGCACATCTTGACATTAGGTATGGGATCAGAAAGGAAATCCCCATTTTGACTCACAATTTGTGTGCATCTTCTAAATTTGGCTTTTACAGGGGTGACTTCACCTCATCTGATGAAGGCAAGATCAAGACCCTTTTCACACTATAAAATGTCTGATATTGCCTTCTTTTTTGCAATGTTGAACTTTGTAAGTTCCAGAGTTGTGAATGTTATGTTTTTAAACATGCCTGTTTCTGTATTTTTTCAGAAATTTTAAGGTAAAACTTTGAAAAAAAAAATGTGTTTTTTTTTTACCGCCAAATGTTTTATAAAACGCACATGTGAATGTGCATGGAGTAAAAGGTTTTATAATCAACAATGTGTGGCTTCTTCTTTCAATGATCAATACCAGTTTTTGTGTTAAGATGGTGTTTACAGTGACAATGGGTGTTATTTAATAATGAAAAAACCACTTGGCACTACAAGTGCACTAGGAGAACCTAGGAGACAGCTAAAAGAAACCCAAGCAGTAAATGAAAACCAAGATTTGATCTGATAAAAAAGAAAATTTATTCAAAATGTGCTGGCATAGCAATGGCCCCCCTACCCGTAAAATATTCAACATATTTTTCTCGCACTTCACGGGGCTTTGGGGAGACAAGCCAGGATGGACAAGCCAGGGCCATCATTGGAGTTTCTGAAAGTCCCGCCTCAGGCCCAACTGAGGCAACATAAGTAGGATTATTACACCAAGCCCCCTCACAGCACGAACTCTACGACAAGCACGTACCCGCAACATGGCTTCAAAATGGTCGGCTGGTCAGAACGAACTAAACAGAACACACTGAAGAACAGTAAGGCCTGTGAAGAGCGAGCTGAAACTCAGAAATGAGTGGACAAGAACGCACTGAAAAACAGATACGAACTGACTCCACACGCACTAAAAAACAGCTACGAACCCACAAGCACAAACTGAACAGCAGTAAAACGATCTGAAAAAGCAGGAGTCTGAAAACGTGAACCGTCTCTCACCAAACTTCTACTAACACGAGATAAACATGAGATTAGCAGAAGGAGCCCAAAGGGTGGTGCGCTGGCTATTGAACTTCCCTTTTTTAGTCCCGTCGTACGTGTTGTACTTCAGCGCATTCTGGATGGTCGGACTTTGGTGTGACCACGTGTATGCAAGAGAAGCTTGAGCATAATTCCGTCAGAAAACCATCATAGCTTTTTCCGACGAGAATTCCGATCGTGTGTACGCGGCATTATATTGTTAACCCTTTACCTGTTTCCCCACCCATCCCAGTTTTTACCAGGACACTCGCTCTCAGGCTTGAGAGCTTAAAAATAATTTTTCTGCAAACTCTGAGACTATGTAAACAAAAGTAGAATACCGTGCTATATCACAACACAGAACATGTGCAGCTGCTGCTGAGATACACCCAATAGTATAAAGGAAAAGAACAGTAGCAGCGCTAAGATTGAAAAAAAATTGTGAATATAATTCCAAATATTGATTGGTTAGCACCAGTGTTAAAACACTACTAAATTAATCACTCAATTAGTTGATTAAAAGAGATCTATAGCGTAAAAAACCTTAACACAAGGGATATATATTGATTATAGGATCAGTAAATAATTATTAACTGAAAGGTGTTCAAAATAAAAAAATAAATAATAAATAATAATCAAAAGAATATTCAAAAAATGTGCAAAGGTGTTAAAGTTCATAAATATGGTAGAAATAATTCCGTGACAAATCCACCACCGCATCCAAGAAGTGACCACCATGAGAAACTCCCAAGGAGTTGACGTGCTGACATCACCGCATACCAGTGTCTCTATTGGATGGGCGTTTTTTGTCTAGCCGGCCGGCTTTCCCTGTTGATTGCTTTTAATTTCTGTAAGTGCAATATATTTTTTATCCTTTAATAAATCTTCCTTATGGTATAACGCTATGGCGAGCCTTTTCTTTTTGGGTTTTATATGATGGATTGTCGGAGGTCTCTGGCCTAAGAGAGCTTGCTGATTATCCATATCATCTGATGAATGCTGAATTTCCCTTTGACATCCGCTCTGTCCTTAATACCAGCTTGAGATTCAGCGCTACCTGCCTGTTTTGGGATAAAGGCCCTGACCGGGTTTGAGATCACAAGCTTCTCCTGCTTGCTGTTTGGTAAGCCTGCATTTCTCATGGTGGTCACTTCTTGGATGTGGTGGTGGATTTGTCACGGAATTATTTCTACCATATTTATGAACTTTAACACCTTTGCACATTTTTTGAATATTCTTTTGATTATTATTTATTATTTATTTTTTTTATTTTGAACACCTTTCAGTTAATAATTAACTCAGTTTATAATCAATATAAATACCTTGTGTTAAGGTTTTTCACGCTATAGATATTGTTAATATCAAAAAGAAAAAGCCGAGCAACATGAGGCTATAAAAAGGTGATAGTGAATATCCACATTTATCTATGTCAAATGAAGGATATGATTACTCCCAATAAAATACTAACATGAATCTATATGATAACCATATGCATCATGATAATAAAACATAAATGCTATTAAATTAGCTACACAATATATCTCAAGAGTGTTCTGAGTACAACTCTTATTAACAGAAAGTCCTCATAGAGAGCAATGTTGCCAATTACATAGTATGCAATGTCCTTAGTTCACTGGTTATTGGTGACTTAAAACCAAAAAACACCGCAGAGGTAGATAGAAAGATTCCTCCACCTGGAAAATGACTGTTGTTTACCAGCTGCGTTGATCTCTTTTTAAGGAGATCGCATTCACTTGTGGCATATACCCCTGCCAGGGTCTCTATATTCGCCAGCCAGATATCACCTCTCTTTCTGTTAAATTGCCTCTGAGTGGCTCCCGATCAGCAGTTCCCCATGTTAAAAAGAAGGGCTTCCATAGTGTGATACCTTAACATTTATTAATCGTTAAAAGAACAAGATTGCACTTACAAGATTATCTTGGGTTAAAAGCATTACAAAGTAACTCAAGCCGGCCGGCTCTCGATATTCGCCCGTTACTTCCGGGACTTCGTGTATTGTTAATCAACTAATTGAGTGATTCATTTAGTAGTGTTTTAAAATTGGTGCTAACCAATCAATATCAATATTATTATTATTATTATTATATTATTATTATATATTATATTCACAATTTGTTTTCAATCTTAGCGCTGCTACTGTTCTTTTCCTTTAAACTCTGAGACTAGTTTTTTTGGGCAGGGGGAGGATGTAGCACCCTGGAGTTTAGGTAGGGTTGCTCCTCACAAATTTGCCTGCCAGGAATAATTATCCTGGTCGATTGTTAGGGATCTATATATTCGGGTGGAGTCAGGTGATCGTATTCTGTGCCACCTGGACAGCTGTCTGGGTGGACGTGTGTTGTATAGCCCAGGCTGCTAGGCCAGAGATTGGGCCTATCCCGGGCACATCTGGCTGCTAGGCTGTCTGACGGCCTATCCAGAAGCAAGAGAGCAGCGCAGGGTTGGGACTGCGGCTTGCAGTCCAATTAAAAACAACAGTTCTGGCGGCCGGAGAACCTGTCGTGGTCGGAGGTAGAGGGGAAGTTGTCCCCAGTAAGGGACTGTATGCCTTATTACCAGTGAGTAACTAAAGCAAGTACCGGAGCAGCATTCCCACCAGACGGGGACAGTGAAGAATCGGGAAATTTCAGTGGGAAGCAAGTCAGGGACCCAGCCAGCGGAGGTGACACTTGCAGAGCAGCCCTGTGTGTCAAGCCGAGACTGAGCAGGCCAGCGTGGGTGAAGCTTGAGAGGTATCTTGTGTGCCAAGCTAAGGACCCAGCAAAGAAGCAGGGGTGATGCTTGAGGAAGGTACCTCCATGAAGACTGGGAGCTCAAGGGATTCAGGGACAGTGAATCAGTGGATCTAGTAAGAGACTGGGAGCTCATTGGGCTAAAAAACTACAAGGAGGAGTTGTAGTGAAAGAGAAAGGAACTGTTACGTTTGTATTAAGAACTGTTAAAGACTGTTGCCATAGGAGACAGCATTCCTGCACATGCAGATGTGGCGTCTTGCTGGATTCTCTGCATGGCTGTCCTCCTATTGAAGTCTCAGAGTCTGCCAATTAATCTTGCAACTACCTAAGGGTGTCCCTGGTCCTAACCCTCTCTCCCCCAGTACAAAAAGGACAGTTAAGAGAAATAAAATCTCTTTTGCATCCATGAAGTGTCTAATGCCCAATAACTGCAACTACTCTGCACCCGCCATGCCTCACAACCCACTACATACAGAAGGATGTCAGCTATCCCTGGCCATGGAGGTTCTCATTAGACAAAAGGAGGCCTGGGACCTTGCTACAAACACACAAAGCATAAACAACCCAGAAGCGGTATAGCCCCCTCCTTACACGTGTTGTCCCTTCCACAGGGCATCTTCAGACGCCCTGTGGGAGGATGTGGATATAAGAGTGTGCTGTTGCTTTGTTAGGTTGGTGTTGAAAGAACCAAATTTGTATATGTGAACAAGTGATTTGTGAAGGTTTTTTACTAAGCATGCCCTACTATAGCACACTATAACAAACCACATAGTTAAAGCTGAACTCTATGCACACAACTAAACACATATACTGTACATGGAAACTCTTTTACCTGCCAAAGATTTTGTATTTCTCTCCATCCACTACTGAGATCTACACAGCTCTGCCACACAACACAGCCTTATCTGGCATGGCAAAAGACCTGATTTTTCTGTGCTGCAGTTCAGTAACACTGACAAGTCTCCTTCCCATCCTATGAATTTCAGTGAAATATTTTTATTGCTTGATTGGTGGAAAGCAAAGAACTAGGTTTTACCCCGACTGGATGCAGGTCTCAGATCTCCCCTCCATTTACTACTCTCATCTAGTTACTACTGCATGTAGAGATTTTCTTAAACTTATTCACACTATAGGCCACCGTATATGCTATAGTCAATCTGTAAGCAGGTGGAGTTGGGTCAGGTTCACTTTGAGATCTGCTACTCCCAATTTTGGAGTATTCTGGGAGTCCGTATTTAAAGTGAGTGGTGCTGGGCCACTGGGTCTTCTGCCTAGGAAAAGGATGGCTGGAAGTGTTCCTTGCTCTCCAATTTGCTGCTCTGGGTTCCCAGGCTGGAACTATGGACAGCTGAAGGAGAAGGAAACTTGGGTTTTCCCATCATTCTCCCCTCCGAGGAATGTGGAGTTCCATCAGTGGGGAATAGGGGCAGATATAAGGAGAAGGACTGTATATCATCTGGATGAGCCACAAAATACCTAATGCCTCCTGATTGCTACAATACTCCTTCATCCACACCATTATTTGGACTCTAACATTACCATTATGTGGAATGTTTTTCTTTACTTCTAAACTAAGCAAGTAAAGAAAGTTTATTGCAAGCTTTGGCATCCATGTGAATATATAAGAGAGAGAAATGTCTATCATTACAGTCAATGCCTGGTTGAGGGAAACAAGAGAAGTGAGTGTCAGTGTAGACCTATCTGCTGAGTCCTGAAAGTTGGTGCTTAGACTTTATGTGTGAGTACTCCTGGAAATGAGGGAATTTATTTGGGCTTTGGCCACCATTCACGCACTGGATAGTACAGATTGGGTGTAGAACCTTAGGGGCCCTGGAACCTGTGAATTTGGGGGTAAGCCATCTGCTTGCGACTGCCACATGCAATTCAGTTTGAGTACTGCCCACAATCTTTATTAGTTTGTTAGTAAAGAGCAAAAAACTGTATTTACTGTGTGGACTTGAGTTAATCTGCTCTACTGGGGGACGTCTTCTGGAACATGGATCCTTGCAGGGAAAGCAAACAGATCATAGGGAGGAACATATGTGGCAAAAGAAAGGTTCTGCACTCCTGCTATGTCAGGCTGGATTAACCTTAGTGTTTTTCAAACAGTGTACTCTCCCTGAGTGCCGCTCTGTCTATGGAGGGGACCCTGGGAGGGCCCCACTCTATAAGGGACTACAGGTTAACAAGTGTTGGCCTGCTGCAGCGAGTATCTGGTTAATGCTACTGTCCATGTGCCCTGTTACACTACAAGACCTCAAATGCCATAAAAAGAAAACTGTGTTCTTGTTAGAGAGAGGAAGTGATGCTACTTCATGCACTACAGAGCACTTTTCTAGTCCCACAGCACCTGAGGTTTATGCATAGGAATTTCTACACATTGTACTAGATATTGATCACAGTACCACCATGGTTTTGGGAAGCCACCAACCCCCCTCCTGTTTGACTAGCAGGTGTCCAGGCAAAGCCTTCTGTAGAGTCTCTGGTCCCAGCTGCTAGTCTCTCTTATTAAACCTTGTAAAATATTTTTATTCGGTAACATCAAAATGGCCCAAGCATACCGTAATGCCCCCAAAGGTCACATTTTATAGAGGTTGGCAGTTTGTTTTTTTCAATTAAGGGCACAATGAGACATATACATCACTGTTTTCCGCTGGCCTGCAGTTGACTTCCTGACTCCTGTTTGCTCACATTATTGCATAAAAACCATATTGATGTTTTAAACCTCAGCCTTACAGTATATAAATCATCTTGAAGGAAACCATTACATCCACTGTATTTATTTATGGATAAGGAATCTGTACATACTGTATGCATTTCTGGATCTTACTATTGATTTCCTGTTAAATCAGTATGGAAAAAAATATAGCTTCAACACAAAGATTTATCATTCACCCATTTACTCCAAAAGCACCTTGCTATCCATAACAAAAGCATAATAAACATAATGCTATCCACTTGGGGAAAAAAAGTTGAATGCTGAATTTGCCACTAGAAACTTCTGGTTTGGTTGATTCTAGTATGAATGTATCACATAGCAGGTGTCTCCAAAAGACATTGACAATGCTGGGTCACAGCCCAGACACCAGCCAGCCACTTGTCCAAAAATTGATGTAGGTATGGTTGTCACCTGTTTAGTTTTGAACTGGACACTGCTGTTTTTGTAACCTCTGTAGGTTTTCACCTTTTGGTCTTTATCTATTATGTTCACAATCTTGACTGGTTGCAAATCTTGAGTATGTGCTCCCAGAACCTTCCCCCCGTTCATTATGTGCAAACATTTTCGAAACCTATACAGAGGGCACTGAAATATAAATTTATGCTGATATTATGTGCCATTTAACCACATGCCGACCAGCGTGCGACAATGTACGTCGGCACAATGGCACGGATGGGCAAATGGGCGTACAGGTACATCCCCTTTAAATTAAATCCCCTATTTATTATAGCAAAAAGTAAGAAATATTGCTTTTTTTTCAAAATTGTCGCTCTTTTTTTGTATATAGCGTGAAAAATAAAAACCACAGAGGTGACCAAATACAACCAAACGAAAGCTCTATTTGTAAGAAAAAAAGGACATCAATTTTGTTTGGGTGCAACGTTGCACGACCGCGCAATTGTCAGTTAAATCGACATATCGCAGAAAGTGCTCTGGTCAGGAAGGGGGTAAATCCTTCCGGAGCTGAAGTGGTTAATATGCTTTTATGCACATATGTTGTGATTTGAGTTTTTAGTCTTCTTTTTTCTGTTTTTATTTACTGCAAGAACATAATTAAAGCGGGGGTCCACCTATCTATCGTTTTTTTTTTTTGGAGTTCATTCACAAACTTTTCTTCTCATGATTATCTACTCACATGTTCTGTGTAATAAGTCTGCCTGTGTCCGATTTCGTTGTAAAGAATAACTTATAAAATTCACTGAAGGCGGTTTCCATCTTCATTGTGGGCATTTGAAGCCCACAAGCATGTATTTCCTGGATGCGGTGAATGCTGTGCTCCCAGCATTCACAGAGATGTTGTGATGACGCTGTTGCACAATGCATGCTGGGAAGCCTGAGACTAGCTCCCAGGGGACTGTGGGAGGTCTGGGAGAGGCTAGAAACACGCCTACTCCCATGGGAGGAAAACCAGGAAGTGCTAAGAAGATTAGAAAAAAAAAGGTAATTACGGCGATTTAAATTTTTTTTACACAGCATGTCAGCATCTAGGCAAGGAAGAGAATGCATAGAGATAATGTTCAAAATTTGGGTGGAACCCCGCTTTAATAGAAAATCAGTGCAGCGTGTAGTGCAATTTGTAATTGAACAAGTACTGAAAGAAAGCATGACCTTAACCTGAAAATCAAGGATATAAGAACTAATGCGCAAAAACCCCAACCTCCAAAATACAATATACAACCTAAGCAAACACTCTAATGTGGTGCCAGACAGAAAGCTGCCAACATGAATGGGTGCACTCAACACCTCAGTAAGTGGATAATGAGATAGAATAGTATGTGGCGCTAGTCCATCCTACCGTACCTGACTGTAGAGCAGCGAGATTAGCAATAACCTGTCAATCATCATCCATATATTCCTCCTATTACAAATAACGGGTGTGTGCCAAATATAGTCAATAAATGAATAAGGTGACTTGTGCAAAAGTGCAAACACTAGTGCAATAACCAAATCTCAAGGTAAAATAACATACTAGTGACTCTGAAAGCAGTCCAAAAATGTGAAAGTGCAAATATGCTTACATGTGCAAAAAAATATTATATGTGCAAAAAATTATTATTATAAAAAGTTCTTGCGTGCTATAACATACAATGTATGACCCCGTCTTCTCTAGAGTTTGACAAATAAACCAATGTGCAAAAAAAATCATATGCAAAAAAATCATGAATAGTAAAATGCACTTACAGATATAAAAAATACCTCTGCAACAATCAAATTATGAGCGTGAAATAAAACTAAACGAATAGTGACATAAGTACAATAAATAATAAATATTAAACACGCATCCCTTCAGTGTTAGATGCACAAAAAACACCAACAGAAAAATGAAAAAAATAAATAAATAAGTGTAGTCCAAAGAAATGTGACAATGGTGCAATGCAATCCACACCGATATCATGCAATAAGTGACTTCAAGTGTTCCAAAAGTCTATTAGAGACGTGCAGATAACAGTGACTTTGTATTGTTCTTTGCTTCTGGTGCACACACCGATTGTTCCCCCCAGCCTCTCACCTCCAGTAGCGGCCCCCAGTGGACCGAGTCAAGCAGGTGAATAGTGCTCTTATAGAGGGGATATGTCTCCTGCAGCAACAGCAACGGCATTCACCTTCTCTGCGGGGTGTCCGTGGATCTGGCTCTCTGCTTTACCTCTCTCCACTCATAGTAACCCCGGGACAGTGGTCAAGAAAAAAGGAATAGCTCTCATAGTGTAGTAATTAAAATACACGTTTATTGTAGCATTCGTATTAACTTACATTAAAATACACAGCGAGCAGTGTGAATAGTGTAAGGCTTCCGGGTTCGGCCGTCCGCGAGAAGTGTCGGCACCTGGCTCCTCCTACCCTGACACGTTGCGTCACACCACGTGACTTTATCAAAGGGCTCATCGCTGTGTATTTTAATATTGTTGCCGTTGCTGTTGCTGCAGGAGACATATCCCCTCTATAAGAGCACTATCCACCTGCTTGACTCGGCCCACTGGGGGCCGCTACTGGAGGTGAGAGGCTGGGGGGAACAATCGGTGTGTGCACCAGAAGCAAAGAACAATACAAAGTCACTGTTATCTGCACGTCTCTAATAGACTTTTGGAACACTTGAAGTCACTTATTGCATGATATCGGTGTGGATTGCATTGCACCATTGTCACATTTCTTTGGACTACACTTATTTATTTATTTTTTTCATTTTTCTGTTGGTGTATTTTGTGCATCTAACACTGAAGGGATGCGTGTTTAATATTTATTATTTATTGTACTTATGTCACTATTCGTTTAGTTTTATTTCACGCTCATAATTTGATTGTTGCAGAGGTATTTTTTATATCTGTAAGTGCATTTTACTATTCATAATTTTTTTGCATATGATTTTTTTTGCACATTGGTTTATTTGTCAAACTCTAGAGAAGACGGGGTCATACATTGTATGTTATAGCACGCAAGAACTTTTTATAATAATAATTTTTTGCACATATAATATTTTTTTGCACATGTAAGCATATTTGCACTTTCACATTTTTGAACTGCTTTCAGAGTCACTAGTATGTTATTTTGAGTATTTATTTTACCTTGAGATTTGGTTATTGCACTAGTGTTTGCACTTTTGCACAAGTCACCTTATTCATTTATTGACTATATTTGGCAGGCAGGTTATTTATTGGTTTAGTGGCTATAATTTTTTGCCACACACCCGTTATTTGTAATAGGAGGAATATATGGATGGTGATTGACAGATTATTGCTAATCTCGCTGCTCTACAGTCAGGTACGGTAGGATGGACTAGCGCCACATACTATTCTATCTCATGACCTTAACCTGCTAGCTTTATCCAAACATCAGCTAACCAAAGACAGAGCTTAAACACTTCACGCAAATCACCGTACCCGTACGTCGGTACTTTGACACTAAATACCAATGTTATGGTAGCAGCTAGTTGCCATAACCCTAGTATTTTCGGGAACGGTGTGCGTTTCTCTTCCGGATAAAAGTGGTCTCTGCGGCGGATTCGCTGCAAGATCACTTTTATCGGTGTTTTTTAAAGCGCCCCATCCCGACTAGCTCGCGCTCAGAATCGAACACATACGTGAGTGTGCCTGCATATGAAAACAGTGTTCAAACCACATATGTGAGGTATCACCGCGATCGTTACAGTGAAAGCAATAATTCTAGCCCTAGACCTCCTCTGTTACTCAAAAATTGGTGACCTGTAGAAATTTTTATACATCGCCTATGGAGATTTTTAAGGGTAAAAGTTTGTCGCCATTCCACGAGTGGGCGCTATTTTGTAGCGCGACATGTTGGGTATCAATTTATTCGGTGTAACAATATCTTTAACAATAAAAAAAAAATTGGGCTAACTTTACTGTTGTCTCTTTTTTTTAATTCAAAGAAGTGTACTTTTTCCAAAAAGAATGTGCTTGTAAGACCGCTGCGCAAATACGGTGTAATAGAAAGTAACAACCAACAATTAATTCTCTAGGGTATATAATGTTTGGGGGTTCTAAGTAATTTTCTAGCAAAATAAAATTATTTTAACTTGTAAACAAGTGTCAAAAAGAGGCTCGGTCCTTAAGTGGTTAAAAGAAGACTGTAATGATCCTGGGTCGATGATCAATGGGTCAGTACTTTATCTTTCAAAACCGATGTTTATATTATATTATAATATATATATATATATATTTATATATTTATTATTTGATACATGATAAAAGTGATAATGATAAAGGATTATTGAACACAATAGATTAGCCCGAACAAGAAAAGCAGAAGCAGCATGCCTAGTAACTGGCTTTGTCTATATGAAATCCAAGACCAATCTGTTTGATAAGGAATGACTGTGGTGTATAGATTTTAGCTTAGGTTATGCAGCTCTGTGAGCAACAGGCTTTTTACAAAAAAAGGGTTAAGGAGTCCCACAAAACATGTGAAAAAAAGAAACCAGCTCCATCTGCTGGCTGAATAGATTACTACATAAGTATTATATGCAAAGTTTCTGGTTTCATAGTAACAAATCTAGCTACTGTGAGAAGCAGCTGATGCGTAAAGACAGTCAAGAAACCGTCAAAAATACATATACAGTACATATTCATACACACTCTGATGTATCCAATCTGAAACAACAATTTCCAACTGGTATGCTCTAAAATAAAATGTAAAAACAACTGCCACAAATGCTCTATCATACAGTTCCAGTTGGCATATAGAGATTTCATAAATGAAAATATATAACCCATTGCCAAATAAAGACAGTTTGAAGCGCTCCCCCTATGTAATCAGTAATGTCTTATACAACGTAGTAAATGCAACCTATCTCCATGCAAGTATATGTGTCATATGAAAATACTTAGCTACTAGCTGCAGTGGATTCCATCTGATCCTCTCTTTACCTGCTGTAACTCCTCTTTACACCTCTACCTACAGTACCATGCATGGTAGACTAGTCAACACACGCTCAAAATTGTGTAGCTTAGTGTTAAAGAGCCCTTAGACTTTTTCTGAAACCACATATTAATAAATACTGGTAATTTCCTATTTAAGCCATTACCTCTTTATACCTGACATACACAACAAAACAATGTCTAATATGCTTTCAGAAGGTATCAGTGATAAATAACTCTTTTATCTTGAATTGCAGCAGAAGATCTGGACTGTTTATACAATACCAGAGGAACTTTGTTTTGTTCATGGAATGCAGATAGCCAGTACAACACAGCCCCGTGCAATGTGTCGGCCAAAGCTGAAAGTAAAAGGTAAATCAGCACACAGTTTGCAAAAGATTCCAAGATGGTGACCCCAAAATGTTTGAAGAGTAGACTTTACAGGTATTTTTGTGTAAGAGTCTTACAGTGGCCATAGACAAACCACTGAGAATGAAATGATGCAAGCCCTATAAACGATGCATGCAGTTTTCTTGGCATGACCAAAGGCCAGATTAGGTTCTCAGGTTACCTCCATAAAAATGCATGCATCAGGAGTTTCTTTGTAAGAGCTATTAATTTGGGATCCTCAGGTCTTTTAAAAACCTCCTTAGAAGGACCGTGACATTGCCCTCACAGTCAAAAGCAGGATGGTAAGTATCTTGTCTAATTTTAATCCACAGGTGTCTATTTTACCACTATAATTTGGTATTTTTAGATAGGTAGACAAGTATGTAAGGGCTCTTGCACATGGGTGGCTGAGCCTATTCAACATAATTGTCAGCATATTTCCTCCACCCAAGCAGCCCAGGTAAAGCATACAGCCTCTTACTGACATGAATGGCTGACATGAAAAGCATGCTGTACTTGTGTATATGGCGATTGTATTGTAAACATGAATACAACGTACATATGTAGGCAAAAAATTGATTGTTTTGCCCATATGCGCAATGAGGACCTTACATTTTAGTAAAATTCTGTTTTCTAACAAATTCCAATTTCTTCCCACTGTCCTTTCAAATTAAATTTCCTGGAACTCTCCTTTAAATAATGGCATCAATAATATAGCAATAAAACAACTTTATATGAAAATCATTACCAGGCAAACTATTCCATTTTTTTCATATTTCTTCATATTCAAGCTTGTAGCACAATCAAGCTGCAAATGTGTTGAACATTCATAGAACAAAACGTCATTCTGGGTGATCCCTTGAGTAACCATTTCTGAGAAGATAATTGTGAAGGCTTGTGTTACAACATGTCTTTTGTCGCTTTTGTTTAATTAAATGATTGAGCAGGTGCATTGCTTGGAGTTTAGATTATTTCCTATCTTCAGACAAGATCATTTCATTGCAAGCAAACTCATATATTCATGCAGGGCATTAGAGAATTCATACAGTTGGTTTTCATTGGGTTTATTATATTGAATGTAAATGCAATGTATTATAAAGTACAAACAGAAAGTTTCATCCTAGTAAGCCCTGTACAACAGATAATCTGGGGAATTAAATAAAGATTTTACTACATGTTTCTGGCAGTCGTTCACTTTAAGGGCCCAATCACACCAGAATGTGCTGCTAGAAAGATGTGTTTGGTGCGCATTTTCCATACTGCATGTGACCACGCTGTCCCTGTGAGACGGGCGCGGGTGCCATTAATTGTTAATGGTACCTCAAATACATCTAGCAAAGGTAACACGTTTGCAGCCACCAAACTGTATGGTACCACAGTACCATGTGGTTTGGTGCGACACAATTTGCAAAATTAGTGCTTGCACTACTTTTTGCATTGTTCCGTTCGTTTGGCAGTCCATTCAAATAAATGAGCTGTCAAAACTGGAACGCTTGCCTGTGCCTAATTCAGAAAAGCATTTATGAAAGTTTGGATAACAATACCAAGTGCAACAAAATCAGGTTCCACTACTTTAGCAACCTGTCACTATGGCTGCAACAGATTAAAAAAAGTTACTGCAAATATGCAGATTAGGAAACTGGTGATAGTTAAAGTGGTTGTAACCCTAAAAAAAAGAAAAAAAAAAAAAGAAGAGATCCTGTTCCCTTTATAGCAGGTTAAACAGCACAGTGCTTGTGCTATCTAACCTGTCCCTCTGTAAGTTGTAAAAAAACCTGGCTGATCCTGCCTGGTTCTGCCCTTTCCCCTGTAAACTGACCACAGTTTATCATTGTGGTCAGTTTACATGCCTCCTTCATCCGCAGCTCTCCTCTCTGCTCTCCCCCATCCTCTCCCCCCTCCCTGCCTGTCAGCTTGGGAGTCTGTGAGTTGTCTCCACCCCCCCCCTGCTGCTGTTAGTAGAAAACAAAAGTTTTAAAAAATTTGCTGCCATACCCCTATTATAAACTGCCATAATCCACAGTGTAATTGTTAAAAATGAAGCCTATAAATACCTTTATGTCATGTATCTTCAGGCCGGTGTCTTGCCGAGAAAGTTCCCTCGGCGGATAAGTTCCCCCCCTGTACTGCGCAGGCGCATCGCCTGCGCAGTACGAACTACTGTCAGCCGCCGGAGATAGCCGAAGCTCAAACTTTTCAATCAGCTGTACACAGCGCCTGCGCCCTAGGTCCAGGTTCCTTCCCCACCATCCAAGTGGACCTAGATTTTCAGCTATTCACCTTCAGCTATTTCCGCCGGATCCTACTGCGCAGGCGCAGCGCCTGCGCAGTAGAGGGGGGTCCTTATCCGCCGAGCGGAACTTTCTCAGCAGAACACCGGTCACAAGACTCCCGGCCGCTCTCCTACTCCGATCCAGGGCTTCAACAGGAGGGGCCGAGCTGCCAGCACGGTGGTCACGTGACCTTCAGGCTGAGGTCAGAGGGAGAGCTCGGCCCCTCCTGCTGTAGCCCTGAAACGGAGTATTAGAGCATCCGGGAGTTACCTTACCGGCCTGAAGATACATTACATAAAGGTATTTAGAGGCTGGACACTATGGATTATGGCAGCTTAAAATAGGGGGGCTGGCAGTGGATCATAGGGTTACAATTGCTTTAGGATCAACTCTCAGCTGGAAGCTATCATGAATGTGGTTGCTAGGATGTCTGTGCCTAGCACTCAATGACTCATCTCCAGCCCCATTAAGCTGCCGGCTGGGAGATTTCCTAGCCCACAGCTGAATGTAAACATTGAAGCTAGGGATACTGGCTGACGCCATTACCAAAATATGGCAATATCCATATTTGGACAATGGCAAGTCACTCTAGAGTGGACCTCTCTATCCCATTAGGTTTCACCCACCCACTGACATGCACTGTCAATCAAAAAGCAAGGTGGATCTGATGGGGAACTAGTATCTCAGGTCCCCATCAGGTTTCACTCATCACACTACTAAACGTCCTGGCTATGCATCTGTCTATGTGATTGGTGCAATGGCTCTAAGTTTGAACTTGACTGAGTACGGGAATGTTTGGTATGAACACTCTGGCCTCAGTTCCACCATCTCCTAAGCTGATTAATTTACCTGAAAGGTACATAAATCTGTTGCAAACATGTATCATTTTGGTGTGGAGGTGCAAGGGAATGCTAAAGAGTATATGATACTATTTATGAATTTGCTCCAATCTGTTTTTGGCAGCTAAGATGTTATGGAGTATCCATTCTGATGATATGTACCCAGTGCACAGCCTCTCTGATTTAGTATGGCAGTCATGCTGTACAGTGCCTTGAAAAAGTATTCAAGCCCCTGGAAATGTTCCACATTTTGTCATGTTACAATCAAAACCTTAAATGTTTTTTATTGGGATTTTATGCGCTAGACCAACACAAAGTAGCACATAATTGTGAATTGGAAGGAAAAAGATAAATGGTTTTCCACATTTTTTACAAATAAATATCTGAAAAGTGTAGCGGGCATCTGTATTCATCCCCCCTGAGTCAATACTTCACGTTTCAATATGTGTTTATTTGTTTTCATAAGCCATGACAACAATTAGAACATACTGTCACAGATGGTTTAAATGCAAGATATTCATTATAGGTCTGTGGCAAACATGAAAAATAACATAAGCCATCAGGCCAACAATGCAGGTAAAGGGAAGGTAATAAGAGAGAAGAAATAAGGTAGGGTAGATGAGGTAGGGAAGAAGAGGGGGGTATTAGGTAAGAGGTTAGGAGAAGAAAAAGGGGACAGGTATGACACCATATTATGGAGGGCTAGAGAGGTACATTGAAATAAATTGAAATGGGTGTTTTGAGTTAAGTAAGGTTGTGATACTTGCGGAGCGCATAGAAATTCTAGCAATATGAAATAATCAATGCTAGTTGGAAAACAACATAATGTACCAGTTGTAAGACTTGAAACTGTTAGTAGGTCTAGGGTAGCGAAATGTACAAGAAGGGTGAGTGATCCAAGGAGCCTATGTAGTCATAAATTTATCCGGTTGAAGATGGGTTTTGGTGAACATTAGTTCGGGAGGGAATGTTCATTCAGGATACGGATAGTGATTGAGATATCCTAAGGGACCGATTGTTTCCAGTTCCTGGATATGGTGAGTTTAGCTAGGAATATGTGTGTCAGTATAGAGTGAATTTCATGAGACCAGGAGTCTGTCCAAATAGAGCTAGCTTTGGGTCCCTACTGATTGGTTGTTTGATGATGGAGGAGGTTAAGTTGAACACAGAGGACCAGAAAGCTAGAATTTTGGGGCAAGTCCACCAAATATGTGGGGCTGAGCCAGTATGTCCACAATTTCTCCAACATTGTAGAGAGTAGTTGGTGTAGATATTCACTAGTCTGTCAGGAGTAAGGTACCAGTTATGGAGGAGCTTTTGGTATGATTCCCAAAGAGAAAGGCATCTTGAGTGTTTGCAAAGTTGGACACGCGGCTGTGTGCCACGGGTAGATGTCCGCCGAGAATTGGAAAGATCATTCCCAGTAAAACATAGAGGGAGATTTCTGTGAGTGATCTTAATGGAAGGAGATGGAGTGTTCGCTTTGAAGGACCCTGAGAGAATTTAGCTACTGAGTTCCATACTTTAATGGTTGCCTTGACGGTATCCAGGAAATGTGTTTGTCATGGTTATGCAGTAATGTTTGTCTGTCAGCTTACCTCTCCATGTGTTCAGATTAAGAGGCCAGCCACTCTCACCTGGCTGCTTAAGTAATCTTTCCTCAAAGAATGGCTCCACCCCAACCCCTATCAGGGAACTCTATATTAACCTGTGCACTGCAAGCCAGCGCTGCTGATCAACATTGTGTTTTTAGCTTTCGTGTGCGACTTGCCGTGACTTCTACGTCTGATTCCAGTTACCGATCTTGGCTCGTTCTTGACTATCCTTACCTGCTTGTTACCCCGATCTTTGACTATCTCCTGACTATCCTTGCCTGCTTGTTGCCCCGACCCTTGGCTTTCTCCTGACTATCCTTTGTTGTTGCAGTCTGCTGCTTCCTCTCTACCTCCCTGTAGTCTACCGTGATCGTGAGCTGGGAGGCACTAGGGGTCACGACCAGGAGCCAGACTACAGCTAAATCCATCTTCACCACTAGGGGCTTCTGACGAACGCCCGCTGGTTCTTAGACTCCGTGCCCTGGGAAATCTAATGCTTTAGCTCCCAGTGTCATCCGTGTAGGTACTACAGAATACCTGCTCTCCTGTATATCCTAGAGCTCCAACTGCAGTAGTCAGCCGTAGGGTCCACTACCTTGTGGTGCACACCAGACTCCAACGGAGTGCACCTGTCACCTGGACTCAGGTGACCTGACAGTTTGATCAGCCATGGACCTGGCTGACGTGCCGCTTCCCGCAGATGCTCCATTGCAGGGCATAGTCCACAGACTTGAGACACAGGAATCGAATCAGACTCAGGTGATGCGATTCCTCCAGGATCTGGCTTCCCGTTTCGTGCAGCTCCAGGCCTCCTTGGGAACTCCGAGTCAGCAACCTCAAGTACAACCAGCGGCTGCACCTATTTCGTTCGTAGTTGCAGCCACACATTCACTACAACTGCCAGCTCAGTCTTGTTACTCCGGAGACCCCAAGGCCTGCAGGGGGTGCCTTAGCCAGTGCACAATTCATCCAGCCCCGAAACTTCCTGTCCGATCGGGCAAAGGTAGCCTATATTATATTCCTCCTGTCCGGCGAGGTGTTAGCCTGGGCTGCCCCTCTGTGGGAACTGAATGATCCAGTGGTATCTAGCCTGTCTGACTTTTTCAAGAGTCTGCTTCTGTGGGACAGTATGCTCTTTATTTTCGTACTTTAACTGCTGAGCTGAGCTGGAATAATGAGGCCTTAGTTGCAACCTTTTTACATGGCCTCTCTTTTTTTAATCAACAAAAAAAGGTTTTTATTAATGAAAAGGCACTACACGGTATATTAACACGAGTATGCACGCAATGTACATCAATGTTTGTTACAATCCAAACAAACAGATTATGTAATTCAATCAATCTTTAATATATGAAAGTGCATACCCATTCTGTCAATGCCATATCATAAAGACCCTTGTATAATACCCAGTGCCTTCTGTGTATCCCCAGCCGAAGGGGGCACCACAAAAAGAAAGAGCAGGAAAAGGAAAAAATAAAAACCTAACATAAAACACAAGCATATAACTCTCTTTAGTCTCACCGTTGGTACCAAAATTATTAGGAGTATACATTTTCCAGTAAGCACCCTCCATCAAGCCTTCTTCTCCGCCTTTTTATTTCCCAGAAGTCCACACACTAAAGTTACTGTCCTAACAGCAATCTATCTAGTACCAGTTGTGGTGAGGCCAGCCAGCATTGCCATATACCATAGAATTTAGTTGGTGATTTGCTAAGTTGGTATGTATTTTTTTCCCTAATAAGGGTGGTATTAACCTGTTGAATCCATTGTTTCATTGTAGGTGCAGTGGCCGAGAGCCACATACGGCCATTCAATTTTCTGGCTATGTATAGGAGCCTTGTGAGTGCGATGCACACCAATGGGGTGTACAGGGCCTCATTTAGACTCCCCAATAGGCACGTCAGCGGGTCCGCATCCAACTGCACCTGAAAAGTACCATTTATTTTGGTCACAATGGAACTCCAATACCTCACCAATTAGGCTTCAGAGCATATGAATAAGGTCACCAGGCTGGGCCTGACACTTCGGACATATAGGGGTGTCCCTTCTACCCCATTTGTGCAACTGCACCGGCGTGCGATATACACAATGCAATATAAACAGATGTGATAGCCTCTGTGCTGCAGATACTGACACCAGTGGACCCACCTCCAAAATCTGTGCCCATTGCTCTCCGTCTATAGGACCAATATCTTTTTCCCATTTTTCCCTACATGGTAAAAGGTCAGGGGCCTGTATATGTGATAGTAGATGGATATATATTCTTGAGATAGCCCCTTTCTTCTCAGGTTCAACAAATATAGAATTCAAAAACTCTGAATTATCCAGGTGCAAATTAGAATGTTTATTCTGGGATCTTATGGCATGCTGTAGTTGAATATATTGAAAGTGATGGCCCCTAAGCTCGGGGAATTCTACTACTAGTTGAGAGTATGGCTTCAATCTAGAGTCAGCTACAATCTGAGATATGAATCTAATCCTCACTCTCTCCCAAATTGGATGTTTTGGAATCTTGGCAAGGTCTAAGTAACTGCGATTGTGCCAGATGGGAGTTTGATGCATATACCCTGTGATTCCAAGTGTGTTCCTGACTCCCTTCCATAATTTCATTAGTAGTTGGGTCGTGGGGCAATTAGAAGGTGTATTAGGGAATCCCATCTCCATATGGGAAAAGGCGGTATAAGCTACGTCAGGGCCAACAAGGAGCCTCCTAGAGGGGTCCTTGCTTGTCTCTAGGTCCCACCCCGTAAAGTGCTGTAGCTGGGCCGCAAAATAGTACATTTGTGGATGCGGAACAGCCATTCCACCCTGATCCTTCGACAGCTGTAGAGTTGCCAGCTTAATACGTGCCACTCCACCTCTCCATATAAGGGCCCTGAATTGTGAATCAATCCATTGGAACCAGCATTGTGGTATCCAGACTGGTGCATTATGTAGAATGTATAAAAGTTGTGGTGCCAATATCATCTTAATAAGATTTATGCGGCCTGTTACTGATAACGGTAGCTTACCCCAACTAGCTTGTTTTTGTTGAAATTTTTTCAAAATTGGTTTTAAGTTCAGTTTAATGTAATCTCCCGGGTCCCTAGTCACCACCACCCCCAGATATTTGAAGGAGGTAACCACCTGTATATGTGAGAGATCTTCTGGTAAAGGGGTCAGTAAAGGGTCCAATGGCAGAAGAGCTGATTTATGCCAATTAATAGCAAAACCAGACAATTGCCCAAAATGATCAGCCAGTGCCATTACTGCCCTTAGTGAGTCCTCAGTGTCTCCCAAGTACAGCAGCATATCATCTGCGTACAATGAGATTTTTTCCCTCGAACTGCCCTCGCCGGAAACCTACGATGTTAGGAGAGGCCCTCACCATAGCCGCAAGAGGCTCCAATGCAAGGGCGTACAGCAGGGGCGACAACGGACACCCCTGCCGCGTGCCACAAAACAGAGGGAATGCCTCAGAGAGGGTATCGTTAATTCTTACTTTTGCTATGGGGGCAGCGTACAACAACTGCACCTAGGATATAAATTTGTCTCCCAATCCAAAACGACGCAACACCTCCCACAAGTAATTCCACTCCACGCTGTCAAAAGCTTTGGCAGCGTCGAGGGAAAAGACAGCTCTATTATTGGAATTGTCGACTGGAATTTGAATGTTAAGGAATAGCCTACGGATATTTAGTGCTGTAGAGCGGGTAGGGATAAAGCCAGACTGGTCAACATGGACCAAGTGTGCCACTACTGCTGACAGTCTGGTGGCTAATACCCTGGCCAGCAACTTCACATCTGCATTCAGAAGTGAGATAGGCCTGTAGGAGTCGGGTTGTAACAAATCTTTACCGGGCTTTGGAATGACTACTATAATAGCCTCATTCATAGAGGCGGGTAGACTGCCTGCCTGAAGGGTATCATTCAAGGTTTGCAGTAGGGTAAGCAAAAGGATGTCGCCATATTTCCCGTACTTTTCTGTGGGCAAACCGTCGGCTCCCGATGACTTGTTATTTGCCATTTGTGCTACCGCCAAAGTAAGTTCCTCCAGAGTTATTGGTTTATTAAGGGCAACCAGGCCTTGTTGTGACAGCAACGGAAGCGAACACTGGCCCAAAAATTGGTCCAGCTCCTCCTTCGTGGGGTGTACCTTAGATGTGTATAGATCTTTGAAAAAAATCAGAGAACACTTCAGGGACACGGCTCTGATCAGTAACCGTATCTCCTACCGCGTTCTGGATAGAATCAATGTGTGTAGTGTCTTGTTGGGCCTTAGCTATTACAGCAAGTAAGTGACTTGTGTTTTCCCCTTCATTAAAGTATTTTTGCTGCAAAAAAAAAGTTTATTCTCTGCAGCCGAAATGGAAACCTGTTGATACAGGACTTGTGCCTCCTGCCATTTACATTCCGGATCGGGACTAGGGTCAGAGATATGCCTTTCCTCCGCCTTGGCAGCCTCATTCATCACTAAGTGTTCCCATGCTTTAGTGTTAGTTTTAATAGAGGTGATCTGTGTGATAATCAACCCTCGTAGGTGGACCTTTAAAACACCCCATATCACTGCAGATCCTGCCGAACCTCTGTTAAAATCTAAGAACTCCTGCAGAGCTTTGGGGGACGGGTCAGCTTCTGGAAAAATTGTGAACCAAAAGGGGTTAACCTTCCATAATCTGCACCTGGGACTGGGGACAGTGGTGACCCTAGTACGTAAGAGAGAGTGGTCCGAGATGTTACATGGCGCATACCTCACCGAGACAGAGAGTGAATGTGCCAGGTCGTTACCCAAACAGAGATCAATTCGCGATAAACATGTATATGATGCTGAGTAGCAGGAATAGCATTGAGCCGTGGGATTTAAGTCCCTCCACACATCACGTAGGCCAACCTCTACAAGGAATCTAGCAAAGAGGGTAGGGCCCCCTGGTGTGACATTACCACGGGTTCCAAATTTAAATTTATCCATGTTTTTATCCATAACATTATTATAGTCCCCCAGCACCCAAACCGGGGTGCTGGGGTGAGGAGCCATAAATTGTACTAAACATTTCAGGCCATCAAAGGAGAAGGGTGGAGGGACATATATGTTGGCAATAATACACGTCAAACCTGCCAGCCTGTACAGTACAAAAATTAACCTTCCCTGGTCATCAATTAAAGATTGCAGCAGTTAAAAGGAGACATGCCGTGAGATAAGTGTGCTAACTCCCCTGGAATAGGCTGTATGGGTGGAGTGAAACTGAATGGGATAACCACGGCTCTTAAGTGTAGATATAGAAACAGCCTGCAGGTGAGTTTCCTGCAGACACACCACGGAGGGCCTATGAGCCTTTATCGTGGAAAAAAAAGCCACTCTTTTCACTCCATCACCCAGCCCTCTCACGTTCCATGACACTAAAGTACATTCAGCAGACATCTAATAACACATTGAGAGGTATTTTATCAGGAGACTATACAGGTATATGGGCATAACAGAGTATTCTCCACATCCCCATAGAATGCAATCATTAAAAGTGCAGTTCCATTTCAGGTTCAGAGAAACAGAAAGTGGAGTTAGTAAAAGCCATATTTCCCCATTAGGACCATCAGTAGACAAAAATGAAGAGATAACATATCCCCTGCAACCGGCAGAGGTCAGGTTAGAGAGTATAACCTTAACTAGAAATAACCAAAAAATGTTCCAAAAAAAGGAGAAAAGAAAAAAGGAATGAAAAAGGGATCTTGCTTCCTGAAAACAAAACAGGAGTTCAGTTTCGTTGAGCATGTCCACGCAGGACTGTTGCTGGGGGGGCCCCAACGTTTCCGTTCAACTGATTCAAAGGGACTTACGAATCCAAGTCATTGGTGCAGTATGATGCAAACAATAGAACATTTAAATCTCCGCCTTACAGAAAGATATAGGGAAATGGAGAGGTGCCCCCAGTTTTCCGCCCAGGAGGGTTGTGGTCATCAGGAACAAAAATAGTAGGTAGGACATCATCCATCCCTGGACACTGCTACTTTCTGAAGGGATTGTTCCACACGGTCTAGCCATTGAGAAGCATTTGCAGGATTATCAAAAAATTGTGTTTCACCGTTTGCAGAAATTCTAAGTTTGGCTGGATACAGCATAGCATATGCGACATCATATTTTCGGAGGCGCTTTTTTACTTCAGTAAACTTAGCCCTCCTGCGTTGCAATTCCGCAGAGAAATCTGGGTAAAACGATATACAGGCGTTATCAATTTTCATAAGGTTCCCTTTGGTCCTAGCTTGATACAGGGCAGCGTCCCGGTCTTTGTAGTTCAGCATCTTGAAAAAGAATGGCCTGGGCGGTTCCCCAGGTTTAGGTGGCCTGGGTGGGACTCTGTGAGCCC
This sequence comes from Aquarana catesbeiana, assembly GCF_042186555.1. NCBI lineage: Eukaryota > Metazoa > Chordata > Amphibia > Anura > Ranidae > Aquarana > Aquarana catesbeiana. The sequence continues at coordinate 92,136,878 of NC_133330.1, forward strand.
TCTCCACCGCAAACATGGGAGAGAAGGCGTCTTTGCCAAATGTGTCGGTCAGCCAGTTCTCAATAAATGCCACAGGGTTCTTTCCCTCTGCCTTTTCAGGTATGCCCACTGACGTTGTTACGCCTTTGCCTGTTCTCCATGTCCTCCAAACGGACTGAATGGCCGGTGATTACCGATTGCATGTGGCGTATTTCCCTCTGCAAAGGTGCTACATCATCTTCCACATTACTCACTCTGTCCTCCAGGGCCGCAGTGCGATCCCGCAACTTCTGCATGTCCTGTCTGACTAGATTCAGCTCCTCTTTAAGCCCTTTAATCTCTGTAGTCAGGGTAGTGATAGACATGTTACAGGAGGTGACTGCTGCAAAGATATCTCTGAGGGTTGGTTCGGGGGCAGGGTCCTCCTGGCCTGGCATAGCCATGTTATTACTGTCAGGGCCTGGTGTACTCACTGTGTCCCATGTGGAGGAATTTGCAGCGTCTTCCGGCCAGGCATGCCCCTGTAATGCAGGGTCGGTATCTTGCTCCGCAGGGCCCAGAGGTGGAGAAGGCGGTCAGGAAGTGGTGCCTTTTCCCAAAGCGCCACCGAACATCCACATGGCTGCCTCTTTAGCTGAGCGCTGTGACCGGGCGCCATCTTGGCCTCTATGCTCTGTTGCCTGCCAAGAATCTTTACCTGTCTTGCAGGACATGTCCGTAAGTCAGATCGTGGCCAAAGTAGTACCACTGGGTCGGGAACCGTGTGGAGACCCCTCCGGTGCTGGTTAGGTGCACATCGGGTGTATCAGGATGTCTGGAACAGGATAATTGAGCAGAGTTTCGGCGGAGCTCTCACACTGCGCTGCCTACTCCATCAGCCGCAAGCCACGCCCCCCTACATGGCCTCTCTGATAGAGTGAAGGATGAATTAGCGGGAAGAGCTATCCCTGCTGATCTGGATGGTGTCATCACCTTGTGTAACCAGATCGATATTCGCTTTCAGGAGAGGACCCTGGCAAAAGACGCCAGCACTCCCCGTTCTTTAGGCAGCCTGAGCTCCCTGTCCCCTCTCTTTAACCCCAGGAGCACCTCCTGCCAACTGAGGAACCTATGCAGCTGGGCCGGACCAAGCTATCTCCCGAAGAACGCGCCTGTGCCTCTATTGTGGGGCCAAAGGTCTTTTTTGTGACACTTGCTCTCTTTGTCCGGAAAAACGCTTGGGGCTAATACATCTGGAAGGTGGAGTATTGGACCCTGAAACATCACCTTCTCCTTTCTGTGTTCCTTCATGTCAGTGCTTCCTCTCATTCAGTCTCGGCATGGCATGTCTGGATTCCGGAGCTGCTGGCAATTTCATGGACTGGGGAACTGCATCTTCCATGAGACTTACCCTTTTGCCCCTCACAACGCCATTGGTGGTCTTGGCGATTGATGGCACTCTTCTCCCGGGGGGCCCTATCCGCTTCCAGACCCTCCCTGTTAAGATGTCGGTAGGGACACTCCGCCAGGAGTGGATATGCTTCCTTATCTTACCTAAGACCTCATCTCCTATTGTTTTAGGTCTTCCTTGGTTACGGCTCCATTCTCCACACGTTGACTGGACTGCTGGACAGATCTTGGCTTGGGGTTAGTCCTGTTCCTCATCCTGCCTACTCAAGGTTGCCCCAAAAGAGAAACTTCCTGTTGCCACCATCCCAGTATCTTCTGCTCTTCCTGCTGCATATAGCGATTTCTGGGATGTGTCCTGCAATAGTCGGGCTGATGCACTCTCTAGATCATGTGGCACTCTGGATGAGGAGCCCACCTGTGAACCTGAGCCGATCATTCACTCCAGTTTGCATAACCATTTACCTTTGCCTGTCCCTAAACTCCCTTGGACGCACAGCCAGGATAACTTGTCCACCAGTTCCACAGTCGCTATGCCCGGCGTTGCGATTGGGGTAGTTGCTACACCTGGCGATGCTATTCAGTCGGCCTCTAGACCAGTTATGCCAGTCCAGCCTATGCCCAGTGAGCTTCCTGCTTTTTCTTATTCAGGACCTTCTGTAACCTGGCCTCACCCTTCTACTACTACATCCATTCAAACCTGTCTAAGAGGCTCAATCCATCCTTTGGATAGACTGCCTCATTCGGCCAGGTGAGGTTTTCAACCTTTTTTTCAGGGCTCTCTGCATTCTGCTTGTGTTTCAGCTGTCCAGCTTGACTCCTGTGACACATCACCTTCTAACCAACCGGGCCTCAGGGATCCACTGACCTCTGCCCAGTCTGGTCCTGTGCTGGATGTCCAGCTCATCTTTAAGGGTCTGGGGGACCCTGCTCAGACTCCTGATGGTCTTCTCATGCCCTTACCCATTCCTAAAAAGCCTATAGTCCTCAATAAGTCTTCTCGTCCTTTCCCTATCTCGGTTCTGGTCTCTGAGGATAGTCTAAAGTACGAGCTTAGTCAAGTTCTGGATTCCTGGCTCTGTAAAGGCATTTTTCAGTACCTCGTACATTGAAAAGGGTTTGGTCCTGAGGAGAGGTCTTGGATCACTGCATCTGAGGTCTTTATGCCTCATCTGTTGAGGAGGTTCCATCTGAAGTTTCCCTTTAAGCCTGGGCCCAGGCAAGGGAGGGGGAGGCCTCGTAAGAGGGGGGTACTGTCATGGTTATGCAGTAATGTTTGTCTGTCAGCTTGCCTCTCCATGTGTTCAGATTAAGAGACCAGCCACTCTCACCTGGCTGCTTAAGTAATTTTTCCTCAAAGCATGGCTTCACTTCAGCCCCTATCAGGGAACTCTATATTAACCTGTGCACTGCAAGCCAGCGCTGCTGATCAACACTGTGTTTTTAGCTTTCGTGTGCGACTTGCTGTGTCTTCTACGTCTGATTCCAGTTACCGATCTTGGCTCGTTCTTGACTATCCTTGCCTGCTTGTTGCCCCAACCTTTGGCTATCTCCTGACTATCCTTTGCTGTCGAAGTCTGCTGCTTCCTCTCTACCACCCTGTAGTCTACCGTGATCATGAGCTGGGAGGCCCTAGGGGTCGTGACCTGGAGCCAGACTGCAGCTAAATCCATCCCCACCACTAGGGGCTTCTGGCGAACACCCGCTGACTCTTCGACTCCATGCCCTGGGAAATCTCATGCTTTAGCTCCCAGTGTCATCTGTGTAGGTACTACAGAGTACCTGCTCTCCTGTATATCCTAGAGCTCCATCCGCAGCAGTGAGCCGTAGGGTCCACTACCTTGCGGTGCACTCCAGACTCCAACGGGGTGCATCTGTCACCTGGACTCAGGTGACCTGACAGTGTTGGAGTGGTTTGTTGGATCCAGGATGTTTCCAAGAGGTGCTTTAGATCAGCTTTAGTAGCAGTGGATTCAATTTGGGTCCAGGGTAACCTCTGGGCCTGAGTCAATACTTTGTAGAACCACCTTTCACTGCAATTACAGCTTTTTGGGTATGTCTCCACCAGCTTTGCACATCTAGAGATTGAAATTTTTGCGCATTCTTCTTTGCAAAATAGCTCAAGCTCTGTTAGATTGGGTGGAGAGCTTCTGTGAACATTTTCAAGTCTTGCCACAGATTCTCAATGGGATTTAGGTCTGGACTTTGACTGGGCTATTCTAATGCCGCGTACACACAAGCGGACTTTTCGACTGGACTTGTCCGACGTGGTGTCATTAGTCAGGAAGGGTCAAATTCTGGAGATGTTGAGGAGGTTAAGGCAGCAGGATTTAGCCAGTGATTGGATGTGGGGGCTGAAGGAGAGGTCAGAGTCAAGGATTACACCCAGCACTCTGGCATGTGTAAAGGGACCAGTGGTTGTGCTGCTGATCTTAATGGTAAAGTCACGAATAAGAATAAGAATAAGCTCCGTTTTAAAAAGACTGAGTTTGAGAAAGTGGTTTGACCATACCTAGCTCAGTTACAAAACTGCACTATGGAACTGAGCTAGTCTCGCCTGATTGTTACAATACAGTGGGGCAAAAAAGTATTTAGTCAGCCACCAATTGTTCAAGTTCTCCCACTTAGAGATGAGAGAGGCCTGTAATTGTCATCATAGGTATACCTCAACTATGATAGACAAAATGTGGAAACAAATCCAGACAATCACATTGTCTGATTTTTGAAAGAATTTATTTGCAAATTATGGTGGAAAATAAGTATTTGGTCACTACAAACAAGCAAGATTTCTGGCTCTCACAGACCTGTATCTTCTTCTTTAAGAGGCTCCTCTGTACTCTACTCATTACCTGTATTAATGACACCTGTTTGAACTTGTTATCCGTATAAAAGACACCTGTCCACAACCTCAAACAGTCACACTCCAAACTCCACTATGGTGAAGACCAAAGAGCTGTCGAAGGACACCAGAAACAAAAATGTAGACCTGCACCAGGCTGGGAAGACTGAATCTGCATTAGGCAAACAGCTTAGTGTGAAGAAATCAACTGTGGGAGCAATAAATAGAAAATGGAAGACATACAAGACCACTGATAATCTCCATCGATCTGGGGCTCCAGCAAAATCTCACCCCGTGGGGTCAAAATGATCACAAGAACGGTGAGCAAAAATCCCAGAACCACACAGGGGGACCTAGTGAATGACCTGCAGAGAGCTGGGACCAATGTAACAAAGGCTACCATCAGTAACACACTACGCCGCCAGGGCCTCAGATCCTACAGTGCCAGACGTGTCCCCCTGCTTAAGCCAGTACATGTCCGGGCCCGTCTGAGGTTTGCTAGAGAGCATGTGGATGATCCAGAAGAGGATTGGGGTGGCAACAATCATGCTTTGGGGCTGTTTCTCTGCAAAGGTCCCTGTACATGAAAGGATGAATGGGGCCATGTATCATGAGATTTTGAGTGCAAACCTCCTCCCGTCAGCAAGGGCATTGAAGATGAAACGTGGCTGGGTCTTTCAGAATGACAATGATCCCAAACACACTGCAATGAAGGAGTGGCTTCGTAAGAAGCATTTCAAGGTCCTGGAGTGGCCTAGCCAGTCTCCAGATCTCAACCCCATAGAAAACCTTTGGAGGGAGTTGAAAATCCATGTTCCCCAGCGACAGCCCCAAAACATCACTGCTCTAGAGGAAATCTGCATGGAGGGATGGGCCAACATACCAGCAACAGTGTGTGACAACTTTGTGAAGACTTACAGAAAACGTTTAACCTCTGTCATTGCCAACAAAGGATGTATAACAAAGTATTGAGATGAACTTTTGATATTGACCAAATACTTATTTTCCACCATAATTTGCAAATAAATTCTTACAAAAATCAGACAATGTGATTGTCTGGATTTGTTTCCACATTTTGTCTCTCATAGTTGAGGTATACTTATGATGACAATTACAGGCCTCTCTCATCTTTTTAAGTGGGAGAACTTGCACAATTGGTGGCTGACTAAATACTTTTTTGCCCCACTGTATATGGGCTGTAATATCTGATATCTGAAGTTCCAGACTGGAGGAAGCAGTGTGCTGATGGAAGCACTCAAGCGGAGTGTAGGACCTTCCGTTACATTGGTGGCAAGCAGTGGGACGCTTTCTGCAGTCTGGGACATCCAAACCTCCACCTGGATCCAAAATCCGGATAGCAGACTTCGGTCAGCCCAGCGGAGATATGGATCTGGCATCAGAGTTCCCGGGGGTTGTTGCGGATAGTCCTTTCAGCATACTCCAGGACAGTGTATGTGGATACCTGGAGCTCAGGCAACAGATTCGGGTGGAGCTTTGGATTGGAGCCCTCCAGATTGCTGGTATGCAACAGGACAAGTGCTTTTCAACCCCAGAGCAACGAGCCAGTGACCAACGGGAGGTACGGATGCCATGCCTGGGAGGGCGGCTCCAGAAGCAATGAGTGACTGAGTTGGACAGGCTGGTCCAGCAGGAGATAGAGCTGGACAATCGTTATCGGGCTCTGCAATGGCATACAGAGCAGGAATATTTAGGGGAGACAACAGAATGTTCTCCGGAGGGATATGACTTTGGCGGCCCTGGATTGCTGTGCGAGAGCCTTATAGAAGGTTTTGTGTTTGATAATGAAGGAGAACCTACCCTAGAGGACCTGCGAGATTATAGAGAGGCTATGCTCAGTCTTGCAGGGGTCTCAGAGCTTAAACTGGACCTTGAATATTTGGAGGAAGGAACAGCATCTGGAAAGGGCATACAGGAAACTGCTAGAACACGTTCAGCAGCATGACAGAGAATCGGCAGTTGTAACTCCAGAGATTGTCGTCTCTAAAGCTGAAGTGCTGACAACAAGGCAGAGCTCTGCTAACCTCTGCCAAGCACCGATAACATCTTCTGAGTTCTATGGACAGGAGATGGTGAACCTCTTTTCCCAGCCACCAGTTCCAGAGACTGGGGATTTAATAGACTTCTCTGCTGAGGAAGGACAATCTGGTGAGCCTCCAGCAGAAGAGCTGGCATCAGGGCCAAACATCACTGAGCTCTGCCTAGCACCAACAGCAGCATCTGTGGAGATGCCAGAAACTTCTCGAGCTGAAGCGCTGACAACTGGACAGAGGGTACAAGACCTCTGCCCCACACCTGAGGCAGTTCCGGAGGCCCAGGGTAAGAAAGAGATGGTCCCTTCCCAGCAGCAGATTAAGATCCAGGGGGAGAAGGAAGAGGAGGCGTTCGTTCCCCCTTCCAAACAGTTGACCATCGTGGAAGAAGTGATCCTTCAGACCCAGCAAAGATCTGTGCACTTGGGAGACAGTACCATAGACTTGTCGTCCCAGCACCCTGATGAGGGTAAGGGGGATGGAGCAGCTGGCTCCGCTTCCCAACAGCAGACGGCACCCTAGAATGATGCCACCAATCCAGTAGAAGAGCTGACAACAAAGCAGATTGCTGCTGGCCTCTGCCCTCAACTAACAAAAGATGCAGTGTCCACCTGTATACTCCAGGGATGCTGGGCAGTTGGCAGCATGATGAAGTGAGCCCAGCCACCCTGTCTTCTTTCCAGCAGCTAAAAGGACTCCAGGGAGAAGAGCCAGTCTGCACTTCTCCCCAGCGGTGGGTACAGTATGTTCTCTGAGAGAGGCAGAGGTTGGCTGGGTGAGTAATGCTATGTTTGGGACAATTTATTTGGGGTACTGTGTGGATACCGGCATTGGGGGACTGGAACTACTGACATACTTCTCAAATGTATAAAAGGCTGTATTCTTGTCCAATAAATCATTCTATGTTCAAGCTGTGTAACTGAGCTAGTCTCACCTGGTTCGTAGTTACAATATATGGGCTGTTATATCTGATATCTGATGTTCAGACTTGAGGAGGCTATATGATGATGGACGCACTCAAGCAGAGTGTGGGACGTTCCGTTACAATGACAAAATGTGGAAACTTTCAAGGGGTATGAATACTCTTTCAAGGCACTGTATTCTATTTCTAAGGTAATTATTCTGATAATCAGCAATAATTAAAATGCCTATAATACTCTTCCA